>NC_091783.1:21187372-21812372 GCF_029378745.1 Bos indicus
AAATTAACTACCTGATGATCATGAGCACACAGCCCCCAGACCTTCTGGCACCTAAGGATTGATGTTAACCACCCTGCTATCTCAACTTCAACCAGAGAACTGTGCACCAGCTGATCACATATTCTGGGATGTCTCTCCTTCACCTGGCCTTTAAAAATGCTTTGCCAAAATTTTTCAGGAAGTTCAGGGTCTTTTGAACATGAGCCATCCCTTCTTGCTCAGCCCTGAAATAAATGTTTCTCTGGACAAACTCCAATGTTTTGATTTGTTGGGCCTCACTGTGTGTTGAGGAGCTTCCCTGGTGGCAGGAGACCTGGGTTCGATCCCTGGGTTCGGAAGATCCCCTGGAGAAGGAAACTGGAAACCCACTCCAGCATTCTTGACTGGGAAATCCCATGGCCAGAAAAACCTGGCGAGCTACAGTTCATGGAGTCACAAGAGTCAGACATGACTTAGTGACTACACCACCACTGTATGTTGAGCATACAAACTTGTTTTGGGTAACATAAGCCCAAACATCCATTTAACAGCTAAAAACATTTACTATTCACTTGACATGAATTAACGAATTAACATTAATTATTTAATCCTCACACAAGTTATGAGGAAGGTACTATTATTATTTTCATCTTATAATTAATGTAAAACTCACCAAAAAACTGTAATTGACCAAACAACTTGCCATGATCATGACAGTTAGTAGCAACTCAACTCAGACCGCTTGGCTCCTGAGACTGTGTCCTTAACCTACAACAGAATATCCAATTCTGAGGAAAGATACACACAGAAGCCCTCTGCAATTCCAACATTCTATGACTGCATCAAAGAAGAGAGGACTGAAGAGGATCAGCCAGATGGACCAGAGCAAAGCCAGGGGAAGGCTGGCCTCTAAGCCCAAGGAGGCATTTAAATCTGCACTTTACTACTGCGCTGCCTCGAGCTCAGGGATACTCACAGGGCCTGTATAGACCCTCAGCTACGCCCACAGCCCACTGGCACAACTCAGCACGTGGGCACATGCTCACCTGTACCCACATGCCTACTGGTGCACAGGACAGAGGAAGTCACCGGGTGGGGTGAGCAGACAAAACAGCCTGAATCAGAGACCAGGTCCTGAGAAACGGAGGCCCAGGCCAGCAAAAACGCACGTGCGCAGAAGCGCCGAATCCCCAGCGCATGCTCCGTTGTCCCACCTAGATTTATTACATGTGAAGGAACTAAAAAACAAAGTATGTTCAAGACTGACCAGTGTGGTTCCCAACGCATGGCCTGAAGACTCCCGGGAGGACTCAGACTATTTCAGGAATCCACCAAGTCAAAACCACCATCATATTATTGCCTCTTACTGACCTGACTTTTGCACTGGTAGTGGGAAAAACCACTGGAACTTTAGCAAGAATCAGGACAGAGACGCTTCAGTGTACTAGTCATTGTATTCTTCACTCTTGTGCACTCACAGTAATAAAAGTGTCAGTTACACAAAGAATGCCCTTACTGAAGTATTAATAAGTATTGATTCCATTAAATTTTTAAAAAGACACAAAATCAATAGTAAAGGTAAGAATTTCAAAGCTGTGGCTACAGAGCATTAAATCCCAACTGCAGAGCTCTGCGTGAGAACATTGTCACCCACCCATGAGACCAGTCCTGGGGCCACCACTCAGCGCTGCCTCCTGGGTTCTAGGTTGTGAGCCAGAACCGGCTAGTTGACCACCAGCTCCTCTGGTCTGCTCACGTCCCTGCCTGGTAGGGCCTACAGAACATGACTTGGAATCACAGGGCCCTACTGCCCAGTGACTTCGCCATCCCTAGAACAGTGGTTCTTACACTGCTGTGTACACACTAACCTTCCGGGGAGCTGTCTGTAAGGAGCTTCCCAGGTGATACCCCTATATTCTAATTCTGAGGGTCTGGGTGAGCACAGCTCAGGACACTTATTTCTACCATCTGCAGGCGATCTGATACAGGGGCCTGGGGCTCCATTGTAAATACAGGTGCCAACAATACCTAACTTCAGCTCCCCTGGGGGAGAACACACGGCTCAGATTAGGCTGGGGACCAAGAGTAGAAATTGCAAGGGGGCTGGAGGAGGGGTAGCAGTCCCAATCTCTTTGGAACTTTTCCCTCTTCATCCAGTCTCCAGCGCCTCCCTCGCACTCTGCCGTATTTGTATGAACTGTTTCTCATGCTGGCAAAGTATGTCTTGGGGCCCAAGTGTGTGGGGATTAAGCCGACGCCCCAGGGAAGGTCTACTGACTGGTATCCTAGGAAAACACACAAACAGGCCAAGAACCCAGCTCCCCCTGGCATGTGTGATATGAACACCCAGGAGCATAAGCCACGCCTCAGGAAGTCCAGCTGGCCATGACTGTGGACTTCTAGGAAGAGCTTCCAAGAACACTAGAGGGTGAGCTGCCCGCTAGCCAGGAAAGCCAGAACGCCCTAGTCACTCCGGAGCGTCCCCAGAAATCGGCCTTGGGGAGACCAGAATATAAGCCTCAGATGCAAGAGGCTGGGCTTCCATGCCACAGGCTGCCACCAAACCAGCGGTGGAACATGCAGCAGGCAGGTTATAGTAACAGCATCTGAGAAGGGAGACAGGACATCAGAGAGCAAACTGCAGCTCCTGCTGTGCTCATTTTGCCCACATGGCATTTTAAGGTATATATGTTTAGTTGCCAATAGTTAAAAGAAATTTGCATAAAATTCATATTTCCAGCATCTCTTTAAAAATGAGAGGATCTGGAAACCCAGGGCCATCCCTTCCAGGCCCAAAGAGGCCAAGCTGAAGCAGTGCCCACCCTTTATTTGGGCAGTGCAATTGAGGGCAGGAGGAGAAGGGGGCAACAGAGGATGAGATGGCTGGGTGGCATCATCGACTCAATGGACATGAGTTTGAGCAAACTCCAGGAGACAGTGAAGGTCAGGGAGTACATGGGGTCACAAAGAGTCGGACACGACACCACCTGCCCACCTGGCTCGTTTCCATTACTCATCTGGACCCAGGCTCAGGTGACTCAAAGGTCCTTTGTCCTCAAAACACTCTAGGATTTAATGTCCAATTTCTTCATTTACTTTCAACCACATATAGCACCATCGTTCTTCTCAATAACCAGAGGATTTAAAAATCAGCAGCGTGAAATCAGCAGGGTATTTTGCTCCATTCCCTTAGTAACTCATTAACAAGGTAACCAGACAGCCCTAGTTTAGTGGTCAGCTGAAACCCCTCAACCAAACCCTCTGCTTTAGGAGCTTACTGATGTTTGTGCCATCTTTAAGATCCTTAGTGGGCTTCCCTGGTGGTTCAGATGGTAAAGAATCTGTTTGCATGCAGGAGACCCAGGTTCAATCCCTGGGTTGGGAAGATCCCCTGGAGGAGGGCATGGCAACTCACTCCAGTATTCTTGCCTGGAGAATCCACATGGACAGAGGAGCCTGGCAGGCTACAGTCCCTGGGGTTGCAAAGACTCGGACACGACTGAACAACTAAGCATGTAAGATCCTCAGCAACCCAGGTACCCAAGTCAACATCCACTGCCCCACTGCCTGTTGCCATAGCAAATAGAAGACCCCATCAAGATGCCTGATTCCCTGGTTAGGAGAGCCCTGCTCAGCAGCGATGCCTCTCCACACCTAGCATGACAAAGCACAGGGCTGGTGAGAGGGGTAATTAAATACTGGCCCCTGTACTCTTCACCACAACTTTCTAAATCCAATTTAAAAATCCACAGGCATCCATGTTTTTCTAAATTACAACTTGTCCATTTTTAATTGGAAAAAAAATAAAACCACTGCCCTTGCTCCTAAGCAGAAGACCACACGTGTATCAGACAGATCTCTCCTGGGGCTCCCAGGCATTGAAGGATGACCTTCCAAAGAGCCACATGCCAGGGACAGCAAAGCCAGGAAACTTCCATTTGTGATGCCACATGCTCCAAATAAGTATTTCCTGAAAAACCCCCTAGATTGTCATCTTTAATAGATGTTCGAATAATGTTTGAAGAGAGAAAGTTGTCAGCTGTTCTGAAATTATTCCCATTATACCCTGCAGGTAGGGGCAGGGCTATCACAGAAACCAGGTCTAGAGTCTTCGGAGACCCCACTAATCAGGCAGGAAATGCATTTCTGGAACCAAAAACAGAATTTAGCAGCAGATGACTGACCCTAGGTGTATTCTGAGCTCATTTGAAAGCCCGGAGAATCAGACCTTCAATATAGAAATGTTTCAGTCTAAGATGGTTGATGATCAAGTTTGGGAATCAATGAAAATTTTAAACATAGCATATGATCTGCTGAGTGAAAATCCACTGTGAGATTGTGAATTTAGAGACTACTGCCAGTAAGGTTCGGATCAATCTTCAGTCATTTTCAGGAGTCTAGAGATATTTCACAGCTAAAAAGCACACTCCAATGTTGGCTTTTTTAAAAAGTCAAAACAATTTTCAGGTCCCCGAGGCGGTTGCAGCAGCTTCCACCGCAAGCAGTGGCATGTCTGTGACAGGACTTGGCTGGGGTCCCTTTCCGCTTGGGCACTCCAGGTAAAAGGACGCAGGTGTTTCTGGAAAGCCATTGGCATCTGCCATTTGCACGGAGGTGCACTCATGAGTATGACTGCCTGCTTGTTTTTGCAATTCACCTAGATGTGGAGTTGCTCGGGGCCACCACACGGTTGGGTCAGGCAGAAAGTGATTGCTCCCAGATGTTCGAGAGAAACGCCCTGGCCGGGCTGACACAGCAGCCCCAATGTGTCTGAACACACCCTGTGTACTGTAATAAGGCTGCCACCAACCCAGGTGCTGTTCTTGCAGCGAGAGGCCCAGACCATCATCACGTGCAGAGACATACCTGCTTCTCACATACCCTCATGCGCCCTCATGAAGGGGAATGACCACATGGGCAGGAACCATTCACACTCTCCCTGCACTGACCCTTTAGAGTCAGCTAGTCCATGGGGTCACCAAGAGTCAGACACGACTGAGCGACTTCACTTTCACTTTGCCCTTTCATGCATTGGAGAAGGAAATGGCAACCCACTCCAGTGTTCTTGCCTGGAGAATCCCAGGGACGGAGGAGCCTGGTGGGCTGCCATCTATGGGGTCGCACAGAGTCGGACACGACTGAAGCGACTTAGCAGCAGCAGCAGCAATGGAGGTGGGCAAGGAGCACCCACGTTTCTGCCCACCTGGCAGCTGGGAACAGTGATGCGGGCAGCGACTTTCCCGTGGAGCACATGGGGCACTCCCACCCCCACCCTACCCCCAACTCCGAGGCAGCCATCTCTGACTCTTCTTGAGGAAGAAGCGGCTCAAGCAAAGGTGACAAAGAGCTCAGAGCTGAGAAATGCTGCACAGGTCTAGAGTCTGGGCATGAGGACTCCAAGGTCAGAGCTTTATCTGCTGGGTGACTCCCATGGGTACCCACAGCCCAGATCGGGTCCCACAGCTCACAGCTGCTCCCAAGGCCAGTGGGAGTAGGGACAGGCCACAGTTACCGAAGGACAAGGCAGGCAGCTAGGCGTGCTGAACGGGCTGAGGGTGGCCCTGGAGTGCTTCAGAAAGCCTCTCCCCAGCTGCCCGGCCCCTTACGGGATTGATTAAATTAGCCCTGAGGCTCTGAGCCAGAGTGGCAGGCAGGCCCCCTCTCCCCAAACCCCACCACATTCACTGGAGAATTCTAGTAAAACCTACAACCCACCTTATCAGTTTCAGTCCTCAGGGTAGGTCAGAAAGTGGGTTCCTGGAACTGAGATCCTGACCATGCCTGAGAGCAGCCTACAGCGCTTTCACCAAGCTTCACATCCTCAGGGTTCAGACTGAGATATTCTGGTCACTACACCAGGATTTAACAGCCATGAAATCCTCGGCCAGAAACAGCCTTCATCTACCTCTTTAATAGGCTGAGGACTCCAACTTCTGGAAAGGAGACAATACCTTTACATGTGTGCATGCTCAGTCTCTGAGTCGTGCCTGACTCTTGTGACCCCATGGACCGTAGCCCGCCAGGCTCCTCTGTCCATTGGATTCTCCAGGCAAGAATACTGGAGTCGGTTGTCATTTCCTTCTCCAAGGGATCTTTCAGACCCAGGGATAGAACCCACGTTTCTCTTGTATCTCCTTCATTGGCAGGTGGATTCTTTACCACCTGGGAAGCCACTTATACTAATATAGAATTCTTGAATTCCCTCTTTTTTAAATTCCTGAACAGCTGGTTTATGCGAGACATCGTGTTAGCTGTTGTTTAAAACATGCCTCCTGTCTCTAAAGGTCATCTATCTGAATACAGTCCCTCCTAGAACAAAGGTGGGCTGTTAACACTGACCCCTGAAAGTCTGCTCATGGCAGTGTCAATTTCTGGGCTTTTCTTTTTCCCATTTATTTTCCTAGTGAATAAGTATCATTAAAATGTAATCAGTAAAAAAAAAATATTTCTTTTAGTACACTCAGGGTGGTCTAAAAGGTGCTTCCTAGCCTTTAAAGTAGATGGGAATCACCTGCAGATCTTATGAAATGCAGATTCTGACTCAGTCAGTGGGGCAGGCGGGGATTCTGCATTTCTGAGGAGGGTTCTTTATCGTGAGTATAGTCAAAGCTATGATTTTCCCAGTAGTCATATACAGATGGGAGAAGGCAATGGCACCCACTCCAGCACTCTTGCCTGGAAAATCCCATGGACGGAGGAGCCTGGTGGGCTGTGGTCCATGGGGTTGCTAGGAGTCGGACACGACTGAGCAACTTCACTTTCACTTTTCACTTTAATGCATTGGAGAAGGAAATGGCAACCAGCTCCAGTGTTCTTGCCTGGAGAATCCCAGGGAGGGAGGAACCTGGTGGGCTGCCGTCTATGGGGTCGCACAGAGTCGGACACGACTGAAGCGACTTAGCAGCAGCAGCAGCATATACAGATGTGAGAGTTGAAACATAAAGAAGTCTAAGTGCCGAAGAATTTATGCTTTTGAACTGTGGTGATGGAGAAGACTCTTGAGAGGCCACTGGACAGCAAGCAAATCAAACCAGTCAATCCTAAATCAACCCTGAATATTCAGTGGAAGGACTGATACTGAAGCTCCAGTACTTCGGCCACCTGATGCAAAGAGCAGACTCAATAGAAAAGACTCTGATGCTGGGAAAGACAGAAGGCAAAAGGAGAAGAGGGTGGCAGGGGATGAGATGGTTCGATAGGATCACCAAGTCAATGGACATGAACCTGAGCAAACTACAGGGGATAGTAGAGAGCAGGGAAGCCTGGCATGCTCTAGTGCACAGGGTCACAAAGAGTTGGACACAACGTAGCAACTGAAGAACAACAATACAAGGAGGGCCCAGTGGTGCTAGTGTTGCCAGGAGGGGACCATGGCAATGGGGGTGGGGTGACCAGGGCAGTGAGCACACACCTGTTGGAGAGGGGGAATCAGGTAAGGCTTCACGAATGAAGTGACTCCTGACTCTGGCCAGGAATATGGATGTGATTTCAAAAGGCACGCGTGAAGAATGGAGGGATGTGTAGGGACAAAGTCTCAGAAGTCAAAAAGAAAGAGGAGAAAAGTACATGCCGCACTTGCAGTGTGCTAAGGCATCCAGTCTACTAGGTAAGGCAGCAGTTCCTAGACATGAGCATGTATCAATCATCTGGGGGCTTCTTAAAACACAGAATATGGGCTGCACCCCCAAAGTTCCAGGATCAGCAAGGGGATGGGATTTGCGCTTCTAACAAATACCCAGGTGATACTGAAGCTGCTGCCCAGGGACCACACTTTGAGAACTGCTCCAGTGGGGTTTATCAGACAAAGGATGTCCCACCCCCATCCCCACTATATTCCAGGAGGGACAACTGGATTGTCCAAAAGAAGTGGAGTGTTCACATCTGGAAATGGCCAGGACAGCTCATAGTAGAAGGTGCCAATGCAGGAATGGTTATAAACCCAAAAGGGCAGTATCGTACATTCTTCTGGGTGGCTCTACTATGGTTTGAATCCATCCCCTTCAATTAAGTGAGAGCTACATGGAATCCTTTCAGTCTGTCAACAACGTGGAGAAGGATTTGAGTTGACAGACACCCATACCTACAGGCAGCAGCTCAAGTGTTCCAAGGCCAAGTCAGCCAGTGGCTGTGATGGGCCTCACGGACATCTCCTCCAAGACTGATTGTCCTCAGTTCCTCCTTTGGACCCTGAGAAAGTCTAGAAAAGTCAGATCTCACAGGGGAGACAGTGGGCTTCTGGGGCTGAGTCTGAGATAAACCTGGGGGCACTGGCAACTCCACCGATGTCAGGGAACCAAAGGCTGGTCAGTGCAGACTGGGTCAGGCAGAGGCTGCCACCGGCCAGGGATGGAGTGTGGGACATATACACCAAAAGGATGACAAACCTCTGCCTTCAAGATGCTCCCAGGCGACAGCTGAGTGATGCACAAACAAGTAAAAAGAGCAGAGCATGAGCCCAGGGAGTGGAGACTGACTCAAACCAGGGGTCTTCCCCTTGGCTGGGCTTCCAAACCACAGCACAGAGCTGGCAGTGCTGTGAAAGCATCATGATGTCAAGGTCCAGCTCAGATCAATGAATTCAGATCTCTAGGAGCTGGGGCCCAGGCAGAGGGACACTGGAGGCCTAAGCCCTTCCAGACTTAAACCTGACCCCTTACTCCATGGGCTGAGAGCTAGATCCAGCCCTTGCTGCGACAGGCAGGGAACTTGCCCTCTTGCCTGACCTGCAGCAACAAAGAAACCAGGAACTAGGAACTGCTCAAGCTATGATGGGAGCAGTGGTCCAGGGCTGCAGAAACACACATTTTTCAAGTGTTCTGCCCCTCCAGTTAGCTTAAATAGAGAAAGAGAGGGAGGGAGGTACCCTCTGTGAGCCGTCAGAGATGCCACTGCCCCAACCACAAGGTCAAGTTAAAGTCTTAAACCCTTTGGCAGGCAGGGGTGCTGGCCTGTGGCAGCTCAGTCCCTGACACACACACATCCTTTCGCCCCAAGCTGTGCAGCAGCCTATGAGGGTCATGATCCTTCCCCACCACTGTCCTCACTCCCCCAGCTGCCAGCAGAGAGACTGCAGTCTATATAATCACTGTGGATGGTAACCACAGCCACAAAATTTAAAAAGACGCTTGCTCCTTGGAAGAAAAGCTGTGACCAACCTAGACATGTGTTAAAAAGAAGAGACATTACTTTGCCAACAAAGGTCAAGCCATGGTTTTTCCAGTAGTCGTGTATGGATGTGAGAGTTGGGCCATAAAGAAGGCTGAATGCCGAAGAATTAATGCTTTTGAACTGTGGTGTTGGGGAAGACTCAATCTTCCAATCAACTGTGGAACACCAGTCAGTCTTAAAGGAAATCAATCCTGAATATTCATGAGAAGGGCTGATGCTGAAGTTGAAGTTCCAATACTATGGCCATGTGATGTGAAGAGCTGACTCATTAGAAAAGACCGTGATGCTGAAAAAGATTGAAGGCACTAGGAGAAGGAGACGACAGAGGATGAGATGGCTGGATGGCATCACCAACTCAATGCACATGAGTTTGAGCAAGCTCCGGGAGATGGTGAAGGACGGGGAAGCCTGGAATGCTGCAGTCCACGGGGTCACAAAGAGTCAGACACGACTTAGCGACTGAACAACAGAGAGCCAGCCCGTGTGAGCCAATCTTCAGGAGCAAACAGGGCCGTTCACAGGAATGGGGTGCCCTCCCTCCTCACAGAGGTCCTGGGACAACAGGTGCTACAGGGAAGGGGGCCAAGGAAGCCAGTTATCCAGGAGTTTCCCTCTCAACTCCAGATTCACCCTCAATACATGTTCTGCAATAATGAAAGCAATTCCTTCAAGCACTTCTCCTTTACAGCAGCACAGTGTTAAGCTTTGTCAACAGAAGGTGCTGGAGGGACGATGCAGGAGGAAGGGGCTGCAGGGGGACAGAGTTGATGGTATGGGGTGAGGATATCCAGCGGGGGCTCAGCCACACCCACCCAGCAGGTGCTGTCTCCTGCAACCTCACAGACCGTGCAGAGCCCTCCCAGGACAGACATTGGGCCTTCCCGGCCTCCTGGGCATGCTGGCATCCTCTTTCCCTCTGTTCCCTCGTTATCTCCCCCAGCCTCATCCCCTGTGGTCCTCCTGACAGTGTGGCCTTCCAGGCAGACTCCTGTGCTCCAGCCTCTCACACTGAGTATCCCCCACCCATGGCACACCCACAACAGCAGCTCGCCTACCCTGCCCGAACCCTGGAGGCCTGCTTCCCGTTTGCCTGGGGACTGAGG
The DNA here is from genome assembly GCF_029378745.1 of Bos indicus. Classification (NCBI taxonomy): domain Eukaryota; kingdom Metazoa; phylum Chordata; class Mammalia; order Artiodactyla; family Bovidae; genus Bos; species Bos indicus. The sequence continues at coordinate 21,197,623 of NC_091783.1, forward strand.
ACCAGTGAAACCAACAAATTTCTCTGCCATTCAATGTGGTCAACTATACCCTCTCCAACAAGGTCTGAACCCCTTCCAAGTCTGTCCTTCCTTGATTGCTCTCCCTCAGCCCTGGGGTATGTACCACGAGGAGTTTTCGTTTATCCTACGGCTACTCTTTCATCAGAGTTTACTAATTTCTGGTATTAAACTTCCCCTGTTTAAATCACTGTGTGTTTTCTCCCTCCTACCTGGATGCAGACCACTACAACAGGAGAAACTGCCCCGATATGCACCCCCCCAGAAGCCATACGGTGATAGAGGGAAGCACCCAGGCCAGCAAATGCCACATCTGTCATCTGCTGACATCGATGTGCTCAGAGGGACAAGCAGTACCTATAGAGAGACTAACTCCTAATGCAGTTTGTGACAATCAGTCCTGTTTGTCAGTTGAGTACGTCTAGAAACCAAGAAGAGTAGCTCAAACCCTCCTCTTGAAGATTCTTAAATTGTCTGCCAGTTCAAGGCTTCCCTGGTGGCTCAGTGGTAAAGAATCTCCCTGCCAACGCAGGAGACATGGGTTCGATCCCTGATCCAAGAAGATCCCACATGTCACACAGTAACCAAGTCCGTGCTCGACCAATGATTGAGCCTGTGCCCAGGAGCCGCAACTGCTGATCCTGCATGCCCTAAAGTCTGTGCTCCTCAACAACAGAAGCCACCACAATGAGAAGCCCTTGAACTGCAACTACAGAAGAGCCCTCACAGCAACAAAGACTCAGCACAGCCAAGACTAAAAAAATAAGTACCATTTTAAAAAAAAATTACCCGCCAATTCAACGTTTTTGGATGCTTACTGACAGGGAGCATTTCATAGCCTCTATCTCATACCAGAAAAGACAATTATTTGTACCTTATTGTTTATAATTTTTCACCCTTTTATGAAAGAAAATAGGAAAAAAATTGGATATACACCTCTTTGGAGGAAATCAGAAGAAGCAGAGTCTTATAAAGAAATTAGTATTCAAAAATATTTGTGATCTGATGTTATCGGTACTGAAAAGGCACGGGAAGGGCTTGGAAGGGGCTGGGAGGGAGCAGAGAATGTCTCCTCTCGAGGGTAAGGGTTGGCTCAGGCCAGCTCTGGCGTCTGCCTGCCCAGCAGACAGTCATTTTCAGTGACTAGCCTGCCTCCCCATCTGAAGCCAACGCACAGAGCACTAGAGGCAGCAGCCACCCTTGCCTGGGCTGGATCCCTACTGGATAAACTGCCCCCCTCCACGGTGGACCACAAGCCCCGACGGGACACAGGTCCCTGCCATCAGCCTGGGCTCACCATCAAGGGCCTCATGCGTTCAGGAAAAGCCCTTCCTCGGAGGTTCTCTGCAAGTTCCAACTTAATTGTAGGGAGTCTGTTCTGTAATTGCTAGTGTTATGGCTTAGCTGGTTTCCCTCCAGCAGCGCATAATAATAAATTGTTACATTTATAGAGCACTTTATAGCACTTGAAATACTTTCACAAACATCATTTCCTTTTGGTGAAAGAAATCTCCTGCTACTGGGGATCTACTTTTCTCCCAGATGCTTTGTTTTCACTTCTTTAGAAGCTTCTGTGTAATTCGCTCCATGATGTAAAACACAGACCACAATGTGAAGGGTCACCTCCAACGCACAAGGAGAAAACCTGTGACTTTTTAAAAGCGAATGCATTTGGTTACTTTGCACTTCCGCTGGTTAGTTTCCCATCAGATCTAACTCGATGGGTGGCCAGATCACACTGCAGGATTCCCCACGGGTGGATGGAGAGAACCAGTGCTCTTGTGCCCAGGACAGCTATGTCAGTTCAGAAACACCCAGGGTGGTCCTGAAGCAAACCCAGCCCCACAGACTCCTGGTAGACATGACTAATCAATGACCGTCTTCATTCTTCTGAGACCTAACCTTGACTGCACCCCCAGGCAGGCATTATCAATTGATGTCACTTGATAGAAACAACAGACAGCTATTTGCTCTTCCTCAGCCCCAGGCTGCTCGAGGCAGGCCAGTAGTGCCCCAGTTAAGTGTCTGTTAACCCTGCTTAAGTTATTCCCTGGGATGCTCTCTCCTGTTGGGATGTGGCTCCTGGGTTCGTAACTTTGCTGGGAAACTGCTCACCCTTAGACAAGAGCATAATGCCAGCTGGCCTCATCCCTTCTTCATCCCTTTATGGCTAAAACTCAACTTATCCACTCTCTCTCTGTCTCCCAAACATGACCACATCTCCAATACCTTCTTCATCATCGCAAGGGAATACTTTTTAAAGATGTCGGTCTTCACACACAATGATTGACATCTCTCTAGAACCCTTTCATGTCTTCAGCACAATGGCTACACATATTTATGACATGATGTTGGGGGATGGGGTGGTGCTTGTAGGTGGGAAGAACCATGCAGGCTGAGGACAAGCGGGGACAGCAGCAGACATCACTGGCTTTGCCCACAGGCAGACTGCAGATCAGCAGTGTGGGGAGGACAGGAGAGAGACTGTACCCCCACATTCTCCTGCAGGCTGCACAGACACCCCAAAGGTTTCAGAGGGGAGGGACATGGCGGGTGATGGGCTCCAGGAATCCCTGGTAGTTCCACAGATAACAGACTAGGAAGGAAGCTATCAAAATGCTTTTATTTATTAATTTTATTTACTCATTTATTTTTAGGCAGTGCTGTGTGGTAACAAGATCTTACTTTCCCAACCAGGGATTGAACCTGTGCTCCTGCCGGGAGCACAGAGTCTTAACCCCTGGACTGACAAGAAAGTCTTCAAAATGCTTTTACGTAAGAGTCTTGAGGCCTGAAATTGGCAGGGGCAGGGAGCGGGGACAAGAGGGGGCCATGGCCTCCAGGTCAGGCCACTCTTTCTCTGACCTATTCCCTAGGTAATCCCGGCCCACCCCTGGCTTTGAAGCCCACCATCCCCTGCTGATTCTCTTCTGTAGAGTCCCAGTTTAAACTCCTAACTTGCAAATTCATTGCCTACTTGATTTCTGCTCCTGGTTATCAACTGGCAGTCCCAACTCAACACATCCCACCCGATCTCTGGAGAAGGCAATGGCAACCCACTCCAGTACTCTTGCCTGGAAAATCCCATGGACGGAGGAGCCTGGTAGGCTACAATCCATGGGGTTCAGACACGACTGAGTGACTTCACTTTCATTTTTCACTTTCATGTATTGAAGAAGGAAATGGCAACCCACTCCAGTGTTATTGCCTGGAGAATCCCAGAGATGGGGAGCCTGGTGGACTGCCGTCTATGAGGTCACACAGAGTCGGACACGACTGAAGCAACTTAGAAGCAGCAGCAGCACCCGATCTCATCTTCCTGGCAAATCTGCTCCCACAGTCCTCCCCTCTCAGCAAAGGGCAACTCTGACGTTCCATAGGTATCCCTCATAGCTCAGTTGGTAAAGAATCCGCCTGCAATGCAGGAGACACCAGTGTGATTTCTGGGTCGGGAAGATCTGCTGGAGGAGAGATAGGCTACCCACTCCAGTATTCTTGGGTTTCCCTTGTGGCTCAGCTGGTAAAGAATCCGCCTGCAATGCGGGAGACCTGGGTTCGATTGCTGGGTTGGGAAGATCCCCTGGAGAAGGGAAAGGCTACCCACTCCAGTATTCTGGCCTGGAGAATCCCATGGACTGTATAGTCCACGGTTGCAAACAGTCAGACATGACTGAGCGACTTTCACTTTCTGACTTTCCACCCGCTCTGGCCAAGACCTCAAGTCAACTTTGACCCCTCTGTTCCTCCCACATCCTACTCAATCTGTCGGGAAAGCATTGGCTCTGGTGCCATATTTTGAATCTATAGGCTTCTCCCACCATCCTTCTCTAAATGGCTCCCAGCCTCCCCCTCCTCTCACCCTATACACTCGCTCCACTCAGCAGCTCAAAGGAATCCTTTGTTCCATGTCAGATTATGACACTCAGCTGCTCAAACCAACACCCCCTGCAGTGGCCACTCATTATAAAGCCCTGCAATGACCTCCAAGGCCCTCCATGAACTGCCTCTCACCTGCCTGCCTGCCCCTCTCCCACCACTCTTGCCCTCACCCACTGCACCCCGGCCCCTCTGGAGTCCTGGTTGTTTCTAAGACAGGCCAAGCACACCGCTGCCTCAGGGCCTTTGCACTTGCTGTTCTCTCTGGAACACATCACCTGAGACAGCCACGTAGTTTATGCCTCCCTTCTGGTAGGGCTCTGCTCCAGCATCATCTTTTCAGAGTCCCTCCTTCACTGCCACTGTCACTCTCCAATCCCTTGCCTTCTTCTCCTTACCCTTCACCATGTGGCATACATTTGTCTCCCCACCAGGCTGTTGGTTCCATAAGGTCAGGAACTTTGTAGAATGTGGGATTTTGACAACTGAGCAGATAGAGTAGAAGCTGCTAAGATGACAGACAGAGAAGCTGGAGCACCCAAGGCTGCAGGGGTTTGAAGAGAACAGAAGGTATCATGGAATAAAACGGGTCAGCAAACAACAGCCTGCAGACCCAATCCAGCCAGTCACCCATGTCCATAAACAAAGGTTTGGATTTTTTAAGTCTCTGCAGATGTTATTTTATTTTTTAATTTTTTTTTTTCACCATCCCATGCAGCATATGGGATCTTAGTTTCTCAACCAGGGATCAAAACCACACCCCCTGCATTGGAAGAAGAGTCTTAACCACTGGACCATCAGGAAGTTCCCCATAAATAAAGTTTTATTCAAACATAGACATACCTATTTGGTTAAATACTGCCCATGCTGTGAGCAGCAGCAGAAGAATTAAGTAGCTGCAACATAGAGAGTACAGCCCCTAAAGCATAAACTACTATCTGGTTCGTTAAAGAAAACACTTGCTGACCTCTTGCACAAAGCAATATCTTTCAAACTATAAACTCATTGACAACCTCCCTAAGAAGACTTCCACAAACTTTCCAGGCAGCCCAGATCCCAACTTGAGAAACACATTTAGAGAGAATACGGCAGTGGTGGTGGAGAAGCAGGAGAGGAAGATGGACTCGGATTCAGTCCCCAGCCCCACCATCCAGTAGCTGTGTGACCTTACATAAATTACTTAACTTCTCTGAAGCTCTTCTTCCTTATTAATAAAATAAGAACTGCTGCTAAGTCGCTTCAGTTGTGTCCGACTCTCTGTGACTCCATGGACTGTAGCCCACCAGGCTCCTCTGTCCATGGGATTCTCTAGGCAAGAATACTGGAGTGCGTTGCCACACCCTCCTCCAGGGGATCTTCCTGACCCAGGGATCAAACCTACATCTCTTATGTCTCCTGCATCGCAGGCAGGTTCTTTACTACTAGCGCCATCTAGGAAGCCCAAAATAAGAGCTACTTATCTTGCAGAAGTAGGTAAGTATCTTGCAGAACTGTTGTGAGGAGTCAACATTCTGTAGGTAAAGCATCTAGCCATGGCTAGCACACAACACACCTACACGACTAACCATCTTTTTAGAATTCACCCTATTCCAAGCACAATCTAGATGCTACATATGTAGCAATGTCTAATCCTCACAAAACTTGAACTGCGCTGTGCCAGTGGATTTTACTTACCTTTGATAAACACAATTAAATTTTTTTTTTTTTGGAAATAAAGCTGATGCAGTCTGTGGTTTCAGCACTGCTGTGGGAAAAGTCAGGCTCTGGGGAACCGGGGAAAGACCTGAGCCTCCTTGGCGAGGACAGTGTAGATCCCAGGGACACTTGAGACCTCTGTCGGTCTCCTCGGCTGCTTCCCAAATTAGCAGGAAAATCTCCCAATTCAAAGAAACCTCGTGACACGCTTTGCAGAGATACCATGCAAAGCAACAGATTCTGTGCCTATTTTTGGCTGGTGCAGATAACTGGTCGTTGCAGACTCTTGAATCAGTGGATTAAAATGCCAGACTCAGCGCACAGAAATGGTGGGTGTGGTGAAGACAACTCAGCTGGCCACCTGCTCCCGCTAAGTCTATTTCCTAAACCACTGACATTCTTTTGACTTTTGCACAAACCAAACAAGCCAGTATTATTTTCTCAAGAAGTAGAGCAGTTTAAACTATCTTATTAGTGTGAAATCTGTGGAGAAAATTCTACACCACTGAAACATACTGTCTGTTAAACTGGAGAAAAGAAGTTTCATTTCCCACTTGATGTAGGAGAAGAGGCACTAATTAAGACCCAAAAGCAAATACCTTTATGATCACTTTTTCAGGAGTAAATAAGGCATTATGACCTATTTGGTTATACTGAAAACAAGCAAAATTTAAAGGGAAACCCTGATTTGGAGATCAACCTAACTATGGTACCGGCATGCATATTTGAAACTTTCTGTTACCAGAAACTCAAGTGTTTCTGGTTTCTTTCCTTGACTTTTCTCAATACCATGATGGGACCAGGCTGAAAACTTTAGTTCTTACAAAGGGCATTTTTTATTTCAACTTGACTGCCATGCTCACAACAGATGGATGGGCTGGGCTTCTCAGTGGTCCCAGATAAAGTGGGTCCCAGAGGTCCCATTCTGTAGATAAAATCCACAGGGAAAGGGCAACAACCCCAGCTTGCAGAAATCAGAGATGTTAAACCAAGTCAAGTTTTACTTCCCTGTCTTAGTCAGCTCCAGCTGCTATAACAAAACACTGTAGACTTGGTGACTTAAACACCAGAAATGTATTTCTCACAGAGGCTGGGAAGTCCACAATTAATGAGCCCACAGATTCAGTTCTTAGTGAGGGCCCTTGTCCCGACTTGTAAATAGCCACCTTGTGAGCTCCATGGACTTCCCTTGGAGCGTAGTATGGAGAGAACCAGTTCCCTTGGCCCCTCTTCTTCTTCTAAGGGCTTTTTAGGTAAATATAAGGGCACTTATATTTTAGGGAAATAAAAGGGCACTTGAATATATATACCGCCATCAAGAGCACACCCCACCGTGTCCTCATCTAAGCCTATTACTTTGCAGAAGTCCCCGCTCCAAGTACCATTACATTCGAGGTTGGGGGCTTCAATACAGGAATTGGCAAGAGGGACAAAAAGCATTCAGTTCATAACATTCCCTGAATAAAATTTTTCACATCTTTTCATTCAGCTTCTGAAAATGCAATTCTTGCCTTCTCAAAGCAGTCCTCTCTACTGCCCACAGGGTTGATGTTCAACCAACATTCTGAAGTCTAAGCATTTGTGTCTCGTCTACAAAATACGAATTTACATCTGTCCTTTTTCTAAATAAATATCCTTCTGTCTTTTTCATCTGTGGGTGTGGACTCCCGAGCAAGAATCCCGGCTCTCTGCGGCAGAGTAAGAAAAGAGGAGAGGGTGAGAGTGGGGAGCGGGGAGGGGAGGGGAGGGGAACAGGGGTCTCTGGTTTCCTGCCTCCTGCCCACTGCACTCGACCCTGCCAGCATCATCTATTATGAATACAGCCGAGACCATGGAGCTCCAGTGTCTCCAAGGGAGACAGAGGGCCACAGCGATAGACACGTCACTGCTTCCTGGCCCTCAGGCTCTTCAGAGACTCATGGTGCTCAGGGATCGGCCTAAGTCAGGAAGTTTATCGTCACCTCCCTCTTTCCAGACAGCCAATCCTCAAATGGCAAAAGCCAACTGCTTCTATCCTCTGCGCTTTCCTCAGCAAGTTTTTTAACATTATTATTTAAGTATCACATTTAGAAAAGTATACAAATCTATGGATTTTCACAGGGATCACACCCATGTAACCACCACTCAGATTTCAAAAAAGTAGAACATTACCAGTACCCCCAGGGGCCCCAGTCAGCCACTAAAACCTCCTTATCACCAAAGGTAACAGCTATCTTAATTTATAAAATCATCAACTAGTTTCCCTGTATTGAACTTGATATAAATTACAGTAAATAATCTCCTATGTCTTCTTTTACTTCTCTCACTCTGCTATATATCCATGTTACTACATATAACCATACATTTTCAGTGCTGTTTAGTATTCTATTGTATAAATATAATTATCCATTCCACATTGATAAACTTTACATTATTTCAGCTTTGTTTTGCTATCACACAAATTACTACTGTAGACATTCATTAATAGATGCGCATCATTTGTTATGCACGTGTGTATATGTGTGTGTATATGTATGTATTGTGTGTATATGTCTGTATGTCTTTGGGGGCATGTATGTATACATATCTTTTGGGTCTCTGTTTAGGAGTGGAATTGCTGGATCATAGAGCATGCAGATACTCAGCTTTGCAGCTACAAAAGAGCACTGAAAAGTGAGTATGCAAGCATTCCTTTGATTCCACATCTTTATCAGCTGCTAGTATTATTGTGCTTTTACATTTCAACCCTTCTAGTGGGTATGCAGTTTTAACTTACATTTCCCTGATCAATAAAGTCTATTGGCCATTCGCATATCATCTTAAAGTGCCTGTTTAAGATTTCTGCCTATTGTTCTATTCAATTGTGTCTTTTCTTATTTAGTAAAAGTAGAGGCTCTTTATACATTTTGAATAAAGTCCTTTGTTAAATACATACATATACACAAAGAGTGGGCTCCCCTGGTGGCTCACCTAGAAAAGAATCCACCTGGAATACGGGAGACCTGGCTTCAATCCCTGGGTTGGGAAGATCCCCTGAAGAAGGGAAGGGCTACCCACTCCAGTATCCTGGCCTGGAGAATTCCATGGACTGTATAGTCCATGGGGTCACAAAGAGTCGAACACGACTGAGTGACTTTCACTTCAGTTCACACACAGAATGCATAATTATCTTCTCCCACTTCGTAACTTGCCCTTTCACTTGTATTGATGTCTTTTGATGACTAAGGTCTTAACATTAATGTACTCCATTAACTGATCCCATTATGGCTAGTATGTTTTACACCTTGTCTAAAATCTTTGCTCACCCAAAGCTGTGACTGTATTTTTCTGTTATCGTCTAAGGCTGTACTGTTTTACCCGTCACCATTAGATCTGTGATGCATCTGGAATTGAATTTTGAATGCAGTGCAAGATAAGGGTCAAGATTCATTTGTTCCCATGTGAGTATCTAATTGACCCAGCACTGTTTAGGCTTTCTAGGTGGCTCAGCGGTAAAGAACCCACCTACAATACAGGAGACTCAATCCCTGGGTCGGGAAGACCCCCTGGAGGAGGAAATGGCAACCCACTCCAGCTTTCTTACCTGGAGAATCCCATGGACAGAGGAGCCTGGCGGGCTACAGTTCATGGGGTCTCAAAAGAGTTGGACACAACTGAGCGCACAGACCAGCACTGTACTCAGAGAACAAACTCTCCCCCCTACCCTGCGTCATAACCGCTGTCATCACCAACGTGTGTGGCTATGTTCCTGGACTCTGCGCTGTCTCAGTGGTCTAATGATCAAACCTTGCACCAACACCACGATGTTTTGCTCACTATAACTTTAAAAGAATTCTTGATTTCTGGTAGTGCAAGTGCTTCAACTTTGCTCTTTTCATGACTATCTTGAACATGTTTGGCCTTACGCATTTCCACACAAATTTTAGAATCCATTTGGCAATTCTACCAAAAACTCTCCTGGGATTTTAACTGGAATTACATTTTCATAATACTGAAGGTTCCAACTTATGAACATTTTATATCTATTTAATTTAGCGTTTTTAAATATCTCCCATATCTAAGTAGAGGTCTTAAATATCTTTGGTCAAATGTATCCCTAGATATGTGATGATTTGACTCCTGTCATTTTTATTTTCTAATTTTTGCTGAAAAGAAGTGATTACAGCTAACTTCCCTATCTCAGTCTCAATTTCAGGGCTTTCAAAATTTTACCATTAAATATAATGTTTGCTCTATTTCTTAAAAGATATCTTTTATCAATATCGGCAGTTCACTGAGATCCAAGTTTGCTAAGGTTGTTTTTTATCATAAATGGGTACAAACCTTATCAAATGCTTTTTCTGTATTGTGAGCAAATTATTTTTATCTTTCAGACTGTTAGCATATTGAATAACAATGCACTTTAATATTAAACCTAATATTTCATTTCTAGACTGAATTTTGGTGCTCTGTCCCATCATTTGAATATGTGTGTTTAGTCGATTAGTTGTATCCAACTCTTTGCGACTGCATGGGCTGTAGTCCACCAGGCTCCTCTGTCCTTGGGGATTCTCCAGGCAAGAATACTGGAGTGGGTTGCCATGCCCTCCTCCAAGGGATCTTCTCAACCCAGGGATCCAACCCAGGTGTGCCACATTGCAGATGGATTCTTTACTGACTGAGCCAATAGGGAAGCCCATCATTTGAATATACTGTTGAAATTATTTTGCCAATATTTTGTTCAGATTTATATCTTCACTCATGAAAGAGATTGACCTAGACAGTTTTCCTTTCTTGTAATGCCCTTGTCAAGTCTGGGGTTCAGGGTTATGCTAGTCTCATAAAATGAACAGGGAAATGTGCAACTCTTTTTCCATTCTCCAGAGGACTCAGTATAAGATTGGTCCTACTTCTCTAAATATTTGGCAAATTCACTATCAAAGACATGTGAGACTGAGATTTCTTTATAGGAAGGGTTTTATTTACATAATAAATTTCTTTAAGACCCAAATATGCTAAATTATGTGCCATGTGCATTTGTAAACAATGTGTATTCCACAATCCTTGGGTGTAATGGTCTATATAATCAGTTAGGATATTTTGGTTATTAGTATCCCAATTTTGGAAAATTCAGCAGTGGCCACAGGACTGAAAAAGGTCAGTTTTTATTCCAATCCCAAAGAAAGGTAATGCCGAAGAATGTTCAAACTGCCACACAATTGCACTCATCTCACACGCTAGCAATGTAATGCTCAACATTCTCCAAGCCAGGCTTCAACAGTACGTGAACCGTGAACTTCCAGATATTCAAGTTGGATTTAGAAAAAGCAGAGGAACCAGAGATTAAACTGCCAACATCTGTTGGATCATCGGAAAAGCAAGAGTTCCAGAAAAAACAGCTACTTCTGCTTTACTGACTATGCCAAAGCCTTTGACTGTGTGGATCACAATAAACTCTGGAAAATTCTGAAAGAGATGATAATACCAGACCACCTGACCTGCCTCCTGAGAAATCTGTATGCAGGTCAAGAAGCAACAGTTAGAACTGGACATGGAACAACAGGCTGGTTCCAAATCAGGAAAGGAGTACGTCAGGGCTGTATATTGTCACCCTGCTTATTTAACTTCTATGCAGAGTACATCATGAAAAATGCCAGGCTGGATGAAGCCCAAGCTGGAATCAAGATTGCCAGGAGAAATATCAATAACCTCAGATATGCAGATGACACCACACTTATGGCAGAAAGTGAAGAATAACTAAAAAGCCTCTTGATTAAAGTGGAAGAGGAGAGTGAAAAAGCTGGCTTAAAACTCAACATTCAGAAAACTAAGATCATGACATCCAGCCCCATCACTTCATGGCAAATAGATGGGTAAACAATGGAAACAGTGAGAGACTTTATTTTGGGGGGCTCCAAAATCACTGCAGAGGGTGACTGCAGCCATGAAATTAAAAGATGCTTGCTCCTTGGAAGAAAAGCTATGACCAACCTAGACAGCATACTGAAAAGCAGAGACATTACTTTGCCAACATAGTCAAAGCTATGGTTTTCCAGTAGACATGTATGGATGAGAGAGTTGGACTATAAAGAAAGCTAAGTGCCAAAGAATTGACGCTTTTGAACTGTAGTGTTGGAAAAGACTGTTCACAGTCCCTTGGACTGCAAGGAGACCCAACCAGTCAATCCTAAAGGAAATCCATCCAGAATATTCATTGGAAGGACTAGATGTTGAAGCTTAAACTCCAATACTTTGGCCACCTGATGTGAAGAACTGACTCATTGGAAAAGACCCTGACGCTGGGAAAGATTGAAGGCAGGAGGAGAAGGGGATGACAAAGGATGAGATGGTTGGATGTCATCACTGACTCGATGGACATGAGTCTGAGTAAGCTCCGGGATTTGGTGATGGACAGAGAAGCCTGGCTTGCTGCAATCTATGGGGTCGCAAAGAGTCAGACATGACCAAGCAGCTGAACTGATTCCAATCTTCTATAGCTGTACAGATTTTTTTGTCAGCTTCTGCAATCGGTTACTAACAGTATGCTAAAACCCACTCTAATTATAAATTTGTCTATTTTTTCTTGCAATTTTATACATTCTATAACTAGATGCAAACAAATAGGTTTTCTGGTATCTCCCTGATGAATTGCCCTCTTTTTAACTAGAAATGTTTTCTGACTTAGTCTCATACTCACTAAAGTGAAGTTGCTCAGTCGTGTCCAACTCTGCGACCCCATGGACTGTAGCCTACCAGGCTCCTCTGTCCATGGGATTTTCTAGGCAATAGTCCTGGAGTGGATTGCATTTCCTTCTCCAGGGGATTCCCAACCCAGGGATTGAACCCAGGTCTCCTGCATTGTAGACAGACGATTTACCGTCTGAGCCACCAGAAGTCCAAGAATACTGGAGTGGGTTGCCATTCGCTTCTCCAGGAGATCTTCCTGATCCAGGGATTGAACCCAGGTCTCCCGCATTATAGGCAGACGCTTTACCATCTGAGCCACCAGGGAAGTCCACGCTCACTAAGTTGTGTTCAACTCCTTGCAATCCCATGGACTGTTGCCCAACAGGTTCCTCTGTCCATGGAATTCTCCAGGCAAGAATACTGGAGTGGATTGCCACTTCCTCCTCTGGGGATTTTCCTGACCCAGGGATCAAACTTGCATCTCCTGCACTGGCAGGTGGATTCTTTACCACTGAGCCACCTGGGAAGTCTATCTTACGGCATATGTTGTGTCATTTCCAATATCACCTTTTTTGCTTGGTATATCTTTCTTACATTCAGTTACTACCAGTTTTCCTGTATTTCTATATTTAACATCTTTTTGCAAGTAGCATCTAATTGGATTTTGCTGCATTTTTTAAAAATAAGTTTCACAACTAGAGTTTTAATTGGAATATTTAGTCCATTTTCATTTACTATAATTACTGATAGATCTGGATTTAAATCTATGTTCTGTTTGCTTTCTATTTGTCCTTTATGTTTAATGTCCCTTCTTCTCTCAATTATTTCAATTTTCAACTTCTTCTAGGTTAATCTTGTATTTTTAAATATTTCCTTCTCTACTTACTAGGTTAACTTTATATTCTTTTACTGTTATTTTAAGGGTATCATGTAAACAACATCATTGACTTATAATTGACTAACACTTTCCCATTTTCCAGAAGATAAGAGTTTTAAAACACTTTAATTCCATTTATCTCCCTCAATCTTTTCTACTGTTCCTTGTTGTATATTTTGTTTTTACATGTACTTTAATCCCATGAGACATCTGTACAGTCAGCAGTTCATTTAGATTTACTCATGTATTTACCTTATCCACTGATTTCCATTCCCTTCTACATATCCATGCCTCTATCTGGGGTCATATGCCTCTTTCTGAAGAACTCCTTTTACTATTTTTAGAGTGCATCTGCTGGCAATAAATTCAGTCTCTACTTGTCTAGAAATGATTTTACTTCACCTTTCTGAAATCTAGAGGGAAATCTTTGTGAAATCTGTGAGGGAAATCTAGATAGAAACATTTCAACAGTTTCAAGACATATTTGCTTTCTGGAGTCCATCATTACAGTTAAGGACTCAGTTGTCAGTCTTCCTGTTCTTTCTTTGAAGGTAATTATGTCTTTTTGCTTGGACTGCTTTCAGATTTCATTTCTGTCTTTGGTTTTCAGAAATATTACCGACAAATTTCTTTTTTCTTTATATTCTCTTGCTTGGGGTTTACAGTGCTACTTTAGTTTGTGGCTTGGTATATTTCATTGTTTTCAGAAAATTCTGTTAGTATCTCCTGGAATTTTGCTTCTTCCATTATTTTTCTGGGATTTCAATTACATGTGTGTTAGGCCTTTTCATTATGTATCATTTAGCTTTGGTGGATATGTCCTTTATTTTTCATCTTTTTTTCTCTCCCTGTTTTAGGCAGGATATTTCTATTCACTTATCTGCTCTTGTAGATCACTAAATCTCCGTACACCTGCATCTATGCCACTGTTTAAACCCACCAGTGGAGAGCCCCGTGGACAGTAGAGCCTGGTGGGCTACAGTGCACGGGTCACAGAGTCAGGCATGACTGAAGCAACCTAGTACACAGGCATGCTTAATATCACTAACTATTTCAGTTCTGGGATTTCTATCTGATTTTTATATATAAGTAGATTCCAGTTCTCTGATGAAACTCTCCATCTTGTCATTTTCTTTCTTGAATCTATTAATCACTGACATTAATGTCTATCAGATAATTAGAGTATATGTATCACCTGTGGGTCTGTTTTGAGTGTCTTTTTCTTCTCTTGATCCTGCCTGTTTATATGCCTGGTATTTCTTTAGCTAAATGATGAATGTTTTATATAAATATATTTAAAACTGCAAAGGAGCTAGATGTTGTTACATGATTTTCTTCAGTTTGTGGCAGGCAACTAGATCAGGAACAGATTATCTTAATCCAATCAGCGGCTGAGCTGATTCAAGGCTTGGTTTCAATCTTTGTAAACTTGGTCTATTCTGGTCAGCTAATTTGAGGTTGGGTTTCAGTCTTTATAACTGTTGGCCTATTTTTAGCAAGCCATTTCTCCTAGGATACAGTCCTTCAGGGTTCCTGAGTGAAGCAACAGGGTATTTATAACCATGAGGTATTTCCAGGATCTCTCCACCTTTGTAATAAGCCCTTAACTTGTCATTTTTATCTCCTCAGCATCATGAGACTATCTGTAGTTCTACTCAGCCTTTCAGCTTCTCAGCCAGTGCTGGTTAAGAATCGGTTTTTTTGTTTGTTTTTTGGCTAGGGGACCTCAGAGACTAGACGGTAACATGAGGAATTAAACTTGAAATGCAAATGATCTTTACAGATTTCATCTTCAGTCACTTCCTAAAATACACACCAGAAACCTAGAACTAGGATGGAAAACTCATTTAAAAAAAATTAATTCTATAAATTTGAAGAAAAGAAAAGTAAAAAGAAAATAAGTGACTGAAAAAGAGTTAGAGGAAGCAGTGGCAATCACTTCAGGGGATATAACGATCCATGAAAGCAGGATCCTAGCCAGTGAGTATCCTTCCTCTCCCAATGGAAAAGGAATTCAAAATTATTGAGACAGGAGGAGAAGGGGGTGCCAGAGCATGAGATGGTTGGATGGCATCACTGACTCAACGAACATGAGCTTGAGCAAACTCTGGAAGATGGTGAAGGACAGGAAAGCCTGTCATGCTGCAATCCACAGGGTTGCAAAGAGCTGGATATGACTTAGCGACTGAACAACAACAAATCATAATCTAAAGAGAAAGAAAATTGGGGAAAGGTAGAGACCCATCACTGGGAGGGCGAGCAGCAGGATGATTACTTCTGGCCAGGCCCAGCAGAGCAGGCTTCATGGAGGGCACAGCAACTGTCAGAGCAGCCCCTGCAATCTAGGAAGGTTTGGAGGAAAGGGAGTAGCTAGTCACTGGTACAGAGTGTGGCTCACTCAGAATAGCTCAGGAGGCAGGTACAGCTGCCTAAAGGCAAATTTTTCTTGCCTCCCCAAACCTACCTTCCCAAATGTATACAGTCTGGAAAACACACTAGGACACAAAGGCCCAGAATCAACTTATCTCTTTACTGCCAGGGGCCTCCCCTTATGGATATTCAGAGAGTGAGTAAGTGAGTGACAGTCACTCAGTTGTATCCGACTCTTTGCGACCCCATGGACTGCAGCCTGCCAGGCTCCTTTGTCCATAGAAATCTCCAGGCGAGAATACTGGAGTGGGTTGGCATTTCCTTCTCTGGATATTTAAAGAGGGAGCCTGAAAAGGCAAGAAACAGCTGGTAGATCAATGTGTCAGGGAACAGCAGAGCAGGACAAAGACGGGCTGAATTCAGGTTGTGGACAGCCAGGAATATCAAATTAAGCACGTCAAATTACTTTGGCCGTTGGCCACAGGATCCAAAATAAGACTCTTCTAACCAAACCAGCTTTTTTCTCTCAACTCAGCTCAACACACTCTTCTCTGGGCACCAGTCACCCAGGCCACAAAAGACGGGGAGTTGGCAGCAGCAAGCGAAGCAGACGGTAAGGAAAATTTAGAACACAGAGTCCTGCTGTGGGGTGCACCAGCAAATTCTTCCACTTAACATGAGCAAAGAAGACACTTTAAAAGACTGCAGTGGATGGGATCTTCTGCGAGGACAGATTGCAGATAATGGGAGACTTCAGCTAGCATGTTTTATTACTCATAGAATGTAGCCCTTGCTGGCTTGGGGGGAGGTCACAGCCCAGGCATATCAAAATGCCTCTACCCACCCATTCTAGCACCCCCAGTGCCTGCGTTCTAAATTGCTTCGGTCGTGGCCAACTCTTTACGACCCTGTGGACCGTAGGCCACCAGGCTCCTCTGTCCATGGGATTCTCCAGGCAAGAATACTGGAGTGGGTTGCCATGCCCTCCTCCAGGGGATCTTCCCGACTTAAGGATCAAACCCACATCTCTTATGTCTCCTGCATTGGCAGGTGGATTCTTTACCATGGTGCCACCTGGGAAGCCCTAGGAAGTCCTCCCAGAGTTTCAGGCACAGTGAAGCTCTTGATCCCACAAACAGCGAACCTGCCTCCTGGTTCCACCACTTAAGCAGCTCCAATCCCTCCTGCCCACCCCTGGCCCCGGGTCCTCTTGGCAGAGTATTCTGGAAGTGCTGAAACTACTACTCCCCAAACGCTTTCACCCCTCAGTGATCACATATGTCACACAAGATCCTAAATGCTTTTCTAGACACTCAAATACATTGGTCGCCTTTCTCAGTTTGCCTGAAGGCCTCGGATCTTAAGCCCAAATCGGCTGATCATGAGGACCCACTATGGATGGACCAAATCCTGGTTATTAAGGCCAGAACTGGGGCCTGGCGTCCCACACCCTTCATTGGCTGGCTTCTACTCATCTCATACTCCTCACTCTCCATGCCTCTAATCTACTCTCCCCTTTCCCACGCACCTAACACCACCTCTGTGCTCCAGACTTGGCTAAATACTATTTCCTTCTTGAAGCCAGCCCCTGGGTCCCATAGGAAAGGGACTCAGTCAGGGAATCCCAACCCTGTGATGCTACAAGACAGACAAGCAGCCTCAGGACACCTCCCTGTCTCTGAGTGGGCCAAGCGCTGTGCTAAATGCATTCCAGGGGCAATTTCATTTTAGGCTTGAAGCCCACTCCCCCAAGGAAGGTGTTGTATATTCCCATTTCATAGATATACAAATTGAAGTGCAGATATACAAATTGTATATCTGTGGGATACAAGGCCTGTGCTTTAAATCATTACGCTGGACTGAACAGAGATCCAAAGGTGTGCTCAGAAGGAGCACTTATGTGGCCTGGAGGGTTGAGGGGGTGGGGGCAGGTGGCAGCACCCAGAAGTCACATCTGACACTTTACAGGCAGCAATAAGTGTCCGTGGAATGAATGAATGAGTTTGTACCAGAGCCATCGGTGTAAAGAGAAGGGGATGACCTAACCAGGAGGAGGGGGCTGGGATAGAGGGTGGGGTGAAGGCAAAGCAAGGGCAGGCCAGCGTGAAACATCGAGGAATGTGAGAGACTAAGGCGGCCAGTCTGCTGAAGCATAAAGCATGAGATGGAAAATGCAAAGGGACAGACTCGACAGAGGAGGGGGCCCTGCAGGCCACTGGAAATGGAGACAGCCTCCTGAAGGCACCCTGGCCTCCAGGAGACGGGTTGGTGATGAGCAGAAGGGGCTGGCCGGCTGGACCCTGCAGTCTCAACTTTACGTGCCCAACACCAAACCTTCCAGCCCCCGGTTAACCTGCCCGTCCTTTCATCTCTGCAGGCTCCAGGGCCGCCCTGCTCCTCCGGTGTCTCCGCTCCAGTCTCGCTCCCTGTGTCCATCCCCGACCTCATTAAAGCAGGGCCAACCTGGGATTTAGCAGTGAAGAAAACAGACACGATACACCGCCCTCCTGGAGATTCCCTAAGTATGTCCCTCCCCGTGTCATCCTCCCAAGAGGAAGCAGGGGGTTCCTTTGACCATTCTCCTGGCAGGACTGGAAGGTGGGCAGTTTCAGGCCACCCAATGCTCTTCCATTTTCACCATCCATCCCTCCTCTTACCTGACCTTGGGCCCCAACACCTGCTGTCTGCCTTCTACCCCAATTGCTGCCACCCTCTTGGAAGGCTCTGCCCCTCCCCGCCACCTCAGTGATCCAGCCTCACAGCAAGAAAGAGGAGGAGTCACGTGCACACTGGGTGTGTTACCAACCACACACACTCACTCAGTTCCTGGGCACCAGGCAGTCCCCCAAAGGGTGCTGGCTTCTCCTCACCTTCTCATGAACCCCTGCGCCTGACCCAGGGACTGGCCATAGCTCTCTGAGTTAAAGTGTGTGTGTGCGCGCATAACTGCTGCTGCTGCTGCTAAGTCACTTCAGTCGTGTCCGACTCTGTGCGACCCCATAGACGGCAGCCCACCAGACTCCACCGTCCCTGGGATTCTCCAGGCAAGAACACTGGAGTGGGTTGCCACTTCCTTCTCCAATGCATGAAAGTGAAAAGTGAAAGTGAAGTTGCTCAGTCGTGTCAGACTCTTAGCGACCCCATGGACTGCAACCCACCAGGCTCCTCCATCCATGGGATTTTCCAGGCAAGAGTACTGGAGTGGGGTGCCATTGCCTTCTCCGGTGCACATAACTAGTCGTGTCCAATTCTTTGTGACTTCATGGACTGTATGCAGCCCGCTAGGCTCTTCTGTCCATGGAATTTCCCAGGCAAGAATACTGGAGCAGGTTGTCATTTCCTTCTCCAAGGTGATTTAAAGTGAGGGGAAGGCAATAATTTTATACATTCTGGAAATACAATGCACAGCAAGAGGATCAGCAATATTTAAAATTAATAACCATTGAGGACCACTGTGCAGCACAGGGAACTCTGCTCAGTATTACGAAACACAGTAAAAGAGGGAAGAATTTGAAAAAGAATAGATACTTGTATATGCATAACTGAACCATGTTGTAGTACTCCTGAAACTAACACAATATTTTGTTTTCTCACTAAGCTTTTTAAAATGGATCTCAAATTCTGTGACAGAACTTCGGTCAAGTTGTTTCCATTTAAAAGTACTGATTTTAAAAACAAGTGACTTAAAACTGCCACACACAAAACAAATGTTCCACAAAACATACTCCTTTCCTTCTGAAGGCTTTACGATGCAGTTGTCATTAACCAGGCTTTTACTCTTAAACTTAAATGGCCAATTGAGTCAGAGAGTTCTGAGACCATTCTTCCACCACCAACTAAGACTGGGGTGGCAGGTATTGGGGATAATATTAAAAATATGGAACGCTTCACGAATTCGTGAGTTATCTTTGCACAGGGGCCAGGCTAATCTTCTCTGTATCGTTCCAATTTTAGTATACATGCTGCCGAAATCAGCATCACAACACTGCTAATCAACTACGTGCTGCACTTCGTCGTTCAGTCCTGTCCAACTCTGCGACCAAAGGACAGTAGCCCGCCAGGCTCCCCTGTCCATGGCATTCTCCAGGCAAGAATACTGGAGTGGGTTGCCATTTCCTTCTCCAGGGGATCTTCCCGACCCAGAGATTGAACCTGGGTCTCTTATGTCTCCCTCATTGGAAGGTATGTTCTTTCTCACCAGCGCCACCTCAGAAGTGGAAACTGATCAGAAACTATTAAAATGCTAATGACACCTAAGGTCCTTCGACAATGATGGATCATTATGACCAAAATACTCTGTGGAATGTGCACAGACAGCTCCGCAAGGCCTCAGAGCAGAGCCTCTCCCCGTCAGATGGATCTTTAGCCCCCATGACCCAGGCAGTAGAATGAGAGCAATCCCATTGCAGCCCGGAACTTCACTGCTACCCACAACTTCAACGTGGTGAAGCCCAATCCCCTCCCCGCTCGAGAAGGCAGAAGAGAGCAGGGTCCTGGGTGTGAAGGGGGGCAAAACCTCTCCTCGCCCCGCACCGATCCCCCTGCTTTGGCAAACTCCAATCACCAAACACTGCCCAGAATGATGAATTTAAACTGTTTAGACTTTGCAGAGTGGCATGCATTGACTTAATGGCCTGTTCTGCTTCAAGCACCGGGCAGGAACTCTGGTGAAATGAAACCAACGGCTATCCAAGGAAGGGTAGGGGGAGAAGAGAGGCTCATAGACCCCAGAGCCCCAGACACAAAGAACCTCCCTCCCTTCCCGCTCCTCAGCCTGGGATTAGCTCTTACTCCTTGTCTCAACAGCCACCATTGGCTGGCCTGGCAGGTCACAGCCTCGGAGGCAGCTCACCAGGGAGGGGACAGGGACACACACCCAACCAGGACACCAAGATCCTGCTTCCCAAAGTCAGGCTGATGACAGATGAGATGGAGGCTTTGCCTGGCTGAGCACCAATCCAGTTCCCTGGGACAGTGCAGGAGGGTGGGAGGGGTGTCTCTCTGCAGGTAGGCATGGAGCAGGAACTCATGGGGTGCACGTGTGAGCACCCACAAAGCACTGGGGCCCCAAAAACACTGGGCTTTTATCTCTGGGCCCTCCAACCCAAAGACTGTGCGTGAATTCTAATGCTACAAGCAAAGTTCAGAATCTTGGGATGTGCCCAAGGCCCCCAGATCCACCTTAACTCCCACATCCCCTCTGCAGAAGCCCCCCACTTTCATCCGTAAGGGAACCTGGTGAAAGTTTCTACACAGAGAGTGAACAAGGGAACAAAGAGGCTCGGAATTAGGAAGATGCATTAGAGCAGAAAGACTTGGGTCACCAGAGGCCGAATCTGGAATACAGAGCTCTTAAGTGACCAAGGAAATGGACAGAAACCAGGAAAAGTCCCAAGGCTGGAGAAGAAAGAGGGGAGCTGATTTCTCAGGGGGGCAGCTATGATGCTGATGATGTCCTCAACGTCTCGGCACAACCAAAGGGGTCTAATGAAACTCGCCTAAATCAAGGCCAAATCACAACTTCTTGCATAAGCAAAGTCCCCAACTTATACCCGGGAGGCAATGGGTATAAGTTCACCATGACTTGGCTGTCTGGAGCTCTGAATGCACTTTTCATAGCAGTAAAGTGGTACTTACGGTTAGGACATGAGGCCAGCCTGTTGCCATCATGGCCTTCGTGTTCTTGACAGCATGGCCCATGCTTTATTCTTCGACTCCCAAATACACTGCAGAGAACCTGACAAAGAGCAAGAACTCACATCTGTGTGAGGTGAGTAAAAGACTGCTGCACAGGTCAGATTTCACACTGAACTTCCTTTTCCTAAAGGATGCACGTGGCGACAACTTCGGTTCCTAAAGGTACCTGAAGAGCTGCATAGAACTCTTCCCTTTAGGTCCTTGACCTAATTTACGTACTCTAGTGCCCTCGGGAAGGTAGGTATTCCCAGGCAATGCCACAGAATGGAAAGGGAGCTGAAAGGGGGGCTCTGTGTATTTCAGGCAGGCTCCCAGGCTCATCCAGCCAAGAACAAATGGGGTGAGCAGAAAGCTCAGATGAAGGACATCTTGAGATCTTAGCAACCTTCTGGACATGGAGCTTTCCCTTGGTAAAAAGGTCAAAGTCATTCAAAAATTGGATCTTTCATATTATTGCCTCTGAACTTAAATATGCCACCTCTCCCATGGTTCCCGGCCACCTCCCTCACTTCAGGCCTGGTCTCTGACTTTCAGGGGAAGAGAAGCACACCCTCAGTTGCCTACCCCGCCCCCACTTCTGCTTACTTCATCTCTACACTCCGTGATCAAAGTGCAGTTTTCATATGCTAGCATTCTCCAAGGCTGCTCTTCATTTATTTATGGTATTTTGCCAACTGCGGAATTTCGGGTGATTTGTGCTCCATGGGGTCATCGCCCCTTTGTAGAGTTACAGGATGAGAGTATGGCGTGAGTGCAGGGTGACGTCAGCCCTCAGGGGGACCAGGCTGAGGAGGGGGACACCCCGATGCAGCCACGGCAGGGCCTTGAAGCCTTAAAAATAAAGAATAACTGTAAGTGACTTTTAAATGAATGGTCCTTTCTGTGGGCAGTGTTTTCAAAAGTAATTATACTCTGAAGTCCAAAGACTCGAATAACAAATTCTTCTGACCAAGGGTAATTTGCCCAAGAAGTAAAAACCTCCTGACAGTCCTGCTAAGGAAAGAGCCAGGTAAACCTCTGCCAAAAAGTCATCCCAATTCTAGGGATTTATCCTAGCAAAATGAAAATTTATGTTCCCATAAAATCTCTACCCAAATCAGTAGAGTAGAAAAGGTGGTATGACACAAAGAAGCAAAGAGATCAGCCTCCAGATCAAATGCGTAGAGCAGCTTTATTCGTAACCACCAAAAACTGGAAACAACACAGACACCCTTGAACAAGTGAAAGGATAAACAAACCGGTGCATGCGTGCTCAGTCGCTCCAATCGTGTCCAACTCTCTGCAACCCCATGGACTGTAGCCCACCAGGCTCCTCTGTCCGTGGGATTCTCCAGGCAAGAATACTGGAGTGGATTGCCACGCCCTCCACCAAGGGATCTTCCCAACCCAGGGACGGAACCTGCATCTCCTGCGTCTCCTGCACTGCAGGCGGATTCTTTATCACTGAGCCAAAACTGGTTCATCCATACAATGGAATCTCACTCGTCATGAAAAAGGAGTGAGCCACCAATGCACCTTAAATGGATCACAGGGGTACTGTGCAGAGTGAGATAAGCCAGTCTCTAAAGGTTACAAACAAACAATTTTATTTCTATGGATGGCTTTCTAGGAAAGAGCAAAGCTATAAGGAGAGAACGGATCCCTGTCTACCAGGAATGGGGGTAAGGGGGTGTCTGACTACAACGGGGAAGGCCTAGGAAATCCTCCACGTTGCTGGAATTGCTCTGTATCCTGTGGTAGTTACAGAATCTACACTTGTTCTGGTGCATAACCTCCAAAAACGTACTGAATCACAATACTGTACACTTGAAATGTGAAATACTGTAAGTCAATTATACTTCAATTAAAAAGCCAATAGGTATATTAAAATTCACAGGATTGAACATCAAAAATAAAAATGAATTTCACTGTGTATAGATTTATTTTTCAAAAGTTCACAAATTCTTGGACACTTCTCCCAGAAAACAATGGTATCTAGTTCCCCGGCCCTTGAATGTGGGCCAGGCTCGGCAACTTGACTCTAAGGAGTACAATGCAAGGACAGTGATGGTTAGGAAAAGTGATACATCACCACCTGATCCTGGGCCTCGCTCTTTAGAGGCCTGAATGGCCACATAAGAAGTCTAGCTATCTGGAAGCCGCCATGCTAAAGGTATCTGGTAGAGAGACCAAAGAGACATAGAGAGATGCTCAAGGAACTCCCAGTTATTTGCATCTTCCTGGTCCGGACACCAAACTTTCAACTGAAGAGCCTCTGAATGGTCCTGGGCCCCACCATCACCTCGCTGCAGCCTCATGAGAGACTCTGAGCCAAAAGTGCTCAGAGTTGTCCCGAAATTCCTGGTCCAAGGAAATCATGAGCAATAATAAAAATGTTGTAAGTAACTTAAGAGTGCTTCTGTGCTTCGGAGTGATGTGTTCACAGCCAAGGACAACTGCCACATGACAGATATTTCCTCATATACCATCAAGTCTAGTCTTCATCCATTTCATCCTCTACTGAGCACTTTCTATAGCCATGAACTATCCATGGAATGGAGAGAAGTGCCAGAATCACCAGACTGTGACGGCTAAGAGATGAGAGTCAGGGTTGGGGGGCAGTTCTGGGTTTGGGCAGCTGGTCAGACAGTCATGTTCCTCACTGAGGCAGGATGGGTCTGGGGGAAGATATCACGATCCTGCATGGACACAGGGTGCATTCAACATCTCCAGGACACCCAAGAGGAGCTGTCCGGGGCAGCTGGGGAGCTGGACTCGAGACCAGAGAGATAGCGCGGGGCCCCACATGCCAACGAGGGGGCTGTCAGAAAGCCCTCGGAAGCTACCCAGGAAAGGAGGTAAGCTGCAAGAAGGCCTGGTCCTGGGACAGAGCTGAGGGCAGGAGGGAGCAGAAAGCTTGACAAACATGTGCAAGGTGGATCGCTCACCATCACACTTGGGACAGCGAGCGTTCCTCAGAGGAGATGCTCAGGAATGGCAAGTGCCGCTTAGAGATTAAGTGAGATAAAGGCTGGAAGGTGTCTGGGCATGAGTGACAAGGTGGCACAAGTGGTAAAAGAATCACCTGCCAGCGTAGGAGCTGCAAGCGACCTGGGTTCAATCTCTGGGTTGGGAAGATCCTCTGGAGAAGGAAATGACAACCCAGGCCAGGAGAATTCCACGGACAGAAGAGCCAGGCAGGCTACAGTCCTTGGGGTCGCAGAGAGTCAGACACGACTGAGCACACACACACCATGGCAAGGGCACCATGATTGGGCTGGTGGGGAGGGAGCCAGACAGAGGGGCTCAGACAAGCTCAAAAGACACTTGGGCTGGAGGAGAGGTGAAGGCAGAAGACAGGAAGGGGGGTGGAATGCTGGATGAAGGAGGTGTTAGTCCCTCGCAAGGCTTAAGAAGGGATCCCAGAGCGAAGCAGGGGTTGAAGATCCAGCAGAAAGGGGCCTGGCCCGGCCAGGAGAGGGGACACAGCTGC
This sequence comes from Bos indicus, assembly GCF_029378745.1. Classification (NCBI taxonomy): domain Eukaryota; kingdom Metazoa; phylum Chordata; class Mammalia; order Artiodactyla; family Bovidae; genus Bos; species Bos indicus. The sequence continues at coordinate 21,222,273 of NC_091783.1, forward strand.
CCTGTCGGGAAGGAGGGGGCACATGGAGAGGGGCAGACAGGCTAGTGGGGGCAGGAGCTGCGGATGAAGGTTCTGCTTTGTCTCTGCAGCGGCAGGGGAGGTGGGGGAGATGACGGAGGGGGGACAGGGTGGGGGTGTCCACGAAAAGAGAAGCACAGCCTGCCCAGGCCCATGGAGCAGTAGGGCTGGAGACCACGAAAGCCAAGTGGCAGTCCCCAGGGACACGCAATAGCAGGATCCATTTTTGGTTTTGTTCACAACAGCCCCACAAGGGAGATGCTACGTTCCAAAGCGTGAGGAGAGGGAGCAGGCTGGAACTGGGGCCCAGCCACTTCACCGACTCTTGTTTCACTCACTCTAGTGCCTGCGCTGGCTCCAACAGAGCCTGACACTGAGCAGACACCCACAAAAGCGAGGAAGGTGGGAGAAAGGGTCATACCTGAAGCCTCGCTGGCGAGCCCCTCAGCCCACCAGGAATCGGCGGCGACGCGGCCGTGGGCTTTGAGAGACCCTGCCCCAGGCCCAGGCCATGTGCCCCTCGTGGCAGGTCCCGAGCTCCTCATCCTCCCAGGCATTCCTCACAAGGTGGCTTTGCAGTCACTGCCTGACCATCCTACTCTGTCTTCCTTTCCCTGTTTCCCCCTTCCCTAGATTTTTCTCTATAATCATTTCCTTCCCAAATTTCTGGCTTTTTCTCCTGTTCCCTTTCTTTCTCTTCATGTTTCCCTACATGGAATGGAAGTAACTTCTCAGTCTTGTGCTCACAGCTGGTAGCATCCCAGCCTGTGGCCCACAGCTAGCAGGCCCTTCTCACTCACCCAGAGCCATCCGCACCTGATCCCCACACGCCTCCCATCTGCTTCTCACCCGCATGGACGGCCTTCCCGTTTCCTTTCACCTACTCACACCCCACTGCTCTCTCCAGGAGGCTTTCTGGACTGCGCAGTCCACATGGAGTTTTCCCACTTCTGACGTTGCTACAGGCCAGGCTGCCTACATCCCACTTAGACGTGAGTCACGTGCTGCCTTCAGAGGCCGTTTCACTTTTCTGACTTATTTCTCCAACCAAGCACCACAATAAAGGAGATGATTATCATGTGCTGGGATCAGTGGCATCGATAGAAATAAAGCTTCCCACTCAGCCCCGCCTGCTCCCCAGCTCTCAAAAAAAAATAAAATTATAATAATCACCAAGTCGTTACCTGTGAGGTCTATGAACTCAGCAGAAATATCCCCCCAGTTGTGTTCACTCCGTAGTGAGCCTGAAGTCAGAAGACATGTATGTGAGCTCTAGCCATCTTTATGTTTCAGTCCTGAAAGCAATGTGAATTTAGTTTTCTCAACTTGGAGACGGGGCCTACATAGCCCATCGCCCCCTCCTGCAGGGCTGTGTGAGGACCAGCCAGGCGAGCCTGTGTCCCAGCGCCTTGTGAACTGCACAGACACGCCGTGGTTCTGCTCCTGGCATATTCAGGGATGAATCACCGTCCACAAAAATGCACCCAATTCTGGGAACAAAAAACCACTCATATCCATGACTATTGTTCTGGACAGGGTGCCCAGCTGCTCTCTTTTCCCTGCCCCCAGACACCCGGCCCTGCTAAATCTGAATGGGAGACCCCAAGAGGACTAGACGGGCCTCCTCACCCCCAGGCACAGGGCACTCAGACACCAGCCACTGAGAAACTCCCTGGTCGTGCAGAAGCCAGAGGGGCTGGTGATTTATGGAAGCTGCGATCTGAAGCCAGACAGGCTCTCCTGTGGCTGCAGCTACCATCTGATCCTGAAAAGGGGTAATAGATCCCTCTTAGGTGAGTGCCATCGCCTGAAATAAAATCTCCCCATAGCCACCGCAGTTGGCAAAGACCTGAATCTCCCCTGGGGGCAAGAAGGGTGGCTGGACTCTGCAGGCACCCCTCCAGTCTCCCAGATCCATCCTCTGCTCAGAATCCCCACCACTCACTGCGGCCACCTCTGTCCCCCACCCCCCGCCCCAGACACACACACCAGCTCACAACTCTCCTCGCCCTCCCCGCGCCCAGCCTGGGCAGCAGCAGTCAACCAGGAAGGCTCGGGAACAAATGGGAAAATGGGCATGAGTCAGTGCTCCCCCGCCTGGCCCTACAGGCCTCAAGCCTGGCCCCACGGAGCAGACCTCGGGACCCCCACCCAGGAGGGCCCCGGAGCACGCACCCACCCCTGCCAATGCAACAAGAAACGATGCTGACCGACGGTGGGCCTTCTCTGGCCAACCCCAGGCTTCCTGCCTCAGGGGATGGCCTGGGCTTGGTGTGGAAGAGGCCAGAAAATAAGGTTTTGAGGCTCTGAAGAGCTGGTTATACCTCACTCAGCCACAGTTTGTGAGGGAAATTGTGACATGCAAATCACGTTTGGAGGTTAGGAACCTGAAAAAGATGTGAGGATATTGGCTCTTGAAGGCCCTCCTGTTGCAGAGTCATCATGTATATAAATACAGCTGCACTTTTTCACTTAACTTTCTTTGGTTCTTTTATTGGGGCTTATTGTGTATCAGGCACTCTTCGAGGAACTGTGAGCTGAGTGGGGAGTTGAAATGCACTTTCTGCTACTAAAGGTTTATAGCTGGTGGGGAGATGGTAAGAAGGGATGAAGAACCAGAGCGTCACAGGTGGGAGGAGGCGAGGGGCCTGCACGGGACGGGGAGGGGGCCATGAAAGGCAGTGGAGATGACCCACAGGCACGGTCTCCCTCCAAGCTGGAGGGTGGAGGGGCAGACTGGGGAGAGCCATGGGCTTGAACCACCAGGGCAGCCTCTCTGTGAAACTGCAAGCATTTCAGCACAGCGAGGGATGGGGAGTGATGGGGAGGGAAGGACGGTCAGGACCGACTGGGAGTGGCAGACAGGAGGCCAGGTCCCAGAGAGGCCTGGGTGTCCTATGACAAGCTATGACTTTACCCTGATAATAATGGGAAACCACCAGCAAGAAGGCGGCGGCGGCAGAGAAAGCAGGTTGGGGGTAGATCAGAGCACTTACATACAGAGTCCAGATGGGAGCCCGGATGACTTGGGAATGGAAAGCAAGGGACGGGATAGGCGCAGAGGAGCTGAGGCTGATGAGCAGTTCTCATGATGTTTCCAAACAGGGAGATGCAGAAGGGGTGTAGCGAGCAGGTCTGGGAGAAGGAAGCTACTCGTTCCATCTTAAACATTTCTTACCTACATTTCCATATGTACAATTTTATAATGCGTGTTGGCTGTCAGGAAGTGAATGTGTCTCCGCAATATGTTGAGGCCCTACTCCTCAATGCGATGCTATCATGGCCTTTGGGCAGTAATTAGGTTTAAATAAGGTCATGAGGGTAGGACCCCCTGATGGGATTAGTGCCCTTACCAGAAAAGCAAGGCTTCCTGGTGGCACTAGTAGTAAAGAACCCACCTGCCAGTGTAGGAGACATAAGAGACACAGGTTCAATCTCTGGGTGAGGAAGATCCCCTGGAAGGGGGCATGACAACTCACTCCAGTATTCTTGCCTAAGGAATCCCATAGACAAAGGAGCCTGGCAGGCTACAGTCCATAGGGTCTCAAAGAGTCAGACACAACTAAAGCGACTTAACACACACACACAGGACAAATAAACATTGAAGAAAACAGAGACTTTTCCCTCACAGAGCAATGCTGACATGGGCCATGGTACATACATTAAAGATGACACACTACACAAATACAGTGGTATATTTTAATTCTAGTAGAACATGTTAAGAATAGTTCCCTTTGGGTGGTAAGAAAAGTGATTTCTATTTCTTCAGTGTGCTTTTCTGTAGTCTCAAAATACATACACATGCTCATTCTGTGATGGGAACAGACGCTTTGTTTGTTTCATAAGGACAGACTCTTTGCTCCCTGGCCTTCCCCTCCTTGAATCTAGCTTTGTTAGCTGTAACCTCTCCCCAGCGATGTCTCCCTGATTCCACACAAACAGCAAAATGGAATTGCAAGTGTGAAAATGCCTTAGGGTACCGGACATACACATATCAAGATACACATATTGATTTGAGTAATAAAAACAATCCAGACGACTCAGCTTCAACACAAAAAGAAAGCAGCTTTTTACTTCTGTCATCACTGGGAAAAGTATCCACACTTTCCATAACTCCTTCCAGCACTCTCTGTAGGTCACAGGTCACTCTACTTACCAAACCCTGAGGTCATGGTTCTTCTGCCTTATCCATCCTATTTCCATCCTCTTGGACTCACTCAGGCAATTAATGGTCCAGATCCACTTTCATCCCCATCTGTGGGGATATGAGGATCCACCTTTCCCGGTGAAAATCAGGGACAAATAAAGAATAAATTCTAACAAATAAAGGTCAAAAATGGAGAAACTTACATTACCATATGTAAAATAGATAAGCAATGGGAATTTGCTGTGTCTCAGGGAACTCAAACAGGGACTCTGTATCAACCTAGGGGCTTCCCAGGTAGCTCAGGGTAAATAATCTGCCTGCAATGCAGGAGATTCTGGTTCGATCCCTGGGTCAGGAAGATCCAGGAGAGAAGGAAATGGCAATCCATTCCAATACTCTTGCCTGGGAAATTCCATGGACAGAAGAGCCTGGTCCATGGGGTCACAAGAGTAGGACACGATTTAGTGATTAAACCACCACCAGAGGAGTGGGATGGGGAGGGAGGTGGGAGGGAGGTTCAAGAGGGAGAGGACATATGTATACCTATGGCTGATTCATGTTGAGGTTTGACAGAAAACAACACAATTCTGTAAAGCAATTATCCTTCAATTAAAAACTAAATAAATTTTTTAAAAATGGAGAAAGGCCACCCTTAAAGGGAGGGTGCCAACTGCTCTCTGTCATCCAAGGAGAAGCAGCTAGAACACGTCTGACCAGGGGCTTCACAGAAGGGACTTCTGCATGGACATGGCTGGGGTGAGAAGACCCCTCTTTTTTCCCTTTGACTCTATCATTCAACAGCTATTTACACGAACAATGTTCTAGGCACTGTTCCGAGTTCTAGGGCTAGACCAGTAAACCAAGCAGACCATGAAACAAACCAAGCAACCAAACCTCAGGGAGCAGCAGGCCAGCCCCTCAAGGGCCTGGGTGACCCTGAATGGCAGGGGGCGCTGAGGGAGGTTTGGAGCAGAGAAGGGCCGTACTCTGACCCTGTTTCCTCCTTAGCTGGTCACACAGGCCTGATTCCTACACTGTTCCCTCCATTAAAACCCAATGAATGGACCCCATCTCTAAGTTTTCATTTTTTCCTATTAATGGCCAGGTTCCCAGGCAAGGAGGGAACCTCCACCTCATTCCATTAAGATTTGCTATAAACTTGTGAGTAAGACAGTGGGGGTGGGGGGGTGTTAGCCCAAGAATACACTACTTAGGGGATCGGGGAGCCCAGAAACATCCGTTGAAGCTGTGGATAAGATGGAAGTCAGGGAGGCAGTGGAGACTGTACCCCTCAGGCGGCGGTCAGCCAGCTGCTTCCCCGCGGGTCGGGCACTCACACCCCTCCAGCGCCTGCAGCCTACGTGATGACGTCAGAGGGCGGAAGTCCCCTCACGGTGGTCAGGAGGGTTGAAAGCCAGGTATCCAGGGTGTGGCACACTTAATAGTAATTATGAGCAACTTCACTTTCCTTTCCTTTCTCTTTCATTTAATTAAACTACAGATAGAGCAGTAGGGGATCAAGGATGGGAGCACTGGACTTAAATATCAGTAGAGGCACTACAAAAAAATTTGCTGATCAACCACCTCAGTCATAGCAAACACACTTAGGACACACATTGACACTTAATGAAAGGACTGTGAACCCAAAGGGAACCTTAGAACCCATAACCTAGCTTTTTATCTCTTTTATTAAAAACAAAGTTAAATGTATGAAAAAGTACAGAAAATAGTCTAATGACTCACCCATATATCTATCAACCAGCTCTAACTCATAGTCTATCTTGTTTCCTCTATATATTCACCCACCTACTTCTTGCCCCTCAACCAAGATTATTTTGGAGCAAATTATATGATTTCATCTATAAATATTTCAGTATGTATCTCTGAAACACACAAACTTTTAAACAGCACAATATTATTATCCACTTTAATAATTTTAATGTTAAATACTGTTATTCATTTTATTTTTATTAACTTAACTTTACTAATTTTTAATATCCAGAAGTCACTGTTCAGGTTTCCCCAATGGTCTCAAATATTTGTTTGTAATGTGTTTGTTTGAATCAGCATCCAGTTAGAGCCACACGTTGCAACCGGTGGATATATCTCTTAAATCTCTTTTAATCTAAGGTTTCCTTCCATCTCCAACTTCTCCTTTACCATTTATTTGTTAGAGAAACTATAATTTCCCCCAATCTGGATTTTGTTGATTACATCCCTGTGGTGAGGTTTAACATTCATTGTAACAATTTCCCCATTCTTTCTTACTTAGTTCAGAACAAGGCACAGTAACATAACCCAATAAAATAGCTAAAACAAAAACAAACAAAAAGCAGTCTGATTGCCTCCGTAAAGGACCAGATGCTGACAAACTCAAGACTGGAAATGCCCCACAGACGTGGAACCAGCTACTCAGATTAGAAAACCGGGTTTAAAGCCGGGACACTCCTGAGCTGGCCAGAGGTACAGTACGGAGGTTGCAGGAGAGGTGACTGTCCTCCGTCTGAGGACAGGAAGGTTCCAGGGACACTTCAGAGAAAAATAAACCATGGAGGGGGACGCAGGCTGGAGTTGGGGGGTGGGGGGGGGGTTGCTCCTGAGTTGGTTTCAGCACGTTAATCAGTTTTAAATCTGCCACCGTTAAAGACGAACATTTCAGAGTCCAGAGGAGGAGGGCAAAGGCAGTACTGTGTTTTCCAGAGGGAAGCAGGTTGGACTCCGAGGGCAAGAGGCACAGACTCCCAAGAGCTTCTGCACTGGAAGGACTTAGCAGAGCTCACGACTTAACTCACAGCCTGTGACAGGCAGCCCCCTCCGCCCTCCCCTCGCCCAGCACAGAGCGCATGTGCTCTGCCAGTTTTCTAATAATGGGACACAGTTGGCTACAGGCTCTGGAGTAAAAAAAGACTTGACCTTAAATCCCAGCTCCTCCACTTAAAGGTAGTGTGACCTTAGACAACCTGCCTAAGCTCCCTGTGCCTCAGTTTCCTCATCTGTTAACTGCAGACACCACTGTCGGTCTGCACTAACTCTTGTGAGGTTAATGGGGTTGTAACGCCAAGGCTCACTGAACAGTGCCTAGAACAAGCGCATTATACAGTAGCCCTTCACCCCCAAAGGTTTCTGCCAGACCACCCCCACCCAGACCCTGGCAGGGAGCCATACCTGCGCCCGCTGGACATCCAACTGGGTTCCTGATGCAGTCTGTGGCCACGCATGGCACAAAGTCAACTGACCCATAAAGGGTTCAATCCCACGAGCCTGATCCCAATAGCCCAGCTCCAACCAACTGAGCTAATTACGGTAGACTGGGAGTCAACTCGGGTTGGAGACGCCCATAGCTGTTCATACAACATTCTCAAACAGTTTTGTCCTAAGATGCTGTGTGACACAACACACTGGCCAACTTTACTAATGACCTCATCTTTAAAAAATCTTAATGTAATGTAACAAACAGATGTGTCCCTTAAGAGGATTAAGGTGGAAATTCATTAGAGCAGTAATACCAGTGGATTTGTGTTCTAAAACTGACGCCCATCAATCATCTCAGTGCACGCTTCGTCTTAGTGCTGCTCAGCCTCAGGGAGAACCCTGGAGAACTGGGCAGCCAGGTCTTTACCTTCAAGGCAGGTATGTGTGAACAGGGGGCGCATGGAAAACCCTCTTAGCCCTGCACTGAGTCTAACTTAAATGACCTCTAGTCCCCTCTGCCCAGACTGCAGTGTGCACAGGAATCTTCAATGCATCTTGGGAAAACACACATTCTGACTCCGCAGGCCTGGGGAGGCCTGAGAGTGCATTTCTAAGAGCCCAGGTGACACCCAGCCCACACGCGGAGGACCAAGGTTCCAATCCTCACAGCAATCAGCTGTCTTGCAGGTGGTGTAGCCGAGGCAGCAAGGGAACCACAAAGAGAAAGGCAGTGAGAAAGGAATGAACAGGGCACTGTCCAGGCTAATCCAATGAGAGGATGGAACTCTGAAACGTGGGCAGGCTGCCTGGAAGGAGGAAACTCAAGACACAGAAGTAGAGTCATTAAGGGCTCGGACCTGGTGCCAAATGCCAGTCCTGGAACTTCCCACTCACATGGCCCGCTGACTTTTTTTTTTTGCTTCGGGCTCTTCGGCTTTAAGATGCAACTGTCCCAGTGCCTGACCCATGGGGTGGTCTCGGGCTTGGCAGAAGAATGCATGTCTGGGACAGTGCTTGGCGCAGGCAAGTGGCCAGAACCTGAGAGCTATTATTCTCTACTCTCTAGTCCACAGCAGCCAGGGAAACATTTCCTGAATTAAATTATTAGGTCATAATTGCCATTTTGACACACATGCTAGTTAGCACTTTTTTGTAATATTCTACAATTTCAGTTTGCCTCTCAAAAAGAAATAAGAATCCTTAGAGTCTTTGCCTTTAGCACCAATTAATCCAAATACATTCATGCTTTGAAAGGTCCATGATTCTGTTAATTCTACTGCACAGTTTTTTGTAAATTAGAAGTCCTATAATTATAATTCTTTTTAAGGCACTAAACCAGAAATAAACACCTGTTCATGCAGCATTTGAAAACAAAAGGCCTCACATAGTCCAGATAAAACATATAACCACCAGAATAAACATCTCCCCAGTGAGAATACGGTACCTATTCTCTGTACTGACCTTTTTATTATCAGACCAATCATTTATTTAATCATCCTCAAGGAACTACTATAAAAATCTGGGGGGAGGGGAGGCTTCAGTCTACCAGCTTAGGGAAAAAAAAGAAAACATTATAAGAACAATGTGTTGTTTCTGTCCAAGTCAATGGTTTAAATGAACAACTAATTTCGAATGGAGTCAGCAAACAAAAGATAAATTTATACATACTTCCCAAGGTTAGGAAAAGATACATAGGCTCAAGCTTGGGCTGAGAAGGACATGAGGGGTAAACCAATTCAGAGGTTCCCAGAGGTTCCTTAGGGGAACTTTACAAATTAAGACCCTCTGCAGGGTCTTTGAGGGGTGTGTTACACAGGTGTGTCCACTTAGTGAAAATTCATCCAGCTGCTCACGTGGGGCCTACACACTTTTCTGTGTATGCCATCTACTTCGAGCAAAAGTCTGCACTCCCAGGTAAGATGGCTGAGGATGCTAAGAGTTTCTGAAGTTCACAGTCACGCTTCTCCCCCTTCACCACCCAGAATATCCCCTGCTCCAGAAACTCATCTTCCTGCCAGGCCGGGCTCAAGGAGACCCATGGCAGGGGCATGCCCACTCCCTCACCGTTAGCTAATTCATAGCCAGGTTGGTAACAATTTGTTTCCCCCTCTGGCTGTGAACTCTATCAGGTCAGCAATTCTGTCTCAGTGCTCTTACTCATGCTAGTAACATTCACTTGCCCCAGGCCAAAAAGTACCTGGCCTAGAAAACTGAGTCGGGAACTCCCCGAGTTAATGGAACAGAAGCCAGAGTAGATGCGGAGTTGGCCAAACGACTGGTCCAGGGAGCAGAACAGCAGTGGGGTCTCAAGTCACACAGACCACGTTTCAATATCAGCTCCCACTCTTAGAGAAACTAGGTTACTCAACTGTTCTTGGCCTCAGTTTCCTCATCCATCAAACAGGTCCAGTAAAAGTCAGCACTTGACAGATATGTGTAACATGAAATGAGATGCCACACTGACATCCCTAGTAGAGCACACACCTACATACCAAGCACTCAAAACTCATTAGCTCTGTCTATCACAGATGGATCATTCAATCTGGGAGATCTCCTGCTGGAAATTAACCAGCATTTTACAATAGTAATGCACACCTGGGCACAGAAATGCCCTGAATTCTGCTTTGTAGAACCCTGGCTAATACAACCAGCCACTGAGTTGGCTCTAGATGTGAACAACCATGCCACACATCTGATGGTACGACAGGGGTCTTCAGGCAACAGACTCTGAGACTGAGGCTGGCCGGGCCCCCCAAGACAAGGGATCAAGGGTGTCTGTGGGACGTCTTCAGGTTCTGTTTATTCCACAAGGGTCATCGCTGAAAGTCCTGTGAGCCAGTGCATCTGCTGTGCTGTGGCTTTCTGGGGGCATGGGGGCGGGGGACAGCGTAACGCTGGGGCATTGGGATCTCCTACCAGACCAGGAACGCTGGATCAGGCTACAGGGCTCATCCATGGAAACATAAAAATGTATGTCAGTTTCCAGCTTGAAAGGTCAACCCTGGGTTTGAAATCCAAGGAAACCACTTCAAGGTCACAGGGCCACAATTATGAGTCTTCTGCGGTTTCAACAAAGGATCACTATAATCAGAGACCATAATGAATGAAACAACCATGCTGAAGAAGCCCTACAAAGATTTTTAACTGAATTCACTGATCAAGGAACCAAGTAACTGACAAAGTGATCCTGATAAGCTGAATCCACAAGACATCTTTCTGTCTCCCCATCTCCCAACCCAACCTTTCATGACCACAGGGATTCCCGGGACTATCCATCCTGCACCAACACAGAGAAAAGGAGATAGAACTGCCCTACTCCTCATTCCTGAAGATGGGTTACTCATTAAGTAATGGGGGCTGGGGAGGGGAGGGGGGAGCCGTGATATACTACCAACGGACACCACTGCCAAAGTTCACTGGTTTCCACATCAACCTCCCTCCCTTCTTCCAAGGCAGGTGAACAACATACAGAAACCTAAGGAATTTTTAAAACTTAATTTTGTTCTTCTTGTCATCAAGTGTTAACGCTTCCAAATATTTATCAGTTGTTGATCCTCAAAGAATAAATCATCTACAAGCTTTGATATGAACCCTAAGCCGGGGAGGTGGGGGGTGTGTGTGGGGGGGGGTGAAGTACCAGGAAAGTTATTCAAGATGCAGTCACTCTATGAAGTGGGAGGAAGGGTTCTCCTGGGTAAACTAAATGGTTGGCTTTCAGTGCCCAGCTCTCTTTGCAATACACACACTTTGCAAGATGCCTGTCCCGCAAAGGGTTAAAAAAGAAAAAGAAAAAAAAAAAAATCAAGCCATTCTTCCCAGGGGTCACTCACTTCGGGCTTTGTGCACGAGGGCCGCCCCTCGGCGCCCCCGCCCCTCCTCCCACGGCCACTGCTCCCCAAAGACCACCTGCTTCTAAGAAAAAAGGGGCTGCTCTGAGCACGATTGCTGAGCGCTGGCGGCGTCCTCCGCGGCGCCCCCAGGGGTGGAAGGAGAGGCGTCCCCGGGAAGCGTGCTTTATCTCGAGGGTCGCGCTGCCGCCTGCAGCGGCCCCAAAGGTCGAAGAGGTTTTGTCCCGGGCGTCGCTCGGGGCCCTCCTCGAAAGGACCAGAGTCCCCGGGGCCCGGGTTCTTTCCGCGCGCAGCTCGGCGCCCGCCCGCCAGGGTGCGGGGACCGACCGCCGGCGTCCGAACCCACCCCGCCCACCCGGCCGAGCTAACGGCGAGGCGCGGGGAACCCTCTGCATCCCGCCTCCGGTCGGCGCCGCACCTGTTCGGCCTTGCCCGCCCCCGCTCTGGGCCGGAACGCGGGGCGGTCCTCCTCGCCGGCCCGGGCGATCCCGAGCCAGCCGGCGCGTGCCCGGACCCCTCTGCCTAACGGGGAGAGGGGAGGTCTGCCCTTGGGCGCTGGTCCCCCGGCCGCACCCAGCTCAGCTCGCCCGCGGCGCCCCTACCCCGGCGCGTCCCGCAGCAGGGACTGCGCCCAAGGGGCCCAGCCCGCCCCCCCACCCCGCCTCCCGCCCGGCCGTACCTTGTGCGGCGCCCGCAGCAGTCGGTGGACCCCGGCCAGCTGGGTGCCGAGCGCGAGGTCCTCGCGGAACGTGAACAGCGGCGGCCGGCTGGGCTCGGGGAAGTTGGTGCTGTTGAAAGGGTCCGTATCGTCCAAGAACTGCACCCGGCAGGCCAGAGTGGCCATGATGCATCCCTGCCCCAGGGGGGCGCGGGCCCCGGGATCGACGGGGGTCACCGCAAGCAGGGGAGGCCGCGGCCGCCGCTCGCTGGCTCGCGGGCTCGCAGGCTCCGGCGCGCCTGGCTGCAGCCCGGGCTCCGGCCGCGGGGGGCGGGACGGGGGCGGGGCCGGCGGGCCCCCTCCTCCCGGGGCTCGCCGGCTCCTCCCCTTCTGCGTCCCCCGCGCGCCAGCAGGGACCCACGCGACTCGCCGCTAGGAACGCGAAAGGGAGAGCGGCTCGCGCAGTATCCGCAGCCCTGGGCCGAGTGCGCTGGCGGAAAGACCCCCGAACCCTCCCCACACACAAAGCTCCGCGGGCAGACCCCGCAGCACGTGCGCCCCGGCCGAGCTGCACCCCTCGGAGCTAGGGGAACCGAGGTGTAGGGCGGGTGGGGGCAGAGCCGTCCTCGGGCATCTTATCCATCTGAAAGCAGGCTTAACTCTTTCCAGATGAAGGCGGCGGCGGCCGGACTCCTGCTGCCTGGATTCGGAAAGCCCCAGCTGGGCACCAGGAGGCGAGGAAGCCCCCCGCCCCACCCCACCCCACCCCACCCCGACAAGCAAGAAAGTAAGCAGGGTAGTGGCAGCCACCTGGAGCCCTGGGCAGGGTTCCGGGGAGGTTTCCCTCGGAGAGAAGGAAGCTAAGAAGGAGGAGGGTGAACCGGGGATCGCTGGCAGCGGTTCTTAAGAAACAAGCCCAGGAGGGCGCCAGGCGGGAGGCTTCGGGGGCTGCGTGTGCTGGTTGATCCTCCGCATCCCCACGGCCTTTTGGCCAGTGAGGTCTCCTAAAGCCCTAAATGGATCTAGTGGGGCAACAGGGGCGCTTCCGGGGGGTCACCGAATTGCAGGGAGGCCGCGGCGAGCGAGGGGCCCACCGGGCACGGAGGGACTTGGAGGGAAGGTTTGCAGGCTGCCCGCCTCGGCCTGCCCGGCGCCTCGAGGCTTCTCGCTGCTCGAGGGTGACCCCCTTCGTTTCCAATAAGAACTCCCGGTTCTCTCCATTCCCAGGCTATGGCCAAGGTCGCGGGTACCCTCGTGCCTCATGCAGGTCTCGTGGAATAAACTCAGTGGCTCTCAACATCCGCGTCTAAACAAGCCGACTTTGTGACATGTGGCTCCCCTTCTGGCTTCAAGGGGAAGTAACCCCGCGTCCCACGCTTAGCCTCTTCACGCGCACCTGTGACCTTCCGTTTCCGTGGACCCTCCCCGACGCACGTCCAGGCTTAACGCCTGTTCTTAAAATAACCATGATCCGTGACACCTGCTCGTTCCTGCAGAGCTAGTTCTCTCTGCACGAGTCCTTTAGACAGGCCAGTACATCAACCTCACCATCAGCTCTTGGGCAGAGGCTAAAATCCCATCCGCTCTGAACCCCTGCCTCCTACCCTCCCATTTTCATCACCATTTTCATTTCTCCTCAGTGAGGGAGGCCTCCATTCTTTCTAGCCGCCCCATTTCTCACCTCTGTCCCTACATGAATCCCAGCCCATCAGTGACCTCCATGCTGTATCACTTTCTTGGCCTCAGCTAGCAGGTCCCAAGAATGTTCCCACCCCATCCACTGCTGGCAGCAGCCACTCTAATGACCCACCCCGCTCCTCCCAGGTTTCTCAGCACTGCTCACGGTGGCCCTCCATTCATCTCAGGCTGCCACAAGCTTCTGCCCCTTCACCTACAGATTATTCAATAAAGAAGGTCATGGCTCCAGGGTGAAGTCCTCCCCTTCCCACTCCCCTCCTCTCCATTGGAATGTCCATCTTCCGTCTCCTCCATCTCAAGAGATGACCAAAGCCCTGGTTTTCTTCTTGCTCAAGGCTCTACTTCATCTGGATCCTGAGTCCCTTCCTGGCTCCTCTGGGATCAGCCTGTGTCACTGATCTGGCCTTCTTCTTCCTTCCTTCCTGGGCTCCTTCCCCTTGAGAATCAGGACCAGCCTCCTGGCACACAGCCTGGGCTAATCCTACAGATCCCAGCTCTTAGAAGAGCCCCGCGCTGGTTTCACACTCTGCTATTGTGGTCCTTAAATTCATAACAATGTAACAAGAGGACTGGAAGTTTCATTCTGCATTGGGATCCACAGGTTATACAGCTGGTCCTGATGAGCGTAAATACTCAAGTGTTTTCTCTTAAAAACTACATCTTTATGAAGGCTGCCTCTCCGTGGCTTATCTCTTCTTCACTTCCTGATCAGCTTCTGAAAGCAAGAGCTACATTCATTTCTCAGCATCGTCACCACCTCTTTGCTCCACACCCCAAAACATCTGATGGACAGCCCTCCCTGCTATTCTGAGACCATTAGTGCCATCCTTGTTGCCTCGTTAGGGGGACACCTCAGCCTTGCCATCCACTTTCTCAGCAGCATCTGTCACCATGGACCACACTTTTTTCAAACTCTTTTCTCTCAGCTTCATTAGTTCTACCCATTCTAAGTTCACCTTCTCCCTCTTCATCAGCTCTTCTCATTTCCTCTGGGCTCTGTTCGCCTCGTAAAAATAGAGCATCACAACTACAGTTTCTGTTAATATATATCTGTGTTCCCACTAAACTGAAAACCAGCGTAGGGCAGGGAGCATGTGATATTCAACCCTATACACCCCCCGCCCCCAGTGCCTGGCAGAGTGCCTAGCACAGAAAAGGCACACCATAGATTCTGGTGCGTGAGTGAAACATCAGAGACATCTTTGGGTCCTGTATCCTCCTATTGGTCACTATGACCTGTCACTGAATCAGCCTTTGAACTCTTTCTCAACTCTCCCTCTGTCTGGCCCTCACTTCCTATGCTAGTCTTCCAATGTGTCTCCCACCCCCAGTCCTGCATCCTACATTGGAGCTTCCACAGGTGTCTCAGAGCCAGTGATCTTTCAAAGATGTACATTAGATGTGTCATATCTCAGGGGAAAATCCTTACATGCAAAACCCACAAGACTGTCTAAGATCTGCTCCAATTTACCACTCCAGACTTACTCCTTCACATCCTGGCAATGTTGAATTATTACCCTTTCCCAAACATGCTGAAAGCTGAGCATATAAAGAAAGCTGAGTGCCGAAGAGTTGATGCTTTTGAACTGTGGTGTTGAAGAAGATTCTTGAGAGTCCCTTGGACTGCAAAGATATCCAGTCAGTCATCCTAAAGGAGATCAGTCCTGAATATTCATTGGAAGGGCTAATGCTGAAGCTGAAACTCCAATACTTTAGCCACCTGATGGGAAGAACTGACTCATTTGAAATGACCCTGATGCTGGAAAGATTGAAGGCAGGAGAATGGGATGGCAGAGGATGAGATGGTTGGATGACATCACCAATTTGATGGACATGAGTTTGAATAAGCTCTGGGAGTTGGTGATGGACAGGAAAGCCTGGCTTGCTGCAGTCCATGGAGTTGCAGAGTCAAACACAACTGAGTGACTGAACTGACTGAAACATGCTGAGATTTTTCATGTGAGCTTCTCAACCTGGAATGCTCTTACCTATCTAGTTAGCCAGCTGAACCCACTTATCCTCCAACACACATTTCTAAGATCAGCTCTTCTAGAGAGACATCTCCAACTTCACCCCCAAACAAGGATGGTATCTCTTTCCTTTGTGGTCTCAGATTACTTTCTACTGTGGCTATGGTAGCTCTTTTCATGTTGCATTGAAAATACTTGCTTACTGGTATGCCTGCTCTTCTAAACCACAAGACTTTAAAGGATTGGAATTTGTCTTACTCAATTTTAGTTTTAAAACTTTAAATAGGGACTGGCACCTAAAATGAAACCTTCAAAAAATTTAATCATAGAGGCCATCCTCAATTCTTTTGAGGATTTCTGCCCTGACAACTCACTTGAAACTGCTCTTAGCAATAATATATTCCTCTGATTAACAGCCAACTTTTTTTCTCAACGTATTTTTTGAAATCATTCTGTTTTAACTTTTTGTAGTTTAAAAGGTCAAGAGTTATAACAAAAAATACCAGTTCCCTGTTTCATGATCACCGCTTACCTCCCTTCTCACTTCCCAGAAGCACTCACTTTTAAATAATAAGGACACTGCTCTATTTTGATCAACTAATTTTAGAGAATATACTGACTTTATACCATGCTACATTACAGACTTCCTTCCTCCATCATCCCAATATAGTTTTATCACGATTTTAGTCAAATTCTTATTTTTTTAGTCTTTTTATTTATTACTGATTTCTATTTTGGGCTTCCCTGGTAGCTCATTGGTAAAGAATCGGCCTGCAATGCGGGTTCCCCGGGTCAGGAAGATCCCCTGGAGAAGGAAATGGCAACCCACTCCAGTATTCTTGCCAGGAAAATCCCCTGGACAGAGGAGTCTGACAGGCTACAGTCCATGTGGTCACAAAAGAGTCAAACGTGACTTAGTGAGTAAACAGCAATAACAAGTTTTATTTATTTGTTTTTGGCTGCACTGGCTCTTTGTTGTTTGTGTGGGCTTTCTCTAGTTGCAGCGAGCAGGCGCTGCTCTTTGCTGCAGTGAGCAGGCTTCTTACTGCAGTGGCTTCTCTCCTTTGGAGCACAGGCTCTCGGCCCACCGCTTCAGTCGTTGCAGCACACAGGCTCAGTAATTGTGGCGGGAGGGCTTAGTTGCTCCACAGCACGTGGAATCTTCCCAGACCAGGGATCAAACCCGTGTCCCCTGCATTGGCCAGGGGATACTTATCCATTCCACCACCAGGGGAATCCTCACGATTTTTTAAGTAATGGTTGTGTTATTATTGTTCACTTTTATGCCAAGTAGTTCACATGATTACATGGCCTTTCTTGAACACCTTTTTGGTTTTTTTTCTGAAGTTAATATTTGCCTCAATTTTTTTCAGTTGTTTATTTTTTTCTTGGGCAGCCAGTTAGATCTCATATCCTGCAACAGCTCTGAAAATGCCTCTTTCGATAATATCAAATAATTTCTCGATGCTATATTTTAGCCCTAGGACACTCCTCTCAGAAACACCCCTCTGGCCGTCCTCCACCCTCCTGCTCCTCTCAGCCCTTTCCTACCCAGGATTTCCTTGGCATCCCTCTTGTGTGGGAACCCCTGGTTCTCAGATCACATGTCATATTCTTTCTTGGTTTACACTTGCAATTTTTTAAAAAAAAATACAGGGCCCAGTAGCTTTCTGAGAAAATGTAAATTTTTGAAACTTTCATGTCTAAAAGTAATTTTTATTCTCTGGTAGCTCAAATGGTAAAGTATCTGCCTGTAATGCTGGAGATCTGGGTTTGACCCCTGGGTCAGGAAGATTCCCCTGGAGGAGGAAATGGCAACCCACTCCAGTAGTCTTGCCTGGAAAATCCTATGGACAGAGGAGCCTGGCAGGCTACAGTCCATGGGGTCACAAAGAGTTGGACATGACTGAGTGACTAGCACACAGACAGCCTCACACTTGCCTTGGTGTGGTACTTCTGTTGGCAAGGTTGGCCACATCCCTTCCCACCCTTTTTTCTCCCAACATTTTGCCATGTGACTTTGCCAATTGCCCCATCAAAATATGGGGTCTATTTCCCCTCTCCTTGAATGGGGATCACTGTGTAACTTACTGTGACAGCCTATGTTGGATGTGGCACTGTGTGACTTCTGAAACTAAGGCTTCAAGAATCCTTACAGCTGCTGATCTGTTCTCACCCTCTGAGCATATGGAATTGAAACTATCATGTGAAGAAGCCAGGTCCTAGAAATAGTGGTAAAAAAAAATTACTACTGAAAACCGGGAATATGGTTACGTGTGTTCAGATCAGATCAGATCAGTTGCTCAGTCGTGTCCGACTCTTTGCGACCCCATAAATCGCAGCACGCCAGGCCTCCCTGTCCATCACCAACTCCCGGAGTTCACTCAGACTCACGTCCATCGAGTCAGTGATGCCATCCAGCCATCTCATCCTCTGTCGTCCCCTTCTCCTCCTGCCCCTAATCCCTCCCAGCATCAGAGTCTTTTCCAATGAGTCAACTCTTCAAATGAGGTGGCCAAAGTACTACAGTTTCAGCTTTAGCATCATTCCTTCCAAAGAAATCCCAGGGCTGATCTCCTTCAGAATGGACTGGTTGGATCTCCTTGCAGTCCAAGGCACTCTCAAGAGTCTTCTCCAACACCACAGTTCAAAAGCATCAATTCTTCGGCGCTCAGCCTTCTTCACAGTCCAACTCTCACATCCATACATGACCACAGGAAAAACCATAGCCTTGACTAGACGAACCTTTGTTGGCAAAGTAATGTCTCTGCTTTTGAATATGCTATCTAGGTTGGTCATAACTTTATGTAACAATAAAACAATTGAGAAAACAATTGCCCACAATAATTTGGAAGATAGAAAATGTATCTATGAACTTGTAGACTTGGCTAAGGAGTCTCTCCTCCTCCATCTGGTAAGTTGCTGCTGCTGCTACTGCTAAGTCACTTCAGTCGTGTCCGACTCTTTGCCACCCCATGGACTGCAGCCTACCAGGCTCCTCCGTCCATGGGATTTTCCAGGCAAGAGTGTTGGAGTGAGGTGCCATCGCCTTCTCCATCTGGTAAGTTAGACCTGGCTTTTTCCCACTGGCAGTCCTAGGGTAGCATACTAAGAGTTCAAGGGCAAAACCATAAGAGTTTCTTGATCCTTGAGCTCAGAGCTTATGCTGTGTCACTTTCACCACTATTTTTTTATCAAAGCAAGTCAAGGCCAGCCTAGATTCAAGGAGCAGAGAAAAAGATTGCACTCCAGGTGGCGCTAGTGGTAAAGAATCTGCCTGCCAATGCAGGAGATGCAAGAGACATGAATTTGATCCCTGGGTCAGGAAGATCCCGTGGAGTAGGAATTGACACCCCTCTCCAGTATTCTTGCCCGGAAAATCCCATGAACAGAGGAGCCTGGCAGGCTACAGTCCATGAGGTGGCAAAGAGTCGGACAAGGCTGAGCGGCTGAGCACACCCTGATGGGAGAAGCAAAGTCACATTGCAAAGAGGCCTGAGGGACTCTTGCAGTCATCTTTGCAACAGTCTAACACACATGATCAGAGAAGGCAATGACACCCCACTCCAGTACTCTTGCCTGGAAAATCCCAGGGATGGGGGAGCCTGGTGGGCTGCAGTCCATGGAGTCGCACAGAGTCGGACAGGACTGAAGCGACTTAGCAGCAGCAGCAGCAACACACATGATATACAATTCTAGGTTGAAAATGATTTCCACTCAGTTTGTGGCATTGCTTCATTATTGCCATTGAGAAGATGTGTGGTCTGGCGATTACTTACTTTGTATAATATATGTAACTTTTTATTTTCCCTCTCTCTGGAGGATTTTGAACCTTCTCATTACTCCCAGTATATTGAAATTGCATGATAAATTACCCTGGTGTGAGTTCATTTTCATTCATCATATTGAGACTCCATTGCTATTTCTAGCCTAGGGATCCAGTTATTTGATTTGTGGAAATGTTCTTATATCATGTCTTTGATAATTTCCTCTGCACAGTTTGCTCTGCTTGCTCTTCCTGAAACTCCTCTTAATTGGGTATTGGACACTAACCAGTCCCTGTAATTTTCTTAACTTTTCCACCCTCTTCATCTCTTTGATTATTTTGTTGTACATTTTTTGAGATTTTTCTCAACTATATGTTCCTTCTCCTTGACTGAATTTTTTTTTTTTCTTAAATTTTGGCTGTGCTGCACAGCATGTGGGATCTTAGTTCCCCGACTAGGGATTGAACTCACCTCCATGCAGTGGAAGCGTGGAGTCCTCATCGCTGGACCACCAAGGAAGTCCCTCACCTAAATTTTAATTTCAGCATTCCCATTTTTAATTTTCAAGAACTCTTTTTTTTAATATAAATTTATTTATTTTAATTGGAGGCTAATTACTTTACAATATTGTATTGGTTTGGCCATACATCGACATGAATCCGCCACGGGTATACACGTGTTCCCCATCCTGAACCCCCCTCCCACCTCCCTCCCCATACCATCCCTCTGGGTCATCCCAGTGCACCAGCCCTGAGCATCCTGTATCATGCATCGAAATTGGACTGGCGATTCGTTTCACATTCTTGTTTTCTGATTTTCCACGTTATTCTTGTTTTCTGGATTTCCCTTATATCATTGATTCCATTTTTTTTTTAAAGTTTTCATTTCATTGTACTATGTCTGCGTTCGATAGTTTTTTCCCCCCTTTCTCTTTCTCTGTCATTCTCTTTTACAGTCGAATTTATCCTTAAACACTTGTGATCCTTGGCTGTTCACTCATGTTAAAAACTGCCTGGAAGCTCTGAGCTATAACTGAGGCACTTTGCCTGGTGGGCTTCACTGCAGACAAGCTGTGGACAGATGGCTTTTTCCTTGAGTATCTTTAGGTCCTCTTTCTGGGGTAGTTTACTTTATCCAGGGACGTTCTTACCAGTACATCTCTTAGCCCAGAGCAAGGGGGGCCCAGCCTTAGGCTCCATGCATCAGAGGGCCTCAGTCTGCCCACCCATCCCTGAAGGGCAAGGAGTCCATTGTACCAAGTGTTAAATGTAGCTGGGACTCAAGCTGCTCTCTCTTGAGACTGGTCTCCAGGTACCAGGAACCACAGAATCCCCTGCCCAGATGGCCCTGAACACATACCCAGTGCCCACATGTGTCTCTTCCCTGGGTGATCCCCCTAAGGGTGGTCCCTGCTGCCCCCTAGGCCTAAGAAGAGACTATAGGGGGCTGTTTACAGAGGGTATGGGTGGCGTTTGGACGTGCAGGATCCAGGGGCCACACTTCTGGAGTTCGTGTCTCAGGGGTGGGAGGACGCCATGGCAGCAAGCAGGCTGGGCCAGCTTTCTTCTCGCTGCCCTTTTCCTGTGTGGAGTGCCACGGAGTCAGAATCCTAAACTCAGATCTGTCCTTCCAAGTCATTATGAAGATGTATTTGTCAAAGTAGGAAGAGCATATTTTACTTAACATTTTGTTTGATTTATGAATTTTAAATATATCTGTGGCCTTCCCTGATGGCTCAGTTGGTAAAGAATCTCCTGCAGTCAGTGCACGAGACCCCAGTTTGATCCCTGGGTGGGGAAGATCCCCTGGAGAAGGGAACAGCTACCTTCTCCAGTATTCTGGCTTGGAGAATTCATGGATTGTATAGTCCATGGGGTCGCAAAGAGTTGGACGTGACTGAGTGACTTTCATTTTTTAAAATATATTTAAATGCATGCTTATGGGCCTCCATTTGAACTTTTGCCTTGGGCCCTGCATAGGTTGGTGCAGTAGTAAAGAACCTGTCTGCCAATGAAGGAGACGCGAGAGACACGAGTTCAATCCCTGGGTCAGGAAAATCCCTGGAGGAAGAAATGGCAACCCACTCCAGTATACTTGCCTAGAGAAGCCATGGACAGAGAAGCCTGGCAAGCTACAGTCCATGGGGTCTCAAAGAGTCAGACATGACTGAACTCACGCACACACAAACACACATACTCATACACACACATACACACCCCACATATTTGCAGGGGACCTCATTTGCCTCACCGGAACTGGGTGGAGGAAGGCTGAGAACACTCCACAGTTCCACTTACCCTCCCCCACCTCTCATTGCCAGGCACACTCCTACCTTCTCCAGAGCCTGGAGCCCCTCTGGCTCATTTCTTCAGACTATACCTGATGCCATGAACAAAAAGGACTACACCAAGGAAGAAATGGAGCATATTTTTCTTACATCCAGGAGCCCAAGCCCAGGGAACCTGAAGTGGCTGGGCCAGCACAATATTGAAACACCACGGTTATAAGTCAGTAAATTTCTACTGGAAAAACATTTTAATGATACCTAGCAATTATCATGGAATCCCACTCTTGTTTCTAGGAAATCATTTAGAAGAAGGAAAAATAAATGCAAAAATAAATGAATAGCCATGTTCAAAAGCAAAATTTACTACGGTCTCATAAAATTTAAAACTAGAAACTTGTATGTCTGTTACAGGAGTATAGGAGTACGTTTTAATTACTTACAATACAATGCAGCCATGTATCATTTCACATACTCATCAACCTCTCAGGTCTTGGTCCCAGCTGGAGCAAGAATGAGTCCAGAGTGAGTCACAATCTCAGAGTGATGACAGAAAATCACTTTTCATCCACGGGTAGAAGAGAAAAGATCAAGAAAGTTCTGCAAGTGGCTGTCTATCTTAGAAAGTGAATAAACCCTGGTATATTCTATAAACCGCAGAAGAGCAAAGCAATCTTTGAGAAGCGCTTAGTTGCACCAGGAAGACAGAGCAGCCAGAAAACCATGCAAAGCTGGAGCCACTGCAAACGTAGCAAAGCTCAAGCTCAGGGCCCCTCACTTGCACAGACCTCTTTCTAAGCCCCGACATTTCTATGCAAGTAAAGATTAGCTTTTGTGCCAAATTTTTATTTTGTATCCCTTTCCTTCAAGATGACTTTAAGATTGTACAGTCTTTGGGACCACAAAACCTGAATCTGTAGTCGACAGAAGGTATTATATATTAAATGGGAGTGGGGTGGGAGGGAGAGACAGGAAGAGAACTACCAATTCAAAGTAGCATCCTTTAAAATCCTAAGAAAAACAGGGAACCTCAAAAAAAATGGTTGATGCAATGTAGGTTCACCTTCCATCTGACCAAGAAATAGTTCAAGAACCGACTTTAAGAACCACCTTTTTAAAGGACTCCAATATCAACATAGAAAAATTTCTCAAAGTTGGTGCATTAAGGAAGGCAGGCAGGGAGTCAGAAGTGTCCTGATGTTTGCCTTCCTTCTATTTAGGAGCTGTTCACCTAATCTGGGGCTGGTGGCTCAGACGGTAAAGAACTCACCTGCAATGTGGGAGATCTGGGTTCTATCCCTGTTGGGAAGATCCCCTGGAGGAGGGCATGGCAACCCCCTCCAGTATTGTTGCCTGGAGAATCCGCATGGACAGAGAAGCGTGGCAAGCTGCAGTCCATGGGGTCCCAAAGAGCCGGACACGACAGAGCGACTAAGCAGCAGCACCCAATCTGAGCTATTTTTCATCTTCTTGAAAAATAAAATCTGCACTTCCCTAATGTCGCCACTAGGTGGCAGACGTGGCTTATTCAGGCCCGGTGCTAAACAAAACTGTCCCATTTAGTTGTCAAGCAATTTTATGAGGAAAGTATTGTGGGTTTTCTTTTCAGATGAGGTTTAGAAATGTTCAGTGACTTGGTAATATGGGATGATGTTTGCCATGATTTTAATTTGGGGATTTGCAAAGTGAGATAGATAGAAGTTATTTCTATCAGTATCCCCACTCCAAAAAAAAAAAAAAAAAGATTTAGAAAAAGACAGGCTGAAATTATCTGTCAGCTGGAGCCTAGGTTTCCTTCTGCTTCCATTTACTCTCTGAACTTCCCTGGCAGTGAGAAGAGCCTCAGCCTTGCTTGGAGATCAGGTGCTCCGAACACTGCCCACCCAGTGAAGCCTCATCCACTGCCAGGGTCTCAGGCGGGCCATTTGCATCAGTCAAAACACTACTCAAGTCCCCACAGACTTTCAGTTCTGGCGGTGGATCTCAGATCCCCTGGATCCCTGCAGCCTGTGCTCTCCTCGGCTGCTCACTGGCTAGATAAGAGAACCTGAGAAAGATTGCACTCAGCTGGTCCCAATGGCGTCTTCTAATCGGGGGGGGGGGGGGGGGGGGTCACTCTGATTAGAGCAAATGCCACCCACTGCAGCTGGCCTTGCAGGGCTTAACTTCTCTTACCACAACCTGAAGTTTGGGGCATGGTCCTAAATGGTATTTTCATCTCCTCCCTTGTGGAAGACGCTGGAGGTCCGAGATTTTTGTGGGTGGAAGTCAACCAGGCAGAGCATCAGCTTGGACAGGTTTCTGCCACCCAAAGAGATGGCGCTGCCCTGGCCATCACTGCAGGGCTTTCCCTTCTCCCCCGCCCCGGGCCAGCCTCCTCACTCCCAGATGTTCCCCTGTCCTAGGACCTCCTTCGAAACACCACAGTCTGGTGATTGCCTGGTAGGAACCGTCGAGCTCACTGAGTACAGGAACTGTGGCTTTTCCCTTTCTCGAGACTACCATCCAGTAGCATGGAAGGCACAGAGGACCCGCCACAGACCACAAACAAGGCTTATTTTCATAACGTTTTCACTTGTATTGAAAGCAAAGCCGTTTTTTAATGAACAATATGACTCCTAACTTTACATCCCAGGGAACTAGGAACAAACTAAACCCAAAGTTAGTAGAAGGAAGGAAATAACATAAGAACAGAAGTAAGAATTAGAAAAGAGAAAAACAATAGGTGAAATCAACAAAAACTAAATGTTGGGTTTTTTGAAAAGATAAACAAAATTTACAAACCTTTAGCTAGATTAAGAAAAGAGAGAGCTCATAAAATCAGAAATGAAAGAAGAGACTTTACAACTGATGACACAGAAGTAAGAAGGAACATAAGAGATTGCTATGAATAATTATAGGATTTCCCCGGCAGTCCAGTGCTTAAGACTCTGGCCTTCCACCGTAAGGGCCACAGGTTCAGTCCCTGGCTGGGGAACTAAGATCCTGCATGCTGCATGGCACAGCCAGAAAAACAAGCAACAAAAAAATGATACTCCAACAAACTGAATAATATTTTTAAAAAAGAGAAGTTCTTAGTAACATACAACCTGCTGCTGCTGCTGCTAAGTCGCTTCAGTCGTGTTCCACTCTGTGCAACCCCAGAGACGGCAGCCCACCAGGCTCCCCCGTCCCTGGGATTCTCCAGGCAAGAACACTGGAGTGGGTTGCCATTTCCTTCTCCAATGCATGAAAGGGAAAAGTGAAAGTGAAGTCACTTAGTTGTGTCCGACTCTTCGTGACCCCATGGACTGCAGCCCACCAGGCTCCTCCGTCCATGGGATTTTCCAGGCAAGAGTACTGGAGTGGGGTGCCAGTGCCTTCTCCGAACACACAAACTACCAGGACTAAATCATGAAGAGAAAGTCTGAACAGACCTACAACAGGTATGAAGATTAAATCAATAATCAAAAATCTTCCAGCAAAGAAAAGCCCAGGATCAGATGGCTTCACTGGTGAATTCTAACATTTTAAAGAAGAATTAAAGCCCATTCTTCTCAAGCTATGCTCTAAAAATGAAGAGGAAAGAATGCTTCCAAACTCATTTTATGCCTGTATTACTCTTACTAAACTAAACAGAGACACCACAAGAAAACTACAGGCCAATATCCCTGATGAATAAAGGTGCAAAAATCCTCAACAAAATACTAGCCAAAAAACATCCAAAAGCACATTAAAAGGATCATATACCATGACCAAGTGGGATTTATCCCTTGGATGCAAGCATGCTTTGACATATGAAAATCAATTAATGTGATATGTTTAATAGAATAAAGGATAAAAATCACATAATCATATATAGATGCAGAAAAGTGATTGACAAGACTCAACACTCTTTCATGGTAAAAACTCTCAACAAACTAGGAACAGATGGACAGTAACTCAACACAGTAAACACATGAAAAGCCCACATAAAATCATGCTCAAAGGTGAAAACTAGATGCTTTTCCTCTAAGTTGAAGAATAGGCAAGGATGCCTATTTTTGCCACTTCTATTCAAGATAGTACTGGAAGTACGATGTGATGAAAGAAATTAAAGAAAATATCAAAAATGGAAAGACATCCCATGTTTGTGGATTGGATGACTTAATGTTGTTAAGATGTCCAACTACCCAAAGCAATCTACAGAGTCAATGCAAACCCTATCAAATTTCAACAGCATTTTTTATAAAAATAGAAAAAAACAATTGTATGATTCATATGGAATCATGAAAGACTGCAAAGAGCCAATCAACACTGAGAAAGAAGAACAAATCTAGAGGCATCACACTTTCTGTTTCAAAATATATTTTAAAGCTACAGTAATCAGAACAATATGGTATTAGCATAAAGACAGATGCATGGACTGATGGAATGGAATAGAGACCACAGAAATACACCCACACATATGCTCAACTGCTCTTTAGAAAGACTGCCAATAATACACAGTGGGGAAAGAGAGTCTCTTCAACAAATGACGCTGGGAAAATTGGATATCCAATGCAAAAGAATAAAACTGGACCCTGATTTTACACCATACACAAAGGTCAACCAAAAATGAATTAAGGACTTAAACATAAGACCTGAAACTATAAAACTCCTAGAAGGAAGCGTAAGTGAAAACCCTCATGACATTGGTCTCAGCAATGACTTTATGGTTATGAAATGAAAGCCACAGGCAAAAACATCAAAAAAGGAAATGAGTGGAACTACATTGAACTAAAAAACTTCTAAACAGCAAAGGAAGCAATCAACCAACAGAGTGAAAGGCAATCTACCAAACAGGAGAAAACATTTGCAAACCATATATTTAATAATGGATTAATCTCCAAAGTACATAAAGCGCTCCCACAACTTAGTATCTATACACATACATACAAACTAATAATCCATTTTTTTAAAAATTGGCTTAGTGATTGAATAAACACTTCTCCAAAGAAGACATGCAAATGGCCAGCAGGTGTATGAAGAAATGCTCGATGTCACTAACATCAGGAAAGTGTGAATTAAAATCACTATGAGATATCTCACACCCACTATCATGAAAAAAGACAAAAGACCACAAGTGTTGGTGAGAATGTGGGAAAACTTGAACCCTTGCACACTTTATAAAAAATTATTATTTATTTATTTGGCTGCTCCAGGGCTTAGTTGAGGCTTGCAGGATCTTCCCTCTCCCTTTGACATGTGGATCTTTAGCTGTGGCATGGGAACTCTTAGTTGCAACACGTGGGATCTAGTTCCCTAACCAAGGAATCAACCCTGGGGCCCTCGCATTGGGAGTTTTAGCCCTTGGGCCACCAGGGAAGTTCTGTGAACCCCTGCACACTTGCTGGTAGGAATGCAAAATGGTGTAGCTGCCATGGAAAACAGCATGGAGATTCCTCAAAAACGTAAGACTAGAACTACCATATGATCCAGCAATCCTACGTCTAGGTATTTACCCAAAAGAACTGAAATCAGTACCTCAAAGAGATAGTAGCTCTCCCACGTGCAGCCCCACGTGCAGTAGTCAAAGTGTGGAAGCAACCTAAATGTCCACAGACAGATGAGTGAATGAAGAAAATGAGATACATACATGCAATGAAACACTGCTGCTGCTGCTGCCGCTAAGTCGCTTCAGTCGTGTCCGACTCTGCGCAACCCCATAGACAGCAGCTCAACAGGCTCCCCTGTCCCTGGGATTCTCCAGGCAAGAACACTGGAGTGGGTCAACGAAACACTATCCACCCTTAATTTTAAAAAAGGAGCTTCAGCAACAAGTGATAACATGGATGAGGACATTTATGCTAAATGAAATATGCAGTCACAGGTATGATTCTACTTATACGAGATGTCTGACTCATTGGAAAAGACCCTGATGCTGGGAAAGATTGAAGGCAAAAGGAGAAGGGGGCGACAGAGGACAAGATGGCTGGATAGCATCACCAGCTCAATGGACATGGATCTGAGCAAACTCTGGGAGATGGTGAAGGACAGGGAAGCCTGGCGTGCTGCAGTCCACGGGGTCGCAAAGAGTCCAACATGACTTAGCAACTGAACAACAGCAATAATATGAGGTATCTAAAATAGTCAAATTCAAAGAATCAAAGAATAGAATGGTGATTGCCAGGGGCTGGAGGAGGAGATGGAGAAGGCAATGGCAACCCACTCCAGTACTCTTGCCTGGAAAATCCCATGGATGGAGGGGCCTGGTGGGCTGCAGTCCATGGGGTCCCTAAGAGTCAGACACGACTGAGTGACTTCACTTTCACTTTGCACTTTCATGCATTGGAGAAGGAAATGGCAACCCACTCCAGTGTTCTTGCCTGGAGAATCCCAGGGACGGGGGAGCCTGGTGGGCTGCCGTCTAAGGGGTCGCACAGAGTTGGCCACAACTGAAGCAGCTTAGCAGCAGCAGCAGGAAAAGAAGGAAATGGGACTTACAGTTAAACAGGAAGAATAAAAACCTGCTGTACAACATTGTACCAATAGTCAATGATATATGTTCGCTTAGAGTTTTAAGAGGATAGATCCCATGTCAAGTGTTCCTACCACAATCAAAATCTTTCTTAAAAATTCTATTCATAAGTTTCAGATAATACCACCTGCTACCAACATGGCAAGTCTATTAGCCTACATGCAAGCCCCTGCTTTCATGAGCCTGCCTTTGGCTTAGTTTCAGAGACACAGATGGTACCTCAACAGGCAGGGCACCTTCCCTTGATCAATGTCATGCTTTTTGAGCAAGAGAAAGAGAACTTCAAAGGAATAAAACATTCCCAGTAGAGCCAAAGCCCCAAGTGCCCTCCCTGGTTCTAGTTCTCCACCCCTAAAATGTGTAACTTATCATCCTATCCGTTTCTCTATTCTTTTTCTATGGATGTATGTACCCTAAAGGGCTTCCCAGGTGGCTCAGCGGTAAAAAATCTGCCGCAATGCAGGAGCCAGAGGAGACCTGGTTTCAATCCCCAGGTCAGGAAGATCCCCTGAAGAAGGGCATGGCAACCCACTCCAGTATATTGCCTGGAAAATCCCATGGACAGAGGAGCCTGGTAGGCTACAGTCTATGGGGTCGCAAAGAGTTGGACACGACTGATTGACTTCACTTTCACTTTCTAATACTGTTATAAAGACTCTACTCTGTTTTCACATAGAGTCGACTATGGAATGTGTATGGAGGGCCAAGTTCTAAATGAGTTCTTTGCCTGTGTGTCCTGGAATGCAGACTTAACCATCTTGGCCTAGAAGTCAACCTATAACATCAGAGATGAATATTCAGCAATATTCAACTGCACCTTTGACCCCTCTGGAATTTTCTCACCAAAGAACATCTCCTGGACACTTTAAGTAAATCCCAAACAACAAATGCATGCTTCGGAGTATAGTATATTTTTGAAACATTTCATATCACACTGGATGATGTATTGGTCTGTCTTTCCCTTCTTGGGGTTGTCTCCGTGGTGAGACCTTTGAATGTACATTTTGTTTCTTTCATTTCTGTAGCCATGGAACCTTTTCAGCGCATTTTGAATGAAAAGTAAATAAATAGACATCTTCCAATAAGAGGAAAGCCTCACTGGTTGCCCTTCCCCATCCCATAAGGTGGAGGAGGGGAAGAGGTTGCATTTCAGTGGGAAGAATTCAGTACCACCTCCCTCTTTAAGAGCTTCCCTGGTGGCTCAGTCGGTAAAGAGACCACTTGCAATGTGGGAGACACAGGTTCAATCCCTGGGTGAGAAAGACCCCCTGGAGAAGGAAATGGTAACCCACTCCAGTATTCTTGCCTGGAGAATCCCATGGACAGAGGAGCCTGACAGGCTACAATCCTTGGGGTCACAAAGAGTCAGACATGACTCAGTGACTAAACCACCACCCCTCTTCAAAGAATCAGTCTAAAGCATGTAGAAGAGAACCTCTCTCCCAGCTGTAAGAACCATGAAGGGAACACCCAGAAAGACATTGATGTTGCCTATACTGAGGACATATGAAAAACACAATTTGACTTTCTGAGATGTGGTGTTAGAATTAAATACAAGGAATGTGCCATTGCCTTTGACTTTCACATTCTTTTAGAAGCACATAGGGCTGAAGTTCAGGAGGTGGGAATTAAAGAAAGGACCCAGAATCATAAATACCCAAGAAGTCTGAATAGGAAACCATTGCCACAGAAGCTACAAAATACACTTCTAGCTAAAACCACATATGAGAAATATTGAAATTAGATCCAAAAGACAATTTACACTTAAAAATCAACTGATTAATTATAAAAAACAGGACCAGCTTTAATAAATCCAGTTAACAGATTCTATTGAGCATCTCTTACCTGCCAACCCTGGAAATGCACTGGTGAGCCAGACAGACACAGGCTCTATCCATGTGGAGCTCACAGTCCGGTGGAGATGGACAGATGTGCAGTCAGTAATATAAGTAATTATAAAACAATCGTGCATTAAAACATCTGAAATCATTCCCAAGATTATTGACTACAAAAAGTGACATGGGTGTAGACAAGAACAAAATAAATTGTCCTTTGGTCCTGAGAAGATGTCGATGACACGTGACCAAATTCTTGTAAGACGTGCTTTCTTACTGGGCTCCACTCATATTTAATGGATGCAAGCATGGCTGGCCTGCTGTCTGGGAGGAGTCTCCTCGTGCGTGAAACTGGCCTGATTGAGGCCATCATGCCAGTTCACTGTTCTCCCATTGGTTAGGGGATGAGGACAGGGCCACATACATGGTGCGGCGTCACTGGGTCTTCAAAGAGGCTGAATTTTTCACAGATTCTTTAAAATAATAAAACCTTCTAACCTCATCTGCCTTTTTGTTCACTAGCTTCAGAAATTACTGAGTCAGAGACCATGTCTTATCATTAATCCTGCCACCAAATGAGAGGGTGAGCACAAGACTGCCTCTCGACAGCCTCACCAGAGCCATTCCTCATCTTTCAAAGCCCACGTTACGCTGGGAGCAACACAAAACCCCACAAATCAGGTAAGGACACAATTGACTCCTGTTCTCAAGAGCTCTGAATAGACCCGGCAGGAAGCCTGAGACTGACAGGTTAAATAATTGAGCGGTAGGTAAGACCAACTTTAGGTATATGCTGTGGGCAGGGCTGGGCAAGGGTTTAAGGAAAAGAAGAGACGGGACAAATGAACAACACGGGTGGAAGGTACCAAAGGTCTGGCCAGCGACCTGGGGCTCACACGTGGACTCCATGCTTCAGAAGGACTTGGCAGGGTGGGCAGGGAGGGCACGTACTCACTCTGGGTAGCTCCTGATGACAGGCCAAGACCCATGGCTGGAAATCGCAGGAGGCAGAAACAAGCTCAATATGGCAAAGAACTTTTGAGCAACTCAGTGCTTTGGGTAACTTCTTTAGGGAGTGAGCTTCCCATCACTGGACATATTCAAGTGGAGGCAACAGGAGTGCTCATTAGACGTGGCAAAGATGAGATCCTTCAGCCTCCAAAGTTCCTCTTTTCACTAGCATTTGGAGGCTCTGGGTAGATGAACCAACCCTGTCTGATGGGTTTGTGGTCAGGAGCACAGTTGTTCACATAATACAACCGAGTCACTGAGTATGTCTTCAGGCACGCGAGCGATTCTCAGTGCAGTGACTCAAAGTGGGAGAGGAACAGTGTGCAGGGGCAGGAAGCAGGGGGAAGGGGGACAGTGGGCAGGAGCAGGAGCAGGGGGAAGGGGGACAGTGGGCAGGGGCAGGAAGCAGGGGGAAGGGGACAGTGGGCAGGGGCAGGAAGCGGCAGGGAGGGGGACAGTGGGCAGGGGCAGGAAGCAGGGGGAAGGGGGACAGTGGGCAGGGGCAGGAAGTGGCAGGGAGAGGGACAGTGGGCAGGGGCAGGAAGCAGGGGGAAGGGGACAGTGAGCAGGGGCAGGAAGCAGCAGGGAGAGGGACAGTGGGCAGGAAGCAGGGGGAAGGGGAACAGTGGGCAGGGGCAGGAAGCAGGGGGAAGGGGGACAGTGGGCAGGGGCAGGAAGCAGGGGGAAGGGGGACAGTGGGCAGGTCAGGAAGCAGGGGGAAGGGGGACAGTGGGCAGGGCAGGAAGCAGGGGGAAGGGGGACAGTGGGCAGGGGCAGGAAGCAGGGGGAAGGGGGACAGTGGGCAGGTCAGGAAGCAGGGGGAAGGGGGACAGTGGGCAGGGGCAGGAAGCGGAAGGGAGGGGGACAGTGGGCAGGGGCAGGAAGTGGCAGGGAGAGGGACAGTGGGCAGGGGCAGGAAGCAGGGGAAAGGGGACAGTGGGCAGGGGCAGGAAGCAGGGGGAAGTGGGACAGTGGGCAGGGGCAGGAAGCGGCAGGGAGAGGGACAGTGGGCAGGGGCAGGAAGCAGGGGAAAGGGGACAGTGGGCAGGGGCAGGAAGCAGGGGGAAGGGGGACAGTGGGCAGGGGCAGGAAGCAGGGGGAAGGGGGACAGTGGGCAGGGCAGGAAGCAGGGGGAAGGGGGACAGTGGGCAGGGGCAGGAAGCAGGGGGAAGGGGGACAGTGGGCGGGGGCAGGAAGCGGCAGGGAGGGGGACAGTGGGCAGGGGCAGAAAGCGGCAGGGAGAGGGACAGTGGGCAGGGGCAGGAAGTGGCAGGGAGAGGGACAGTGGGCAGGGGCAGGAAGCAGGGGAAAGGGGACAGTGGGCAGGGGCAGGAAGCAGGGGGAAGGGGGACAGTGGGCAGGGGCAGGAAGCAGGGGGAAGGGGGACAGTGGGCAGGGGCAGGAAGCAGGGGGAAGGGGGACAGTGGGCAGGTCAGGAAGCAGGGGGAAGGGGGACAGTGGGCAGGGCAGGAAGCAGGGGGAAGGGGGACAGTGGGCAGGGGCAGGAAGCAGGGGGAAGGGGGACAGTGGGCAGGGCAGGAAGCGGCAGGGAGGGGGACAGTGGGCAGGGGCAGGAAGCGGCAGGGAGGGGGACAGTGGGCAGGGGCAGAAAGCGGCAGGGAGGGGGACAGTGGGCAGGGGCAGAAAGCGGCAGGGAGAGGGACAGTGGGCAGGGGCAGGAAGCGGCAGGGAGAGGGACAGTGGGCAGGGGCAGGAAGCAGGGGAAAGGGGTCAGTGGGCAGGGGCAGGAAGCAGGGGGAAGGGGGACAGTGGGCAGGGGCAGGAAGCAGGGGGAAGGGGGACAGTGGGCAGGTCAGGAAGCAGGGGGAAGGGGGACAGTGGGCAGGGGCAGGAAGCGGAAGGGAGGGGGACAGTGGGCAGGGGCAGGAAGTGGCAGGGAGAGGGACAGTGGGCAGGGGCAGGAAGCAGGGGAAAGGGGACAGTGGGCAGGGGCAGGAAGCAGGGCGAAGTGGGACAGTGGGCAGGGGCAGGAAGCGGCAGGGAGAGGGACAGTGGGCAGGGGCAGGAAGCAGGGGAAAGGGGACAGTGGGCAGGGGCAGGAAGCAGGGGGAAGGGGGACAGTGGGCAGGGGCAGGAAGCAGGGGGAAGGGGGACAGTGGGCAGGGCAGGAAGCAGGGGGAAGGGGGACAGTGGGCAGGGGCAGGAAGCAGGGGGAAGGGGGACAGTGGGCGGGGGCAGGAAGCGGCAGGGAGGGGGACAGTGGGCAGGGGCAGAAAGCGGCAGGGAGAGGGACAGTGGGCAGGGGCAGGAAGTGGCAGGGAGAGGGACAGTGGGCAGGGGCAGGAAGCAGGGGAAAGGGGACAGTGGGCAGGGGCAGGAAGCAGGGGGAAGGGGGACAGTGGGCAGGTCAGGAAGCAGGGGGAAGGGGGACAGTGGGCAGGGCAGGAAGCAGGGGGAAGGGGGACAGTGGGCAGGGGCAGGAAGCAGGGGGAAGGGGGACAGTGGGCAGGGCAGGAAGCGGCAGGGAGGGGGACAGTGGGCAGGGGCAGGAAGTGGCAGGGAGGGGGACAGTGGGCAGGGGCAGGAAGCGGCAGGGAGGGGGACAGTGGGCAGGGGCAGGAAGCGGCAGGGAGGGGGACAGTGGGCAGGGGCAGAAAGCGGCAGGGAGGGGGACAGTGGGCAGGGGCAGAAAGCGGCAGGGAGAGGGACAGTGGGCAGGGGCAGGAAGCGGCAGGGAGAGGGACAGTGGGCAGGGGCAGGAAGCAGGGGAAAGGGGTCAGTGGGCAGGGGCAGGAAGCAGGGGGAAGGGGGACAGTGGGCAGGGGCAGGAAGCAGGGGGAAGGGGGACAGTGGGCAGGGCAGGAAGCAGGGGGAAGGGGGACAGTGGGCAGGGGCAGGAAGCAGGGGGAAGGGGGACAGTGGGCGGGGGCAGGAAGCAGCAGGGAGGGGGACAGTGGGCAGGGGCAGGAAGCGGCAGGGAGGGGGACAGTGGGCAGGGGCAGGAAGTGGCAGGGAGGGGGACAGTGGGCAGGGGCAGAAAGCGGCAGGGAGAGGGACAGTGGGCAGGGGCAGGAAGTGGCAGGGAGAGGGACAGTGGGCAGGGGCAGGAAGCAGGGGAAAGGGGACAGTGGGCAGGGGCAGGAAGCAGGGGGAAGGGGGACAGTGGGCAGGGGCAGGAAGCAGGGGGAAGGGGGACAGTGGGCAGGGGCAGGAAGTGGCAGGGAGGGGGACAGTGGGCAGGGGCAGGAAGCGGCAGGGAGGGGGACAGTGGGCAGGGGCAGGAAGCGGCAGGGAGGGGGACAGTGGGCAGGGGCAGGAAGAGGCAGGGAGGGGGACAGTGGGCAGGGGCAGGAAGAGGCAGGGAGGGGGGACAGTGGGCAGGGGCAGGAAGCAGGGGGAAGGGGGACAGTGGGCAGGGCAGGAAGCAGGGGGAAGGGGGACAGTGGGCGGGGGCAGGAAGCGGCAGGGAGGGGGACAGTGGGCAGGGGCAGGAAGTGGCAGGGAGGGGGACAGTGGGCAGGGGCAGGAAGCGGCAGGGAGCGGGACAGTGGGCAGGGGCAGGAAGTGGCAGGGAGGGGGACAATGGGCAGGGGCAGGAAGCAGGGGGAAGGGGGGACAGTGGGCAGGGGTAGGAAGCAGGGGAAGGGAGACAGTGGGCAGGGGCAGGAAGTGGCAGGGAGGGGACAGTGGGCAGGGGCAGGAAGCAAGGGGATGGGGGACAGTGGGCAGGGGCAGGAAGCAGGGGGAAGGGGGACAGTGGGCAGGGGCAGGAAGCAGGGGGAAGGGGGTTGCTGGCCCGTGACTTTGAGCAACACAATCTGGTCAAACCTCTCCTAAGGAGGGTGGACCCAAGTCACACTCAGCCTTGAGGAAAAGCCTGCCTCCTCTGTACACGCAGCAGGGAGCCCCATTCTCATTTCCTCTAGATCACTGGGCACAGACTATCTTCCCCAGTACAAGAAGAGGGCCTAAAGTGTCTTTCTAAAGGCCAAGTAAGAGCACGGTTGCTGCTGCTAAGTTACTTCATGTCCAACTAACCCCATAGATAGCAGCCCACCAAGCTCCCCCGTCCCTGGGATTCTCCAGGCAAGAACACTGGAGTGGGTTGCCATTTCCTTCTTCAATGCATGAAAGTGAAAAATGAAAGTGAAGTCGCTCCGTTGTGTCCTACTCTTTGCAACCCCATGGACTGCAGCCTTCCAGGCTCCTCTGTCCATAGGATTTTCCAGGCAAGAGTACTGGAGTGGGGTGCCATTGCCTTCTCCAAAGAGCACGGTAACCTCCTCCAATTTGAGGAGGTTAAATATTCCCAGTGAGATTCACTAAAAATGCCAACTAATTAAGAATGATTATATGTCTAACATAGGCTTCCCAGGTGGCGCTGATGGTAAAGAACCTGCCTGCCAATGCAGGAGACTTAAGAGACGCAGGTTCAATCCCTGGGTCAAGAAGATGCCCTGGAGGAGGGCATGGCCAACCACACCAGTGTTCTTGCCTGGGAAATCCCATGGACAGAGGAGCCTGGCAGGCTACAGTCCATGGGGTCGCAAAGAGTCGGACACGACTGAGCACACTTTCAATCTATGACAGAGGAGGCTAGATACACAAAGAGGAGAGGACAACCTCTTCGATAAGCAGTGTTGGGAAAAACTGGACAGCTACATGCCGAAGGATCAAAATAGGCTATTCTTTCACACCACGCACAAAGAGATTTAAAACGGGTGAAAGACTTAAACGTACGATGGAAACCATAAAACTTCTAGAAGAGAAACGAGGTGGCACACTCAGCTGGACACCACTCTTAGCAACATTCTTGGATATGTCTCCTCAGGGCAAGGGAAGCACAAGCAAAGAGAAACAACGGGACTACATCCAACGGAAAACCTTTCGCACAGTGAAGGAAACTATCAACAAAGAAAAAGCCATCCACTGAATGGTAGAAGACATCTGCAAACGGTATGTCCAATAAGGGGGTACTATCCGAAGTATGCAGAGAATCATACAACTCCACACAAATAACAAACAAACAAGAAATCTTGATTTTAAAATGCGCAGAGGACCTGAATCGACATTTTTCCAAAGAAGACAT
This sequence comes from Bos indicus, assembly GCF_029378745.1. Classification (NCBI taxonomy): domain Eukaryota; kingdom Metazoa; phylum Chordata; class Mammalia; order Artiodactyla; family Bovidae; genus Bos; species Bos indicus. The sequence goes on from NC_091783.1 coordinate 21,258,229, forward strand.
AGATGGCCAATAGGCACATGAGAAGATGCTCAGTCCCCCTTACTGGGATTAGTGCCCTTACAAAGGAGATCTCAGAGAGCTCCCTCACCCCTTCTACTAAGTGAGGACATAGGAAGAAGGGCTGGCTGTGAACAAGGACGAGGGGCCCGACCAGACACTGAATCTGCCGACACCTTGATCTTGGGCTCCCAACTTCCAGAACTGAGAAATAAATGTCTGCCACACCAAAAAAAAGAGAAAAAGAAAGAAAAGATTTTCGACATCATTAATCATCAGGGAAATGAAAATCAGAACTGCAATGAGATGTCAGCATCATCTGTCAGAATAACTAGTATCAAAAAGGTGACACATTACAAGTGCTGATGGGCGTACAGAGAAAAGGCAACATTTGTGTACTACTAGTGGGAAGGTATTGTGGCTCAAATGGTAAAGAATCCACCTGCAATGTGGGAGACCTAGGTTCAATCCCTGGGTTGGGAAGATCCCCTGGAGAGGGAACAGCTACCCACTCCAGTATTCTGGCCTGGAGAATTCCATGGACTGCATAGTCCATGGGGTCACAAAGAGTCAGACACAAGTGAGCAGCTTTCACTTCACTTAACGGTGGGAAGGTAAACCGCTGCAACCACTATGAAAAACAATACAGACATTCCTCAAAAAATTAAAAATAGATGACCCAGCAATTCTAATCTTGAGTTTATATCCACAGAAAATTAAATCACTAATTCAAAAAGATATACCCATCGCTGGGTTCATTGTAGCATTATTTACAACAGCCAAGATATGGAAGTAACCTAAGTGCCCATCAATAAACGAACAGAAAAAGAAGAGGTGCATATATGCTTTAGAATATTATTCGGACTTAAAAAAGAACAAAATAATGCCATTTACAGCAACGTGGATGGACCTAGAGATTGTCACACTGAGTGAAGTAAAGTCAGACACAGAAAGACAAGTATCATAGAGTATTGCTTACATATGGAATCTAAAAAATGAATACAGATAAATTTATTTACAAAACAGAAGTAGAGTCATGGACATAGAAAACAAACTCATGGTTTCCAGGGGATAAGGCAGGGAGGATAAATTGGAAGATTGGAACTGACACATACACACTGTTATATGTAAAATAGGTAACTGCTGCTGCTGCTGCTAAGTCGCTTCAGTCGTGTCCGACTCTGTGCGACCCCATAGGCGGCAGCCCACCAGGCTCCCCCGTCCTTGGGATTCTCCAGGCAAGAACACCGGAGTGGGTTGCCATTTCCTTCTCCAATGCATGAAAGTGAAAAGTGAAAGTGGAGTCACTAATAAAAACCTATTGTATAAAGCACAGGGAACTCTACTCAAAGCTCTGTAAAGGCCTACACGGGAAAAGAATCTTAAAAAAGCAGATATACATGTATGTACAACTGAGTCACTCTGCTGTACCCCTGAAACTAACACAACATTGTAATTCAGATTTTTTTTTAAAAAAAGAATGAAATCTTGCCATTTGTGACAACATGGGTGCACCTAGAATATGCAAATTGTGAAGTAAATGGACAGAGATACACAAATACTGTATGGATTCACTTATATGTGGAATCCGAAACACAAAACAAGTAAGCACACATAACTAAAGTCATGGATACAAAGAAAAACCAGGTAGTTGCCAGAGGGGAGGGGGGCAAGAGAAAGAGAAATCTGGTGAAGGAAATTAAGAAGCACAAATTTTCAGTTGCAAAATAAATGTCAGGGGTATGAAGCAATGTGGGAAATATAGTCAGTTATGTAATACCGTTCTACGGTGACATATCATAACTAGACTTATCCTGATGATCATTTTGAAAAGAATAGAAATATTGAATCACTACCCTTATGGCAGAAAGTGAAGAGGAACTAAAAAGCCTCTTGATGAAAGTGAAAGAGGAGAGTGAAAAAGTTGGCTTAAAGCTCAACATTCAGAAAACGAAGATCATGGCATCTGGTCCCATCACTTCATGGGAAATACATGGGGAAACAGTGGAAACAGTGGCTGACTTTATTTTCTGGGCTCCAAAATCACTGCAGATGGTGATTGCAGCCATGAAATTAAAAGACGCTTACTCCTTGGAAGGAAAGTTATGACCAACCTAGACAGCATATTCAAAAGCAGAGGCATTACTTTTCCAACAAAGGTCCGTCTAGTCAAGGCTATGGTTTTTCCAGTGGTCATGTATGGATGTGAGAGTTGGACGTGAAGAAGGCTGAGCACCGAAGAATTGATGCTTTTGAACTGTGGTGTTGGAGAAGGCTCTTGAGAGTCCCTTGGACTGCACGGAGATCCAACCAGTCCATTCTGAAGGGGATCAGCCCTGGGATTTCTTTGGAGGGAATGATACTGAAGCTGAAACTCCAGTACTTTGGCCACCTCATGCGAAGAGTTGACTCATTGGAAAAGACTCTGATGCTGGGAAGGATTGGGGGCAGGAGGAGAAGGGGACGACAGAGGATGAGATGGCATCACTGACTCGATGGACGTGAGTCTGAGTGAACTCCGGGAGTTGGTGATGGACAGGGAGGCCTGGCGTGCTGTGATTCATGGGGTCGAAAAGAGTCGGACATGACTGAGTGACTGAACTGATGCTGTGTACCAGGGACTAACATAATGTTGCAGGTCAATTATACTTCAAAATAAACTCATAGAAAAAGAGATCAAATTTGTGGTTACCAGAGGTGGGACGTGGGTGGGAAAATTGGATAAAAGCAGTCAAAAGATACAAATTTCCAGTTATAAGATAAGTAAGTCCCAGGGATGTAAGGTACAACATGATTAATATAATTAACAGTTTTATATTACATAGGAAATTTGTTAAAAGAGCAAATCCTAAGAGTGCTCATGACAAGGAAAAATTGTATTGGTTTCCATTTCTTTAACTTTATTGGGTTAGCTGAAAACTTCCTTCGGTGTTTTACGTAAAAATAAAAGACACGTTTTCATTTTTACCACTAACTTTATTGAACAACGCATTCACCGTTTTGTTCCACTACCTTGCGTCATTTTTCAGGCAACTTCATAATTCCATCTTCCCAAAACTTTCTATCTTTTTGAGCAAAGAACTGTTCCAGGTGCCTTTTACAGTCTTCCAGGGAATGGAAACTTTTTCCATTAAGAGACTAAATGGAAATCCAAAGGGGCAATGTCTGGTGAACACAGCATATGAATCAGAACTTCCCAGCCAAGCTGTAACAGCTTTTGCCTGGTCATCAAAGAAGCCTGAGGTCTTGCATTATCCTGATGGAAGATTACGCATTTTCTGTTGACTAATTCCAGATGCTATTCGTTGAGTGCTGCTTTCAGTTGGTCTAATTAGGAGCAGTCCTTGTTGGAATCAACTGTTTGGGTTTCCAGAAGGAGCTCACGACAGAAAACTCCCAACCCCACCACATACACAGCATCACCTTCTTTGGAAGAAGACCGGACTTTGGTGTGGTTGGTGGTGGTTCATTTCACTTGTCCCATGATCTCTTCTGGTCCACATTATGGTATAGCATCTACTTTTCATGGCCTGTCACAATTTGTTTTCGAAACAGTACATTTTTCTTTACATTTCAGTAGAGAATCCTATCGTCAGGAAGGTTTGTTTCACCTAACTTATGTAGAATTGAAACATCAAAGCAATTAATGTAACAAGTGGTGCAAATAATTTTAAACACTTGGTTTGGGTATTTTGAGTTTGTCAGCTATCTACCGTGTGGTATAACGGTGCTTGTTCTCAGTTAATGTCTCAGTTTGATCACCATCAACGTCAACTGGTCTACCTGACTGTGGCATATTGTCCAGTGAGAAGTCTCCAGCACGAAACTTTGCAAACTGCTTTTCACACATTCCATCAGTCACAGCACCTTCCCCAGACACTGCACACATCTTTTTCTGCATTTCAGTTGTGGTTTTTACCTTTCTTGAAATAATACAGCATATTATGCCAAGAATGTTGCTTTTCTTCTTCAATATCAAAATAGCAATACAAAAATTCATTAATTTTGATGTTTTTTTAAATGCATGCTGATATGACAGCAGTCACAATATTTTAATCTAATAAAATTGTTTCAAATGAAGCTAGACAACTAAGCTCTACTAGCGCCATCTTATGGAGAAAATGAACAAAACTTTTGGCCAGCCCAGTATGTCTATATAAGATGGTTCACTGAACTTGGGGCTTCCTAGCTGGCGCAGTGGTAAAGAATCGGCCTGCCAATGTGCAAGAGACCCAGGTTCGAATCCCTAGGTTGGGAAGATCCCCTGGAGAAGGAAATGGCAACCCACTCCAGTATTCTTGCCTGGAGAATCCATGGACGGAGGAGCCTGGCAGGCTATGGTCCCTGGGGTCGCAAAGCATCGGATATGACTGAGTGACTAAACACACACATGTTGAACTTACGTGGTAATCATTTCATGATGTATGTAAGTCAAATCATTGTGCTGTACATCTTAAACTTACATAGGGCTGCATGTCAATAATATCTCCATAAAACTGGAAGGAAAAAAAAGAATGAAGAGGGTAAAACAGAAATTTTAATAGATACTGAAAAAAATTCAGGAGCTAGCATCCTGACATTACTCGGTAGCCGGTATATCGTGGTGTTCCATGTTTTCTTTCAGCAGAGGGAGCACCTGAGATCCTACGGAGAGGTAACATGGAGAAGATAAATCCAAAGACGTATGCATCAGGTACACTCCAAACTTCACCTGTGAACAAAACAGCAACAACAACAAGACAGGTTATTTCAGCAGTTAAAATAATTTTGCAAATGATAACATTCCACTAAAATTAAGTTGGGTCTTTAAAGACAGGTCCTGAGACTTGATGTGTCCTGTCCGTCATGTAGTAGGAATAGTGAGAAACAGGGAGAATCCTGGACTTCCCTGGTGGTCCAGTGGTAAAGAATCCACCCGCCAACGCAGGGGACACAGGTTCCATCCCCAGTCCAGGAGGCTTCCAGGTACTGCCGGGCAACCAAGCCCATGCGCCACAACTACTGAGCCCACACTCTGCAACAAGGGACGCACTGCAAGGAGAAGCCTGTGTGCCACACTAGGGGGCAGCCCCCATGTGCAGCAACAAAGACCCAGCACAGCCACAAATACAAAATAGGGAGAATCCTAATAGCCCATGCATGACACCACAGATCCTCATTCCGAAGAGTTTTTTCCTGATAGTCTTCCACACCTTTTAATTGCTGGACCTTTTATTCTTTCTTCCTTCCTGTATCCCCTGAGTTTCCCACAGGAGGGCTTTGTCCTGCTCTGGGCTTCGGACCCACTGTCAGGCTGATTTCTGCTCTGTTCCCTGATGCAAAAGCCATTCTGTGAAAATATGGGCAAAACTCTGCATTTTCTATAAGAACATGTGATATGCACTAAGTTATCCAAATTCTCTGGAATAAAGATGGAAGGTCCAAAATGAAGAGTCATGTGAATTTACTCAAGGTTTGCCATCAGTGCGAGTGAGCCAGTAGAGTTGCTCCAAAGAGTGAGCAACCCTTTGGAATATGAGACGTGCTCCCAGATATGTTCATTCCTGGGATCATAGCAGTTGGCCACCACTGTGGTCCAGGCCCCAGGCTAGGGACTGGAACCAAATCAATTCCTTAGTATTTGTGTACATGTAGGTGAGGAGAATCCCAGGGACGGGGGAGCCTGGTGGGCTGCCGTCTATGGGGTTGCACAGAGTCGGACACGACTGAAGTGACTTAGCAGCAGCAGCAGCAGGTGAGGAGTACATGGGAGTTATCTATACTTTCTTTGCAATTTTTCTATAAATCTAAATTCATTCCAAAATTTGAGAGAATAAAAGACTTGAGCACAAGAATTATTGTGATGCTGAAAAATACCATTTCCATGTCTAATAGCATTCGTGCCCACCCATCCCCTCTCCTGACAACCTGTGTGGGGCAGACTCAAGGTCCCCATGCCCCCCGTTGACATGGCCAGCTGCACCTGTGCAGAGAGACACACCAGTATAACACTCAAGTGCAACAGCTCTTCAGACCACACCTGTCCACATCTGAAAGGAAAGTTTTGTCGATCAATGACTGCGAAACAAAAACTCTGGCTTTGGAGAAACACAAGACACAATGCAGACATTTTACCATCACTTAACTTGCCAGGCTGTTACTGGAAAGAGATGAAACACTTGCCTTATTTCTGTTAATTTTCAGGAATTGTTCCACGCAGCCTGACTGCTTACTTGGCTTCCTGGAATACTTTGCAAACAGAAAGTCCTGACAGAAAGTGCGAGCCCGGAACTAAATGAGTCTTCCTAATGAATAATCTGCTATAAAGTCAGCTTTTATCATCTGAATTCCATAACAATAACACTTAGTCATTTTAGCTTTAAGAATATGACTTACAAACTTATTATAGTGAAATTTATTGAATCTTTCTGTGCAGCTATCCTGTTCACTCTAAGGCATTTTTTTCCTTCATGAGATTTCTGTGGCAAAGAAAATAAGATGACAGAATTACTTTACTTACTATTTCTTCCCCCCCGCCCCCACCACCTTGGCCACACCACATGACATGCAGGATCTTAATACCATGACCAGGAATTGAACCAGTGCCCTCTGCAATGGAAGTGCAGAGTCTTAACCAGGACCACCAGGGAAGTCCCTTTCTTTTCTTTTCTTTTTTTTTTAAAGTATTTCTTATCTATACTCCTTATCTCTTCAACTAAGATTTGAAAGCATCAAAAATATATGTAATTTAAGAAAAGTGAGACCCAGAGGGGTGGGAGGGGTGGAGGGTGGGAGGGAGATTCCTGAGGGAGGGAACACATGTATACTTACGACTGATTCATGCTGTTGTATGGCAGAGACCAACATTATAAAGCGACATTATTACAACATTATAAACCAATTATCCTCCAATTAAAAAAACAATGTTTTTTTTAAAAAATAAAAATAAAAAACAATGTTTTTAAAAAGTGAGGAAATGAATGGAAAAGAAAAATAAGATCATGTCACAGACAAAGTCTGAACCTTGATGGTAGTCCATCAGCCTTAGAATGTTCTCCCACTTCTAGAAATTACTCAGCATTATTAAGGATTAGTTCCAGTGTAGACAACGCATCAGGATCTTAAGATGGGGTGTCGTATTTAGCAATCATGCTTACCTTTCTCTCTCGCCTCTCAGAAAGCTTTTGGAAAACATCTTGGTTTCGTTGTCCAGTTTGCTGATCGATGCAAATCATCTGACATCTGTGACAAGGTCCCAAAACCTGGGCGGTGAGAAGTGAAAAGACAGCGTTGTCGTGAAACTGACCCAACTGTCCCACTCTGCAGGGAGGAATCTGGGTCCAAGAGGAATGGTTATAAACAGCCAATTTCAGACTCAGAGAGAAACGCTCCAGCTGCAAGGAGCCTAGAGTGCCGCCTCTTCCCAATGCCCGCTAGGGAATCACCCACATGTGTTTGCCAGCTGACAGACCCCTGCAGCAGGGTTTTGTAGAAAAAGAAAAGCGTGGTTGTGACTCGCAGCTGGTTATCAGGGGGTGTGGGGCTTCCTCCAGGGAACAAAGCACTGATTGCAGGACATACTGGGAGGAGATGGCCAGCCACACACCCTGTGCTGCTGTGATGGCCACAGATCACTTGAGACTTGGGCAAGTAGCTCACGCAACCGCAGGTGCCCCTGTGAAACACACTGCAGTTTGCACCAAGGCCTGGCATTCCTGTGGGTGGATGCACTCAGCTCTTCTCCTTTGAAGCCAAGTGCATGGTTTTTCATGCTTTGCTTGATCAATAATATTGCCATAAAGGTCTTAATTCACATAACTCTCTCATGTTTGAATCTTTTAGGCTAAATCTCTCAAAATGAGGTTATAAAGTCAATACATATAAAGCTCTTATGACTTGATGATACCCAGTGAGAAACTGCTTTCCAAAAGAGATGTGTTGGATCTTTTTGCATTGTAACTGCTTCAGCACTGAGTATTACCACCAACAAACATCTCTTAAGCATTTACTTTAAAAATTTGCTATAATTGAAGTATAGCTGATTAATGATGTTTCGGGTATACAGCGAAGTCATCTGAAAAAAAAATAACCCATTACAGTTTATAAGATTCTGAGTATAGTTCCCTGTGCTACCCAGTAGGTCCTGGTTGGTTATCTATTTTATATATGTCAGTGTGTATCCATTAATCCCAGGCTCCTCATTTAGCACTTACTTTTTGAAAGACACAGTATTAACTACAGCTTATATTTTTTAACATCTGCATAGGACAACATTGTATGGATGTAACCTAATTTATTCAACCTCCCTCTTATGGGTATTTAGGATATTCTCCAATTTGTATATTTATAATGTATTGCAATAAGTAATTTTGTGGTGTATCTTCACCTATTTGTAAGAGTATTTATTGTGGGATATACTTCTACAAGTAAACTTATTGGGTCAAAGGGCATGTATATTTTGACTTTCACTAATGGATGTTTATTAAGTATCATGACCTAAAGAAAGCAAAGCATCTGAGAGAGGCTTTTTAAAGTCTTTCTTATACTCATGTCCCCACGAATCTTACAACTTGCCTGTTACAAAGTAAGTTTCTGACAGTGATCCTGGTCTAGTTGTAGTTCTTTCTCTTTCCTTTTCCTTCTTTTCTTCCTTTCTTTCTCCCTCTCTCTCCATCTATCATATATTGAGTGTTTACTTTGGCCAAGGTAGGATATGTCAGAGCAGGTCCTTTTACAGCATGGCAAGGGCACAGCAATAGAAAATGAAGAAGAGGAAGGCAGGATGGAGAGATGAGGGGAACGGCAGGAAGGCTGGTGCAGAGAGAGGTCTGCGGGAGAGAAAAGAGATGGCTTTTTCAAGGGGGAGCAGCTTCCAGCATAAGAGGAAGTTTGGAGAGGTGAATGGATAGCAAAGCTCCGTGGGGCATCCGTGTGCATGTGTCTGTGTGTGTGTGTGTGCCACGCAGTTTATCGCTACCCTCACCTGCAGGGCTTCCCAGGTGGCACTAGTGGCAAAGCGCCCACCTGCCAGTGCGGGAGACATAAGACATGTGGGTTCCATCCCTGGGTTGGGAAGATCCCTTACAGGAGGGCATGGCAACCCACCCCAGTATTCTTGCCTGGAGAATCCCATGGACAGAGGAGCCTGGCGGGCTAGAGTCCACAGGGTTGCAAAGAGTCAGACACGACTGAGCAACTGAACACGCACAGCACACACACCATCTGCAGAGCTCTGAAACCTGCCATTAGAGATTAAATTACTGCTTGCTGCTTTCCTGGAAGTTAAAGCTGCTCTGTGCAGAGGACCCATCCTTCTGTCCCCAGCTCTTCCTTAGCTGTCCCAGCCATTCGTTTTGTCAGAAACCACGGCACACTGACTCTGGGTCAGGACTGTTCTAGGCCCTAGGTGGACGGTGGGGAATAAATAGACTTGGTCCCACTCTCTTACACTCTGAGGAAATAAGCAGACACTGTGCGGAGCGTAACCCCGTGGTGGGTCAGGAACAGCCTTCCCAAGGAGGTAACGTCTGAGCTAGACCTGAAGGAGCTGCAGGAGTGCACCAGGCAGAGGGGTCAGCAAGGGCAAAGGTGCTGAGGCAGGAATCTAGGCTTGTTGAGGGGATGGAGAGAAGGTCCGCAGGACAGGCGAGGAGGAGGGGGTGCCGACCTCAGGGAGATGGGAGCAGCCACGGGGCTCGGGGCTTGGGGGCCTTATCCACTCTCATGAGGAATGTAGATGTCAGCTGAAGACTTGAGATTTGGGGACCCCAAAGCCTGAGGAGGCAGAACAATTTGGTGCCTAATCCTTTGACTGCAAGCTCCTCCCCAGCTTCCAGTGAGGCCAGAAGGAAGAACGCGAGGAGAAGTACAGCCGCCCCAGATGCCGAAGGACCATGAAGCACCTGGACGTCCTCCGGGAGCTCCAGACAGCAAGTTTCAAGAGGAGGAAGTTCTCACAGACACAAGCATTCCAAGAAATAGCTAGTCTAGATATAGCGACGAGGTCTGTACCTCCATCACCTGTACATTCTCTCTTCTTCATGTGAAACGGCCACCCTCCTTGAAGGAAGGATGGATGGATCATTCCAAACGGCGACCCAGAATGCAGATGTCACATACCCTCCTGCTGAGGTTTTGTGGGTAAGAGTCAACCCCAAGGGTGGGATTCCCTTCTATCAGCTACTATCCCAGCCAAGGGTTGAGGTCAATCCCCACTGACAACCCTTAAGGAAAGATAATAGGACTTCTGGGAACTTACCTGGAAACGCAAGGAACCAATTGAAATTTCATCCCATTTCTCTTCTTCAAAAGCCCTTGTTCCATTGGTAATAATATTGGCACGGAACCGTGAGATGAGATTGTTCATTGGGAATAATTCTTCTTTGCCATTCTCACAGCTTTTTAAGACACACCAGAAAGAGAAAAGGTGGGGAGGCATGGATAACTGCACTATTGTAGTAAGTCAACATTCCTGCCATTCAATGCCTGAGTTCAGCAGCTATACTGTGGCCTGAGGTTTAGATGATCAGAAGCTTTTATCATGAGTGGAAGGCTAAAAGACACACTGCTGTTGTCAGACCTCCAGGATCTCCCCTAGAATATGGTCCCACCTGCAGAGAAGAAGCTCACAAGAAGCAGTGCAATGAGTGAGTCAGTCCTTGCTGACGCGATGAAGAACTTTGGTAAACCCAGTGAACAGGGAGGGGTCAAGTGGATACACTTGTAAGAAAATACTAGTGAGTAAGGACAGGGCATTTAAAGAATGTCAACAGGCTTAATTACCAAGGACCTAAAAAGTACCAAGAGCTCACACTCTTTTTGGATATTTTTGGATATTAGACCATCATAAAGCTGTATAGGGTATATACAAGGGAGGTTTGAACATGTATTTTCTACAGAGAACCGGTTGCAGGTTACCAGAGGTGAGAGGTGGGCAGAATGCGTGAAGGGGGTCGAAAGGTACAAACTTCCAGTTATAAACAAGTCATGGGGGTGTAATGTACAGCATGGCAGCTATAGTTAATAATAGTGCATTGTCTAAAAAAATACTGTATTGCATATTTAAAAGGTGCTAAGAGAATAAAATTTAAAAGTACTCATCACAAGAAACATTTTTTGTAGCTATGTGTGGTGACAGATGTTAACTAGAATTATTGTGACCATTTCTCAGTATATACAAATATGGGATCGTGTGGTACACCTGAAACCAATATAATGTTGCCTGTCAACTGCACCTCAATTAAAAAACTTTATTTCCTAACTTCCATCCTGTTTGCAGTTTTAACTAGGTGTATGTTATTTATGTAATTTTCCTGTTTAAAATTTTTGTTTACTACCACGAATGAATGAATGAAGGTCATTCAGTTGTGTCTGACTCTTTTGACCCCATGGACTATACAGTCCATGGAATTCTCCAGGCAAGAATACTTGAGTGGGTAGCCTTTCCCTTCTCCAGAGGTACCATGATAAGGCTCCCTGTACCTCCATGCATCCCATTCCCTAAGGTAAAAAAGCACTGAAAAAGTATCTGAAAACTTCAGCAGACAAGCACACAGTATAACCCCATTAAGTTGAATTCAACCTTTTTGGCACCAGGGACTGGCTGCATGGAAGACAATTTTTTCCTGGATGAGGGTTGGTGGTGGGGGTTCGGGATGATTCAAGAGCATTACATTTAATGTGCGCTTTATTTCTATTATTATTAAATCAGCTCCACCTCAGATCATCAGGCATTAGACCCTGGAGGTTGGGGACCCGTTCTAGAATGAAAAAAGCCATACTAGTGATGTTCCATGGGGTTGACTGAGAGGGGGCATGAGGAAGGGGTCTGGGGCACTAGAAATGTTCACGGCTTGATCGAGGCGGTGGCTCCATGGGTATATAGACATCTGTAAACATTCACTGAACTATGTACTTATGATTTTTGCCCTTCATTGCACATTAATAAAAAAACTTTTAAGTTTCGGGGGGAATCTTTGAGCACACTGGAGCCTGCCCTGGAGATAGAACTGAAAGGCTCTGGGGGAGAGAAAGGGGTCCATGTCTGTATCCCAATCCCCTCCAAACAGTGGGCAGCCAGAAGCAGCCAGGGACCAGAATAACCAAGTCCAGCTTTGCATTATGTGCAATTCCCAGGGCCAGTGACAACCGCAGGTCCCTGTGAGAAAGGAGCGGGTTAGCAAGTCCCAATCCTGATATCCTTTGATTCTGGATTTACCCTCCAGGTGATAAGCCCTCCCCTGTGCTTTATGAAAGGGAAAGTTTTGCGTCTAAAAGCTATCAGCATCAGTATGTATATAAGAGCATCCATCAAATTAAAAAACAGAACCAGGGATGCTCACCACGTACTAACCACAGGCTGTTTCTCTTATCTTTGATCACCTGTCCTTCCTACCCCCACCACTTGTCAGCTTTTCACTAAACCAGCTGATAGGAACCAGAGGTGCATCAAGCCACCTCTTCTTCCACACCAAGAATTCCAAAAAACCACAAACCTGATCTCTCCAGGGCTCCGGGCACCTAAGAAAGAGGGTCACTCAGTGCTGGGAAAACTCAGTGAACACCCAAGGACCAGGCATCACGTTTCTGCCCCCAAACAGGGCAGGATGGACCACAGCAAGAGAAAACCATTATGTGTCTTTGCCGATGACGATAAATAGGAATTGGGAAGCCCACGTGACGCAGTGGTAAAGAATCCACCTACCAATGCAGGAGACACAAGAGACGCAGGTTTGATCCCTGGGTCAGGAAGATCCCCTGGAGTAGGAAATAGCAACCCACTCCAGTATTCTTGCCTGAAAAATTCCACAGACGTAGGAGCCTGGTGGGCTACTGTCCATAGGGGTTGCAAAGAGTCAGACACGACTGAGTGACTGAGCACACACATAAACAGGAATTACTACAAAACTACCATCTTTGTTGTTCTTATTAAGCTACATGTGTACATGTCTGCGTGTGTGCACACAGGTGCCGGGGACCACACAGCACGTGATAGTCACAGGAGCGTGGCTCAGGACACAGACAGGTGTGGACGAATGAGCCACCTGTCTCTTACATAATAGCTTTTTTTGTCCCAATGGTCTGATTACCTCTGGATTTCAATTTCCTCTAAAAACCAATGAGGGGGCTTGAAGCCCCCAAGCCCCTTTCTGGAGCTGACCTTTCCAGAGTCCTTGGGAGGTCTCTGGGTGGGAGTGAGCAGGCAAGGGCACTGGTTCTGTCTGATGATACAGATGACATGTGCAGTTATAACTTGAAAAGCATGACTGCTATTTTCACTCAAAATAACTGTGGAAGGAGGGCAAGGCTCCTAGGGGCCAGGGAACAGTGGGAGGGTGGGCAAAACAACTGTGTCCAATTGCTGACAATTCCATTAAAGCAAATGTTAAGAACTGAAATGATTAGACAGTGAGAGTTGGCATTCTCCACTAAGCATCTTGAGGGCATCAAGAAGGACACTGGAAGATAAAGCAGAACCCTCCAAAAGATTGAGGTAAACTGTTTTGTGACTTCTCTGGACCTTGGTTTCTCAGTGAAGGGTCTGGACTCAAGATTCTCAGAATTTTTCTCCCCAGGCAGGTGACTGGCTCACTCCCAGGGGCAAGTGGTTACACCTGTTTGCTATTCCCAAAGTGTTAAGTCACTCAGTCATGTCCAACTCTTTGTGACCTTACAGACTGTAGCCTGCCAGGCTTCTCTGTACGTGGAATTCTCCAGGCAAGAATACTGGAGTGGGTAGAGCCATTCCCTTCTCCAGGGGATCTTCCCAACCCAGGGATCGAATCTGGGTCTCCTGCATTGCAGGCATTTTTTCCCAAGGTAAATAGCAAATAGTAAAGGAATCTTACCTTGTGCTTAATTGCTGCTGAAGTTCCAAAATACTGGATCTGTTTATCAGCAGATACTGTGCCTCATTCACCAGAGAAAGGGTGGCTGTCGTGTGAGCAGACTGATCTAAAAAAGGATGGAGTATTTAAAAGAAGGGCTGCTGGACAGAGAAACAAGCTAAGTGTCCACGGATGGGTAAACAGATGAGCAAACTGTGGCATACATGCACAATGGGGTATTATTCAGCCATTAAAAATGAAATCTTGCCATTTGCAATAACATGGAAACAGCTTGAGGGCATTATGCTAAATGAAATAAGTCAGACAGAGAAAGATAAGTTCTGTACGATCTCACTTATAGGTGGAATCTAAAACAAACAAACAAAAAACCCCACCAAAAAACAAGCAAACAAAACACAACAAAACAAACTCATAGAGCAGACTGGTGGCTGCCAAAGGCAGGGGGGCGGATGGGCAATATGGGTGAAGGGGATCAAAATGTGCAAACATCCAAGCACAAAATATATGTCTTGGGGAGGGTAATGTATACTGTGGCAACTATAGTTAATAAAACTGTATTGTCTATTTGAAAGCTGCTAGGAGAGTAAATCTTAACAGTTGTCATCAAAAGAAAAAAAAAATGTAACTATGTATGGTGACTCATGTTACCTAGACTTGTGATGATCACTTTGCAATACATACAAATATCAAATTATTATGGCATACACCTGCAACTAATAAAATGTTGTATGTCAATAATACTAAATTCAAAAATTTAAACTAAATTTAAAAAGAAGAGTTGCTTTCTTGGAATGCAAATGAATTGTGCTTCTATTGGCTTGCATTTTTAAATAATACAGATTATTTCTACAAGGGAAAAATTGGTGCCTGTGGGAATAACAAAAATGTTCTAAGCATAATTCAAACAGGAAGAAAATTAGCTCCTAGAAGATTGTTACTAATCTAGAAAAAATAATAAAATGCTGATGTTAAATTGTTCCAGCAAAAGAGACTTGAACGTAACATTCTGAGAAGAGATGGAGCTGTGGGGAAGCAGGGGGGCTCTTCCCCAAGAAAGAAGAAGGACCTTGATGAGGGTCCTGGGCCAGGAGGATCTGTATCTAGTCAGGGAATCTGGTTAAGGAAAGGTGGGGCTTGCCCTTGGCCAAGTTTGTAATACTGACTTTGTTGTTGTTCAGTCACTAAGTTGCATCCAACTTTTGTGTCCCCAAGGACTATAGCCTGACAGGCTCCTCTGTCCCTGGGATTTTCCAGGAAAGAATACTGGAGTGGGTTGCCATCTCATTCTCCAGGGGACCTTCCTGGACCAGAGATCAAACCCACGTCCACTGCCTTGGCAGGTGGATTCTTTACCACTGAGCCACTAGGGGAGCCCAATATTGACCTTAGATATATATAAATAAGACAAGTTTTAAAACTATAGAAAAGTTTTTTTTTAAAAAAAAAGGAGTGGAAAAAAATATCAAAGTCATGCAGAACTGCCTCAACCTGTCACCCAGCTGTGATCAGCCACTTGTTGGGTGTGCCAGAGCTGTCATTATAGATGCTGATATGAAAGGGTTGCCTGACCAAAACTTAGAGAGCTGTTGCAGATTCAGGCCTGTGGACGCCAGGGTCCCTAAGAATGGACAGTGCCAAGAGAATCGCTTACAGGTTCTCTGCCTCCATGGCTTCTTTGCGAGAACAGCTCATCCGAGCAGCGAGGTGCCCACAAAAGGCCCTTCTCACCCTTCACTGGGAAAGACCGCACCTTTCCTATGGCATTTTGGCCCTGGGGCTAAAAATCTGGGTGGAAAACAAAAGCCCCATTCACAGCCCTGGAGTCTGTGCTAAGAAAATAAAAGTCCCTCAAGTATGGGAGAATGATTCTCCTGTAGGTCAGATGACTTCCAATTCTTTGCTAACCACAAAACTGCTGGAACTAATTAAGCTGTCAAATGACAGATGATTAAAGTCATCCTGATGTTAGATTCCTGTGCCTCAGAAGAAAGGTTTGAGTGACAGCCTGCTAACCAAACTCCGTCATCCCCAACTATTGACTTAAATAAGATTCTTCAGAAGAGAACCAATGCCCAGCACCAGCTATTCTGATCATAGATGATAGCTGTTCATGGACACGGAAATTAATCACAGGCAGCCAGTCATCTCATTAAGAGATTCATTTTCCACTATTTTTTCTCTTTATGTTTAATAGCTATTTTTCAAATTTTATAATATAGTTTTTATTGCTTTGATCAACTGTGTTGATTTTTTAAAAATTATTAAAAATCATGGTAAGAACTCAACCCGGAAAAAAATGTCCTAACACTGAGACACTACGATCACAGAAAACTTTTAAAAATTTTATGCATTTCAATTCATATATAATTTTAGTTCAAGGTAAATATGATAGGGTGATCAAGGAAAGATTTTTCAAACATAAAATATACAACACTAAGATAAAATTCCATCAAGGAAGTGCAATGGCAATCCAAGTTGAAGAAGGAAAAGGAAAGAAAGACAATTTCTATACATTAAAAATATTTTTTCAGGATTTCCCTGCTGATCCAGTGGTTAAGAATCCACACTTCCATTTCTGGGGGTATGGGTTAGCTCCCTAGTTGTGGAACTAAGATTCTGCATGCCTTGAGGTGGGGCAAAAAAAAAAAAAAAAACAGTTTGTTCATATACATATTTTTAAATGAATACTCATAAGAATCAAATTATTATGATAATGAGATTCCACTGGCTTATATTTAAAAGGGCAAAATATGAGTTTTCATGTTAGTGACTACAAGTATACTTTATTTTGCGCTTCCCGGTAAAGAACCTGCTTGCCAATGCAGCAGACTTAAGAGACATAGGTTCTATTCCTGGGTCTGGAAGATCCTCTGGAGGAGGACATGGCAACCCACTCCAATATTCTCGCCTGAAGAATCCCACAGACAGAGGAGCCTGGCAGCCTACAGTCTATGGAATTGCAAAGAGTCGGACACGACTGAAGCAACTTAGTTCACAGCACACAAAAACCTCATTTTATTGAATTCCACCTTAATCGAACCTCACAGGTACCTCGCAGGTATTGTACTTTTTATAAATTGAAGGTTTGTGCAACTCTGCATCAAGCAAGTCTACTGCGCCGTTTTCCCAACAGCACCAACAGCATGTGCTCACTTCACGTTTCTGTGTTGCATTTTGGTAGTTCTTGCAATGTTTCAATTTTTTTCATTATTATATTAGTTATGGTGATCTGTGATGTTACTATGTTATATGATCTATGTTCCTAGGTTATGTGATCTTTGATATTACTATGACTTGCTGAAGGCTGAAGTATTTTTAATTAAGGTATGCACACTGATTTTTAGACTTAATCCTATTACATACTTAATAGATTATGGTAGAGTATAAACTGGAGAAGGCCAACGGCACCCCACTCCAGTACTCTTGCCTGGAAAATCCCATGGATGGAGGAGCCTGGTAGGCTGCAGTCCATGGGGTCGCTGGGAGTCGGACACGACTGAGTGACTTCACTTTCACTTTTCACTTTCATGCATTGGAGAAGGAAATGGCAACCCACTCCAGTGTTCTTGCCTGGAGAATCCCAGGGACAGGGGAGCCTGGTGGGCTGCTGTCCATGGGGTCGCACAGAGTCAGACACGACTAAAGCGACTTAGCAGCAGCAGCAGCAGAGTATAAATATAACTTTTATATGCACTAGAAAACCAAAAAAATGTGTGACTTACTTTTGTGGTGGTCGGAAATTGAACCCACAATATTTCCAAGGTAAGCCTGTATATATGCAATATGCTGGAAATCACATCCTTTGCAACTGCTTAAACTACTTTTAAAAAATTTAGGTGACAGTGTAACGAGGTAGTGTAGTTTAAAAATTTTAAGTGTTTAAATACCTAGACCCAGACCATCAGAGACCACACCACCATAAATGGCATCTTGAAATATAATGTTCACAAGCTGACACTCCCTGATCTTGCATCGAGCAGGCAACAGATTCACTCTGCTGCCCACTTCACCTGCCCAGGTTCCATCTCCTATCAGGACAGTCAGAGCCTGCCTGACCTCTTTGCTTCCTTCTTCTCTCTCTCCATTGCAGCCTCTACACCTCACCAGGGATGTCTTTCTGATACAAGCAGCATCATGAAACTCCCCAGCATAGAATTCTTCAATGAGTCTCCCACCCACAAGATAGTGCTTCTGACTTAGCAGCATGGTCATCTCATCTCCCCATCTCTTACCCCATCACCTGCCTATCCACATCCCACCCTCCTAAACCCTTCCCTGAGCCCATGAAATGCCAAGCCCTGCCAGTAATCTTCAGCAATCTTCTTGCCTCTTTCTGCCTAGAATAGTCCTACTCTCCTGTTAAAATGTAACTCCAAACTCACCTCTTCCCTGAAGCCCAAGACTCATTCCAGGTGCAGACTTATAAGCCAGTCTCCCTGAGAGCTAGTGACTAAGCCAGGTCGTTCGTGCCCAAATCAGGAATGTAGCAACTATCCAGTCCACTGATTTAGTCATCTAGTATTTACTGAGCAACCACTATGTATCAGGTCTGTTCTAAACACTGAGGACAAAGCACTGGACAAAGCAGAGAAAAATCCTTCCCTCGCCGAGTTTATGATCTAGCAGAGAGAAGGCAGAACATAAACAGGATAACTGAGTAAAATGTTTGTCTTCTAGGACGTGAAATGTGCCACAGAGGGACCTCCCTGGTGATCCAGTGATTCAGACTTCACGCTGCCAGTGCAAGGGGTGAAGGCTCACTCTCTGGTGAGGGAACTAAGATCCCACATGGTCTGTGGCATGACCAACAGATTGAAAAAAAGAAGAAGAACCACAGGGAAAAATAAAACAGGGAATGAGCTGGGAGGTTCAAGAGGGGGCTCTAGTTCATAGGAGGGCAGTCAGGCAAGGGTCCCCTGAGAAGGCGATATTGGAACAGACACATGAAAGCTCACTCTTCGAATACGTCGAAGTACTTTCTTTGACCTCTAAGTACTTTCTGTGACCTCAAAGTACTTTCTTCTCTAAAGTCTCATTTTATGCTCACAACAGCTTACGGCAGGAAAAACTGTTGAAACCCTTAAACCTAAGTAATTGAGGTCTGCAGAATTTCAACACCATGAGGTTCAAGGATTTGCCAAGGTGTCACAATCACTTGGTGTCAGGACAGAAATCCAGATTTTCTTAGGATATAGCAAGCTACCAATGTTTTTATTAAAAAAAAAAAAAAAAACTAACCGATTTTTCTAAACATGCAGAACTGAGGCAGAGAGCTTGAGCAGAGCCTGCAAGCCCACCTGTCCCCTCAGGGTCAGTCTGAAGGCCACGAGTGGGCCCTGCTGACCTGCGGGGTCACCTCGGCACCTGTCTGCCCAAGGCCTACCACCCCCACTTCACGAGCAGATTACCCTGTCGACCCATCTTGTGGACTGATGTTCATGTCTGCTGAGTCCAAGTTCCTGTCCCCTAAGAAGCAATCCAAATGTAATACCTTTGCCATGTTTCTTCTTTGCATTTCTTTGAAAGTCTGAACTTTGTTTGATCAAATGATAGGGACGGCCAAAAAACTTTGACAGCCAGTTGGAAATTTTTTCTCCACAATCATATGTGTTTACCCTGACAAAAAAGAAAAAGGAAGGATGGTGAACATTATGTAGTATTCCTTTAAGTAATTGAAATAGCAAAATGTTATATAGTATAATATAACAGAATATAATAGAATATAATGAAGTCCCCAGCAATATAGAAACCTAAAGTGACAGGTGTGCTTAGGAAGCTGCAGAGAGATTTGCATGGGGAGGCCTGAGATTTGTGCCTTTTACAAAGTTTTCAGATCAAATTAAAAGCTTTAGAAATTTCTCTTTCTACCTCTCCTTTTACCTAAATCTAATCTCAACCAGAAAACATGTGGAATACAAATTTTCTGATTGTGGGTCCCAATCTTATGGTTCCTAGCCCATCTAATACCCCAACCAATTAAACCCTCCAAACACAAAAATTATTAACTTCACAGTTCACTAGTGATTCATATACGAGTAGAAGGCTTTTAAAATGCCAATGGCTTTTAGTGAACACAATAAAGCAGTCAGTGGGTACATTTGTGTTCAGGAAATCATGATATGCATAGTGCTGATCAGACTGCATTTCCTTCTGCCCTGCGAACAAGTAAGTCATGAAGGGATATGTCAAACACTTAAGCTACACACATCCAAACTGGATTCAAGCTGTTAGCACCTCTGGGTCACATTGGGATGACAGAGGGCTATGGACACGCTCAGGAAAGGCGGGAAGGTGATAGTGTGAGGATGGTCCTCTACCCAGTTGGGCATCGTGGGCCCCGGCCGTGCTGGAGGCCCATGGGGTGAGCACACTCTGCACCCTCTTGCCAGTTCTTGTGCAGATTTAAACACTCATCAAAGCACATTTTCAATCAGAGTAATGAATTTTGGGTGAATATTTTGGAAAGTTACTATAGCAAATCTTCCCATGGAGAGAAATACAGCAATTTCAGGGTGAAAGTGAAGTGAAAGTAAAAGCGTTAGTCACTCTGTCATGTCCGACTCTTTGAGACCCAGTGGACTGTAGCCCACCGGGCTCCTCTGACTATGGAATTCTCCAGGGAAGAATACTGGAGGGGGTTGCCATTCCCTTCTCCAAGGGATCTTCCTGACCCAGGGATTGAGCTCACAACTCTTATACTATAGAGCAGATTCTTTCCTGTCTGAGTCTGCAATTATTTATCCCTGGTTTCATGTAGCTGCATCTGAGAGGACTGGCATTTTCTGGTTAATAATGCCTTTTGGATAGCGTGAACTCAGGCTTCTTATACTGGGAACCATGAGTGCTGGATATAATGAAAATGGACTTAGGTGCATCTTTCAAAGCACCAGAGAGAATGTCTGCAAAGTGACGTTTCATTCTTCCCTTCCCTGAGAGTTTCACCTGCCACAGTCTCACCTGTCCGCACAGACTTTGCTTTGGCAAATCTGAACCTGCTCACTGTTCTCCTCAAGAGGCACCTCTATAGGCTCCATCCCTAATGAACAAAGGTTAGAGACAAATTTATCATCATGCAAAAAAGAGCAAGTATATGTTTTTAAAGTCCATTATTCTGAAATATACAAGAATTAATGAGCTGGGCAATTGGTTGAGCCAAATAAGTGGCTGGGTCTTAGAAATCTCTTTATAACACAGAGATTCTCTTCCTCATTGTTAGCACCACCAGCAGCAGGTGTACCGAGCAGCTTTCTCGCGGGAGACCTGCACTGGGGCAGTCACAACCATAGTCGCTGCGATGCTGTAAATTCCTCTGAAAGATGTCTCTCCCTCTGGAGGACTCCACATCCTGATGTCATTGCTCTCTAAGCTACCTAGATCCTCTAGAAATAGACAGGCTGGCATGAAGGCTCGGTCTGGAAGGAGGTCAGCATAGAGTGTCAATTCTCCTAGCTCCTAGGAGTCAACATCAAATTGGATTCCTGAATCAAACATCATTAGTGCTAAAAAAAAAAAAAACAAACTGTTACCATGTCAGTGGAGTTGGGAAGTGATTCTTCTCTAAAAAGTTTTTATACACATTATACATACAAAGGAGCATACAACATATGTACATAAACTTAGAATAAAATATGCGGAAGAAACTAGAGGAAATTGATCCAGGGCCCCTGAAGAGTGTAAGATTGTTGATAAAGGCTGGAACAGCTGAGGCATGCTGCCACTCTGCATGCCTTCTCATCCTTCATGAGTCATTAAAAATACAGGGACAGGCATGAAGCCAAGATGCCTGAGTAGAATCCGTGGTGGCCCTTCTCTGTGGATACCTCCTCTGTGGCCCACCTGTGCTCTCCAGCCATACAGATTCATGTGATATTTGGTAGAAACTAACACAATACTGTAAAGCAATTATCCTTCAATTAAAAATAAGTAAATTTTGAAAAATTTACACACAAATGTTCATAGCAGCATTATTCATAATAACCACAAGTGGAAACAATCTAAATATCCCTCAACTGATAAATGGATAAAAAAATAAGTATGTCTAATTGTTCAACAGTATGATGATCCTTAGAAACATTATGCTAAGTGAATACAGTCATATACTGTATGATCCCAATTACATGAAACATCCAGAACAGGCAAACCCATAGAGACAGAAAGTAGATTAGTAGTGGCCGGGGACTGGGGATGAGGTTGGGAATAGGAAGTGACTGCTGGTGGGTACGGGCTTTTTCATTTAGGATGAGGACAAAGTGTTCTAAAGTTTATTGTGGTGATGACTGTAAATATACAAGAATAATAATAATTGAATGGTACAGTTCAAATGAATACATTTTGTGGAATGTTCTATAAATATTGATCAGGCTAGAAGAAATAAATAAAAAGGTGGAAAATGATATACTATGCAAACACTAACCAAAACAGAGCTGAATGGTAGGATTTGTAACAAAGAATTTCACACTTCAAACTTTGGAACAAAGAAAATTATGATATATAAAGAGGAACATTGTTTAAAGAGGGACCAATTCACCACGAAGTCAAGTATACTATGTGAAGCAAAAACCAACAGAACTAAGGAGAAAGCAGACAAATCGACAATTACAGTTGAGGACTTCAACCCTCTTTTTTCAGTCATTAACAGAACTAGTAGCAAGTGCATAAAAAGCCAGCAGGTATATAGAAAAACAGCAATACTGATCAACAAAGTGGATATAACTGACATCTACAGAACACTCCACCCAACAACAGAATACACATTCCTCTCAAGTGTATATGGAACACTCATGGCAATAAATCACATCCTTGGTTATAACCCAAAACTTAACAAATTTTAATGAATTTAAAATCTACAAAGTAAGTACTCTCTTTTGGAGAGTTTATGGAATTAAACTAAAATCAATAACAGAATGAAAATAAGAACATCTCCAAATATATAGAAATTAACACACTTCTGTAATCGATGGGTCAAAATGAACATACAGAGAGCAAGTAAGTACATCAAAAGATGCTTAACATCATTAGCCAGTAGGGAAATCAAATTAAAATCATGATGGGATGCCATTACACACCTATTAAAATAAATAATACAGAACACTGACAAAAACTGACTGGATGTGGAGCAACTAGAACTCTCATACACTACTGGTGGAAATGAAAACAATTAATTCCAGAAAATGGTCTGGAAGTTTCTTTTAAAAGTAAATTACCCTGAATATATGACCCTGCAATCAACTCTTAGTATTTATTCTAAAGAAATGAAAACTTCTGAGCACCCAAAAACCTGTACATGAATGTTAAAAGCAGCTCTATTCATAATTTCTCAAAACTAGAAATGACTCAGATGCCCTTCAGTAGATAAAAAGAGGACATACCACACTCAAGTATGTCCATACAACGGAATACTACTCAACAATAAAAAAAGAATAAACTACTGATTCATGCAATAACTTAGATGGGACTTAAAGGCCTCATGCTGAGTGAAAGAAACCAACATCAAAAGGTTACAGATTGTGTGTTTACATTTATAGAACATCCTCAAAAAAAACTAACAGTGATAATTTTTAAAGGGTGAAAAAAAAAAAAGCCATAGTGATAGAGCTTTGACTGCCAGGTGTTAAGGACGGGGAAAAGAGAGACTAAAAAGGGATGGCATGAAGGAGTTTCCTGGGGTTTCGTTTCTTGTTTTGTATCTCGATTATGGGAGTGACTATTCAATTGTGTGCATGGGTTAAAATTCATACAGAGAACAAAAGGCCAAGAACAGCCAGGACCATTTGGAAGCATGGGGTGGAAGGACCAGCCCTATCAGTTATTGTTGTTCTTCGGTCACTCAGTCGTGTCCGACTCTTTGTGACCCCATGCACTGCAGCACGCCAGGCTTCCCTGTCCTTTACCATCTCCTGGAGCTTGCTCAAACTCGTGTCCATCAAGTTGGTGATGCCATCCAACCATCTCATCCTCTGTCATCCCCTTCTCCTCCTGCCTTCAATCTTTTCCAACATCAGGGTCTTTTCCAATGATTCGGCTTTTCCCATCAGGTCACCAAAGTATTGGAGCTTCAGCATCAGCCCTTCCAATGAATATTCAGAGCTGATTTCCTTTAGGATTGACTGGTTGGATCTCCTTGCTGTCCAAGGGACTCTCGAGTCTTCTCCAAAACCACAGTTCAAATGCATCAATTCTTGGGCACTCAGCCTTCTTTCCAGTCCAACTCTCACATCTGTACATGACTACTAGAAAAACCATAGCTGTGACTATATAGACCTTTGTCAGCAAAGTAATGTTTCTGTTTTTTAATATGCTATCTAGGTTTGTCATAGCTTTTCCTCCAAGGAGCAATCATCTTTCAATTTCATGGCTGCAGTCACCATCTGCAGTGATTTTGGAGCCCAAGAAAATAAAATTTGTCATTGTTTCCATTTTTTCTCATCGATTTGCCATGAAGTTATGGGACCAGATGCCATGATCTTAGTTTTTTGAATGTTGAGTTTTAAGCCAGTTTTTTTCACTCTCTTCTTTCACTTTCATCAAGAGGCTCTTTAGATCCTCTTTGCTTTCTGCCATTAGGGTAGTATCATCTGCATATTCGAGGTTATTGATATTTCTCCTGGCAATCTTGATTCCAGCTTGAGCTTCATCCAGTCTGGCATTTCACATGATATACTGTGCATGTACATTAAATAAGCAAAGTGACAAAATACAGCCTTGACATACTCCTTTCCCAGTTTTGAACCTGTCTATTGTTCCATGTCTGGTTCTAACTGTTGCTTCTTGACCTGCATACAGGTTTCTCAGGAGGCAGGTAAGGTGGTCTGGTATTCCCATCTCTTGAAAAATTTTCCAAAGTTTGTTGTGATTCACACAATCAAAGGCTTTAGCATAGTCAATGAAGCAGAAGTAGATTATCAGTTATTGAGATTCAGTATATACTTCTAGTAGTGACACTGGCTCATTGGTTCAAGAAAAAATAAACCACTGGAGCAGAATGGAACCCCTACAGCCAAGAAGCATGATCAATGAATATATGGAAATGGTATATATCACAAAAGTATAGCTGTAAGTTAGGAGGGAAACTGGAATATTCTGTAAATGGTAGGTGGAGTGCAGAAGAAGTGAGAGCACAGAGGAGAACACAGGGAATTTCATCTATATCTGAAATGTTTCTATTTCTTAAAAGGAGGAGGAGGAGAAAGAGGATGTGCAGAAGGGACAAAGAAGGTAGGTAACAAGAGGGGAGAGATAGGCAAGGAGGAGAAATTGAAGCAAATGTGGCCAAATGCTAAGCTTCTTAAACTTCGATGATGTAAGTATGTTCAGTTCAGTTCAGTCACTCAGTCGTGTCCAACTCTTTGTGACCCCATGAACCACAGCACGCCAGGCCTCCCTGTCCATCAATAACTCCCGGAGTTCACCCAAACCCATGTCCATTGAGTCGGTGATGCCATCCAACCATCTCATCCTCTGTCGTCCCCTTCTCCGCCTGCCCTCAATCTTGCCCAGCATCAGGGTCTTTTCAAATGAATCAACTCTTCACATCAGGTGGTCAAAGTATTGGAGTTTCAGCTTCAGCATCAGTCCTTCCAATGAATATTCAGGACTGACTTCCTTTAGGATGGACTGGTTGGATCTCCTTGCAGTCCAAGGGACTCTCAAGAGTCTTCTCCAACAACAGTTCAAAAGCATCAGTTCTTCAGCGCTCAGCTTTCTTTATAGTCCAACTCTCACATCCCATACATAACTACTTGAAAAACCATAGCTTTGACTAGACAGACCTTTGTTGGCAAAGTCTGCTTTTTAATATGCTATATAGGTTGGTCATCACTTTCCTTCCAAGGAGTAAGCATCTTTTAATTTCATGGCTGCAATCACCATCTGCACTGATTTTGGAGCCCAGAAAAATAAAGTTAGCCACTGTTTCCACTGTTTCCCCATCTATTTGCCATGAAGTAATGGGCCCAGATGCCATGATCTTAGTTTTCTGAATGTTGAGCTTTAAGCCAACTTTTTCACTCTCCTCTTTCACTTTCATCAAGAGGCTTTTTAGTTCCTTTTACTTTCTGCCATAAGGGTGGTGTCATCTGCATATCTGAGATTATTGATATTTCTCCCAGCATTCTTGATTCCAGCTTGTGCTGCTTCTAGCCCAGCGTTTCTCATGATGTACTCTGCATATAAGTTAAATAAAGCAGGGTGACAATATACAGCCTTGACATATTCCTTTTCCTATTTGGAACCAGTCTGTTGTTCCATGGCCAGTTCTAACTATTGCTTCCTGACCTGCATACACGTTTCTCAAGAGGCAGGTCAGGTAGTCTGGTATTCCCATCTCTTTCAGAATTTTCCACAGTTTATTGTGATTCACACAGTCAAAGGCTTTGGCATAGTCAATAAAGCAGAAGTAGATGTTTTTCTGGAACTCTCTTGCTTTTTCCATGATCCAGCGGATGTTGGCAATTTGACCTCTGGTTCCTCTGCCTTTTCTAAAACCAGCTTGAACATCTGGAAGTTCATGGTTCATGTACTGCTGAAGCCTGGCTTAGAAAATTTTGAGCATTACTTTGCTAGCATGTGAGATGAGTACAGTTGTGCAGTAGTTTGAGCATTCTTTGGCACTGCCTTTCTTTGGGATTGGAATGAAAACTGACCTTTTCTAGTCCTGTGGCCACTGCTGAGTTTTCCAAATTTGCTGGCATATTGAGTGCAGCACTTTCACAGCATCATCTTTCAGGATTTGAAATAGCTCAACTGGAATTCCATCATCTCCACTAGCTTTGTTCATAGTGATGCTCCCTAAGGCCCACTTGACTTCACATTCCAGGATGTCTGGCTCTAGGTGAGTGATCACACCATCGTGATTATCCGGGTCATGGAGATCTTCTTTGTATAGTTCATCTGTGTATTCTTGCCACCTCTTCTTAATATTTTCTGCTTCTGTTAGCTCCATACCATTTCTGTCCTTTATTGAGCCCATCTTTGCATGAAATGTTTCCTTGGTATCTCTGATTTTCTGGAAGAGATCTCTAGTCTTTCCCATTCTATTGTTTTCCTCTATTTCTTTACATGGATCACTGAGGAAGGCTTTCTTATCTCCTTGCTGTTCTTTGGAACTCTGAATTCAAATGGGTATATCTTTCCTTTTCTCCTTTGCTTTTCACTTCCCTTCTTTTCACAGCTATTTATAAGGCCTTCTCAGACAGCCATTTTGCTTTTTTGTATTTATTTTTCTCGGGGATGGTCTTGATTCCTTTCTCCTGTGCGATGTCACAAACCTCCATCCATAGTTCATCAGGCACTCTATCTATCAGATGCTTTAACCTCTGAGCCACCAGGGAAGCCCATCTATCAGATCTAGTCCCTTAAATCTATTTCTCACTTCCACTGTATAGTCATAAGGGATTTGATTTAGGTCATACCTGAATGGTCTAGTGGTTTTCTCCACTTTCTTCAATTTCAGTCTGAATTTGGCAATAAGGAGTTCACGATCTGAGCCACAGTCAGCTCCTGGTCTTGTTTTTGCTGACTGTATAAAGCTTCTCCATCTTTGGCTGCTAAGAATATAATCAATCTGATTTCAGTGTTGACCATCTGGTGATGTCCATGTATAGAGTCTTCTCTTATGCTGTTGGAAGAGGGTGCTATGACCAGTGTATTCTCTTGGCAGAACTCTATTAGCCTTTGCCCTGCTTCATTCTGTACTCCAAGGCCAAATTTACCTGTTACTCCAGGTGTTTGACTTCTTACTTTTGCATTCCAGTCCCCTATAATGAAATCTTTTTTGGGTGTTAGTTCTAGAAGGTCTTGTAGGTCTTCATGGAACTGTTCAACTTCAGCATTACTGGTAGGGGCATAAACTTGGATTACTGTGATATTGAATGGTTTGCCTTAGAAACGAACACAGATCATTCTGTCATTTTTGAGACTGCATCTTATTCAGATTTGTGCTGTCCAACACTGTAGCCACTACATGTATTAATTTAAATTAAATAAAATTTAAAATTTAGCTCCAGCATCCTGCACATTACACATACTCAGTAGCCACATCAGATTGATAGCTACCAAACAGCACAATGTAGATGCTGAACATTTCCATCATCATATAAGGGTCCACTGGACAGAGCTGGTCTACATTCATACATGTTAGACAGTTCATAATAAAAATCCACAAAGAAGAATTAAAGCTTGCAGAACCTATGAAGAGTGAAGGAAATAAAACTAATGTGAGTGAAAGGACAACATACAGTTTCAAAATCAACACCTCTTTACTTTCTGATTGGATGGTCAGATCTTTACCTTTTCCCAGAAATATCCTCCATACACACACAAAACAAACAAAAAAAAAAAACACAAGAGGAACAAACTTCCTACTGTCTTTTCTATACATCATTTCACTTCCTTTTGGAATATTTTAATGTTTAGTATAGGAAAAGCCATGATTTTATTTTATGAGAATAAAGCTACTCTTGACAACTACTCTGTAAAAGTGAACCCTGTTTTCAGACCTTGGGCTTTGATGACCATGATCCTCCGCTGCAGGTCAATGAAGGGCTGGATCAGGCAGAGCCGGGGCTCCTGTTTCTGACTCAGGCAAATGCCGTTGTGATTCACAACCATCCAGCTTCGGTCATACAGCAGCCCTTGACTTCCTAGAGGCCACCTGATCACCTAAAAAAAAAAGTCAGTGTATTTTAAGCCAGCATTCCTCAAAAATGATCTTCTCATTTATTGCACAGGGGCTGCACAGATGCAGATGGGCTTCAGGAATTCAGCACAGACTTTTAAAGGACGAAAGGGTGGAGGAGAAGGAAACAAAGAAGACAGGGACTTTCCTGGTGGCCCTGGTGGATTAAGAATCCACCTTGAAATGCAAGAGATGCAGGTACGATCCCTCGTGAAGGAACTAAGATCCCATGTGCCTCCAAACAGCTAAGCCCTTGCACCTCAACTACTGAACCCTCACTCTGGAGCCTTCATGCCACAACTCGAATGCCTGCGAACCACAATTACTGAGCCTGAGCACCTGCCAGGAGTACAGAGTCCATGTGTCTGTATGCTCAGTCATGTCCAACTCTTTAAGACCTCACAGACTGTAACCTGCCAGGCTCCTCTATCCATAGAATTCTCCAGGCAAGAATACTGGAGTGGCTTGACATTTCCTTCTCTGGGGGATCTTCCCGACCCAGGAATCAAATCCACATCTCTGGTGTCTCCTGCATTGGCAGGCAGATTCTTTACCACTAGTGCCACCTGGGAAGCTCATGTGCTGCAACCAAAGATGCCACATCATCCAGCAGAGAACTCGTGTGCCTCAACTAAAACCTGACACAGCCAAATAAACAAACATTTAAAAAAGAAGAAGCCAATGCAAAGGAGACTACGGGATCAAGGGACCTTCCATTTACCCTCCAGATCCAGTTTCCATCCTTGTCCACTTCAGTGTGCTTTTTGCGTGGGTAATACGTGTGCCTAGCAGGGACGCGGAGAGCAGGTCTCTGCCCACCCTGTGTTCCACTTCCCTCCCCACAGGTCTCTGCTGCTCCCACTGTCTGTGTGTCCTTCCATAGCGGTGGGTGCCTGAACAGGTATATCCCCATAATACAAACTTGTTTCTTGCACAAATGGTGGCTCCACTGAAATGGTCACTGAGCTGACCCATTTTAAGTGTATAAAATATGTATATTCCTCAATGCTTCATATTTATACAAAATTAAAATACAAATTATGCCCAGTGCCCAGATCTTGCACTTAATACCATTCTCCAACAAAAACAACCAGGACTTCTTGGAGAAACGGTTTATTCTAGCGCTGGGTCAGGAAATATACAAGATGAGCCAGGAGTACCTTGTAGTGCTGGAAAAGTAAGGAAGTGCTCAGAAAACAAAATAAGGGAGGTACATGAAAGGGGTGCAGGAGTTAACTGAAAGCATGTCCAGTGGCAAAAAAAAAAAAAAAAAAAAAAAACCCAAACATTTGAACGACAACAACAATAATAATAACATAATATTGGATTGGGCTTCCCTGGTGACTCAGATGGTAAAGAATCTGCCAGCAGTGCAGGAGACCAGGGTTCAATCCCTGGGTCGGGAAGATACCCTGGAGAAGGGAATGGCAACCCACTCCAGTATTCTCCCTTGGAGAATGATGGGCTACAGTCCATGGGGTCGCAAAGCCTCAGACACGACAGTGACTAACATATATATAGAGAGTATTGGATTATAACCTAAAATATAAACTAAATACCCATGAGTCCATACTGATATAAATAAATGATTAAATAGAAAGGTCAACTCTCTCATATAGAAGAATTCCAAATTATTAATGTAGATGGTCCCCTCTCAAGAAGGTAGAACATAACTCCTTACCCATTAAATATGGGCTATGCTTAGTCACTTCCCTCTAAAGGGCACAGTATGGGAATGGGTGGAGGGGGAACCGAACAGTGAAGAACGCTGGCAAACACTATGAGACCCAGGTTAACATCAGTAGTGATAAGCCGCAATGATACTATGTATCCTGACATGATATGATGAGAACTTTATCTCTGGGGTCCTCCTGCTGTAAAACCCCAAACCCCAGTCTAATCCCCAGAAAGACATCAGGCAAAAACAAACTGATGGATATTCTAATAAATACCTGACCAGTATTCCTTAACACAATCAAGGTTCTGAAAATAGGGAAAGTCTAAGAAACTGGTACAGCCCCAGAGGAGCCTAAGGAGACACGAGAGCTAAATGTAACGTGGTGTTCTAGATGGGATCCAGAACACAAAAAGCACATTAGGGGGAAAATAATGAAATATCAATAGTGTGAGACTAGGTCTTTGCAGTTTTGTCCACAGGTTACACCCACTGTTTTCAGCACTGCCTGCTGTTAAAGAAGGGTGTACACCACCCACTGCTTTCGAAATGGTATTATGATTAAGAGACCAACATTCTTGCACAACTGAGCAAGAATCAATTTCACCCTTCTGTTTTCCTCTGAGCACCCAAGTCAACCACCCAAAGGAGTCTGAAAACTTCCAATCCGGGGTAATGATGAAAGGGAAGAATATTTAATCGGGGGCACTTTGGGGTGAGTCCTCGAGGGAGGGACCTGGGTAAAGATGGAGGCTTCAAGGGGAGGAAGTGAAGGAGAGGAACTTCCGGCCTGGGGTGAGTGCGGCGCAGATCTCAAGGAGGAACAATGTGAAGGGAAACTGCTCCTGCAGCCCGGGGAGCCCTGTACCCAGGAAGCAGAAACGCGGTGCAGCGGGGGGTGGGGGATAGGCACTCGGAGGACTGACAAGCCTGGCGCTTACATCTCACCTCTGACAGTTATCGGCTTTGGACAACTTACCACCTTCCTGAGCCTTGGCCCTGTCATGTATTATATAAAATGAACATTTATTGTGGTTGGATTAGGTGAAAACCAAAACAGTGCATAAAATGTAAAGCAACTGAATATAACAGGTGACCCACAGATGTCAACCCCTTTACTCTGCCCTTCACTTGCCTTGTATACCAGACATCCTCTCCCACAGACCATGGCTGCTCCTGCTGGCAGAGCCATCAAGTTCAGCAATATTAGGGGCCAAGCCCAGAATCCAACACTAAGTCACTCTTTCTTTCGGAAAATGTGTTTTGAATTACAAATAACTTTTTAGAAGACAATCTATTATTGGGTGGCATTTCTCCATGGATCTCTCATTTCTGCATGTCTGGCAGTGGCACCCCACTCCAGTCCTCTTGCCTGGAAAATCCCATGGGCGTAGGAGCCTGGTGGGCTGCAGTCCACGGGGTTGCTAAGAGTCGGGCACGACTGAGCGACTTCACTTTCACTTTTCACTTTCATGCACTGGAGAAGGAAATGGCAACCCACTCCAGTGTTCTTGCCTGGAGAATCCCAGGGACGGGGGAGCCTGGTGGGCTGCCGTCTATGGAGTCACACAGAGTCGGACACGACTGAAGTGACTTAGCAGCAGCAGCAGCAGCTTTAACAAGCAGAAGCACCAACTGTCCTCTGTTCCAGACTCTCCTGTCAAGGATGTCTGTATACTGAACAGCTCTACAACCCTCTGGAGTAGAGGGCAAGTTTGCTCACAGCCCAGTATCACAAACGTATCAGCTCCTCCCTGATTGAGGACTACACAGCTTGACTGGCATCCTATTATGAAAGAGGTTTCCTGAGTTAGGGGGCTTCCAAATATGAACAGAGCATCCACCTGGACCCCTCTGGACCCTTTCTTTGGACTTGGGGGGAAAGAAAAGCAATACAAACATGAAGCTCTTGCTACCTGAAGGCTGTTAGTAACAGCCTTTTCTCTCTGACTCAGGAATCTCATCTTCCCCTGTCCCCCAGCATGCGAGATCCTAAAGCTGCATCCCCCGCTTTGGAAATGCAGAGTCTTCACCTCTGGACCACCAGGGAAGCCCCATGGAATCTCATGTCTCTTGTCAGCATCCAAGACACTGATGCAGGCTGGGTTGTGAGCTTGCTAGGAGGCCAAAGTCTCAGGCCCATTGCTGTTCCTTACACCCACTTGTTGGAACATGTCTATCATTTTCTATCCTTTGATTTCCCACCTAAACATTGAGTTTACTGGCTTCTGCCTTCCTTCTTCCTCTTTGTCTAGGGCAAGCTTTCAGCCACCATGTCTGTGTTGGCATGCGAAGGGTAAGCTTTTCAGCTGTTGCAGCTGGGGGCTGGGTTACGGAAGGATTTGAGCAAATAAGTATTCACTGAGGGCAATGGGGGCAGAAGGCAATGGCACCCCACTCCAGTACTCTTGCCTGGAAAATCCCATGGACGGAGGAGCCTGGTAGGCTGCAGTCCATGGGGTTGCCGCAAGTCAGACACGACTGAACGACTTCACTTTCACTTTTCACTTTCATGCATTGGAGAAGGAAATGGCAACCCACTCCAGTGTTCTTGCCTGGAGAATCCCAGAGACGGGGGAGCCTGGTGGGCTGCTGTCTATGGGGTCGCACAGAGTCAGACACGACTGAAGCGACTTGCAGCAGCAGCAGCAGAGGGCAAGGGGAGCTAGGTTTCTCACAGGATTTACAAGTGCAGGGGAAGGCTAAATAAACCCTGTAGTGTTGGATTGGAATTGGAGATATCAGTGTGAAATCATGGCTATGAATGGATAGACAGATAAATGATAGGTAGACAGACAGAGAGAGAGATAGATGTGTGTGTGTGTGTGTGTGTGTGTGTGTGTGTTGTAAAGTTATCTGTTTCCCTCCTGAGACACTGCCCTCCATGAGGAAAGGAAGCATTTCCATTTTGTTCATCACTGCACACAGGTACAGGCCCAGCAGGTGGCAAGTACTCAGTGTATAGTTTCTGAATGAGCAGACAGACGGAAGACTTTTAGCAAAATATGAAACCTTACTGAATCTCAGTGTCTTCATCTGTAAAATGGGTCACTGATTCCTGCTGTGTTTCTGCAGCACGGCTATTCTACAGGACA
The DNA here is from genome assembly GCF_029378745.1 of Bos indicus. Classification (NCBI taxonomy): domain Eukaryota; kingdom Metazoa; phylum Chordata; class Mammalia; order Artiodactyla; family Bovidae; genus Bos; species Bos indicus. Next base: position 21,291,496 of record NC_091783.1, read on the forward strand.
TGACTCATCTGAGAAAACAGTGTCCTGACACTCCTCACCTGCCTGCATTCAAGAGTGGAAAAGAACTTGCTTGTTCGTGGTCTCAGACTGGAGGACAGTCTCCTTCAGCATGGAATATCCAATGAGGAGCTAGGGAGCCTGTGATCCCAGAGGCTAAGGAGGTTGGGACTTCACCTGGGACTTGGGACACACACATATCATAGAAAGACAGTCTCATAGGAAGTTCGGCCACTGCAGGAGGGGTCAGGACCAGTTGGCCAACCAAGGCAAGCACTCCCATCTCCCAGGTAGGGTGACTGCCAGGCCAGCTTGTTTGCAGACATTATGTAGTTCACCTACACAGGGAGAGCTAAGAAGATAGGCTCAGGACAGTGTGGACCCAAGGAGTCAGTAGACCTGGGTTCAAATCCTTTCCCTATCATTTATTAGGGGGTCATAACCTAGGCAGAGTGCTTAACCTCAATAACCCCAAGGCTCCATATCTATACAATAGAGATGATATTATCTAGCACCTCATATTATCGTTTTGATGATCAAATGAACCAAAGTATGTAAAACGCTTCTGCATAAAAGTTACATTCATAACTATCAACAGTAACTAGGCAGTCACAACCAGAAACAGGGTCCCCTCAGGGATTCCCGTAAGCAGAATCATGGTCAAAAGTTAGCTCAAACCAAGAAAGGCAGAATGAGGACTTCTCTGGTGGAGCAGTGGATAAGAACCTGCTACCAGAGGAAGATAAACTTTCAAACTCATTCTATGAGGCCACCATCACCCTAATACCAAAACCTGACAAAGATCCCACAAAAAAAGAAAACTACAGGCCAATATCACTGATGAACATAGATGCAAAAATCCTTAACAAAATTTTAGCAATCAGAATCCAAGAACACATTAAAAAAATCATACACCATGACCAAGTGGGCTTTATCCCAGGGATGCAAGGATTCTTCAATATCCGCAAATCAATCAATGTAATACACCACATTAACAAATTGAAAAATAAAAACAATATGATTATCTCAATAGATTCAGAGAAAGCCTTTGACAAAATTCAACACCCATTTATGATAAAAACTCTCCAGAAAGCAGGAATAGAAGGAGCATACCTCAACATAATAAAAGCTATATATGACAAACCCACAGCAAACATTATCCTCAATGGTGAAAAATTGAAAGCATTTCCTCTAAAGTCAGGAACAAGACAAGGGTGCCCACTTTCACCATTACTATTCAACATAGTTTTGGAAGTTTTGGCCACAGCAATCAGAGCAGAAAAAGAAATAAAAGGAATCCAAATAGGAAAAGAAGAAGTAAAACTCTCACTGTTTGCAGATGACATGATCCTTTTCATAGAAAACTCTAAAGACTCCACCAGAAAATTACCAGAACTAATCAATGACTACAGTAAAGTTGCAGGATATAAAATCAACACACAGAAATCCCTTGCATTCCTATACACTAATAATGAGAAAACAGAAAGAGAAATTAAGGAAACAATTCCATTCACCATTGCAACGGAAAGTATAAAATACTTAGGAATATATCTACCTAAAGAAACTAAAGACCTATATATAGAAAACTATAAAACACTGGTGAAAGAAATCAAAGAGGACACTAATAGATGGAGAAATATACCATGTTCATGGATTGGAAGAATCAATATAGTGAAAATGAGTATACTACCCAAAGCAATTTATAGATTCAATGCAATCCCTATCAAGCTACCAACGGTATTCTTCACAGAGCTAGAACAAATAATTTCACAATTTGTATGGAAATACAAAAAACCTCGAATAACCAAAGCTATCTTGAGAAAGAAGAATGGAACTGGAGGAATCAACCTACCTGACCTCAGGCTCTACTACAAAGCCACAGTCATCAAGACAGCATGGTATTGGCACCAAGACAGAAATATTGATCAATGGAACAAAATAGAAAGCCCAGAGATAAATCCACGCACATATGGACACCTTATCTTTGACAAAGGAGGCAAGAATATACAATGGATTAAAGACAATCTCTTTAACAAGTGGTGCTGGGAAAACTGGTCAACCACTTGTAAAAGAATGAAACTAGAACACTTTCTAACACCATACACAAAAATAAACTCAAAATGGATTAAAGATCTAAACATAAGATCAGAAACTATAAAACTCCTAGAGGAGAACATAGGCAAAACACTCTCTGACATACATCACAGCAGGATCTCTATGACCCACGTCCCAGAATATTGGAAATAAAAGCAAAAATAAACAAATGGGACCTAATTAAACTTAAAAGCTTCTGCACAACAAAGGAAACTATTAGCAAGGTGAAAAGACAGCCTTCAGAATGGGAGAAAATAATGGTAAATGAAGCTACTGACAAACAACTAATCTCAAAAATATACAAGCAACTCCTACAGCTCAATTCCAGAAAAATAAAATGACCCAATCAAAAAATGAGCCAAATAACTAAATAGACATTTCTCCAAAGAAGACATACAGATGGCTAACAAACACATGAAAAGATGCTCAACATCACTCATTATCAGAGAAATGCAAATCAAAACCACTATGGGGTACCATTTCATGCCAGTCAGAATGGCTGCGATCCAAAAGTCTACAAGCAATAAATGCTGGAGAGGGTGTGGAGAAAAGGTAACCCTCTTACACTGTTGGTGGGAATGCAGACTAGTACGGCCACTATGGAGAACAGTGTGGAGATTCCTTAAAAAACTGGAAATAGAACTGTCTTATGATCCAGCAATCCCACTGCTGGGCATACACACTGAGGAAACCAGAATTGAAAGAGACACGTGTACCCCAATGTTCATCGCAGCACTGTTTATAATAGCCAGGACATGGAAGCAACCTAGATGCCCATCAGCAAATGAATGGATAAGAAAGCTGTGGTACATATACACAATGGAGTATTACTCAGCCATTAAAAAGAATACATTTGAATCAGTCCTAATGAGATGGATGAAACTGGAGCCTATTATACAGAGTGAAGTAAGCCAGAAAGAAAAACACCAATACAGTATACTAATACATATATATGGAATTTAGAAAGATGATAACAATAACCCTGTATACGAGACAGCAAAAGAGACACTGATGTATAGAACAGTCTTTTGGACTCTGTGGGAGAGGGAGAGGGTGGGATGATTTGGGAGAATGGCATTGAAATACGTATAATATCATATATAGAACGAGTCGCCAGTCCAGGTTCGATGCACGATACTGGATGCTTGGGGCTGGTGCACTGGGACGACCCAGAGGGATGGTATGGGGAGGGAGGAGGGAGGAGGGTTCAGGATGGGGAACACATGTATACCTGTGGCAGATTCATTTCGATGTTTGGCAAAACCAATACAATACTGTAAAGTTTAAAAATAAAATTTAAAAAAATATATTCAAGATCCAAAAAAAAAAAGAACCTGCTACCAACCTGGGGGACACGGGTCCGAGAAAATCCCACATGCTGCAAAGCCACTGAACCCATGGGTCACAACTACTCAGTCTGTGCTCCAGAGCCTGGGAACTATAACCACTGAGCTTGGGTGCTGCAGGTACTGAAGGTTTGATTTTCTGCATGCTTCCCTTCACTTCCTGAACTTTTTTTCTTTGCTTTATCAAAAAATATTAAAAAATAAACACAAAAGAAGCAATCTCTTTAGCTGCCACTGAAACCCTTACCTCAAACGCTGCACAGGACTTGATTGGGTAGAGGAAAAGGTTGGTGATGACGTGTGACCTGAGGTCCCCATCTGGGACATCAGCAGCTTTCTCTGAAGTGGTCTGCTGGGTTCCAGTGGCCTCCAGCAGGGGCGGACACAGACCCTCTGCGTCCACAGCGGTGGGTGAGTTGTTCCAAACCCCGGAGTGTGGGGAAGTGTCTTCCTGAGGTGAGGAGCTACCTCTGGCGCGGGCGGCAGGCACGGCGTTCTGAGCCTCGCTGTCTTCTGGTGGGGCTCCAGCCTCCCCCGGGGTGGCCAGAGGGAGAGGCTGGCCATGAGACGAGTGCAGTCGGGTTGCTATGATGAACCTGAGGAAGGCCTGGGCATCCTCAAGCGTAGACATGTATCCAAAAGAAATCCTCACAGAGCCCGTCGGCTGCCCGTCTATGAGGTCCACATCGTCTCCGCAGACATGACCAGCCTAGGAGAAAGAAACAAGTCAGCCAGAGAGAATATGCCTCACGGATGGACCAGAAACCATTCTGTAAAACAACGTTTATTGATAATAGAAGATAAAATGCACCCAGGAAAACAGAACTGCAACACTAAGAAGAGCTGCGTGCCTCAGGCATAGTTCCGCAAACCCAGGGCCCTGACTCCCTCTCCGGCCACCACGTGGCTCACTGTGGATGGGGACCTATACCAATCCCAAGGGGCCATTAAAACGTTTAAAAGACACAACACTGTAAATCAACTATAGTTCAATATAAATAAATAAAATTTTTTTTTTAAGTTTAAAAGCAATTGTTCACATAAAGCATTAACCAGAGCCATATACACAATGCTGACCCACAGGGGCATCAATACAGACCGGAGTTTCAGAAGCACAGATGGGTCAGCTCCTTGGCCTACCCAGGGCTGAAGGGGGAGGAAAGCTTACTGGCCATGCCTTTTAGACTCTCTCAGGATCGAAGGGAGGCCTGTATCCTTTGCAGCTGCCTTTTGACAAAAGGGCAAAACAGAGATGCTGCCCCAAGGAACGACTGGCCCAAGCCCATAATGAAAGCCAAAGGCAGTACTAAGTGCCTGGCCGGGAAGTGGGGAAAGAAAAGCAAGAAGTCCCCAAGCCTCTCCAAGCCCCGCTGCCTGGTATTGATCACTGCTCCAGCGGCCTACCTCCCCAGAGCTGAACCCAAGTCAGATATCCAAAGAGATGGATCCATGGCATTCCTCAGGTTCAATATTATATCTGGAATTCCATTCATTTGTGTTCTAAGACTCCCTGTCACTTTTTAAGCAGAACACAGTTCATTGTTGGTTGGGATCTAATATATTCATTATTTAGTGGCAGCCAAAAGAAACAATTTATAAACTATTCTGATATAAATAAGGCTTTTTGCCACTCAAACTAGTCTTATGAAATGGTTCAAAATAAAACGTACCTTGAAGTGACAAACCACACCTCAGGGAAGTGGCAGGAAGGGTGAAAGAAAGTCAAGTCACTCAGTCTTGTCCGACTCTTTGCAACCCTGTGGACTGTAGCCTACCAGGCTCCTCCGTCCATGGGATTCTCCAGGCAAGAACACTGGAGTGGGTTGCCAATTCCTTCTCCAGGGGGTCTTCCTGAACCAGGGATTGAACCGGGGTCTCCCACATTGGAGGTAGACACTTTAACCTCTGAGCCACCAGGGAAGCCATGGCAGGAAGGGTGGGGACCTGAGAAATGCAGAAGCCCGCTGGAAAAGTTCCTCTCCTCACTCTGCCAAAGGATGAGCGACTTCTTAGCTTGCAGATTTCACTCTGGCAGGACTAAACGAGTTAAGGACCCTCTGCATGTATGAGCACATTTTCACATTGGCTTGTCCTCTGTTAAAAGTCATCTTCTGAATTAAAAAAAAAAAAAAGTCCTCTACTGCCTTTAAATTTTTGCCCTCAAACTAAAAAACGCCTGGCATAGAGTCACTATCTTGAAGCATTTGCTAATTTTGTTGACCCTTTTTTCTTTGCACGTTCACAGGGTGGGCTCAGAGAAATGAACCCCGAAGACCAGCCCCCACTCCAGACACGGATCCAGCCTCTGGTCAAGATGAGGCATTAGCATTGGGTCTTGCTGGCCAGCGTTCGGGCCAGAGGGTCCAGTACCAACCTGAAGATGCTTCTTCACCATCTCATCACTTATCCCCAGGTGCCTCTGGCAGGCCCCAGTGTTACAGAAGCAGCCGGTTCGCACATGGATGTTGTGAAGGCTGGCCATTTTATCCACCTATGGGTTTAATATGACACAGAACTAGGGTTAGGAGTGTCCAGTTTTACTCTGACTGCCTGGACTGAAAAGAGTTTCAGGTTCCATATTTGGGTCTCTCTTTCCTAACAGTAAAATTAAAATATGAGCTTGGAATTTTTCTCTAAAGTGCTATGATCCATCATGGGTTTACTAAATACATTTTATAAAATATTACTGATAATTAAAGCTTATCCAGTTGGGTAATTCCAGTTGAGCTATTTCAAATCCTGAAAGATGATGCTGTGAAAGTGCTGTACTCAATATGCCAGCAAATTTGGAAAACTCAGCAGTGGCCACAGGACTGGAAAAGGTCAGTTTTCATTCCAATCCCAAAGAAAGGCAATGCCAAAGAATGCTCAAACTACTGCACAATTGCACTCATCTCACACACTAGTAAAGTAATGCTTAACATTCTCCAAGCCAGGCTTCAGCAATATGTGAACCGTGAACTTCCTGATGTTCAAGATGGTTTTAGAAAAGGCAGAGGAACCAGAGATCAAATTGCCAACATCCACTGGATCATGGAAAAAGCAAGAGAGTTCCAGAAAAACATCTACTTCTGCTTTCTTGACTATGCCAAAGCCTTTGACTGTGTGGATCACAATAAACTGTGGAAAATTCTGAAAGAGATGGGAATACTAGACCACCTGACCTGCCTCTTGAGAAACCTATATGCAGATCAGGAAGCAACAGTTAGAACTGGCCATGGAACAACAGACTGGTTCCAAATAGGAAAAGGAGTATGTCAAGGCTGTATATTGTCACCCTGCTTATTTAACTTATATGCAGAGTACATCATGAGAAACGCTGGGCTAGAAGCAGCACAAGCTGGAATTAAGATTGCCGGGAGAAATATCAATAATTTCAGATATGCAGATGACACCACCCTTATGGCAGAAAGTAAAAAGGAACTAAAAAGCCTCTTGATGAAAGTGAAAGTGGAGAGTGAAAAAGTTGGCTTAAAGCTCAACATTCAGAAAACGAAGATCATGGCATCTGGTCCCATCACTTTATGGCAAATAGATGGGGAAACTGGAAACACTGTCAGACTTTATTTTTCTGGGCTCCAAAATCACTGCAGATGGTGACTGCAGCCATGAAATTAAAAGACGCTTACTCCTTGGAAGGAAAGTTATGACCAACCTAGATAGCATATTGAAAAGCAGAGATATTACTTTACCAACAAAGGTCCATCTAGTCAAGGCTATGGTTGTTCCAGTGGTCATGTATGGATGTGAGAGTTGGACTGTGAAGAAAGCTGAGCACCGAAGAATTGATGTTTTTGAACCGTGGTGTTGAAAAAGACTCGTGAGAGTCCCTTGGACTGCAAGGAGATCCAATCAGTCCATCCTAAAGGAGACCAATCCTGGATGTTCATTGGAAGGACTGATGCTGAGGCTGAAACTCCAATACTTTGGCCACCTCATGCGAAGAGTTAACTCATTGGAAAAGACTCTGATGCTGGGAGGGATTGGGGGCAGGAGGAGAAGGGGAAGACAGAGGATGAGATGGCTGGATGACATCACCCTTGATGCACATGAGTTTGGGTGAACTCCGGGAGTTGGTGATGGACAAGGAGGCCTGGCGTGCTGCGATTCATGGGGTCGCAAAGAGTTGGACACGACTGAGTGACTGAACTGAATTGAGTTGGGTAATAGATATATGCCTGCGAAAAGTGAAAAATATTACACCAAATTCCAAGTTGAGAGCTCACATTTAAAATCATCTGGTTTCTTAAATGAGCTGAAAATCTGTATAGACATTTTTCCAAAGAAGACATACAAATGCCAACAGGTGCATGAACACATGCTCAACATCACTAGTCATTAGGCAAATGTAAGTTAAAACTAAAATAAGATACCACCTCTCAAATATCTAGTATGTAGCATGTAATGTCACACCTGTTAGAAAGGCTATCATCAGAAAGACAACAAATAATAAGAGTTGGGGAGAACATGGAGAAAAGGGAACGCTGGTTCACTGTTGGTGGGAATGCGCACAGCAACTACGGAAAACTGTACAGGAATCCTTCAAAAATTTAAAGTAGAACGAATTGCTGCATTTACCTGAAGGAAATGAAATCATTCTCTTGAAAAGAGATCTATACTCCCACGTTTACTGCTGACATGAAAACAATTTAAGCATCCATCAAAGGATTAATGGATAAAGAAAATGTGATGTATATAAACAAAACAGTGAAATATTGTTCAGCTATAAAAAAAGGGAATCCTGCCGTTTGTGACAAGGATGGATCTTGAGGGCTTTTGCTCAGTCATAATGAAATACACTAAGACGTAAGTCAGACAAAGACAAATACTGTGTGCTCACACACATGGAATCAAATAAAAATTCTGAGAACAGATCGGTGGTTGCCAGGGGCAAGGGAGGGTAGGGTGTGGTGAAAGTGATCAAAAGATACAAACTTGTACAGATAAATAAGTCCTGGGGTTATAACATACAGCATGGTGACTATAGTTAACAATAGCGTATTATATACTTGAAAGTTGCTTAGAGAGTAAATCTTAAAAGTTGTCATCACAAGAAAAAAAATTTTATAACCATGTGTGGTGACAGATGTTAACTAAACTTGTAGAAATCATTTCCCAACGCATACATATATAGAATTACCGTGTTGTACACCTAAAACTAATACAATGTTATACATCAATTTGATCTCACGTGTTAAAAAAAGAATTTTAAGGAATTAATTTTTGAAAAAGAAGACCCCACAGGTTTCAAGTGAAATTCACAAGAATAAAATCTGAGTGTGGCTGGGACGTGGGGCAGCTCCTCAGTGTCCTTAGGCAAGACAGACCAGGACCATGTGCCCCGATCCCAGAGCAGGCCTCAGCAGAGCTACCACTCGTAGGAGCCCCGCCTCGGCTCCCAGCCCAGACTACAAACATTACTGTGTTGACACCGCATGCTACTGATTTGCTTTTCATAATATCCTAGACTTTGGGTTCAATCACAGAACTGCAATTCAATCCAGAAGTTCCAAGTCTTTTTCCTCTCCTCTGGAAGCTGGACAGGTGATTCTTGCTCACAAGGCTCAAAGGTGAGCTGGCACGAGGGATGTTTGTGCCAGTTCCTCTGTTTGTGGGTCCAGGGTTCCATGCCCCCAAAGGCCTGGGGGCCCAGTGAGGGTCCTTAACCCTGGTGACTCAGGCTAAACTCAGGGAAGTCCTCTAATTGCATTTGAGGAAACAAACACAACTGCCCGGCTGGGGAAGGCTTGGAGACTTTTCTTCCTGGGAAGAACATGCAGGGTGACCAGAGACCTGCGTCTGCAGACACAGGTCACCACGCACAGGTCCGCCTGGCCGCCCTACAGGGCGGGCACAACAGCAGTGCCTCCCACATGCCTTTGCGGAGACCACACTGTCGGCATTTTAGCCATCGCTCCGGGACTGTCATAGTGTGAAGAAGCCATTTCTGCTGATGAAACCCAGGGATTCCCTGCTCTCTGTGGTGAGGCCTGGCGACCCCACTGGGTCTGGCCAACTCCACCTCCAGGGTCAGGTGACCTCCACTCAAGGGACAGCCCCTAGGAAAGCTCCTCCCTCCCCGACCCCAGCTCCCGCCAAGCTGAATTATAAGTCCCCTACGCTCACCCCTCTCCCAGACACAGTGCATATGCACTATTCCAGCTGCCACAGCCACAAAATGAGCCACCCAGACACCATGGCATAAAACAACAACCATTGAATTGTGCTCATGGCTACAGGGGCTCAGATATTCAGAAGGGCCCAGAGATGGCTGATCTCATTTGGCAAGACTAGAAGGCTGGGAGTGACATGCCTGGGGTTAGAATTCCCTTGAGGTTCAGTTTCTCAAAGACAGGTCTGGCCTCGCTCAAACCAGGACAGTCACCAACATGCTTGCTTCTGGCTTCCTCACAGCATGGCTGCTCAGGGTATACCTCCTTACACAGTAACCTGAGGCTCCGAAAGCGGATGCCCCAGGAAGCAATGCTGACGCTGCATGGGCTTTTCTGGCCTAGCCTCCAAAGCCAAGCGGTGTCACCTTTGGGGGCATGCTGTTGAATGTGAGTGAGTCACAGACCCGCCAAGGCTCAAGGGGAAAAGACAAGGACCCCACCCAGAAAAGTATGTGGGTGGAAGAGGCTGTTTTGGCCACAGTTGCCCTCCATTCTACTTTCTCATCACAACTTCATCTTTTCTCACCCTGAGACCTTTGGAATCCCACAGAGGCTTGGCCAGTGCCCAGCCGGGTGAAGGAGCTGGCTGCTGGAACAGGATGAGAGCTATATTCCCAGTACAATGGGGCACTTGCTTCATGCCAGCCCGACACTAAGGAGCTATATATTGTATCTCATTCAATCCTCATGACAAACTGTCATCAGGGTACATTCTTACCTCATTTCACAGAGACTTGGGGAGCTTACATTACCTCACCCAAGCTCAGAGAGCCAGTACAAGGCAGCCTGAATCTGAACCCACCCACTTAAAAACTGGGTAGACTGACTTCCACCAGAGGGGAAAATGAAATGAGGAGGTGCTTGTGTTTGTTCAGTTGCTCAGTCACGTCTGACTCTCTGCGACCCTATGAACTGCAGCACACCAGGCTTCCCTGTCCATTACCAACTCCCAGAGCTTGCCCAAACTCATGTCCATGAGTCACTGATGTCACCCAATGAGGCACCACTGAAATGAGGAGGCCTGGATATCAAAAACAGGTACCCAAAAGCTTTTCACAGGAGGTGCAATTCCTTCACAAATCCCCTGAAAAAGAGACAGCCAGACCCAGCCATGATGCCGTGTAATGTTTCCAAAGACCCTCTGAATCTCTGTGGAATTCCCACACGTGACAAAGACCAGGCAAACCCAGGATTCTCCTGAGCTGACACAGCTGGCCATGCCCCAGCTAAGACCCCCCCTCATGGGATGAGCTTCCTCTATAGACGCACAAGGGAGAAACCCCTGTGTGAGACCTCAGGGAATGAGAGTCCCAGTGAAGTCAGGTAGACACCAAGATGGGCAGCTCCCTCTTCTTGGGGAAATCTTACTCTTTGCTTCTCTGGGCAAATGGGTGATTCTTTCACCATTCTGCCTGGAACCGATTCCCTGCCCCAACCCAAGTACAAAGGCTCCTCTATGTCCCCTGCCTCTTGTTTGCAGAAAAACTGAAATCTCCCAGGCCTCCAAGAGTCACAAAAGAGTAGGCTCAGTCAGTCAATGAGTAGGACAACAGAGTCACAGACTCAGTGTTTGATGAAAGAATGGAATTAACATTATTGCTCATAATAATCTATGTCTTTGTGGGCATTAGAATAACTGTAGCTTGCTCTGCCCACATAGGTAAGCTGGCAACTAAAATGGTCAGCAAAGAGATGCCTCAGACCCACGTGGACATCTTTCACCCTAAGACTGAGACACCCTTCCTCAGTGTGAAGCAATTACAGAAGACAGACTTTTGTCCCTATTCCCATAGATAGGGAATGATCCCTGAGAATGGGAATTTGTAAGCAGTTCTTTTGCCCCTCTTCGATTTGTTCATCTCTGTTTTCCTCAGACCTTAATTATAAAAATGAGATCACGAGGTAACATTTAACTTAACTCCTGACTTACGCTCTACTGAATGTACATAATGCCTGGCCTAACCAGTTGATCCCTTTTCAGGATTAAAAGGAGTAAGAAGGAAGAATTACATAGTTAAAGAATGATTGACTCTATACCCCCAGCTCCCCTTGGCAATCTGCAGGAGGACCATGCAGGCCAGAAAGTATCCAAAAGAAGATCAGGAGACATCAGCAGGTCTACACACGGTGAGACATGACAAAGAACCTGACCTCTTACCTTAATGATTAACTTGTTTTTTTTCCCCATTTTCCTGTTAAAAATAGTCATGACTGAGCAGAATCTTTGGAGTTAGTCTCCAGACATGAGTCCACTATCTCCCTAGACTCCAGCTTTTCTGACTCAATAGCTTTCCTTTCTACTGACGATTGCCCCCACTTCATTGACTTTTCAGTGAGGAGCAGCCCAACCTGAGCTCAGCATCATGCTTGCCACAGCACATTTCAGAGTCCTCAGCCTGCCCTCCTCCACACCCTCAAAAATACACTTATTTTAGATTCAAGAAGAGACACTGATGTGTAGAACAGTCTTTTGGACTCTGTGGGAGAGGGAGAGGGTGGGACGATTTGGGAGAATGGCATTGAAACATGTATAATATCATATATGAAACGAGTCGCCAGTCCAGGTTCGATGCATGATACTGGATGCTTGGGGCTGGTGCACTGGGACGACCCAGAGGGATGGCATGGGGAGGGAGGAGGGTTCAGGATGGGGAACACATGTACACCTGTGGCGGGTTCATTTTGATATATGGCAAAACCAATACAATATTGTAAAGTTAAAAAATAAAATATATTAAAAAAAAGAAGGAAACTTATTGTACCAACTACCCAGAATAATGTATTTGAGAAGGCAAACCTTTGGCCCCAGTGTGTTTTACACCACCCCTCAAAAACATTTAAAATTGCCTGTTTCTGAATGACACTGGGCTGCTTCTGCTGCTGTGTAAGTGATGGGTGAGGGGTGGGGAGGGCCAATATCTTCACAATCAACTCACCCAAGAGACAACTAATGATTGTAGATGCTGAAATGAACAGGTTAGCAGGATGAAAAGAAAACCCACCTGGGAGTAACCAACGACGTTCCCGTGGTCATCGAGCACGTTGAAGCTGATGACCGGACCCTGCACCTCCGGGCTGCTGAAGTCAGAGTCACTGTAAATCTGCACGACAGGGGCTCCGTTGGGGTACCGCAGGGAAGACAAGGCAGTGTAGGTGTACTGAGCCAGGGTAAACGTGTGCTGCCGGATGCTCTCCATCCCGCCTCAGAGCAGCGAACGGGGGTGAAAGGGAAGCATGAACGTGATGGAAAATTCAGTCTCAGTTTTAAGAACATGAGATCATTATAACTGGCAAACTTGGACCTCATATTAATGATTTTAAACACAGTAAATCCTCTACACACAAATGAGTTCCATCCCGGAAGTGCGTTTTTAAGTCCAACTTGTTCGTAAGTCCAACAAAGGTAGCCTGTGATCGGCTGTATAGTACTGTACCTACATAGGTTTTTAATACTTTTCACACAAGTAATACGTAAAAAACAGACACAAAAAGAAAACATTTTTAATCTTCCAGTACAGCACCTTGAAAAGTACAGTAGTGCCAGCTACATCACTGCTATTTTTATGTCTGTTTCCAGACATCCTGGTCTTGAAATAAAGACACTGTACCATCACACTCTATACCTTATTATACAGCAGAGTACACAAAAGTACAACCACTCGTAGAGGGTGCACGCACATGAAAATATACGCCAGACACGTGAACTAACGTAGGTGACTAGACACGAGAATGCATGTTTGAATCTTTGAAAGTTCGCAATGTGAAGGTTCGTATGTAGAGAACTTACTCTACTTGTAAACAGAGTATGGTACTGCCCACACAATAAATGTTTAGGTCATCGGTACCGAATGACAGTTTACCACTACTGCTTCTGTGGAATTTTTCCATAGAAAGTGCTATCATCTTCCTTTTCAAAATAAAAAAAAAAAAAACAAATGTCACTTAAGCATTCAGCTAATTTAGACTCTTTTGTAACAGACTGCAAAAATGTATAATTTTGTCTTTAAACATATTTCTTTTTCGCTGTTTTTTGGTGAGTGTTTAAATCATTTTAATACTATGCAAAGCAGCTAAGGATACTTGCTATTCCATGGATGAACTCTGAAAATATTATGCTAAGTAAAATAAGTCAGGCACAAAAGGACAAATATCATATTATCCCTTTTATGTCTGGTGCCTAAAATAGGCAAATTCATAGAAACAGAAAGAATAGAGGTACTATGGGTTGGGGAGGGGAAATAGGGGAGATACTGTTTTTTAAGTTTGGGATGATTAAAAAGTCCTGGACATGGATAGTGGTAATGATTGCTCTACAGTGTGAATACACTTAATGCCACTGAACCATATATACTTTAAAATGGCTAAACTGACGCCACTTACATTACATAGATTTCACCACAATTTTTTCTAAAAAAAAGCAATTAAGTGAGGAAAACTCAGGGTCTGCCTTATTGCGGAGTTGACACTGTCAATCTGCTTTCAGAGGTACCCCAGACCTGTCAGACTCTGTCACTTATAGCTCGGACACCTCGTTAGCATCTTGCCTTGAAAAAGTGCCTGTTTCTCACTGTCTGTTTTCATGGTCTCCGCTTTGTCAGGGTGATGCCCACTCACCAGCCTGCATTACTGTCAGGACGACCCTTCCACAAGTTCTGTGTGTTTGCAGTGCTGGGATTAGGCTGAGGACCTAAGGGTTACATTATTTTGACAAGAGAGAGACAGAGAGAGAAAGGGCTGCCTAACTACCATGCCAAGCCCCTGGCTCACCACAACTCCATCCCCTTCTGGACAGGACAAGCAATGCTGCCCCGACCTGGAAGCTCAGCCTCTGAAAGGAGCGACAGCAGCATAGCAGGGGGTGGAGGCCCGGCTCACCAGAGCTTCTTCCAGCCTGTACCCCGTGTCAACCCCACAAGACTGGATGTGCACCCGTCTGTGTGTCAGACTATGGGGAATGCCCCCACCTGCTCATGCACCCCAAGCTCTTGTCAGGAAAGAAAGCACGTGTCACTGCAAAGGCCAGCAGCAGAGACCACATCTGGGGACTCGGGTAAGGCATTAGGATTGCGTGGGTTTAAACCCTAGCCCTCCCAGGTTCCCTGGCCCTGGGGAAGACATCTAATCTCTCTGAGTATAAGCTCCTTTGTGGGCAAAGTGGGCTCATCACAAGGCTCCCCTGTGGGAAGACCCAGCGAACTAAGAGCTTTATAAGTTCTCAGGATCTGTAAGCATTCCCAGTGCAGGGACCAAGGATGGCTCCTCTGCTTCTATGAGGTTACTAATCTCAGGATTTGGAAAGTCTCTATTCTTAAAATATTTTTAACCCACCAAAAAGAGAGAGAGAGGGGGAGAGAGAGAGAGAGAGAGAGAGAAAAAGGTCCAGTCTCTCGCTCTTGCTGCAAAATCATTTCTGGAAGTTGTTCAGAATTGGCTCCACCTGCACCAGTGCAGAGCTGCCGGTTGCTCATCTCTCGCACAGACTCTCTCCTTATCTGGATCCCATCCGTGCCAGGGCTCCCTTCAAGAACACGGGCAACAGGAGCAAACGCCACATGGATAGAGATGTCCATTGAGGGGACAGTGGCTAAGGCTTCACATTCCCAGTGCAGGGGGCCCGGGTTCAATCCCTGGTCTGGGAACTAGATCCTGCATGTCGCAACTAAGTGCTAACATGCTAAAGATCCCACGTGCTGCAACTAAGATCTGGTAGAACCAAAAAAAAAAGATGTCCACTGACCTGTGAGGCGCTCTAGGGCATCAAATCCATGTTTTAGTGCTATCACGTCAAGAAAGGAGATGGTGCCATCTTCAAGCCTGCAACAGTGGGGAGAGGGACAAGGTCAAGCTGTGACCAAAGCCTCCGTGTGCATTTCATGTATGTGACACCAGGGCTTTGTGCCTCCGGTCTACGGAGACTTTGCCTCTGCTGCCTTATACGCTGTCTCCCCTCCCGCCTCGAGACAGATGGCTGTCACACCAAGACATGCAGGCTACCTCTGTCCCTAAACTGTTCCGCAGCTTATGTCTGACAGTGATAATGAGAGGCCCTGAAAGATAGTCAGGACCTCGGAAGACTTCAGACTTGACAAAACCTCAAGTGCTATGGCTCCTACAATGCTGCCCTTGACCCCCAAGACAGCACCCCTTGACAGGGTGTTGATTCAGTAAGATCCATTGTGTAGCCACGAGGTTCTTAACAGAAGTCTATAGCTCCAAAGTCTACAGGACTACAGTTATTAGAAGGCTCTCAGTAAACTTCCTGTTACCAAGCTGTTCATTATATTTACATTTTTTTAATGGCTCATTTAGACAAAATCCTCATCAAATCTTTTTTGTCCATGGACCGCATGCCAGGCACTGTTCTGGTTGCTAAGGATACAGCGGTGAACATAACAAGTAGGATTCCTGCCTTCACGGGGCTTCCATCCTTCTAAGGGTACTGAAATAAGGAACGACAAACAGCAAGCACACAGGGGAGCCAAATAAGCGCAAGCCAGGGGTGACAAGTGCACTGAAGGGCTGGCGGCTGCTTTAGATGAGACGGTCAGGGCAGGTCCTCTCCGAGGAAGATCACTCAAGCAGAGGCAGAGTGAAAGTAAGGGAGCAAGGGAAACTGCTCATTTTTGAAACAGCTAAGTTCACAGTTTCAAAGGGAAACAGCATTCCAAGGAGGGATGCAGCAGAAAGCCCTGAGCAGGTAGATCTGGAACAGGAAGAAGATCAGTGGGCCTGGCAGCGCTCGGAGGGCAAGTCAGAGAACTTCACCCTGGGTCAGATGAGTGGCTGGAGGGCTCTGAGCAGAGACAGTGACTGTGTGGATGGGGCCTGGGTTTTGATAAGATGCCACTGGCTGCTGCATTAGCAAGGGAAAGACTGGGGACAGCAAGGAGTTTCCAACAAGCATCCCATGGACTGGGGCCTGCCAGGCTCCTCTGTTCATGGAATTCCCCAGGCAAGAATACTGGAGTGGGTTGCCATTCCCTTCTCCAGGAGATCTTCCCAACCCAGGGATTGAACCAGGGTCTCCTGCATTGCAGGCAGATTCTTTACCAGCTGAGCTACCAGGGAAGTGGTGACAAATAGCAGCCTTATGCAAGTTGAAGCTTTCAATGGAAATATCATGCTTTGTGTTTTAATACTCTAGGGATAAGAGTTGCTCAAAATATCATTACCACAATGCGAATTTTCTTATAAAACAAATGGTAATTAATAAACATACCAAATTAACAGTGAATCAATTGATATTTAATTGACCATATAATAAAGTCTTTAATAAATTAAACATGATTAGGCAATAATAACTTCAGCTATTAATTGATCAATAATAAATATTTATTGATCAAAATTTAATAGACTCAGGAGAAAAGGGAGGTTTTATGTTTCCATCAAAAGTTGTTTTCATTGGGTTACGAAATAGAAAAAGATTAAGAACATGGGACTTCCCTGGTGGTCCACTGGCTAAGACTCCACACTCCCAATGCAGGGAATCCAGGTTCTATCCCTGGTCAGGGAGCTAAAATCCCACATGCCTCAACTAGGAGTTCACATACCACAACTTAGACCTGGTGCAGCCAAGCAAACAAATAAATACACAAATATTCTGTTAAAAGAGCATGGTCTAGGTACATGCTCAAGAAACATTTGGATTGGGTATTAAATCTCGTGCGTGCTAATCTAGGCTTAGAAGGAAAAAAATGAGACTTTTTTTTTTTTGGCCACTAAGATCCCACCACTTGCGGGATCTTAGTCCCTTGACCAGGGATTGAACCCAGGCCACCAAAGTAAAAGTACCAAGTCCTAACCAGAGGACCACCAGGGAAACTCCCAAAATGAGACTTCTAATGGTAAATAAATACATTCAGCTATCTGGGAATCTTGGTGCAGCACCTGCTAGAAGGCAATTCACCCAGACTGTAAGAGGCAGCACACCCACACCCACACCCCGCCTGTAACGAGCAGCCCTGTTCCTCCTCACCTTCAGGTGCCCCTATTGGCTTAATAAAATTTCAGTTGCTATTTCGTTCTGCCTTTAATTTACATGGTGTGCCTGTCATTCTTTTCACTTGGTTACGTTACATGCTACACTATCACACTTGGATTCAAGAGATTTTACATTAGCATTCCTGTTTTTAGAACTGCCCATCAATGGAGAAGTTCTAAATAAAAGAGACATCGGATAGCTTCATAACGTATTGATGCCAACTCAGTCTTGGTGCTTCACCTATATTCGTGTTAAAGAACTGTACCCTCTAAGAGATGCACTTTACAGGACAAACATGAGGGGCAGAGGTCAAATCACAGGCCCCAGTTCCCACGACGGGTAGCAGGGGAGCCACCTCCCAGCAGTCCAGCTCCGAGACCTACACTCTGGGCTATGACCTTACTGCCGAGGCCACGCCCCTTCCTGCAGGACCCTCCAGTCTGACCTGGGTCTGTGGGGGATCTGAACCTCCTTCCCATTCAGGCCCTGTGGGCTTCTCAGGCCCCAGCACAGTGACCAGGTCCTGGCCCCACCTCATGGTACCTGGCCACCACCCACTGTTGGTCCCTGCCAAAGCCTGGATCGGCTGCCATTTCCACCTGCTCATACCTTCAATCTTCATGCCCCAGCCTTTGCCATCTGGGAGATTCCTGGACACCACCCACTCCACCTTCCCCTGCACCCTGAGAAAGACACACAGACCACCAAACCCAGGCAAGGAGCTGCGAGCCCTCAAACCTCCCTGGTCACTGCTCCCCGGGGTGGGGAGTGCTCATAGAGACTGCTGTTAGCAGCGCTCCTGAATCTGGTAGTCTCTCATTTGACCGACTCCTCCTGCTGACCAGATACCAAGCTGAGCTGATTCTAGCTGCTGAAATACAGCCATGCTGTCAACACGTGTGCACACTTGTGCCAAATGGTACCAAATTCTTAAATCGCTGCTTCAGCACCTTGTTTTATGTCTTTGGATATGTTTCAGTATCTCCAAGTTTACAGTCTATGGGAACTGAATAGAATTTGTATCCTACTGTTGTGCAAAAATTGTATGCCTTCGTGCTAAGTCGCTTCAGTTGTGCCCAACTCTTTGCAACCCTATGGACTATAGCCCGCTAGGCACCTCTGTCCAAGGGATTCTCCAGGTGAGAATACTGGAGTGGGATGCTGTGCTTCTTGAATCGGTTCATAGTGCTTTTTAGGTCTTCTATATCCTTCTACTTCTCTGTATATTCATTCTGTTAATTTTTGAGAGTTTGATATTGAAACTCCAACTAAAAAAAAAATCTTAATTTATCTACCTAAAAAAATAATTGCAATATACAGTGGAACTACATGTAACATTGTTCTGTATTTTCCAAGTCTCTTATTATTGTGTTACTGTGTCTGTCCATGGCATTTCACAGGCAAGCATGCTAGAGTGGGGTTGCTATTTCCTTCTCCAGGGAATCTTCCTGACCCAGGGATTGAACCCACATCTCCTGTATTGCAGGCAGCTTCTTTGCCACTGAACCACCGGGGAAGCCTGAGTTATCATACTTCCATAATTGAAAAAAAATAAAAATTATAATAAAAAAAAGTTACTGCTTCAGTAGCTTCTCCTCATGTCAGTGCTGTGGGCAAAGGCCTGGTGCTGACTCTCCTTACCCCTGGAAGACCTTTATGTCTTCTGCTTACAGCCCTTACCAGCAAGCCCTTGCTCCCCCACAGCTGTGGAGAGGCCCACACATGGTCTTCACAGGCCTGCTGTGGAAGCTCCAGCCCACCCCCGCCTCCTTTGCACAGTCCTACAGGTGGCCTCCTTTGCACAGTCCTACAGGTGGCACGCGCCAGGCCCCCGCCATGCTGACGCTCGGCATCCGCTCCCATCACCAGGTTACCTCTCAGCCACCGACTCTCTCGGGACGTAGAAGTCGTCTCCCGCGAGGTACGCAGCGGCCGTGCCTCCTCCGAAGTAGGTTTTCCTCAGCAGAGCAGCCAAACGGTTATTCACCAGCAGAGCGCCCAGGCCGGTGGGGAAGCCAAAGATCTTATAGAAGGAGATGGGGACAAAGTCGGCCTGGTGAACCGACAGGTCCAGAGGCGAGGTGCCCACGAAGGCGGCCGCGTCCAGCAGCACGAACCACTTCCCAGGCCGGCTCGCAGGGCGCCTCCGCCCGGACTTGACCTCGCCTATCCAGGACAGCGGGTATCTGGTTCCGGAAAAGTTACTCTGGGCCGGGTAGCAGAAGAGATGCGGAGGCTGGCCGGCAGGGTCCCCGGCCGCAGCCGCGTCCTGTCTCTCGGCCGACCACATGTCCTCTGGCCTGACGGGGATGGAAGAGACGTTCATGGCCGCGGTGATCTTCCTCATGCCCACCACGGACGTGTGGCTGTCGGTGAGGTAACAGAAGCAGCTGCCGCTGCCCTCCGGGCCTGGGGACACCCACGGGAAAGCCTCTGCCACCAGCTTAAGAGCAGCCGTGCTCCCGGAGGTGAAAATCACCGTGTAGTCCTCCGGGGAGGTGTTGAAGTGCGCCAGGATCCTGGAAGAAGCACAGCATCAGGCCACTCCACGGTCTCCGTGTGCATTAAACGCTCAGAGGCAGCTGTATTTCTACTTAATAAGACGTCTCTCCACCATGTGTGTGTATGTGTGAGTGCTCAATCACTCAGTCGTGCCTGACTCTTTGAGACTCCCATGGACTGTAGCCCACCAGACTCCTCTGTCTATGGAAGCTTCCAGGCAAGAATACTGGAATGAGTTGCCATTTCCTCCCGCAGGAGAATCTTCCCAACCCAGGGATCAAACCCACATCTTCTGCGTCTCCTGCACTGTAGGCAGATTCTTTACCACTGGGCCACCAGGGAAGCCCCCTCTCTATCTTAATAGCTAGGGAAAAAAAAAAAAAAAAACAGATAGGCTTGGCCACAATGGTGAAGTGAGATCAGGGGCAGAGGAAGCTGTGGGAAGAGATGCAAAGAGGTGCAAACTGGCAAAATTACCCAGCCGCCCAAATCCCCACCCCCAAGTGGATAAGACAAAATCCACAACTACCTTAAACTCAACTGAAAACACCACTTCTTGGTTTAGTGTCTGGCTCTGTCATAAGTTCTAAGCCATCAACTTGTTTCAAGTTGCTTTTAACACAGGCAATCCTATAGCAAAAGGTGTCACTTTCAAGTAGGAAATAATTTGAAATTGTGTTGAGTCAAGTATCTTTAGGTACCACCTAAATTATCTGCAAAATTTGTTATGTGCAAATATTAGTAAAAGGGAGGGGAGAAACGGAAAAAACCAAGATGTCTAAATCTGAAATACGTAAAGGAAAAAGCCAGAGAAAGCACTTTCTTCTCCCCGAAAACAAGACTTAGGAACTAGGGTCACTCCTTGTCACTCTGACCTCCAGGAATGGTGGCACCAGCCAAGAGCCACACACAACAGCTTGGATACCTCAGAGGCACCTGCCTGTACTCGTAATGGCATCTGCTCTCACTCTGCACCTGCTCACGCTCACCTTCCTGACCTCTGACCTGGTGGTTAGCAGCGTGCACGTGTGGCCATTTAGCTGAACATGGTCTTCCCAAAACCAACTCAGCACCTTTGTAGGACATGGGCAGCTGGTAGGAAGTCCATCCACCCACAGGCACCCATGCAGGCGGGCGCCCCGATTTGCTCACCTGAAGCGCACCTGTTCCACCGTGTCATGGGTGAGCTTGCTGCTGATGTTCTGGCTGTGAGGGTTACCTGGAAGGTTACAAAGACAAAGCCGCAGGGTCACTACTCATGGTCTCTCCTGGTGTGTTCCTCCAATACCCTCTCCTTCAGTTTCTCAAAAAGTTAAGCAAAATAATAATAATAATAATAATAATAATAATAATGTATGATCCAGCCTCCCCTGAGCTCCAAAGAGTAAATTTAATCAGAGAAGTGAAAAAGTGCAGAAAGACAGGAAAACAGTCAAGCAAGACAAAATAATAATAGTTGAGCCATTAAACTAAGTTCCTCCTCACCACAGGCTATAAGGATAGATTCTGGGCCATGTCCTTTGGGCTGTTTTGTAGATTCCACACCCCGACCAGGTGGAAGAAGTGAACTGAATACCGCACCTATCCAGCTCTGTTCACATCTCTACCGCTCTCCTCCCCTCCCTGTTTGGGGGCTGGTTCCTAAAACCACTGCAGGGTCCTGGCACATGCTGCTGCTTCTGCCTGAAATGCCCTCTCCTCCTCTTTTCCGAGTGAATTCCTACTCCTCCTCCAGCATCTGCCCCCTCCTGCAGAAGCTTTCCCTGATAGCCACACTGCCGACTCACCGTCACTCTGCACATACAAAGCCCCCCGGGGAACTGGGGTCTTTGGGTCACAGCCCGTCACGCCGTTAATAATTTACTTTATTTCTGTGTTACACTACTTTACTTTTTCTTTTTTTTACATTTATTTGGAATCATTTGATTGAGGTCTTGTCTCTCCTAGACCGCAGTCCACGAAGGCAGGGAACATATTTACTTTGTTCCCATTACAACATGATGCTCCCAACACCAGGGCGGTTTGATAAACACTGATGGAGTGAATGAGTGCATGTTCCCCACTGTCCCATCCTCTGCACTGTGCTGGCCCCACAGGGCCACCCCATCACCAAATGCAGCACCTTCGTACCCCAGGCCTCCTCCCTGACACCAACCCCTTCTTCTGGAGGTTACCCACATATCCCTGAACCAGTCTCTCCTACCTAGCAGCACATGTGCTATGGGACTGACCCTAGGTGCTTGCCTGACCCCCTCTCATGAGGGGCTTGCCCAGCACTGTGTATTCAGCACTTTCTCCCTCGTCCATCTGACATTTTATTAGGCAATAGATGTATCAACTGAATGTATCGGGTTGGCCTGAAAGTTCGTTCAGGGTGGGACAGACAGAAAAACCCGAATGAACTTTTTGGCGAACCTGATAGTTGGCTGAAGCTCAATGCAAAAAATCAGTTACGCTGTGTTTTTCTTTACCATAAACGTTTTCCATGAGATCTTTCATGAAGCTTGTAATCTGGCTCTGGGGGAACAATGTGGTTCCTGCATGGTCAAGATAGACAGTTCCTGAAAGAAAATACAAAATAAAGCTGCGATTATTTTCAGAGGTATTTCACTCACTTTATCTAGATCTGCTTTGTGGGAACCTGGCCAGTGCCCATTTGATGTGTTTAGACATAACAGGACACTGATTCGCCCAGCATCTTGACATGTGCTTCTTCTTTTTTAATATTCTTTTCATATTCTTTTCCATTAGGGTTTATCACAGGATACTGAATACAGTTCCCTGTGTTATACAGTGGGATCGTGCTATTTCAGTTCAGTTCAGTCACTCGGTTGTGTCCAACTGTTTGTGACCCCATGGGCTGCAGTACACCAAGTTTCCTTGTCCATCACCAACTCCCAGAGCTTGCTCAAACTCATGTCTGTCTAGTCGGTGATGCCATTCAACCAATCTCATCCTCTGTCGTCCCCTTCTCCTCCTGCCCTCAATCTTTCCCAGCATCAGGGTCTTTTCCAATGAGTCAGGTCTGCATATCAGGTGGCCAGAGTATTAGAGTTTCAGCTTCAGCATCAGTCCTTCCAATGAATATTCAGGACTGATTTCCTTTAGGATGGACTGGTTTGATCTCTTGCTGTTATACATCCTATATATAATAGTTTGTGCATGAGTTCTAAGTTGCTTCAGTCTTGTCCAACTCTGTGCAACCCTATGGACTGTAGCCCACCAGGCTCTTCTGTCCACGGGAGTCTCCAGACAAGAATACTGGAGTGGGTTGCCATGCCCTCCTCCAGGGGATCTTCCTGACCCAGGGATCAAACCCGAGTCTCTTATGTCTCCTGCATTAGCAGGCAGGTTCTTTACCACTAGCACCACCTGGGAAGCCAGTTTACAACTGCTAATCTCAAACTGCCAGTCCTTTTCCACTCCCCAACCCTCCCTTGTTGATGCGTGATTCTTAATCCAAGCAGTCATGAGCAGTGGAGGAACTGCACTTCAGCACTTATCGACACTTAGGGCCCTGAGAGCCTTCCTGATGAACCAGGTCTCTTCTGAACCTGGAGGAGCAGCCATAGGGAAGGAGGAGGAGCCTAGCAGATGTCCCTGATTCAGAATGGCAAAGCTATTTCACACTATGATTCACACCCTATTCTGGAGTTTCCATGCAGCCTCTGTGGCTGTCCAGCCCTGATTCTGCTTCCCCACAGTGACTTCCACAGTCTTCAACCTTTTAACAGCTCTGAAGGCTTCAGAGATGCCTGGGAATGGAGGCAACCTTTCCACTCTCTCCCCCAAATAGAGACAGGCAAATTGAGATGACAGCAAGATATCAAGCCTTACCAATCAGACTGCCCCAGATCAAAAGGCTGGATAACTCACTGTGTGGGCGAGGTGTGGGCAAACAGGCCCGTTGGGACATGGCTGTAGGAGGGAAAACTGGTACCACTTCTTTATGAACAGCAACTTAGCAATGTCACTTATGCTTTCAAAATGCAAACTCTCCTTGACCTAGTAATCATCCTCCTGAAATCTACCTTATAAATTGTGAAATGGCCTGTCAATGAGGACATTCAGTGCAGCACTGTCTATGTATTTAAAATAAAGAATTTGAATACCTCCATCTGGTAATTTGTAAGTACTGCCACGGAACAAACTCCAAGACATGTTTTCAAGAACATACATGTGAATAGATTCATTCATTCTTTCATGTACTTAACAAATATTTTTGCTTTGTGCAGAATAAAATTTTCATTTATTTTATAATGGCTTTATTGAGATTAATTCACGTACCATAAAATTTGTCCTTTTAAAGTTCACAATTTAGTATATTCATTTAGTATATTCATATTCAACGTGATGTCACTCAGTCGTGTCCGACTCTTTGCGATCCCATGGGCAGTAGCCTACACCAGGCTCCTCCATCCATGGGATTTCCTAGGCAAGAGTACTGGAGTGGGTTGCCATTTCCTTCTCCAGGGAATCTTCCTGACCCAGGGATCAAACCCAGGTCTCCCGCATTTTAGACAGACGCTTTACCATCTGAGCCACCAGGGAAGTCCTGAGTATATTCATATAGTTGTGCAACCATGGCCACTATCTAATTTTAGAACATTTCATTCATCCCAAAAAGAGAGCCCACAGCCATTACTACTCACTCCCCAAATCCACCCAGCCCTAGCCCTGGCAATCACCAATCTATTTCTACCTCTATAAGTTCAAAGGGTAAAGAATCCTCCTGCAATGTAGGAGACCTGGGTTAAATCCCTGGGCTGGGAAAATCCCCTGGAGGAGGGCAGGGCAACCCACTCTAGTATTCTTGCCTAGAGAAGCCCCTTAGACTGTAATCCCCTGGTGGGCTATAGTCATGGGGTCACAAAGAGTCAGACATGACTGAATGACTAAGCACAGCACAGCATATATTTACCTATTCTGGACTTTCCATATAAATGGAATCATACAACACGTGGGCTTTTGTGTCTGGCTTCTTTCATTTAGCATAACAATTTCAAGGGGCATCCATATTGTAGCATGTATCAGAACTTCCTTTTTTATGACTGAAGAGTATTCCATTTTATGGAATGCCACATATTTTAACTACTCATCTACTAATAAATATTTGGTTTTATTTTTGCCTATTATAAATAATGCTGATGTAAATATGTGTGTACAAACTTTTGTGTGGACATATGTTTTCTCCCTGGTTAGTTGTTCTTTCACTTTCTTGATGGTATTCATTGGAAAAAAAATGTTTTTAATTTTGATGAAGTACAATTTGTCTATTTTTATTATTTGTAATTTTGGTGTCATAAGAAACCATTGCCTAATCCTAATGATTTATATTTATGCTTTCTTCTAAGAGTTTTATACTTTTAGCTCTTATATTTAGGTCTTTGATCCATTTTGAGTTAATTTTTAAATACAGTGTTGAAGAGGGGTCCAACTTCAGTCTTTGGTGTGTAGATACACCATTTAAGATATTCTTTTTTCTCCTACTGGATGGATAGTCTTGGCATCCTGATGAAAATAAATTGACCATAAATGTACAGGCTTATTTCTCAACTCACAATTCTACTTCATTGGTCTGTGTGTCTATCTTTCTGCCAATACCACACTGTCTCGATTATTGTAACTTTATATAAATCTTACTTACCTTTCCTTTTATGGAAGTGTAAACCCTTCAACTTTGTTCTTTTTCAAGATTGCCTTGGGTATTCTGGATCATTTGCATTTCTACATGAATTTTAGGATCAACTTGTCAAAAAAAAAATACCTGGGATTTTGATAGAAATTGCATTGAGTCTTAGGTCAGTTTGAGGAGTAGTGACATCTTAACAACATTAAGTCCTTCAATCCATGAATGTAAAATGTCTTTCCATTTATTTAGGTCTTCTTTTGTTTCAATGTTTTGTAGTTTTGTATTTCTTTTGATAAGTCTTATATTTCTTTTGATAAATTTATTCCTGAGTATTTTATTCTTTTTGAGGCTTTGGGAATTGTTTTCTTCATTTCACTAGCATAGTGTTCATTGATACTATATAGAAATTGAATTGATGTTTGTATACTGATCTATACTACAACTTTGCTGAATTTGTTTTTTAGTTCTGTTTTGCGTGTGGATTTTTTTTTAGGATTTTCTGTATACAAGATTACACTCTCATCAAGTAGAGACATTTTACTTTTTCCTTTTCAATCTGGATGACTTTTATTTCATTTTCTTGCCTAATTTTCCTGGCTAGAACTTCTAGGACTATACTGAATAGAAGTTCTAAGAACAGATTTCCTTGCCTTGTTCCTAATCTCAAGGGTAAAATTTTCATTCTTTCACCTTTAAGTATGAGGTTAGCCGTGGGTTTTTTTGTAGATGGTCTTTATCTGGTTGATTAAACTTCCTTTTATTCCTAGTTTATTGAGTGTTTTCATATTCAAGAAATATTTTGGGGCACTTACTGTTTCAGGCACTGTTCTAAGTGCTGGGAACATAACAAGACAAAATAGAAGCCGTATGCTAGTAACAGAGAAAGACTATAAATAAATGTAAATTATGTCAGGTGGTAAGAAATGTTATGGCTGAACCATGTGAAAACAAACAAACAAACAAACATGTACACATACATATAAACATAGCCAAGCACTGGAAAGGCATACAAAACATAAATGGCAGCAGTTGACTGTGGGGTGGCCACGGTGGCTGCAGCTGGAACGAGAGTGGGGGCGCCCTGGCCACTCTTCAACCTCTTTTGGCACCTTTTGGATTTGGTACCATGTTAAATGTATTGCCTAATCCAAAACATTAGTTTTCAAATAATCTTCTCATTTACTGAAGATTCAGAAAGACACCATACCAAAAGAAAGGCTGTTGTCCACCCATCATTAGGGAGAGCTACAGTGAACTGCCATTATTATTAGAAGAAACAGGCAAAAGACCCCTAAACTAGTTGGCATTAGGTCTTCAAGAAAGGAAATCCCAGGATCTGCTCTGGCTCGTGTAACTTCAGTTCTCCGTTCCACATAAGGTGAGTGACCATCAGTCAGCACCCAGAGGCTTTAAGAACCATTTTGAACCACATCTGTGGAATCAACAAGCTCCCTTCACGAAAACAAGGATGTTCCCATCCAATGGGTTGGGAAATATTTCAGCACTTAAAGGTTAAGCATTTAATTATCCAGAGCAAACCACTTAACCAGACAAATTTTCAAACCTGCAGGAAAACTTTGAGGGGATGTGGATAGGGGTCAGGGTAAGGAAGAAGAGGGGGAATCTTGAGTTATTTTGGTTTGCTTATTTTTCCCTGCCCTCTTGCTGGTTCATTTGTTTCCATGTGAAAAAAGGTGGGATATTTTCCAAGACTCTCAGTGATGGGAAGGGTGAGTTTAGTCCACAAATGTCTACCACAATCATAATGCAGAGGAAATGTTGGGAAATTGTACCAAATAGATAGATGACAGATAGACAGATAATCACAAAACACTACCATAAATAGAGTAGATGTTAAAGGGGCACTTAAGGCCAGCCTGGGATCCTAAATTTTACCCTGAGGAAAAGCGTGCTGTTCACTGAGACACAAGAATGAAACAAAGAGACATCTACTTCCTACTTTCCCAGGTGATGTTGAGAGGAGGGGTCAGCTAATGATGGGTGTAAGAGATCACATCTGGAGGGGATCAGGGGATTAAGGAGGAGGGATGCTAAAATAATTAGGGACTGAACAATAACAGCCTCTGGGATTTGCTTCAAAAGAATGGGACACCTTTCTCACTTCCTCTGCACCTGTCGGGTGTTTATTCTATAGCTGTCTCTATTTCTGTGGGTGGGAAGTTTCCATAACCAAAAAAATTCAGAGAAGGAGAGGGAGATGGGGAGGGAAAAGGGGAACTGTCTCCAGCAGGTCAATGCGGGACTGGGAAGATCAGGGAGAGAAGAGAGACGACCAGAGGGCCCCTGTCTCCTCCTTGAGCCTCTCCAGGTAAGTACAGACCAGACCACAGCCCTTAAAGCTCCCAAAGGAGGAAAAAGAAAAAAAGAATCACTTTCCGAAACATGAGAAAATGAGGCAAAAAGCTGATTAATGAAACATACATCCTGGCTGCTGTTCTGTCACAAGCTGGAAAGTGACACTGTTCACCAAGACAGAATAAAGTAAAGAACGTCAAAGTCGTAGACGCTCAGTCGTGTCCTGCTCTTTGCGATCCCATAGACTGTAGCCCACCGGGCTCCTCTGTCCATGGAATTCTCCAAGTAAGAATATTAGAGCGGGTAGCCATTCCCTTCTCCAGGGAATCTTCCCGACCCAGGGATCAAACTCCCGTCTCCTGCATCGCACGCAGGTTCTTTACCGTCTGAGCCACCAGGGAAGCCCAGAATAAGTGCACCTCAAATCCCGGTGCCCGGCGCCACGTCCTGCCCCTTACCCCTCATCTCTCCCAGTTCAACCAGCACGCCGATCTACGCTTGGCGAAGCCCCTCATACCAGATCCCCGGCAAAAGGATGAGTCCCGACCCAGTGCGAGTGGTCCCCTCCCGCCCTGCAGCAATGGGCTGGGAGGACCGCGGGCCACATGGAGCTCGACTTCCAATTTAAACTGCCTGTTCCGCTTTGCGGAACTCTCAGGCACGATGTGATCCCGGTCCTCACGTCCAATATACAAGCTCGTCCTGTACTTAAAAAGTTCAAATTGCACGGTTTGCTAATTCTTCAGGTCCCCCACCGAGCTGCACTTCCAAGGCATTGTTTTACCTACACGAGTGAGAAAAAAAAAAAAAAATGAAACTTCGAAAAGAAAAGTTGCTGCGAGGCAACCCAGAGTCTGGAGCGCAGCCCATCGGTCCCCATCCTGCGCGCCCGCAGAGTCGCGGTCCCCACCCGGCGCGCTGGCCTCGCGAGCACCGCTCCCGCCCCCGGGCCAGCAGACGAACAGTCAGAGCTGCCGGACATTCCTGCATTTTGCAACCCTGGCTCCGTTTGGACTTTTAGAGCCAGGAGTCTCTCGGGCAAGCAAAGGCTAAGAATCCTCAGTCTTGTTCCCGGAGGGCAGAGACAGGTGGCAGAGGACCATGTCGGTCCCACAGGACTGGAAGTCTAAGGAGCAGCAAGCCTTGGGGTTGCAGGTAGGACCCCAGCGAGCCGCGTCCATGAAGAGGGCGCGTGGACACATCCCTCCAGGTCTTTCGATTCAAGATGCGACGCCAGTGAGGTAACGCCGCTCCCACCGGGAGCAAAAAGTTCACCCTCCCCCACGTTGGTTCTAGAAACCGCGTATCCCTCACCAGCCCCGCACAGGTTCCCCTCGCCGGTCTCACCTGCCAGGCGGCCGAACTCGCGCGCCCGGAGCTCGTGCAGGGTGCCCCTGCCGTACCCGTAGACGAGAGGCTGCAGGCTCGAGTCCAGGAACCGCGCAAAGGGCAGCAGCTCGGCTCCCGGGTGCGCGGCCCCGCCGGCCATGACCCAGGCCTGCCCGTCGCGCCGTCCAGGCCGGCAGCGGCCGGGAAGCGCCTGGGCCAGCCCGCGCGGACTCCGCCCCGCCGCGCCCCGGCCTCGCCTCCTGGCCCTCCAGTGGCACCGCGTCCCCGCCGAGGGGCGGCGCCTCTCTGGGCCGGCCAGGCAGGCCCCGGGTACGGTGACTCACGGAGTTTCACCCATTTCTGCCCTTTTCCCACCTGGGGACCGGGGAAGCAGTGCCCGTGGTTGTCTGCTTTGCATCGCAGTCCATGGAGATGCCCCCCAGACCCTGGGAACGCAAAGTTCAAGTGTATCCGCGGTCCCACGGACAGGCGGATGGAAGATGCAATGAACTGCTTTTGCTGCTGGGAATCCTGGAACCTGGAGATCCTCCCGAGCCGACTCTCCCTGGCCCGAGCCCAGCGCAGCGCCCGGGACCCTCACTCTCCCCGGAGGAACTCCAGGGTGCGGGGCGGGGCTTTTGCCAGGGCGTTGTCCGGAGTTGCGGCTCCCCAGTGGGGCGTGCGCTCGGCGTCTCTGAAAATGCGGCTGAGCAAAAGGTGAAAGAGGAAAAAGACCGAGGATCCAAGAGTTTGGTTAATCAAGTCTAGGCAGATGCGATGGCACCCCACTCCAGTACTCCTGCCTGGAAAATCCCATGGGCGGAGGAGCGCTGAAGGTCGGACACTACTGAGCGACTTCACTTTCAGTTTTCACTTTCATGCACTGGAGAAGGAAATGGCAACCCACTCCAGTGTTCTTGCCTGGAGAATCCCAGGGACGGGGGAGCCTGGTGGGCTGCCGTCTATGGGGTCGCACAGAGTCGGACACGACTGAAGTGACTTAGCAGCACCAGCAGCAGGCAGGTGCGTACCTTCGGAACCGGGTAGTTCGAGTGCGACCCAAGCAAAAGCTCCGCCTCCGCTCCATCCCGGACCCTGTATCCGAGGGGATCACTGCCTCGAGTGCGGAGGGCCGGGTCACACCCACGTGCGCGAATCGCGTGGCCGGAAGTGAATGAGGAAGAGGGTGGGCAGGTGCGGGCCGCTTCCCAGGATGGAGTGAAAAGTACTGGAGGCCCAGGGAAGGGAAGGCACCGCAGGTGTAGAACCAAGCTGGGGCTGTGCTGAACCCACTGTGGGAAGCCTGAAAGTCTGGAGGGAGCTAAGGTGAGGACTCAGATTCCGGTCCTTGGAGACCCACGGTGGGGCCCCAAGAATGGACTGCTGGCTCTGTCGTAGGAAAAAATGGGGCATAAGAGGATGGTCAAGCTCATATCTGTCCTCGGGGCAGGTTATGCAGATAAGAATTCAAGAGCAAGCCACAGGAAAATGAAAGGTTTAGTTAGAGGCACAATCCATAGACACAGTGTGGGCTGTCTCAGAAGGTGGGAGAGGTGCCTGGAAGTGTGGGGTGCTTAGTTTTTATGGGCTGGGCCATTTCATAGGCTAATGAGTGGGAGGAATATTCTGTCTTGGAGAAGGGGCAGGGATTTTCGGGAACTAGGGTAGCAGCCACTTTTTGCCTTTTATGGAACTGCCGCTGCTCTGGTGGGTGTGCCCTTTAGCAGAGGCTACTGTATTAGAGTGAGTGTATGAGGGTCAAGGTCTACTGGAGGTCAAGTTGTCCGCCATCTTGTGCCTAGGAGGCTCTAACCAGTTTTTGTTACATCCTGTTCCCGTCAATAGTTTCATCATTCTTTTAATAGTTGTGCTCTGCCCCCTTCCTTCCTGTCCCAGCCCTCAAGCAAGCTGCGGTGGGAAGGGAGCCCAGGAGACAAGTTCATTGCCTGTGCTACCGCCAGGCCTGCGGTCGCCTTGGGATGCCTGACAGGGAGCGGAGCAGACTCCCTGGACCAGCCTCTGCTCGTATAAAAAGCACCCCCGAGGACCCAGTGGCCCACTGTGAGAGCCAGCCCTCCTGACCGTGCCCCCAGCACCAGATCTGGGAAAGACCCTGGCGGGGAGGGGCATGGAAGTGGTGGTTGTTGTGGCCCAGTCTGGAGGCATTGGGTACAGAGGCTGTAGCACCTGGGGTGGGCTCTGCCTGAAGACCGCTCTGGCTCATCTCACTCACAGCAGAATCCCTAGGATCTTACTCTGAAAGGAATGAATGCATCGATGGATGGGTGCCCCCGTTTGCTCCTTAGCATCATCACCCAACCCACCTGCCTGTGCCACACCTTCTAGCCACGCTTGGAGCAGGAACCTTGGGCATCTCGGCCTCCGTTTCCCTACCTGTAAGTTGGGGGAATGGTGGGGGGTGGTGCTCCCCTCACCCCTCTCTTTAATGCCCTTCTTCTCCTTGAGGACAAGTTTTTCAGGAATTAACCTGCAAGAATTATCTGGAAATCTGTTAAAACGCAGATTCTAATTAAGTTTGGCAGGAGTGGGACAGGTTCTAGGTTTCTAACTAGCCTGGGTGATACTGACGTTAGCGTCCTTGAACTGCACCCTGAGGAGTGACAGCCTCGGTCATTTCCCAGGGAATGGACGGAGTGCTTCTCCTCAAGGTGTTATGTGGCTGCGTAACAGGTCAGAAATCCACAAGGGTGCTTAGGACAAACTTGCTAGGAAACAATCTGGGCCAAGTCAGAACTCCTTTAAAAAAATTTTTTTTAATTGTGTTAAATATACATAACAAGAAATTTACCCTCTTAGGAATTTTTTTTTTCTTCAGAAGCCAGAGCTCTTTTTTTCTTTATTTTTGGTCACAAGGCATATGGGATCTTAGTTCCCTGACCAGGGATCTAACCCATGACTCCCGCATTGGAAGCTTGGGGTCTTAACCACTGGACTGCCTCGGAAGTCCCTTAGCCATTTTTAAGTGCCCAGTTCAGTAGTATCAAGTTCATCCACCTGCTGTGCAAACAATCTCCAGAGTTCCTTTCATCTTGCAAAACAAGTTCTGTGCCCGTTAAATAAGAACTCCACGTCCCCCTCCCCCAGCCTCTGGCAACCACCATTCTACTTTCTGTACACAAAAATTGGGCTACTCTAAGTACCTCCTATGGGTGGAGTCAAACAGTATTTGTCTTTTTGTGACTAGCTTATTTCACTTAGCATGATGTCCATGTAGTAGTATATGTTTAGAATTTCCTTTTTTTAAGAATCTTCCCTGGTGGCTCAGACGGTAAAGTGTCTGCCTATAATGCAGGTAGAACCTGGTTCAATCCCTGGGTCAGGAAGGTCCCCTGGAGAAGGATATAGCAACCCACTCCAGGACTCTTGCCTGGAAAATCCCATGGACAGAGGAGCCTGGCAGGCTACAGTCCATGGGGTTGGAAAGAGTCGGACACGACTGAGTGACTTCACCTTTTTTAAGGCTGAATAATATATAGGCTTCCCTGGTGCCTCGGAGAGTAAAGCATCTGCCTGCAGTGCAGGAGACCCAGGTTCAGTCCCTGAGTCGGGAAGATCCCCTTGAGAAGGAAATGGCAACCCACTCCAGTCCCATGAACAGAGGAGCCTGGTAGGCTACAGTCCATGGGGTTGCAAAGAGTCGGACACGACTGAGCGACTTCACTTACTTACTTTACTTCCTATATATATATGTGTGTGTGTGTGTGTGTGTGTATGTGTGTATATATATGTGTATATAGGTATATATGTATATATATGTGTGTGTATATATATACATCTATATATATATATAGGTTTAGGTTCCATTGTAGGTATATACCTGCTATATATATATATATATGTGTGTGTGTGTGTGTGTATGTATATATGGAACCTAAACCTATATATATATAGGTTTAGGTTCCACTATAGGTATATACCTGCTATATATATGTGTGTGTGTGTCTGTGTGTGTGTGTGTGTGTGTGTATATATGTATGTTTAGGTTCCACTATACGTATATACCTGCAATGTGGGAGACCCAGGTTTGATCCTTCAGTCAGGAAGACCCCCTGGAGGAGGACATGCCAACGCACTCCAGTATTCTTTCCTGGAGAATCCCATGGACAGGGGAGCCTGGTGGGCTACAGACCGTGGGATCACAGAGAGTCAGACACGACTGAGCAACTAACACACACATAGGTATATAACATATTTTTTGACCCATCCAAAGTGATGGACAACTGGAATACTTCCACTACTTGACTATTATAAACAATACTATAAAATGGGTGTGTGAGTATCTCTTTGAGATCCTACTTCCGGTTCTTTCAAACATATAACTGGAAGTGGGATTGCTGGATTATATGGTAGTGCTATTTTTAATTTTTAAGGAATTACCACACTGTTTTCCATAGCAGCTGCAGCATTTTACATTCTGACCAGTAGTGCACAAGGGTTCCAATTTCTCCACATTCTCACCAGTCCTTACTTTCTGGTTCTATTTGGTTTGGTTAGATTTTTGTTGTTATAGTAAAGCCATCCTACTGGGTGTGAGGTGGCTTCTCACTATGGGGTTGATTTGCATTTCCCTACTGATTGCTGGCGTTGAGTATCTTTTCAGGTGCCTATTGGCCATTCATGTATCATCTTTGGAGAATTGTCTGTTCAAACCCTTTGCCCCCCTTCTTTTTTGAATTGGTTGTTTTTTTTTTTTTTAATTGAGTCGTAGGAGTTCTTTATATAGTGTGGATATTAACCCTTCATCAGATACATCATTTGTGATATTATCTCCTGTTCCGTAGGTTGCCTTTTCACTCTGTCAACTGTGTCCTCCGATGTACAGTGTAGAACGCTTAAGGTCATTAAAAACCACTGAACTACCCTTTAGTCAAGAAGTATCTTTAAGCTCCTGGTTCTGCCCAGGGCCCTGCGTGCTCCAGAGGATGTGAAGATATTGTGCCTACAGCCACGTAGGGACATGACTCAGACAGCGGGGGCTGAGTGCCCTGTTGCTTGGCTTCAGAATGCAGGTTAGAATGGCAGGAGGGAGGAGAGAAAGGAGCTACTTCCAACCAGGAGTCCAGGGAAGGCACCCCAAAGGAAAAAGCCTGAGACCTGGGCCACAGTGAAGAAGGGAGGGCAGGGTGGAGGGGGACGTCAGGAGCCTCAGTCTCCAAGATTCCCTGGGCCTCTCCTGCCAGAATGAGACTGTCAGAAATTAGATTGCTCACTCCTACCCCGCCTGAAGTAGAACCTCCAGTCCCCACCAGAGAATGTCTTACACATATGCATCATTCAATAAACTCCTGTGCTACAGGCCTGCCACTGCTTCATCCTCCCTGGTCTAGCTGCTGGCCCTGGGACCTTGCAAGAGCCTGGTCTGGTCCATTCTGAGGTCCTGGCAACCAGCCTCAGGACCCAAAGTTTAGAACTTGGTAGTGAAACAACTCTTCAGATCCTTTGGATGACCCTCTCTCACCAAGAACCATGAAAAATGTGTGGTGGTTCAGACAGTAAAGAATCTGCCTGCAAGGCAGGAGATCTGGATTCAATCCCTGGGTGGAAAAATCCCTTGGAGGAGGGCATGGCAACCCACTCCAATATTCTTGCCTGGAGAATCCCATGGACGGAGGAGTCTGGTGGGCTACCATCCACGCGGTCGCAAAGAGTCGGACACAACTGAGCGACTAACACTTTCCCTTTCATAGCCAGATTGGGTAGACAGGTGAGGGAGCCCTGTCCCCCCACCTTGGTGGGGTTTTGTCCCTGATCCAGCCTACTGAGCCTGGCTCTGTACTCAGGCTACGGTCCCTGGCAATGGGCTCCACTCTTGAGGATCCCCACTCTACAGAAGACTTTGATTCGTGTACTATTCATTCATGTGCTCGCTTGGAAACAGTTCCATGAGTGCCTTTCAGAGTTAGAGCCTGTGGAGGTCAAGGAAGGAGGTAGGGCAGGTTTGGGGGTGGGTTTTGAAAGGCTGTAAGTCAGGCCAAGGGACTGGAATATCATTCTGAAGATTTTTGAGCAAGAAAGTGCCCCAAAGAGGTGATTTAAGCCAAACTAATGACTGTGACCAGGCCAGATGGTGGGGTGGTCTTCTTGCAACTGTCCAAGGCTGAATTACTGCAGATGAAAACGGGCTCTGGCAGGGACGGTCATTTAGTGTCCACTGGGGAGCTGCTCCCTGCTGGGAACCTGGTGGGCACTGGGAAGAAAACAGTCCACAAGGCGGCCTCTGGGCTGAGAGGCCCCCAGGACAGTGAAGAAGATGGGTTTGCAACCAGATCACCGCTCCATGCTGCAGAGTGCTGGAGAAGGGGCCTGCCTTCAGAAGGTTGAGCCTCCCTCACCTGGGACTCCAGAGGGTCCAGAGAAGGGGGAGGCGGGGAGCGTTCCATGTTCGGTGGCCTAGAGGCACAGAAGGCTCAGAATATTCCCAAAGCAGGACCTTGGTTGAACCTGGAGCACAGGCTCCAGGTGGAGAGGAGGGGAGGGGATGGAGAGGAAGGCGAGAGGGCTGTCAGACCCTCCAGTGCCAAGGAGCCTGTCTGGGGTACAGGAAGGACGGGAAGAGGTGTGTCTGAGACCCCTGGTAGCCCAGGTATATTGGAACCAAGATGGGGCTCAGTTCAGGATGTCTAAGTGAAATTCGGGCCCCAGCCTCAGGAAAGACAGTGTCAGTTGGAGACACAACTCATGGGAGGCCTGTGGACAGGTCATCCCAGGAGCTCTGAAGTGTTCAAAGGAAGAGTCAAACTCCAGGGACAGTGACATTTAGGAGTCATCTGCCTCCGTGCCACTGACGAGTGAGAAGGTACAGTCAGAGATGGGAGGAGAGCCAGAGCAGAGCACCTTGGTGGTAACTAAGCCTGAAAAGCCAGTTAGGACGAGGACTAATCAGACTATTGAACTTGCTTGGTGAGATTGTTTATGCAGTGACCTAAGTGATCATGTCCGTTGTCTGGGTGGGGATGGAAACTCCATTATAATGGCCTGGTCTTAAATGGTGAGGAAGGGTAGAGGTTTTTCTTTTGGCTAAAACCCCCCAGGCCTCTTGATCGTAGAGATAGTTGGAGGCTGCCAATTACAATGAATCATATTTCCTGCCAGGTAAAATGAGGGTGGATGTTTCAGAGGAGGCTGAATTTGGTTTGGATAATGAAATTAGTGTTTCCTGCTAGAAGGGAAATGCATGCCTCCCCAACAATGAGAACATTGATCTAGATATCCTGGTACCAGAGAAATCAGAAGAGGGTCTGGTGATCCAGTGGTTAAGAATCTGCCTTCCAATGCAGGGGAGCCAGGTTCAAATTCTGTTCAGGGAACTAAGATCTCACATGCCATGGGGCAGCTAATCCCCAGCTCTGCGACTACTGAGCCCATGTACTCTTCAGCCCTCAGACCATAACTAAGACCTGATACAGCCAAATAAATAAATAAATATATATATATATATAATTTTTATTTATATATAAATTAATTATATATATATATAGTAAGTATACTATATATATATATATGTATGCACACTATTGCACAGCAGAAAGTAAGAGAGACCGCAATGGAGCTGGTTTCTCAGCAGAGCCTGGTAGGGTGGAAGCTCTGGTAGAAATAACTTGAGAGCAGTGGAAAGAAAGATCTGAAAACCCCAGGAAGCTCCCTCCCCTGGAGTGACAGGAGACCTTCTCTGTGAATAGAAGCTGAAAGGGCAGCTCAAAATCACCATGTTTGGGAACAAGGCTCTATTATATCCAAACTCATGTTCAAAACAACCCCCTCGACCCCACCCAGTACTAGGCAGACCACAGGAGCAAAAGGGTGGGTGGACCCACAGCAGGCATCTTCCTGAGGCCCTTTCCCTGGGGTCCTAGCTTCTCCCTGTTCATTCAAGGAGTGAATGAACGAGGCCAGACCACTCCCTTCTTGTTCCCCTCTACGCTGTCATCTTCTTCCTGCTCTTTGTCCCCTCTTTATGCCACCAAGGCAGGGAAAGGGTTTGATGCCAATTACTCCCTTTACTGACTGGTGGCTTACACTGGAGAATGCTCCCCCACCAGTCAGCCGTATTATCAAACTTATTCTCAGATTCAGCAACTATTTGACAGTACATGGTGCTAGATAGATTAAACTGTGCTAGATGCTACGGAAAACAAATCAGATGCCCTGATGTTTAGGCTTTCATAGGCTTGTACACTTGGCTCTCACTACCTAGCCAGCACCCACTGCCCTCCGACTCTGCTTTGGCGAATAGCCGCATGTGGGCCTAATGGGGCTGACTCTGCCTCCAGCCCCAGAACAGGTGATCTCACGCTCTTGCTACAGCAGGTGGGCAGGCTCCAGCCACTCCGTGTGCTTTCCTCTGCCCACTGTGGTTCGTTCAGAGGGTCACTCAGAGTAAAGTTAGGGACTTCACCTTTAAGGGTTTATTCCTTTTTTGGGCCTTGTCAGATCTTGCAGGATTTTAGTTCCCCGACCAGGGACTGAATCCAGACCCTTGGCAGTGAAAGCTCTGAATCCTAACCACTGGACCACCAGAGAACTCTGAAGGGTTTATTCTTTTTGATATGCATGAGCAAGGCAATCTGTCACCTCAGGGGCTGCTCTCATCCCTCTTATAGCCATGAGGAAGGGCAGCCCTAGAAGACTGACACATGGAGAGGGCAGAGCTGAGAATCAGAGACAGGGAAACAGGGTCCTGGTCAAACTACCCCTGTGCTTTGTCCTACCACTGGACTTTTTTCAGTTACATGAGCTAATAATTCCCTGTGTCTTTTTTGAGACAAACTTTTCTTACCACAGAAAGTATCTAATTGATACTTCTTAGGATTTATGGGCTTCCTTTGTGGTTCAGACAGTAAAGAATCCAGCTGCAATGCAGGAGCCCCAGGTTTGATCCCTGGGTCAGGAAGATCCCCTGGAGAAGGGAATGGCAACCCACTCCAGTATTCGTGCCTGGGAAATCCCATGCAGAGAAAAGCCAGGTGGGTACAGTCCATGGGGTTGCAAAGAGTTGGGCACAACTGACAGACTAAGATACACACTAATAAAGATAGGAAGCAACAAAGGCCATAAAAGAAAATGAGAATAAAATACTATGAATTCAGAGAAAGAATCCTTGAAATGAGGGGAAATAAAGGCTCTATGGAAAGGCTCTTTCCAGTAGTCATGTATGGATGTGAGAGTTGAACTATAAAGAAAGCTGAGTGCCGAAGAATTGATGCTTTTGAACTGTGGTATTGGAGAAGACTCTTGAGAGTCCCTCGGACTGCAAGGAGATCCAACCAGTCCATCCTAAAGGAGATCAGTCCTGAATATTCATTGGAAGGACTGATGTTGAAGCTGAAACTCCAGTACTCTGGGCACTTGATATAAAGAGCTGACTCATTTGAAAAGACCCTGATGCTGGGAAAGATAGAAGGTGGGAGGAGAAGGGGATAACAGAGGATGAGATGGTTGGATGGCATCAACTCAATGGACATGGGTTAGGGTGAACTCCGGGAGTTGGTGATGGACAGGGAGGCCTGCTGTGCTGCGGTTCATGGGGTTGCACAGAGTTGGACACGACTGAGCGAGTGAACTGAACTGAAAGGCTCTACGGAGGTGACACAAACTGAACTTTATTTAATTGTAACAGTTACCAATTATTGGTGTCTTACTAAATCCAGACTTTGGGCTAGCATTTTAATGCATTGGCTCATTTAATCCTCAAAACAACCCTACAAGGTGGTTACTTTTTATGAAATGAGACTAACATTTGTCCTCTCTTCCAAAATAAAGCAATTCAATTCTCAGCTAAGAACCACTTGCAATAAAGATTACATTTCCCAGCCTGTCTTGAGGTACAGCTACAAGATAAAAGTCAGGTCACAGAGATTAAGCAGAACTTGTGTGGACTTCCAAGTTTTCTTAAAGTTAGGGGCAAGCCTCTTATGCCTTCCTCCTTTCTGCTGGCTGGGATGCAAAGATCATGGCAGGAGGCCAAACAGCCATCCTGGAGAGTGAGGAAGCCACACACTGAGGATGAGGGCAAAGAGCCTGGGTGTCCTGATCATGTTGAGAAGTCTCCCTCCCCAACCTGCCCTGCCTCCCTAGATTCCTTTTTAGAGAGAAAACTTCATTCTTGCAATAAGCCAAAAAGAACATTTTGTGTTTTCTTTCACAGAATTGAATCAAGGTCAGACTGACCTATTAATATTATCTCTACTTACAGAGACGAGAAAAGCTTACCCAGACACAGCCAGTGTGAGCCAGGGTTCAAATACAACTGATTCCTTACCTCTGGGTTCCAACCCTCACCCAGACTCCCTTGAGAAGTACACAGGATTTGTACAGAGTGGGTAAGAAGACCTTGCATTTTCCTTACAGACCACAGAATCCTTACAGGATTTTCTGGAGTGGCGAGGATCTCTCACTTAGGAGATGACTCTGTCCTTTTGTTTTATCCCTGAATTGGCACAGTCTCCCTCCAATCCCCATCTGTCTTTGGAATCACTAACCACAGCTGCTTCCCCTGAGGCTGCTGGGAAGGCAGGGATTTGACTCTTAGTTGTCCAAGATAAACACTGCCGGGAACACAACCCAACCACCTCGCCTCCTTCCAGGAAAGTCCTGTAGGTCAGAAGAGACTGCTTAGACTGACACTTGGCATCAATCTGAACTTTGATGCTGTAAATCAGGCAGAGAAATGAAATGATCAGGGCAAACCGGCAAGGGTAGGTCTGTAATCCTGAAATACTCCTCAGCAAAGCTGCAAGACTGTCCCTTTGCTTTAGATGCTATGAACTACCCGAGTATGGTTCAAAGTGTTCTCCGGGAAGAACAGATTAAGACCATCGTGGACTTCCTAGGTGGTCCGGTAGTTAAGAATCTGCCTGCCAATGGATGGGACACAGGTTCAATCTCTGGTCCGGGAAGATCCCACAAGCCACAGAGCAACTAAGCCGGTGGGTCGCAGCTACTGAGCCAGTGCTCTAGAGTCCGTGCTCCACACCAGTAGAAGCCACCACCACGAGAAGCGTGCACACAACTAGAGAAAGACTAGCAAAGACCCAGCGCAGCCAAATTTTTAAAAAGACTAGACCATCATGGTAAAATTACAATGTGTGTATATGAAGCTCCTGGGAACACTTACTGAATGACACAGATGCTTCAGGACAACTTGGGAAAACTATGTACAACTGGTCAAACAGTAACCATGAACTTGACTTCCCCAAGGGCAGGACTGCTTTCAGAACTTAGGGTGTGCTGGAGAACGTTCCAGAGGACTGTTAAGTCCACTGAGTCTGCTCTGAAGTCCCACGCGTGAGGCATCTGAACAAACTACTGTGTGCCAATGGGGAGATCCAGATCCTTCCCCGGATTAGCAGAGAAATCACACTTTAGGGCATCCTGGTTTGCGGTTAAGACGCTGAGGTGCTCACTGCCTTGGTGCATACACGCTCATACACGTGTGCTTACACACATACACCACTAAAGGTCTAAGACAAGTTTATAGAGATTCTGTAGTTCAGAACTGCACTGTCCAAATATGGGTAGAGCCAGTATCCACAGGTGGCTAGCAGACACTTGAAATGTGGTCAGTCCACACTGAGATGGGTTCTAAATGTAAACTGCACTTTGTAGGATACAACGATTTATATACAAGGGTAAAATATCTCCATAACTTTTTATATTGTCTGTTAAAATGATCCTATTTGGGATATACTGGGTTAAAACAAATGGGTCATCAAAATAAATTACACCTCTTCTTACTTTATGTGGGTACTATAAACTATTACGGAGAAGGCAATGGCACCCCACTCCAGTACTCTTGCCTAGAAAATCCCATGGACGGAGGAGCTTGGAAGGCTGCAGTCCATGGGGTCGCTGAGGGTCAGACACAACTGAGCGACTTCACTTTCACTTTTCACTTCTCCAATTTTCATGCATTGGAGAAGGAAATGGCAACCCACTCCACTGTTCTTGCCTGGAGAATCCCAGGGACGGGGGAGCCTGGTGGGCTGCCATCTCTGGGGTCGCACAGAGTCAGACACGACTAAAGTGACTTAGCAGCAGCAGAAGAATTTAAAGTACATAGGTGGCTTACGCTGTATTTCTGTTGGACTAAAAATAGCAGATAGTTCTCTAAAAACTTTCATTTAGACTAAGTATCACTGAACTCCTCTGGAAGCAAAATGTCCTGTGAGGTAACAGCATAAACTCCCACCCCTCCCTCTTCCAGCACATTTATTATGTACGGTGTGCGTTTAAGGGGCAGTCTGCCAGGTGGCTCGTTTCCACAGGGTCAGATGCCTCCAGCTTCGCAGGCTCTCCCACACCCTCTCTGAAGCTCTCCCCATCCAGCTCCCGAGCGAGTGTTCAGCTCTGGTGGCCCACTTCCCAAACCTCTGTGGGCACACCCAATACTGTCTTTCTGGCATGTTCGTCTGTTCCTACCGCTCACTCCCCCAGGGACATCCTTCACTCTCATGACTTCAGCCTTCCTCTCGTGACTCATCCACGTGACCTCACAGAGGTTCAGATGATTCGGAATACTACTTTCCAAGCCCCTTCATCTGTCATTTTAAATGGGGCTATGTTCTACTTTAAGTCAAACCCTGAAGGAATAGAAGGGAGGGACTGCAGTTCAAACTCACAACCACCTGCCAAATTCCTAGAACGGCTGGTATGTACTGGGAGGAAGGGGTCAAGACCACACTTTGTGTGGTCCGTTTATTTACAAAAACTGTTAAAATAAAAACTGAGTAATCTGGGTTTTATCTCTTTATTTTTTAGGTCCTCCTTCGGAAGAGGGCAGTAAATAATAAAATGTCCCAAACAGCAGCGTATGAAAACAGAAGATGAAAATGACACAAAATTAGGCAAATTTGGTCATGAAGAAAGGAGGGGCAGAGGCTCTCAATCAGAAACACACAGATGCAGGTCTGAATCCCTGAAAGCATGGGCGAGGTTCTGAGAGTATGTGCATATATAAACATTTTGAGAAAAGAGTCTGTAGCTTCCATCATATTTCAGAGGATCTGAGACTCATATAAGGACTACTGCCATAAGGCTTAAAAACAAAACTCGATGCAAGTACGAGGTAAAGAAAGGTTATCCATTTACATGATAAATACTTTGCAGACACTGATGGGTGTATGCTTGTGGTCACTAGGTCCACTACAGCGCACATCTGTTGACTCTGTGTATCTTCACAGTGTGATCTTCACCACAGCTTGCAAACTGTAACCATTCAGCACCTTCTCCTTCATTCTGTTCAGTCTTTCCATTACAATTCTTCCAGCATAATTTTTTGATAGCAAGCGTATGACTTTGGCTAAAACAAAGAGAAATCATGAGATGAACATATGCTACGACTATGAAACATTTTACTGGCTGCTCAATTCATATTAATTAAATTAGTATGCAAAAAAAAAAAATTAGTATGCGCTTCCTATCAGTGTTGTTAACATAAATGAAAGTCAAAACCTGAACATCAAGATGTGCTATCACTAACAGTTTAGCAATTTTATTTTAACCTTGAAAACATCTTACTTACCGACCAAGGACACCACCAAAAACAGCAAGAAACAGACAATGTATTTCTGTCAAATTTTGCTTTAATGATCAGTGGAATTCAAGAAATGTCTATTGAAATTAAGTCTTTCAGGTAACATTACTACTAATTTGGTAACGGTAATGTTAGCAATCCAAATAATATAAAGTCAGGAATCAGTTCTTGCAAATCCAAAGTCATCATAATAACAAAAAAAATCTTTTAATGAAAAACTCAAATTCTGCACATGTCCCCTGCCCATGCTTTCTAAGGGGCTTCCTGCCAGTGTTGACTTTCAGGCCATGGATGTGGTCTGGGTACCAGGCAGAGGCAGAGCGAGCATCGTGGGCAGGGCAAACTGAAAGGAAGGAAAAGAAGGGAGGGGAGGCCGGGAAGAGAAAATTTCAAATGCCTGAAATACGAAATTTCATTGGCTTCCTCTTAGGTAAGCCAGCAGCATGAACTATTTCAACAGCCAAATCCAGCCTCAGAGAGGTAGGAGCAAAGCCATGAAAGAAGCAGTGACAAATCAGACCTCATTTTAACATACTTAAATAAATACAATTATCATAAGCATTAACATGCTTTGCTGATAAGAAGACAAACTCCTCTGGAAGAAATAGCTTGTACAATACATGTCTCTTGTCATCAAGCCAGTGACCTTCCTCATGGTGCTGTTGTTTGGAACTGTATTTGAAGTTATATTTTGGATAGTTTAAACATACAAATGTTGAAGAATCCTAAAAAAAAAAAAAATCTAACACAGAATGAT
Source organism: Bos indicus (assembly GCF_029378745.1). Taxonomy (NCBI): domain Eukaryota; kingdom Metazoa; phylum Chordata; class Mammalia; order Artiodactyla; family Bovidae; genus Bos; species Bos indicus. Next base: position 21,335,175 of record NC_091783.1, read on the forward strand.
GTGTGACTTTTTTGCAAGTCTCGTCATTTCTAATGCATAAAATGGGTGAAGCTGATTGACAAGTGATCCCTGCTGTCCAGGCAGGCGGGTGAGGAGGAGGCGATCGGCAGCAGGCGCTCTGAGCCGGTAGAGGTGACGCCCAGGCCCAAGGCTCGGAGCCCTCGCTCTGCCTGAAGCCCTCACAGGGCTGGGAGCGGCACCTGGAGGTTTGCTCCGTTTTCGGGAGCTGAGCTGAAGTGTTCAAACACGAGATCTGGCTACCAAACACAGTCTATAATATTTCCAAAAAAATCACCAACATTCTGAATCAAATTTTCCTAAAATTCTACTGTGGTCACATTCTGAAACCCATCATTTTGAAATCCATTTTCATCTCCAATGTGTTATCTCTAAAGATAATATCAGACAAACAAGCCATGTGGTCAAATAAACTTTTTAAAAATAAGTGCAGTATAGTAACAAATGTCAATTTCAAGAGAGTGCCACAAAATTCAGAGGTACCAATTGGAGTTAAGCGCCAGGAATGGATTTGTGTTCTTCTCCATGAAAATGAGGCATGAGATTGCGAAAGACTTCAACGATGTCTATCTGATCTGGTGGAAGCAAAAACAAGAAAGAAATACCTTTGACTTGTTTCTACACAGCGGATCCAGTCGTTTATTTCTGGAACTTGATCGGTCTTTTTCCAGGAGTATAAGCAAATCTTTCCACACTCCAGTCCTACTGCAACCACATATCTGTTTTTAAGAGAAAGGTGAAGGCTGATTAATTTAGCATGAATTTCTTCAGGGTTCCCGACTACCTCTGGCTGATGAAGGACTGTTTGGACCCAGGATCCAGTGTGCTGCTCTGCTATGCACTCGAGAAGCCGCCTCTCCATCGAGGGAGCACAGTTCTACCTCTGTCCCTGGTGGGCAAGGCCCGTGAGCCAGCGCTTCCCTGGCTGGCTGTGGGGCCCTCAGTATACTAAAGATACTCGTTATAGAGAAAGTAGCACCGTCTTCCATTTGGTGAAATAAGAACCTCTGAGCCACACTCCCCATCTCTATTTCACCACTCTAAATACCATCAAGTTCTATCAATTTAGAAATTCTTATGAGAAACATAAGCATTATTTTAAAAAATATTTAACTTGGAAGCTGAAAGAACACACAGATAAAAGCATAAGAGGGCTACACATTGAGAAACTAAGTGGTCCTCTTAAAGAAACATGAGATGAAGCCCCCACATAGAGACTGACCGTTGGGAAAGGTTAAGCACCGGGCAGACGCTGACGGCGGTCACAGCTCCACCCACATCCAGGACGGAGGAGCAGGGCCCGATGCTGTGCTCGACGGCGTCATCGCTGGAGTCACACTCACCCCAGACAACCACCTAGCACAGACAGATCACACTCTGTAACGCTTTCTCTCTGCAAGGTTTCTGTTAATGGCAATGCATTAGAGAGTTTTGATGGCATAAGTGACACTCTGAAATTTTTTAATTCGTCATTTTCATTTGTGATCCAGGACTTCTGAGCACTACAAGCATCACAGAGAAGCCACCATGTAGCAGATACAAGTCTGAGATCTCAACTACCCAAGTGTGCTGGGCCAAAGTCGACTGTCCCTGCCTAGGGGCCTGCTCTTTATACTCAGGAAACCAGTTTGGATCCAGTGAGATTTGGTCCACCAAGGTGCCTGCACATTCCCCCAAGAAATTACCTCAAAATGTATGGAACCAATCAAGTCCTTGGCTCTCCCTCTACACCCCAGCCCAGCTCAGAGAATCAGCTCAGCTCTCTCATCAAGGTTGGAGGCCCCAACCTTGATGATACTAATCTAAGAAATGAGGCTTTTCTGGAAGCTCAGGCCTCGAAGGGGTGTGAACAGTCACAAAGAAATGGAGAGGGCCATGAAACAGACAAGAGCTGCAACTTCAGGACCAAAGAGAGACTCTGAGCAGAAGGCTCTGCCCAGGCAACCAGAAGGGCATTCCCGAGACCGCCTGACGGATGATGCTTCGTCCGTTTCAGCCTTGACCTGTCTCTGAGAGTCACAGCTGGACCGTCTGCTGCCGGGCCTGACTGTGGAGGACGGAAGCAGACCTGCTGCCTGAGCAGCTTGCAGACAGTAGGAAGATAAACGCCCGGGAAGACATGAGTAGGCCAGTGAGAGGAGCGAAGGGCTGACAGAGGGCGTGTCAGAGGCCGACACGTGTGTGTCACTGAGCACATGCCGTGTCAGTCCCCTGCTCAGGAACACCACGGCTAGGACTGAGAGGGCGGGAGCGGAAAGGAGGCACTCGGGCGCCTCAGACCTCTAGTCTGCAGGAACTGCAGAGAAGGAAAGGATATTTTTTTTTTAACATTTTAAAATAACTTTTATTTCTAACCACAGTTACACATAGAATTTTTAATAGTAAGAAAAAACAAAAGATATATTGGGAATGAAAATTTCCATTCAAACCCCCCAGCCCACCCCATCAACATCCTCACCCACCGAACCACCTTCTCTTTATTGCCACGTTGTTGTTTAGTCGCTCAGTCGTGTCCAACTCTTTGCAATCCCGTGGATGTTTTAAAGAGCATGAACACCAGAGCCAAGACTGGGCCAGGCAAACATTTCCCAGGGAACAAGGGCAAGGGGCAAGGCCAAGAACCTACTGCTAGCTCACTTAACCTGACTTTTTTCAAACTTGGGACACACACACTCACATACCCCACCTCCTCCAATGAATGAAAAGGTAACAGTTATTCACAGAATTTTAAATTCATACAAGTATGAAAAAGAAAAGTATGGATACTCTTAACACTTTTCATTTACTACTTTTCTCCCACTGGGGCCATCTGATATTGGTAATGAGTCTGAAGAGTCTCCTCTGTAGTTGATATTTCAGAGACATATATTTATAGAATTTAACAAGTAAGAAAAGTCTTTTTATGTATGCATATAAAAAACACAGGAGGGAATACATAAACTGATTTTTAAAAACCATATTAGAAAATTAGGATTATGTGTGTTTTTTAAATCCAAAGATACCTGTAATATTATTATATTACATTTGAAAAAATACAAAGTTAAAAAAAAAATTACCTTTCTGTCCCGACTTCCAGTGAAGAAATACTTGCCATCAGGACTCCAATCGCAAGACCAAATAATCCTGCTGTGCACAGCAGTGACTTTGTTAGTGAAGGCAAACAGGCTGAAGACGGGATCTGAAAGAAACACATTTATGCACTATTCTCAAAGTGGAGAAACCTGGTTTTTCCTTATTAGAAAGTTATGTTTAAGTGCCATATAAATCATGTAATTTAGTCATCAATTTATACACATAAATGGATGTCTTTTACAACAGATCAAGGCCAGGGAGCAGACCCCTCACCAGAAGACTATGAGCATACAATTATTTTTCTAGTAGGAAATGATATTATACTGATTAGTCACTCTCGAGTGACTGATGTGAACTCCTTATTGCCAAATTCAGAGTTAAACTGAAGAAAGTAGGGAAAACTACTTGACTATTCAGGTATGATCTAAACAAACAGATTCAAGGGATTAGATCTGATAAACTGCCTGAAGAACTATGGATGGAGGTTCGTGACATTGTACAGAAGGCTATGTGATCAAGACTATCCCCAAGAAAAAGAAATGCAAAAAGGCAAAATGGTTGTCTGAGGCGGCCTTACAAATAGCTGTGAAAAGAAGCGAAGCTAAAGGCAAAGGAGAAAAGGAAAGATATACCCATTTGAATGCAGAGTTCCAAAGAATAGCAAGGAGAGATAAAAAGGCCTTCCTCAGTGATCCATGCAAAGAAATAGAGGAAAACAATAGAATGGGAAAGACTAGAGATCTCTTTAAGAAAATTAGAGCTACCCCTTTTCATGCAAAGATGGGCACAACAAAGGACAGAAATGGTATGGACCTAACAGAAGCAGAAGATATTAAGAGGTGGCAAGAATACACAGAAGAACTGTACAAAAAAGATCTCCATGACCCAGATAATCACAGTGGTGTGATCACCTAGAGCCAGACATCCTGGAATGTGAAGTCAAGTGGGCCTTAGGAAGCATCACTACAAACAAAACTAGTGGAGATGATGGAATCCCAGTTGAGCTATTTCAAATCCTAAAAGATGATGCTGTGAAAGTGCTATACTTAATATGCCAGCAAATTTGGAAAACTCAGCAGTGGCCACAGGACTGAAAAAGGTTGGTTTTCATTCCAATCCCAAAGAAAAGCAATGCCAAAGAATGCTCAAACTACTGCACAATTGCACTCATCTCACAGACTAGGAAAGTAATGCTCAAAATTCTCCTAGCCAGGCTTCAATTGTACATGAACTGTGAACTTCCAGATGTTCAAGCTGGATTTAGAAAAGGCAGAGATCAAAGAATCAGAAATCAAATTGCCAACATCTGCTGGATCATGGAAAAAGCAAGAGAGTTCCAGAAAAACATCTACTGCTTTATTGACTATTCCAAAGCCTCTGACTGTGTGGACCACAACAAACTATGGAAAATTCTGAAAGAGATGGGAATACCAGACCACCTGACCTGCCTCCTGAGAAATCTGTATGCAGGTCAAGAAGCAACAGTTAGAACTGGACATGGAAAAACAGACTGGTTCCAAACCACGAAAGGAGCACATCAAGGCTGTATATTGTCACCCTGCTTATTTAACTTATATGCAGAGTACATCATGAGAAATGCTGGACTGGATGAAGCACAAGCTGGAATCAAGATTGCCAGGAGAAATATCAATAACCTCAGATATGCAGATGACACCACCCTTATGGCAGAAAGTGAAGAAGAACTAAAGAGCTTCTTGATGAAAGTCAAAGAGGAGAATGAAAAAGTTGGCTTACAACTCAACATTCAGAAAACTAAGATCATGGCATCCGGTCCCAGGGATCAAATCCGGGTCTCCTACATAGCAGGTGGATTCTTTACCAGCTGAACCACCAGGGAAGCCAAGTGGATGTCTAAATTATCAGTGTGAAACAGGTGGGTAATTTAACTGTATATTATTATTCCTGTCCCATAAAATCCTCGGTATATATCATCTATTTGGTTTTATGGTGGCATTCTGTAACCACCTGCAAAGTCTAAATTTTGTACATACAGATTTTTATGGTTCTTTAACCAAGATATCTGAAAACATTATCATCCTTACAAGGAAGGTCAAGTCTTCCTCAAATTTCAAAAACTTTCAAAGACTCCCAGTAACCAGACTCTGGCCTTCACTCTGTTATCATTTCACTTTACCCAACAGCTGCTCAAAGTGAGTAAATGGACATAACTGTCTCACTAGTACCCTTCCCAGCCAGGAGCCATTTACCTAACTCAGGCGGGATCGTGTCCTGCCTCTTCCACAGTGACCAGGTCCGATCTCTGGAAACAGCTAGTAAGAACTTGTCGTCAGGAGAGAAGGCCATCTGTGTGACAGTCAAACTATGGAAGATTAAATTCTGCACCTGCTTCCAAGATGCAGTGTTCCAGAGAATGATAGCAGCATGTTCTTTCTTGGCTGCCTGTAGGACAGAGATGAAACAATAAAGCAATGTGAGTGAAATAAACTGGAAAAAAGAAAACAAAACCACTTTTTAAAGTAACACACTGCTTCTACAGTATTCTTCATGTATCTGCATAAATAAAAACCACAAATTCTCAGAAGATACTATAAATTCTATAACCAGGTGTAACCCCTGAGAAGAGACAGACTGGGATTAGAAATGATGACTAGACACTGGCAGTGGAATCAGAATTTTTAAAATTATAATTAACATACAATATTCTACCTTGTTATTGACTGTGTTCCCTATCTGCACCTTACATCCCTGTGACTTATTTTGAAACTGTCAATTATTTTGTAACTCCAAGTTTATACCTCTTATACCCCTATTTCCATCATCCCTCCACCTGCACCCTGAAAACACCCTGTCTGTTCCCTGTATCAACGAATCTGCTTCTGTTTTGTTTGTCCATTTGTTTTGTTTTTTTGGATTCCATATAAATGAAATCATTTAGTATTTGTCTTTCTCTGTCTGCTGACTGACTGATTTCACTTAGCATAACACCCTCCAGGTCTATCCATGGTGCCACAGATGGAAAGACTTCACTCTTTGTTAATGGCTGTGTTATACTGCACATTCATGTGTGCACACACACCACCCCTTCCTAGTCATTCCTTTATCAGTGGACGCTTTGGCTGCTTCCATATCTTGTCTATTGCAAATAAAGCTACAATGAACACAAGGGTACATTTATCTTTATAAATTAATGTTTTCGTTCTCTTTGGATAAATACCCAAAAGCAGAATTGCTGGATCATATGGTATAGTTCTATTTTAATTTTTTGAGGAAGTGCCATACTATTTTTTCAAGTATGTATTTATATAATTTTACAAGTATGTATTGTATTTTTACAAAATACATTTCTGCATTAACTGTGTAATTAGTAGTTAAGAGACTTTCACTCCTGGTCCATACGAAGTAACAAGGACCAGATTTACTATCTTGTATGAAAAAAACTAAAAGATCAAACAAAATGCATCAAACAATGCCACTTCAAAATACTTGATGTCTGGCAACAAAGAACAGTTACCCCAAGGAACAAAAAGAATCATAGAGTAGAAAAAAATAAAAAAACAAAAGAACATCACTGAACCCTATAACAACAACAACCACCCAAATATAGGTGTAACTACGGTCTGCAAAAGGATGAAAAGAAAAAACACTTAAAGAGCTGCTGCTAAGTCGCTTCAGTCGTGTCCGACTCTGTGATCCCATAGACAGCAGCCCATCAGGCTCCCCCATCCCTGGGATTCTCCAGGCAAGAACACTGGAGTGGGTTGCCATTTCCTTCTCCAATGCGTGAAAGTGCAAAGTGAAAATGAAATCGCTCAGTCATGTCCGACTCTTTGCAACCCCATGGACTGCAGCCTACCAGGCTCCTCCATCCATGGGATTTTCCAGGCAAGACTACTGGACGGGTGCCATTGCCTTCTCCAGTTAAAAAGCTAATGGCCCTCAAATTTGATGAAAACAATAAACCGAAAGATCCAAGAAGTTCAATAAAACTCAAGCACAAGAAATAAGAAAAAATTATACCAAAAACAATCAAATTGTTTAAAACCAGTGATAAACAAAAAATTGTACACGGAGGGGAAAAATCCCATTATTGAGTAACAAAGAAAAATTACACTGGACTTCTCATCCAAAGCAACACAAGTCAGAAGAAAATAAAGCAACATTTTTAAAGTACAGAAAGGAAAACAAACAATTCTTTACCTACCATAAGTACACTTTAAAAATGAAGGAGACATATATATTTTCCAGACAAGCAAAAACTCAAAAAATTCCTAACCAGCAGAACTACATTACAAAAAATGTTGGGGAATATACTGCAGGCAGAAGGAAAATTATATCTGATGGAAAAAATTTTTTATTATTTAAATCTCTTTAGGGATAATTGATTATTAAAGCAAAAATAATAGTATCATGGGATTTCTGTAAAGAAGCAAAATGTACAAAAACAATACCACAAAATAGAGGAAATGAAAATATACTTATTTTCTCATGAACAGTGCACTATTACTTGATGCTAAACTGTGGTAAATTAAAGACACATACTATAAAATGTGAAACAACCAATAAAATAACACAACAGAGTTATATCTGCTAAACAAAAGAAATGGAATTATAAAAAGTAATTACTTCACCAAAAATAAGTAAAATGGGTCAAAAATCATGGATTAAACAGAAAACAAATGGCAAGATAATAAAGTAAATCTACAATATCAATTATTACATTAAATTCAAATAGTCTAATAAACACCCCTATTAAAATGAAAGATTATCAGGACAAGAAAAAGATCCAACTCTATGCTGCCTCCAAGAAATCCACTTGAGATAAAAGTTAACAAATAACTTAAAAGTAAAATGATGAAAAAAGACACATAATTCAAGCACTACTCAAAAGAAAGCTGGGGAATTCCTGGCGTCTAGTGGTAAGGACTCCATGCTTTCACTACAGGGGGCATGGGTTCAATCCCTGGTCAGGGAACTAAGACGGTGCAAGCCTCACAGTGTGGCCAAAAAAAAAGAAAGAAAGCTGGAGTGGCTATATTAACATCAGAGTGGATTTCAGAGCACAAACTATTATCAGAAATCAAGAGTTTCATTTCATAATAATAAACTAATCAGTTAATCAAGAGAACATAATGATCATAAATGCTTAGGATCTAACAACAGAGCTTCAAAACACAGAGTACAAACTGAACGCACTACAAAGATTAAAAGACAAGTTTACAGTTGTCGTCAGAGATTTTAAAATGCCACACACAACAGAACTGAAAGAGCAAAGATGGTAATGCTGTCAACCAATGTAAGTCGTATTTTTCAGAACACTCCACCCAACAGAAACAGAATCTACCTTCTCCAAGACAACATGGAAATTTACCAAGATTAAATTTCAAATGATTGAAGCTATACTACACTTTTCAAACAAAATGAAATTAAATTAGAAATCAATAACAGAAAGATACCTTAAAAATACTCAGTATATGGAAGCTAATATATTTCAAAATAACCTATAGTTAAAAAATAAAAGATGAAGGAAATTAAAAAGTATTTTTAACTGAATGAAAATGAAAACACAACATACCAAAATTTGAAGAATGCATCAAAAGCAATACTTAGAGGAAAACTTAACAGCACTAACACCTATCCAGAAGCCAGGATTGAGGGCTGGGTGAAATGGGTGAAGAGTCAAAAGGTACCAACGTCCAGCTACAGATAACTGAGTTAGGGGGACGCAGTGCAGCACAGCAATTATCATCAATACTGTACTGCATGTGTGAAAGTTGCTGAGATCTTAAAAGTCCTCAGCACAAGAAAAAACTTTTTCTTCTAACTATGTATGATGATGGATGTTAGCTAGACTTACTGTGGGGATCACTTCCCAATGTAAACAAACGTCGAATCATTATGCTGTATACCTGAAACTAACACAATGTTATATATGTCAGTTACACCTCAATAAAAAAAGTAATTTTTTAAAACGTATATACATATATATCATGAGCAGGAATGCAAAGCTGATTCATCATTTGAAAAATCATTCAATGTAATTCATCATATTAATAAATTAAAAGGGAAAAACATATGATATGCCAACAAAGAAAAAAATTTGACAAAATCTAACATCCATTCTTGATAAAAAACTCTCTGCAAACTAGAAACTGTAGGGAGATTTTGCAACCTGATAAAGAATTAGAGTCATAATGCACAGCAAACATGCTTAATAACGCAGAAGATTTTTGAGTCAGGCGAAGATTACTTAAGATTCTACACAAGAAGCACAAACTCAACACAGAACAAAAGTGATAAATTAGACTTCACCAAAACATAAACTTCTGCCCTCTGAAAAAACACTAAGAAAAGGAAAAGACAAGCCACTGTGGAAAATTATCTACATAGCAAATATCTGATAAAGGAGTATCCAGTGTATATACAGAACTTTTCAAAATTCAGTAATAAGAAAACAATACAATAAAGAACTGGGCATAAGATTTGAATAGTTAGAAGTGAGCCAACTTGAAAAGGAGAAAATAATTATATGAATAACAGTGCTCTAAGACACAAAAAAGTTTGCTCAATAGAAGCACAGTTGTTATTGCTATTATGCCCTATTCTACCCAAAGGCCCCTGTATTAACAGAAAGAAGAACTCTCAGGACCACCCTCACAAAGAGGACAATAAACAAAGAAGGGTGGGGGAAAAGGAGCATGACACTATTTCTTAGGATGACCCTCAGCTCAACACAGGCAAACAGCAAGAAGCCACAGCAAGAGCACAGACAAAAAACAAACATACAGAAAAAAAACCAAAAACAAAGAAACCCAAAGGTGGCCATCCAGATGGGCAGTTCTTACCATCATGCTTAAAACAAGTAAATAAATGTATCTGCTTGTTTAAAACAAGTAGATAATTTGCGGAAATTCAGAGGAATGTGTGGGTCTCAGATCCTTCACATAATCCTCCACAGGATATAAACACTGAAGAGCAAGTTCAAGGCCATTCCCCCAGGCCACTGTCTCAAGTGCACAATTCTGCAGCGCCACCTACTGGTGACTCGCTGCCCGGGCCGCCCCCCTGCCTCACCATGGCATGGGCCAAGGGACACCACTCCTTTAGGTCAGCACCCGGAGTGGCCTCGAGAAATGGTCAGATGGAATGCACACGGGGTTTTGCCTTCCCCTGTGTCTCCAGGACTCCCATTACTAAAAATTTTTATCACGTTTTTAGGTCTAATTTTCAGATATCTGATTAAATAGTTTTTGAGTAGGGGCATAAATCGGCTCAAGCCAAGTACTGAAAAACAAAAATGTGCAGCTGAGATAGATTTAAAAGGCAACTGCAAGCTTTTGAAGAGACAGATGCAAAAGAGGCAGAGAAAGCAAGATTCAGAAAAATCAGGCACCTGTGGCCTTTCATGTCGAATTCTGCCTGTATCACTAAGCTTGCAGGAGCCTGATTGAAATAACCTGTGACCAAGCAGAACAGAAAAGTAACATGCCCTACCTTACAAGCTGAGGCAAGCAGAGTCTGTGAACTGCTACAAGCAACACAAAATATCTCATAGCCATGTCCGTATCTAAAATTCAAAAAGAAAAAATGGATGGCCTCTGTTTTAGGAAATGTATCTATATATCTCATGCTGCAAAATTTTTTAATGTGAAAACATTAATCTCTCTAGCTAACACACAGTTCTTTTAAGAAACATTTCTGTCAAGGGAAGTATCTGGGGTAAAAGCAGAGAGTGGAGAAAAATACAGCTTTCTAGCAATACTATAACTTATTCAAACTACTAAATTAAATACAAGTTTTCACCCCTAGCCAGTCAGTATAATAAATATTAATAACAAATCACAGAAAGGTTCGGATAGGGAACCACTGTAGAAAAAAAAAAGAGTAATAGTTTAAAAAAAAAAAAATGGTGCTATGCCTCTCTACTTTAAAAAACCAAAACCAACAAATCTAGGAACTATAATACACAGCATTATAAAAATCTAAGTAAAGTTTGATTCTCACCCCTTATGAAGGCTACCAAGAGATCTTTAGATCTGGGGGTGGGGGAATGTGGCTAAGAGGAAAGCAAAGGAGAAAATCAAATTGTGGGGGGAAAAATATCACAAGTTAGGATAGAATCAGACCAAACAGCTAAGTATAGTTTAACTTACAGTTTTTGAACTTCAGGCCACAAAGTGTTTTGCAGCAGATGGTCCTCAGTGGGAGGTTCTATAATAAATTTACAGTGTTGCGGTTAATTTTTCTATTTTCAAGCAAGTGAATTCTGAAGCACATATTGAGGTCAGCAGTGACACATGCCACACTATGTGTACTAGTGTTTCTAGTAAACCATACTTTTGCCTTTTCTTACCAGTAAGTAAGGAGGGTTGGAAGGCCACCTGGTGATACTCGAAACCACTGAACAGCTCCTCTTCATCAGAATGCTGAGAAGCCATATCTCCTAGTTTAAAAGAAGCATCAACATCACGAACGTGGTCCCATGTCTCCTACACACATCCCAATGTTAAGGCCACCAGTGAGAAAGTGGTGGCACTTCAAGGGAAGGAACGCTGTGTTCACGTGATTGCAAAGCCAAGGGTATTTCCACTGCTCTGGTATTTTCCATATGCACTGTGGTCAATTTCATAACAATTCCTTCCTTTTCCTTTGACTGAATATCTCCCAAACTTTTTATAAACTATGGAACGCATTTTTCAGGCAACCCACATTAGTATCTGTGGTTGTAAGTGCTCCATGAAATACACTTTGAAAAGCGGCACCTATTTCAGGGTGTGCACGGGCACACAGAGCAGTTACCATGAAATATCTGACAGAGAGCAGAGATGCCTGGACTGTGATTTATAAAAAGAGAAATCACCTGTAATGAACACTAGTACATGTTATACAAGCGTGTGACTAGGTGGTAAGTACCATAGGTTCAGTAATTCTGGAGACGAATTCAGATGAACTCAGTCTTACCCTGAAAGACAGCTTTATTGGATAATCCCAAAGCAGGGACAGTAGCTCCTTCTGGAAGATCACCGTCTTGCTGGAATAAAAAGTGTGAGACATGTCTTAAATGCTAAAAGATACTGTTACTTCAGGCACTGCAGGGGGAAAAAAAAATGCTATGCTCATTAATGCTGAGAAGCAGTGTAAAGACCACTTACACTGAAGGTTATCTACCCAGACTTCCGTTTTCTGAACCAAGAGATGAAATGCTAAGCATTCATTCTCCAGCAGACAGGCTCCAGCTAACCCCAGCCCCAGCCCCCACCCAATCCATAAAGTTGGGTATCTCTCATCCACAAGATCACTGAACCCTCACAGTTCAGTGAGTTTCAGGGTTTGACAAGGAAAGCGCTGTGATGGCTTCTAGCGAAGAGTGGGCTGAAAATGGAAGGCCTGAACCTTTATTTACAAGAGAGTCTCATGGGTACATCCCTAGTGATGCTCATGCAAACATGTTTCCCAGGAAGCCACAGTCATAGTATTTTCATTAAACATACTTAAAATTTTGAGTATTTTAAAACTTTTCAACAGAGTACTCTTTAAAGTGGCAATAATCTGTTTATATGCTGCATATCAATTAAGTTATTACAAGTGAAACAAATACTAACCATCAAAATTGGCACATGTCCATAAGCTAACAGCATCTCTTAAAATCTAAACTTTGTATTGATGGAACTGAACACAAACATGAGCAATGGGAATTTAAACTCACCAACACTGGTTACCGGAGACACAGGATGCTTCATTTTAGAAACCAAGAAAATGAAACACCATGGAAAACAGCAAAAAAGAGGCGTTCCTACATATCCCAATATTTAACATGGGGAAAAAAACATCTAAAAAGCAGCAAGCGGCTTTCCAGTCTACAGCATCCCTGTATCTTGGGACACAGAACTGAATATATACCAGGGACTAACCTCTCATGAAATCCCACTGCCACATTTCAATCCCTAGAATTGTTAGATCCTCAAACCAGCCAGCCCTCCACACGATGCTCCGTCTAATGACCACAATCCAGGCCCCTCTTTCGATCCTGTTCTGTCCATTAGCATTAGAACTATGTAATAGGATCTTTCCTCTTTGCCTAACTAAGACAGCCCGTGGCCAGAGGTGTCCATGGGACACTCTAGGAAGTGCAGCTGGACATTTCTTTTAAAACGATTCTGTTTTTCTCCCAGACTGATGCTAATGTCCCTGCCTTCAAAGTCTCTGAGCTCAAAGGTATCCTGCTCCCACATCACTCTTCCCCACAAAGCGCATTTCATCACTTCCTCTGTTCAGGACCCGTCGTCAGTGCCAGAGTCTCAACTGTGTCTGCCTCCCAGGTCCTCTACCATTAGACCCTGCCCCAGTTCTCCATTTCCCTTGGTAACACTTTTCATTCAAGCAGCTCTGACCACTTCTCTGCTCCCTTTCTCGCCTTCCTTCTGCCTATTAAAAGTGTACTTACCCTTCTCAAGCTCAGAAGCAAATTTGTGACCCAATTCTAAGGACTGCAAAGGACTGTATAACATGCATTTCTGTGTAATGCAACTACCTGGCTACTTGCTTTCCCTTCCTTCAAAACTGGTTACTTGCTAATTTTTCTAACCTATGTATTTTTATAAGTGCTCAAATCTTTTGTAGAAAGAGGATAAAAATGAACATTAATAAAAACTCACCCCTTTCAAAATTCAAATGAAGCCCCATTTTCTCATTACTGCAGTGACACTTCTTCCTATGACTATTACTTTAGCCAACACAAGATTCAGCAATTAACTGGTTTTATCTAACAATTTTAAGTACATGAGCTCCACTGCCCCCTACCCCTAATCTACATCGAGATGATAATCTCCTTGAAAATATAACCTATTGTGTTTTATCACAGTTACCAAACACAGTGAATATACATAGTATTTGTATCTTAATTTAATATTTTAATTCTTTAACAGTGTCTTGGGCTTACCTGTTATAAAATTTATTATACTAATATTTAAATTACTGCCTGTACAGTATACACAAAAATTTATCAAGCCAATGATAAAATGATTTGACTTCCTTTCTACCCATACTCTCCATTTACAGTCTTAAGTAAAACTTCTTTAAAATGTTATATGAAGTGGCAAGATCTAGTTAAAACATTTAGGGGAATACTCACATCACAAAGCACGTGATTCATTGACTGACCCGTAATGGCACAAAAATTTTCCACAAAATTCCGAGGTGCAGAAAATACTCGAAGAACTTTTTCATCTGCTCCAGACACAAACTGAAACCTACTGATCATTGCCAAACATTTAAGATCATATCCATGTATCTGAGGCCTTGCAATTTCATGCCAAGTCACCTGGGTGCCAAAAAAGATTAAAAAAAAAATGATCGCACATTTCAAAAACTGAATTCTTTTCAACAAGCAAAGTATCAGACATAAAATCATTCATTATGCCACGGAAATATGACCATGGGGCAGATTCATCCATGTTGTTATGTACAGTTCAATACTTTTTTCTTGGTATAGCCATACAAAAGTAGTATTCCTTCTGTATGGCTATACCACAAATTACTGATCCACTCACCTACTCAGATATCTGGGTTGTTTCCAGCTGTCTTACTGAGAAAACAGTCATGAACTTTCATTACAAGTCTCTGTATGAATATATGCTCCCATTTCTCTTGAGTAAACACTTCCTATGGGTATGATAATTGAATGATGATTGTATAATTTTTAATAAACTGTCAAATTATTTCCCAAAGTGCCTATACATTTTACAATCCCACCAGCAGTGTAAGAAAGATCCAGCTGCCCACACCCTCATCAGCACTTGTGCAAGTCAGCCTTTCAACATTAATCATTCTAACAGCGATGTAATGGTATCTCATTATAGCTTTAACGTGCATTCCCTAATGACTAATGGTACTGAAATCTTTTCCTGTTCTTACTTTCCATTAATACATCATCTTCAGAGAAATATCTTTTGCCCCATTCCCCCCGCTCCTCTTTTTTACTGGATTGTCTGTTTTTGTTTTTACTGAGTTCTAAAAAATTCTTTGTAGACTCTAGATAAAAATCCTTTATCAGATATGTGTTTTGTAAATATTTTCTCCCAGCCTGTGACTCATCTTTTCATTTTCCTGATAGCGTCTTTCAAAGGGCAGAATTTCACACTTTGGATAAAGTCTGATTTACCGAAATTTTTTTTTTTAAAGGATCATGAGTAAACAACAACTGAGTCATACTGGTAGCAAATTACCAAGAGTCACTGAAAACCACTCCAAAATCATTTGCCTTTTTTGCTTGACTATAGTGTGCTCCCAATGTTCTCTCTTAATTTTAATCTACCAAAATGCTGCTAAAGCAGAAATGCCAATGGCCAATTTCATTAGCACAGTCAGTTTCATGAATTTTTATCAGAAACTGAGTATACTTTGTAGTATAGCTCAGTTCAATGATTTATCAGTGGTAAAGTTTTATTGTGGTTTTTGAAAGCTTAGGGCCAAGACTGAAAGGTTTCTTCAACAAACACTGGGCTCAACCACTATTAAGTGACACTATATGATATTAGAAATTAGCTTTTACTGCACATCTGACAGTGTTTCCTAATGAATTAAAACTGAAATTACAAGGTATAAGAGAACTTTTTTGTGGAACTAAAGTAAACACAATTTGGCAACTAACATTTGAATTGTTTGAATTATAAAGAATACATGCATGCTTAAATTTGTTTTTTTACTGAAATACAGTTGAAATATGTAATATTATGTTAGTTTCAACACAGTGTACAACATAGTGACTTGACATTTAAATACATTACAAAACGGTCACCATAATAAACCTAGTAACCACCCACCTGTCCTCATGTGAAGTTATTAAAGCATTACTGACCACATTCCTTATGCTCTATACCATACCCCCGTGACTTATTTACAACTGAAAGTTTGTGCCTTTTCATCCCTTCACCTACTTCGCGCAGCTCCACACCTCTGGAAAACACCCATTTGTTCTTTGTGTAAGTTTGTTTTCACTTTGTCTGTTCGTTTGTTTTTAGATTATACATATATATCACATTGTCTTTCTCCATCTAACTTGTATCACTTAGCACAGTATCCTCTAGATTCATCTATTTTATTATAAATGGCAAGACTTTATTTTCCTCTTTTAAATTTTTTCTTAATTTTTAATTTCACTGAAGTATAGTTGATTTAAAAGGCTGTATTAATTTCTGCTGTACAGCACAGCTGACTCAGTTATAATGGCTCATTTTTTAATGGCTAATATTCCACTGTATATATATACCATGTCTTCTTTATCTATCAGCAGATACTTAGCTTGGAGAAGGAAATGGCAACCCACTCCATTACTCTTGCCTGGAGAATCCCATGGAGGAAGGAGCCCGGTAGGCTACAGTCCATGGGGTCGCAAAGAGTCGGACATGATTAAGCGACTTCACTCACTCACTCACTAGATACTTAGCTGCTTTCATATCTTGGCTATTGTTAATAATGTAATTATTTACAATAATTACATTAAATAAATACATGTAAATATTGTAAATAATGCTTCAATAAACATGGGGGTGGATGTGTCTTTTCAAATTAGTGTTTTGTTTTCTTTAAATAAATACCCAGAAATGAAATTCCTAGATCATGGGGTAGTTCTATTTTTAATTTTTTGAGGAGCATCCACTCCATTTTCCATAGCACTGCTATAATTTACGATCCTACCAACAGGGCAGGAGGGCTCCTTTTCTCCACATCCTTGCCACCATTCGCTGTTTGTTACCTATTTGATCACAGCCACTCTGAGAGATGAAAGGGAGTATCTCATTGTGGTTCTGATTTGCAGTTCCCTGATGGTTAGTGTTGAGCATCTGTTCACGCATCTCCTGGCCATCTTATGTCTTCTTTGGAATGCTTCAGTTTTCAAGAAACCTATTTTCCAGGGCAGCTGTAACATTTTGCATTCCCACTGGCAATGTATGAAAGTTCCGGTCTCTCTGCAACCTACTACCACTTGCCACTGTCTGTATTTTATACCTCAGATATCCCGAGGGTGTGCAGTGGCATCTCATCATTTTAATTTGCATTTCCCTAATGACTTATGTTGCTGCCCCTCTCTTCATGAACTCAGGGATGTTCTTTTCAAGTGGATCCATCAAGAAGGAAGATGTTTTACCTGTGACTGGTCTTTTCTCTTCCAAGGAGCAAAAAGTCGAGTTGTCTGGTCAGTACCAACAGTGATGATAAATTCTCCTTCTGGATCCCACGTTAGGTCTTGGACACCATCAAAGTGTCCTGAAATAACAATCTCTGGAGTCCATTCTTTCTGCAATGAAAGTGCTCATGATACATCAAAATAATCAATGTATTTTCATTCAAAATTAAGTCCGATAATGCCTTCAGCCCTCAGGTCTGATATGGGAAAGACCATGGCTCCCAAACAAGGTGAAAAGTTAAGTAAAAAAGATGGAAATTCACAGTAACAGGCTCTGTTTTTCAGTCAAGTAGAATAGAACTTAAACATTCAAATATGTGCTGTGTCCTTCAAAGCAGTTTCCTTGGGGAAGTCCCCTCCATTTGTCATTTGTGAATGCCTCCTGGAACCCAGACATTACCCAATCTTTCTGTGCCTCAATTAACTCTACTCTAAAAGAGCTACCTAGCTCCTACAATCATTATGATAGTCAGATGAATTTATATTTATACAACACTGGCACATACTAGGTATCAGTAATACACAAGTATTTAATTGTCAAACTAAATAATAAGGAGTACTGGGTAACACGAGTCTGTAGATTCTGAGCGTATGCCTGCCCAACTCTTTGTTAAGTAGAAAGCTGCACGTGTAGAGGACAGAGGTTAAATCAAACCTAGTTAGTCGACCTCCTGAGGGAGCCGGCACCAGTAACCAGTAAACAAATAATGAAATGCTGCTGCTGCTAAGTGGCTTCAGTCATGTCCAACTCTGTGCGACCCCATAGATGGCAGCCCACCAGGCTCCGCCATCCCTGAGATTCTCCAGGCAAGAACACTGGAGTGGGTTGCCATTTCCTTCTCCAATGCATCAAAGTGAAAAGTGAAACTGAAGACGCTCAGTCGTGTCCAACTCTTTGCGACCCCATGACTGCAGCCTACCAGGCTCCTCCATCCATGGGATTTTCCAGGCAAGAGTACTGGAGTGGGTTGCCATTGCCTTCTCCAATAATGAAATGAAATATAGAAAATGTCCACAAAGCATCTTTTGGAACAACTCAAGTGGTGTAAAACTTGAACTTTAGAGAAAAATTAAATTTATGTAAATAGCTAAAAGGTCATTCAAAGCCAACGCTGATGAATGTGGTTAAGCCATATTATTTTCTGGCCAAAAACATAAACAGGCTGGAACAAAGAAATCCTGTTAATTTCTTCTGTAATATAAGAATTGACTCTAAAGTTAGCACTAATGGGAATTCCCAAAAGATTTAGAAAAAAGTACAGCACTGTTGACTATCAACACAGCTCTGAAGCTCAGCGTTTGTTTTTAGAAATTGCCCTTGACTATAACAAATGTGTGTGGGATGTGGAGAGTGGAAGCAGCTATGCATGCTTGAGTGGCAGGGGTAAATGGGAACTCTATTTTCTGCTCAATTTTTCTGTAAATCTAAAATTTTTCCAATAAATAAAGTCTATTAAAAAATTACTCTAAATATTTGGTAAACTGCTATTATAAATTTGAAATCAAGTTATAAGCAAAAGTACAGTGAAATTCTGTCCTCTGGTTTGAGTAGTAGGTTTGTCCTCCTTCTCATCTAATGCTTTTTCTCATGAAGGCCCTCAAAGACCAGATAAAATATGGCTCAAAGGAGCTCTTAAGAACAAAATTAAATTTATCCTAAAAAAATCTGGAAGTGTCATAGATAATGATTCCCTAGTTCATATAATAGTAAAAACAATCTTAAAGGTCAACTCCAAATGGCAGATACAAAGGGGAAAAGTGAATCACTGCATGTACTGAGAATTCAAATCCTTCTATATGACACAACTATTACAAAGCTCTCAAACTAAAGGTCAAGCAAATTCATGAATCTGTACCTAAATAAGTACCAGGCACTAACCAATTGCACCACTCGGGATACATGAATTTTTCCTTTGTAAGGGAAGCCATTAGATGCATGTTCAAACTCTGATGACTCAATTCTGCTCTATGTTCTGACTTCTTTCATCAATTTATTTAAAATATATAGTATCAAGTATGTGTCAGGCCCTGCTTTTCACACTGTACAAGTATTAACTCATTTTAGCATCATAAAATCCTTCTCAGTAAAGTTCAGTTAGTTGCTCAGTCGTGTCTGACTCTGCGACCCCATGGACTGCAGCACGCCAGGCCTCCCTGTTCATCATAACTCCCGAAGCTTACTCAAACTCATGTTCATTGAGTCGATGATGCCATCCAACCATTTCATCCTCTGTCGTCCCCTTCTCCTCCTGCCCTCAATCTTTCCCAGCATCAGGGTCTTTTCAAATGTTCTTCGCATCAGTACGGCCAAAATACTAGAGTTTCAGCTTCAGCATCAGTTTTTCCAATGAATATGCAGGACTGATTTCCTTTAAGATGGACTGGTTGGATCTCCTTGGAGTCCAAAGGGTTCTCAAGAGTCTTCCCCAACACCACAGTTCAAAAGCATCAATTCTTCCACACTCAGCTTTCTTTATAGTCCAACTGTCACATCCATACATGACTACTGGAAAAACCACAGCTTTGACTAGACGGGACGTTTTTTGGCAAAGTAATATCTCTGCTTTTTAATAAGCTGTCTAGGTTGGTCATAACTTTTCTTCCAAGGAGCAAGCGTCTTTTAATTTCATGGCTGCAGTCACCATCTGCAGTGATTTTGGAGCCCCCAAAATTAAAGTCTCTCACTGTTTACACTGTTTCCCCATCTATTTGCCATGAAGAGATGGGACCTGATGCCATGATCTTAGTTTTCTGAGTGTTGAGTTTCAAGCCAACTTTTTCACTCTTCTCTTTCACTTTCATCAAGAGGCTCTTTAGTTCTTCTTCACTTTCTGCCATAAGGGTAGTATCATCTGCATATCTGAGAATTATTGATATTTCTCCCAGTAATTACGGATTTTCTCATGATGTACTCTGCATAGAAGTTAAATAAGCAGGGTGACAATATACAGCCTTGATGTACTCCTTTCCCGATTTGGAACCAATGTTCCATGTCCAGTAATACGTGTATACAGATTTCTCAAGAGGCAGGTCAGGCGGTCTGGTATTCCCATCTCTTTCAGAATTTTCCAGTTTGTTGTGGTCCACACAATCAAATGCTTTGGCACAGTCAATAAAGCAGAAATAGATGTTTTTCTGGAACTCTCTTGCTTTTTCCATGATCCAGCGGATGTTGGCAATTTGATCTCTGGTTCCCCTGCCTTTTCTAAAACCAGCTTGAACATCAGGAAGTTCACGGTTCACATATTGCTGAAGCCTGGCTTGGAGAATTTTGAGCATTACTTTACTAGCGTGTGAGATGAGTGCAATTATGTGGTAGTTTGAGCATTCTTTGGCATTCCCTTTTTTGGGTTTGGAATGAAAACTGACCTTTTCCAGTCCTGTGGCCACTGCTGAGTTTTCCAAATTTGCTGGCATAATGAGTACAGCACTTTCACAGCATCATCTTTCAGGATTTGGAATAGCTCAACTGGAATTCCATCACCTCCACTAGCTTAGTTCGTATTGATGTTTCCTAAGGCCTACTTGACTTCACATTCCAGGATGTCTGGATCTAGGTGACTGATCACACCATCCTGATTATCTGGGTCTTGAAGATCTTTTTTGTATAGTTTTTCTGTGTATTCTTGCCAGCTCTTCTTAATATCTTCAGCTTCTGTTAGGTCCATACCATTTCTGTCCTTTATTGTGCCTATCTTTGCATGAAATGTTCCCTTGGTATCTCATTTTCTTGAAGAGATCTCTAGTCTTTCCCATTCTATTGTTTTCCTCTATTTCTTTGCACTGATCACTGAGGAAGGCTTTCTTATCTTTTTGCTATTCTTTGGGACTCTGATTCAAATGGGTATATCTTTCCTTTTCTCCTTTACCTTTCGCTTCTCTTCTTTTCACAGCTATTTGTAAGGCCTCCTCAGACAACCATTCTACATTTTTGCATTTCTTTTTCTTGGGGATGGTCTTGATCACTGCCTTCTGTAAAATGTCACGAACCTCCATCCATAGTTCTTCAGGCACTCTATCAGATCTAATCCCTTGAATCTGTTTGTCACTTCCACTGTATAATCATAAGGGGTTGATTTAGGTCATACCTGAATGGTCTAGTGGTTTTCCCTATTTTCTTCAATATAAGTCTGAATTTGGCAATAAGGAGTTCATGATCTGAGCCACAGTCAGCTCCCAGTCTTGTTTCTGCTGACTGTATACAGCTTCTCCATCTTTGGCTGCAAAGAATATAATAAATCTGATTTCGGTATTGACCATCTGGTGATGTCCATGTGTAGAGTCTTCTCTTGTGTTGTTGGAAGAGGGTGTTTGTTATGAGCAATGTGTTCTCTTGGCAAAACTCCAAAATCCCTCTCAGTTCAGTTCAGTCACTCAGTCGTGTCTGACTCTTTGCGACCCCATGAAATGCAGCACGCCAGGCCTCCTTGTCGGAGAAGGCAATGGCACCCCACTCCAGTACTCTTGCCTGGAAAATCCCATGGATGGAGGAGCCCGGTAGGCTGCAGTCCATGGGGTCACTAAGAGTCGGATACAACTGAGCGACTTAACTTTCACTTTTTACTTTCATGCACTGGAGAAGGAAATGGCAACCCACTCCAGTGTTCTTGCCTGGAGAATCCCAGGGATGGGGGAGCCTGGTGGGCTGCCATCTATGGGGTCGCACAGAGTCAGACATGACTGAAGCGACTTAGTAGTAGTAGTAGTAGGCCTCCCTGTCCATCACCAACTCCTCGAGTTCACCCAAACCCATGTCCATCAAGTCAGTGATGCCATCCAGCCATTTCATCCTCTGTCATCCCCCTTCTCCTCCTGCCCCCAATCTCTCCCAGCATCAGAGTCTTTTCCAATGAGTCAACTCTTCACATGAGGTGGCCAAAGTATTGGAATTTCAGCCTCAGCATCAGTCCTTCCAATGAACACCCAGGACTGATCTCCTTCAGAATGGACTGGTTGGATCTCCTTGCAGTCCAAGGGACTCTCAAGAGTCTTCTCCAACACCACAGTTCAAAAGCATCAATTCTTCAGTGCTCCGCTTTCTTCACAGTCCAACTCTCACATCCATACATGACCACTGGAAAAACCATAGCCTTGACTAGACGGACCTTTGTTGTCAAAGTAATGTCTCTGCTTTTTAATACGCTGTCTAGGTTGGTCATAACTTTCCTTCCACGGAGTAAGCATCTTTTAATTTCATGGCTGCAGTCACCATTTGCGGTGATTTTGGAGCCCAAAAAAATAAAGTCTGACACTGTTTCCACCGTTTCCCCATCTATTTCCCATGAAGTGATGGGACGATGCCATATCCCTCTCAGTAGGTGTTATTACTGTCCATATTTTACAGATGAGGAATCTGAGACAAAGGTTCGGTAATGTCCTCAAAAACATAGCTAGTAAGTTCTGGGGCCAAGATTCACATGCTCCTAACACTGTTTCTGTCATCCCATTTCCCTAAACCCAGAGAAGCAGGTCGCAAGCAAATTAGGAAGCAAGAGATTGGAATAATACTGTAAAGCCGCTATCATACTTACCTAGAGGAAGATTATCCCTCTCCAAGAGAGTAAAAAGTGCAAGAAAGATCTAGAAAAGCCCAATATTTGCAGGATCATTTAGAATTACACATATCAAGAGCCCCTGAGAGCATTAATATATTCCATCATAAAATAACAGGTCCTTCTAAATGCCCTTATGTCAGCCAGTCATTCAACAACTCAACAAATTATCAGTGGAGCACCTAGCTATCCAACAGGAAAACACCAAATTATTTTATCTTGCATAAGACAAAGAAATTAAACATTTTAGGAAAAACTCTCAGCACAAAATGTATATAGCTTAAGGGAGAGCTTAAATTTTATGCAGTTTAAACTTCACTTAAGTAAAAATTTTAACTACATGCAAATTTTAATATTGCAACAATGCTAGACAATTGAATTTTATTCTTAGGAAACCATAAGTTTCTTTCTTAGTATAACAACAGAATAACATCTACAGAAAAAGTGACATCATCTGAACTTAAATGCCTCTACTAAGTTTCTGAAGAGTGTTAGAGGTAAAACAACACTGTTTCCCTAGGCTTCACTTACGATTTACTCTATTTGATCGGAAATGATTTAAAAATATTTTCCTTACTGGGTTGGTAGCATTCTGTTTCCAAAGGTGCAATGCTCCGTGGAAAGCATGAGCGATGATCATGGAGCCATCTTCATTGAACTGGCAATCATAAAATCCCAGGGTATTGCCACCTACTTCTCCTACTCGAACCTACTCAACAATACACAGAAAACAATTCATCACCAATTTCTCACAACAGAAAACAATGATTCCAGAGATTATGTTCTCACTTACTTAACATACACAAAGAGTGAACATCTGTAGCTCTAGGAACACAGACTTGGGATTTACTGCTTAACAAACTCATTTTTCTTGTCCTTAAATATTCACATTTTACCTGTTCTAGCCAAACTCCTGACTCTTCATCTGGAGCCCAAAGAATCATGGTTTTATCCATTGAGGCAGACAACAATCTCATTGGCTGTTGTAGGATACCATCTAAAGAAAAAAACCAAACTACAGTAAGTCCTCTAAATAAAAAATTCAAATTGCACACTTTCATAGAGGCAAAGTGCATTCGCCATGTCCAGTCACATAAGTTAGTTCACGTGTCTAGCATACATTTGTCAGCTGTATGCATCCTCTACAAGTGGCCATGCTTTTGTGTGCTTTACAGCACCGTATAGAGTCCAGTGGCACAGTATTTTTAAGCCAGATCTGCAAGAGGGCGACTTCACTGAACTCCTTGCTGTGCGATACAAGGCACTTTCTAATGAAGACCTCCAATGAAGAATTGGGAGGACGAAGAGAGAAGAGAGGAAAAAGAAACCGAAGAATGAAGAGATTCATGACACAGGAAACGGCAAGAGGATTTTATTTGAGGAGGGACTGTTGGTTTTTCAGGCACAGGACTGAATGTAGACCAGTACACGAAGGCTGCAGCAGCCATTCAGAATGCAATCCAGTGCTACCTTGTCATCTATGACAAGAAAAAAAGAGCTGCTACCCAGACATCACTGGATCATTTTTTCAAGAGGCTTAGATAGAACTGAATCCAGTAAAGAACCAATCCTTTGCCATCAACATCAGGTGTTGAGTGAAACTGCAGCCTGGCCTTCATCTTTCGACAGCCCTTCAGCTCTACCATCTCCCACCTCCCCGCCCTCCTCCCGTCAGTAACTCTTCTTGCCTGTTCACTCGATGCTAGCCCTGTATGCCAGCTGTTGTACTGCACTACGGCACTTTTCAAGGTACAATGCACTAAGATGTTTTATTATTTGTTTGAAAGTATTATACATTTATTATAGTACTGTACTATATAGCTGATTGTATTAAGCTGAAAAGGCAGGTTGTACAAGCGCAAATGCATATTGATATAGTTTTAACAGCTACAAAACACTTTTGTTTATGATTACATAAATGTGTGGTATAAAAGGATAAAAACTGCATGGGAATAACTGAATTCAGCCTTAAGGGAAGGATGGAGGGGGGACGGTTCAGGAAAAACTACACAGGAATCCCCATCTCTATATCTAATTTATCTCTTATTTTAATTTATTGATTTATTTTTGGTCGTGCTGGGTCTCCGTTGCTGCGCGGGTTCTCTCTAGTTGTGGCGAGTAGGGGAGCGAGGGCTTCTCACGGCGGTGGCTTCTCTTGCTGTGGAGCACAGGCTCCAGGCACACGGTCTTTGGTAGCTGCAGTGTGTGGGCTCACTTGTGGCTCGCGGGCTCAGTAGTTGGGCACACGGATTCAGTTGCTCTGCAGCATGTGGAACCTTCCAGGCCAGAGATCGAACCCAGGGCCCCTGCAGTAGCAGGAGATTCTGATCCACTGAACCACCAGGGAAGTCCTATAATATCTAATTTAACTTTTTTAAAACTGCAGCAAATATGACATCATAATAAAAGCTGGATGGTGTTACCTGAGCATTAATTACTGCTGCTCTCTATTCTTGTCTTGGGGAAGGGGCTGGGAAGAGAAAACAGGGCTGCTGCCACGCTCAGCTCTACACCTCAGTGCCAACTCGAACGTGCACACAATCATCACTCCATAAACAGAGGTTAAGGGTAAAAGAAAGAAGGAAAATCTTTACTTAGTCATAAATGATGTAGCTTGGTATTACCAACTTTGTATTTCCAAGGGTAAAGGATCAAGTGAAGTTGGCTTGAAAGTCAATTTCTCTTAAATCCCATAAGGACCAGGTAAAATCTTTAAAGATAAAAAGTTAAAAGCCATATGGCAGTTTTGGCATCAAAGCAGGAATCATACTTTTTTCCCTCTTAGAAATACAACTTTCAATGGAATTGAAGAGCTAGCTGAACGGATTACAGTATTATACTTTGCCAACATGAAAATGTCTTATACTTGAGATTTCTTTTTTTTTAATTTTTTGTTTGTTTTGGCTGGGTTGGGTCTTCATTGTGGCGCACTGGCTCTTCGCTGCTGTGCTAGGGCTTTCTTGAGTTGCAGCAAGCAGGGCTTCTCTTGGGTTGTAGTGGACAGGCTCCTCATTGCAGTGGCTTCTCTTGCTGCGGAGCACGGGCTCTAGGGTACGTGTGCTCAGCAGTTGTGGTTCACAGGCTTAGCTGCCCTGTGACATGTGGGAACTTAGTTCCAGACCAGGGATCCAACCTGTGTCCCCTGCACTGGCAGGCAGATTCTTAACCACGGGACCACAAGAGAAGTCCCTGAGATTTCTAATTACACTCAAAAATATCCTCTACTTCATTTGGTCGGCTTAAAATTCTATCAGTCAGACGTAATTGAAATGAGGGCTTTGTGTTTGCTTTTCTTCCTACCTTTGTAAAATGAAGGCTGCCAATGAACTGCGTTTACCCAGTTTTCATGACCAGCCAGGACAGTCTCCAGAGTAACCGCAAATGTTATTTTAATACCTACAACAACAACAAAAAAAGATTCTTCCCACAAAGTTCTTTGTAAAAGGAACATTTTCATAACCAACTCAGTTGTACAATTACATTAAAAAAAATCAGAACAGAACATGATTTAGATTCAACAAAAAGCATTAATTCTAAATTTCATCAACTTTACCCCTTGTTCACAGGAGAAAAAAGATACATAAATTCTAAAGATGTACAGATTTTTCTTTATGTTTTGCCTACTTAGCTATAAATAAAAATTAAGGAATATGTTCTATTTTAAATTTTCAGGGACAGTGACTCTTATGCTATAATTAAAAAACAAAAAAGACATGCCAGCCTTCTTTGCTATCCTCACTCATTATGTGAAATAGTCTAAACTACCATTAAAAAGAGACAACACCCCTAAGATAAATGTAAAAATAAAGGAAGTCAAATCAGTACTGTGAACTTCCAAACAAAATAATTAATGAAAATAACACAAAAGTTTTCATATTTGGAAACAATATGCTGCTTATAGTATTTCTTGGTTCTCTCCAAAAATCTGTCACCAAATCTCAACTCTAATGGCGTTATAACCAAGAATAGTAATAACAAAGAAGTGTATTTCTGGATGAACAATGTTAAATAAGGATTAACATGATTTTCATACCCATAGAAAATTATCTCCTTTAAATACAACATTCCAACAGAACCTACCATGGAGGGGTACTGTTCTGATGCCAGACAGTAAGAAAATCAGAACTACATATGCCATTCAAATATAGGAATTTAGTTGTGTCTTATGAATATCCTCTAACAAATGTACAAATAATTCACATTATTTCTTTACATCTTCCTATGCTAAAACTGAAATTTAAATTTTACAAACTAATTTATTGAGAAAATACTAAACATTTTCAGCAACTAAAAAAACCTAATATGGTTTAGAAAAGTAAGTTTCATATATTAAAAATGACTTACTCTCACATAAAAATAAAAAAGGAAAAACACATAGTGTAAGTTTCAGCTAGGGATCTGATATTTCTGAAAACCTAACCTTCACATATGTGTGTAGTGATACAGATAAATAAATCAGCTAGGAAATCTAAGAACTACTGCATCAAATATTTTCATTATTACTCACTTTCATTTTCTACATTAAAAGTATTTTCTTTCAGTTTTATGTTATCATCATCTTCCTGAGTCTCTAAAGATGTTGATTTTACATACAGTCTCCATATCCGTATCAGGCAATCTTGTGAACAGCTTGCTAAGAAAAGATCTCTTCCTAGTTAAAAAAACAGATACTATTATTTTTAGAATATTCTATTCTTAAATTTAAGTATAAGAGTTTTTCTTCTACAATATATAAATTTCTAGATTTCATGAAAAAATTAGACTTTGCTTCCCTATCTTTCATTCATTTGACCTGTATTCATTTTCAGTGACATTGACAAATACACATAAAATGCTAATAAACAGTTACAATATTTGGTATTACTATACAATCTACTAATTTCTACGAAGAACTTCTCAAGAATGTCTGCACATGTAATAGCTAGTGTCCTCTTGTAAAGATCAACTTATGTCATCCTCTACCATCCCAACTAATACTTAATACAAAGGATAAGTATCCTCTTTTCTAACTGGGCCAACAGAAAAATGTTACATACAAAGAAAATGTTAGATTAAAACATAAAAGGCTGCTTTTTTGAAAGTTACACATACTTGTCTGCACTATATGTACTTTAGCAATATTTCATACTGACCAAAGGCTGCCCATTCCACGCCTCTTATCCAATCCTCATGTCCAGAGAGAAAAAGCATTTTCTGAAACTAGTAAGATAACAAAAATCACAGGACTTAATGTAAGAATTTAATATTTTAATGTATATCAGTAACCTCATTTGATCTCAGCCATTCCTCCTGCATTTTTTAAAAAAACTGGGAACACTATCTGATCAGTCATAAGATAGAGTTCTCACTTGGGAATGAAAAAAACTCATCATCTATATCATTGAACTGAGCAGTCATGAGTAGATAGTATCTGTAGTCCCCAAATACACCAACTGTTCACAAGGTAAAATGACATATGCTGTAGATACAATATAGAAAAAAGCTGGGCAGCTGAACACAATGATTTTTAACTTTCTTATAAAATGCAAAGAAATAAGTATCTCTGTTATTAACTAGGGATTTCCTAGTAGCTCAGCTGGTAAAGAATCCACCTGCAATGCAGGAGACCCCAGTTTGATTCCTGGGTCGGGAAGATCCACTGGAGAAGAGATAGGCTACGCACTCCAGTATTCTCGGGCTTTCCTGGTGGCTCAGCTTGTAAATAATCCACCTGCAATGCGGGAGACCTGGGTTCAATCCCTGGGTTGGGAAGATCCCCTGGAGAAGGCAACAGCTACACACTCCAGTATTCTGATCTGGAGACTTCCATGGACTGTATAGTCCACGGGGTCACAAAGAGCGGGCATGGCTGAGCAACTTTCACTCAGGCTCTATTAACTAAATGAACATAGGGTTAACCAACCCTCTTTCTGAAACTTCCCTCTGGTTTAACCACTCAAAGAACAGGAAAATATTACAAGGACAAATAATCACTGCTGGGGTGTATGTCACGGTAGGTATATTATACTTCATTTAAATTTCTTAAGAAAAACTACTACTACTACATTTCCCTCTCTTCTTCCCCACCTAACGACCTGTATTCCGCAACAACTCTGGACTTGGAGGCCAAAGCAGCAGCAGAATACCTGGCGATCAAAGAGCGACAAGCGGTTTAACAGAGGACTGTCGAAAAGATTTTCCTATTGGATTGGTCAACTTAGATCAGAACATCCCCCAAATTCTATAATCTAGAAAGTCTGTCTTAAGATATGGAATTAAGCAGAACATAATTGTAGCCTCTTAAAGAAACATGAACAATTACCTGATTGTTTTGTTGAACAAATAAGTGAATTTTGCAGTCATCATCACCACATGCTAATACTGGCACTGGGAGGAAAAAGAGGCATTACTATAAGCATCATATAACATATATATATATATATATATATATAAAATATCATGCAACATCGTAACATCCATCCTAAGTTATGACAATCACCTATGCCGTGTCCTAAGTTCTAGGTAGAGCCTTGACTTCTATTTCCCACATCACTGAACAAATAAATGGAAAGCACTCAATAACATCTTTAGGAATAAAATGAACATTCTAGAATGTTGCATTAAATGGATACTTGGCAAAGAATGACTATTAACAGAATCCTCTGCTCTGTTCTATGTCATTTACTATAGAAGGAGCAGTAAAAAGAGCTCAGCAGTAAAAACAAGCTGGGAGCACTTAACCATGTCAGCCAGAACACTTAACAGGAATCATTAGCCCAAGTGAATAATAAAAAATCAGGGAGAGCGACTAAGAGCCCAGCATCCTGGTTATTGCACAAAGATTTAAGGGTATGTTTGTTACTTTGAGGACCTTACATTGCGAGAATTTGATAATAAAACAAAATTCACAGAGTAATTAAAGAACAAAATGAAAGCACATATATAACTATGTGGTTAAAAAGCTATGAAAGGTGTGACTGTAAAATTAGTTTTCTTTAAATCAATTTTTTAAAAAAGCCATAAAACGCCAGTCACTCAGCCTTAGTGCAGATGCGAAGAAATGAAATTCTATGTAATAAAAACCAGAATAGAACGTGTGCAGTTCCTCCTCCCAGGAAGCCCTGGCAGAAAGTGGAACATCACGTGAGACCACGGAGCTGCTGCTCCCGCTGCAGAGGGCAAAACAGCCTGGAGGTTTCCAGGCCCAGTCTCTGCCCACCAGCTCTGTCCTCCAGGCACCTGAGGAGCCACAAGACTGTCTGACGTGCGCTGGCCACCATCCGGGTAGAGAATAATCAAAGACAGGTACAGACAGGCTTCCCAGCAAAAGGACATTTTTCGTTTAGAGATTTTAAGTGGCCTGAGGCACTCTGCCACTGCGCACGATGGGCAGGGGCTGTCACCTCGAGAGAAATGCTCACAGGGCCCATCCTTAGTACTTTCTCAACTTATCCCAGACCTCCACCTTCTACAGAGCTAGGCAATTTCCCAAAATTTCATCTATATTGAACATATATCTGATAAATTGGAGTATCAATCTCGAGTTCATATTAAATCACTTAAATTTTTAACAGCTACTGAAGTTTCTAACAGCCACCCCCTTAACCTTATGTTTTATACACAGATAGATCATTTGACTACTGAGAACAAAAGTATGTTATCCATGTCTCTCAACTTGTCTTCTGAAAATATTCAGACACAAAATTAAGATCCAATATGTTTCTCTGAGGTCCTGGTTGTAAGGAGATATAAAAATATGCTGCTCTTTTAATATACACTTAGCAGGAAACTCACCATCAATATTAGGCAAAAAAGACAAGCAGAGAGCCAGAGCGAATCCATTTCCAAAGTTCAAGGTCTGAAGGCATGTCACTAAGAAATAAAACACACCATGAACAACTCAGCTTATCCACCTGGAGAGGTCCAGTGGCATCATCAGAACCCTGGACATCACCAAGGAGACGAGAAAAGTCAGTTCTGAGCCCCCAGTGACAATGGGACTTTAAATGGTCAGCTTTAAGGTTACAAGAGAACAAGGTTACAGAGAACAAAAAGACTTAAATGAAAAGGCTTTGAAGGAATTTACATTATCAACAGTTTGGTAAACAGGAATTCTAGAAAAGTGTAAAAAAAAACACGTAGATTAGAATTCTAACATTTCAAAAACTGCTCGAAAGACTGAAAAAATTATGAGGATGCTCTTCTACGATGCTGTTCATTTGATCATTATTATTTCATCTGTTTGGAACAATGTCTCTAAACCTACCTTCAGAACCCTGTTTAGACCAGACTCGAACAGTAGAATCGGAAGCTGCAGACACAATCAGTGTATGCAATGCAATGCCTGGTGCCCTCCTCTGGTAAACAGCATGCACTGCATAAACAGGTCCTTCATGGCCAGAGACGTGGACTGCTTGTAAAAGCTGAATCACAAAGAATAACAAAAACGCTATGTGAAACAAAAGAACTATCAGTTTCACCTGCACTTAACTAGAATCAGAGGATTAAAGGCACTGTTAAAATGCCTGACCCAGAAATAAGTCCTTTCAAGCTGAGACAGTGAAGGACAGGGAAGCCTGGCGTGCTGCGAAGAGTCAGACACAACTTAGTGACTGAACAAGAACAAGCTGAGAAGAACATAAACTTGTGAGAAGTCTGTCTGATTATATTAACAACACACAAAATATGCACATCCCTTGACATAGCAATCTCACATCTAAGAACCTACTCTGAGAGAACAGCACTAATTTAACTGAAATAAAAGACAAATGCAAAAGGATACTTATCATACTCTTCATGAAAACTGCAATCAACTTAAAAGTACTAATAGGAAAAAAAAGTGTTAATAGGAAACTGATTAAATAATTTTAGACTTATATTCTAAGCCAACAAAAAGGATAATGCTCACTTATCACCATGGAAAGACATCTATGACACTGATACCTTTGAAGACTACAGGCCAGATTTGTGGACTGCTCCTCCTCTAGGATTGGTCTGACGTCTCCCCATGAAAAGATTCAGGACTGACATTGTGACGTTGTCACAACATCAGTGTAACACACCAGGAGACATGCAATGTCAGCCTGTTCCACTATCAGTGAAATTACCTTTGATGTTTTAGCAAAGGTAGTGTCAACCATGTTTCTTCACTATGAAAAATTTTTTGGTGGTAATATGTGAGAAGGCAATGGCACCCCACTCCAGTACTCTTGCCTGGAGAATCCCATGGACAGAGGAGCCTGGTAGGCTGCAGTCCATGGGGTCACTAAGTCAGACACGACTGAGCGACTTCACTTTCATTTTTCGATTTCATGCATTGGAGAAGGAATTGGCAACCCACTCCAATGTTCTTGCCTAGAGGATCCCAGGGACAGGGGAGCCTGGTGGGCTGCCATCTATGGGGTCACACAGAGTCGGACACGACTGAAGTGACTTAGCAGCAACATGTGAGATTATGTTTTGGGAATGAGTAAATGTTCTGTTTTCTATCAAACTTTTACCAAGTTTTTTCAGCATCCACTCATAATACTTGCATGTATCAAGCAGAGCTACAAAATGAAGAACTAGCAAAAACTGGGAAATGCCACCTGGTTATCAGTCTTCCTGCTTGCTATGCAAGATTATGCCCTGTAGTATCATTTCTGTTTTTGTGGGTTTGTATTTTTAGAGTTCCAAATATGTAAGATTTACCACTTTCCTTGAGAGGTATGTTTTGTAAATTGTTGTCTGCTCAAATAGAGGTGCCTTAAATATCTCAATTGTTTTCCAATTACTTAAGTAGAACTCTGCCACTCGAAAAGGTAATTAATAGTTACGTGTAAGGTTTTGTATACTAACTTCCTATAGTCATTAACCTTTGACTTCTCTGAAAAAAAAAAAAAAACACTTTTTAAAACTCAAGTAAACAAAATCACTTCAATACATAATTAAACACTAGAGATATGGAACAATCTTCATTAGAATGTTAGCCACGGAAATTTTGTGTCTTTTTTCTTCTTTATACTTTCCGGTATTTAAAATTTATTGTTATTGTTGTTGCTCAGTCACTAAGTCGTGTATAACTCTTTGCAACCCCAGGGACTGCAGTATGCCAGGCTTCCCCATCCTTCACTGTCTCTCGGAGATGGCTCAAATTCATGTCCACTCAGTAGGTAATGCTATCTGAGTCTGTATAATTACCTCCTAAATGTTAAATCTATAGAAAAACTCATTTCACACCTGTTTTTTTCTGTTTTATTTTATACTGAAGTATCACTGATTTACAGTGTTACGTTGTATTATACATATTCTTTTTCATATCCTTTCCTATTATGGTTTTGAATAAAGTTCCCTGTACTATACAGTAGGGCCTTGTTGTGTTGTTCATTTTATATAGTTTGTATCTGCTAATCCCAGGCTCCTAATTTTACCCCATCCCCATCCCCTTTCCCCTATGGCAATCATAAATTTCTTTTCTATGTCACTTCACATCTTTAAGCAGAATTTTATGTCAACCATCAGAGAATCTTAAAAGCTCAAACAAAACAAATCTCTCAAGTTCACTGGCTTGTTAAAAAACAACGCCCACTAGTCAAAGACTCAAATCTCTCATTATGCCAGCTTAGAACTATCTCCTTTTATCAGAAGTCAAGATGCAGTGAGCACCTGTGTGCGTGAAAATGCATACCAGATGGAACCTTTAAGCCTCTCAAGCTACAATGTGTGACTCCTTCCCTCAAATCCTCTTATTCCCTTCATCCCTCTTTGAGGCCTTTCATCTTCCTGCTCTTCCTGTTTAGCCTCAGCCTCCTTTCTGGTCCATGTCTAAGTTCGCCGTCTGCCATCAGATGCTTATCCTGCAAGTCTCTCTACCGACAGAAGCTTAGGGCAGCACTGACAAAAGAGTCTTGCAAGTCTTAACTCAAGGTCTCAAAAAATGAGTACTAAAGTGGTTCTCTCTGAATTCCTCTGCCAAGATAAGTCCAAATAGGAGCTGCTTTGCTACATAAGCCTTTGCAGTTCTCATTCAAGTCTAAGTGACTCCACAATCCCCACCTCCACATCTGGCCCCTTTCTCTGGAGACAAGTCTGGGTGTCTGGCCAGCAATACAAGTAAAATGTTTACAACATCTTCCCTCCCACTTGCCTATTTTGCTTTGTAGAAGCATCTTTCTTCCAGGGCCTGGAGACAGAATCCCACTGTTTTTGATTTCTCACTTCTCTACCCACGAGATTCCCACTCCTTTGACAACTATCTAGTCAATGCCAAAATAATTTTGCCTTCACAAATACATTTCATATCTCTTCCTTCATATTTCTTCCCATTCCAATTTGGCACACTCCTGTCAGACTCATTTGCCTTTGACATACATACTCCACTACCTAGAAATCCTGCTGCTGGTGGTGGGTTTAGCTGCTAAGTCATGTTCGATTCCCATGACCCTGTGGACAGAAGCCCATCAGGCTCCTCTGTCCATAGGATTTTCCAGGCAAGAAATCCTGAATGACTTCCAAATGCCTGTTCATAAAGAACAAACTCGTGAACTCAGTCTCACGAAATCGTCTCCTCCTCTTCTTACTAGAAAAGTAACGCTTCCACTGCCTGTCATGTGGTATCCAGAAATATTTCCAAATCTGTGTTCCTCAAAGTTACAATGGATGCTAAGGGATTTAAAGGGGGGGCGGGGAATCAGACTTGAAGGAAACACTGGCTGAAAAAAGATGAGCAGGTCTGCCCATGTCAGAGCTTTTCAGAGCCTTCACTACGCTCATGCACGCTTAGTGATTCTCTAAGAACAGTGGATGCACTGTTTTCCCAGTGGCCACAGATTCCTTTTTACAGAGCTTACAGATGAATAATTCTCTGAACGAGCTCGAAAAGCCCTGCCCTTAAGACATCTTAGGCTATGGTAAAAACTGAATACTTCTGAGCAAATGGTCTCCTTTCTTACCTGAACTTTGATTCATGCATTTTTCCTACTTGGAATCCTCAACCCTTTAATTCTTCCTAAGAAAATCATCTCATACTATTAGACTCAACTCAAGGGCCACCTCTTAAATCCCTATTGAACTTTCACAGCGGTATGACTGTGGTATAGCAAGTGCAAGCACTCACCTACAGAGCCACCTTTGTACTTATTAAACAAATCTGTAGTTATTTAAGCACATCTTGCCTTTGATATATATGCACAATTCATGAATAGGATTTTGCCTCATTTGTATCTTCTGCATGGCAGATGTTCAAATATCTGATGCACCAACTTCACATTTTTAATCTCTGCTTCCAACTAGAACCAACCTAAACGTCCATCCGTAGAGATCCATGCACACCCAGTACTGCATATTATAACATCACGCAGAATTATATAAATCTCTATCCACAAGGCAACCATTGTCCTATCCACACAGCAGTATGAATTTTTGCGATAACCGAAAACAAAATAGCCCATGTAAGAGCACTTTGTAAATTATTTCAAATGATAAAAGACATTCAAAGAAATGACTGAAAGCCTATGAATATGAAAGCAGGTATTAGAAGGAAGGGGACAGGACCTATGACATATGGAAGATACAGGATCTGGATTACTGATAAGCAAGAATGAGGAACTTCATCAAGGAGGAACACAAGAAAAATGACAGGAAAAATTGAAAATAAATGTAGATATAACAGTCATTTCTTATAACCATAAACATGTCTACTCACCTGATTATTCTCTATTTCCCAGTGAATCACTTGATTATCAGATCCTCCAGAAACTAATTCAGTTGAAGGAGCTGAAAAAAATCGTATCTCAGTGAACATTTTTTCCCAGCTATTTTGAAAAACTTCAAAGCTATGGAAAAAACAAAACTCACATACTTTTACCTGTATTCACCAACTGTTAAGATTTTCCCATATTTGCTTAATATCTTGCTCCCTGTATGTACATTTACACACACCTCCATTTTTGCTTTTGATAAACCATTCCAAAATAAGTTGGAGGCATGATGACCTTTGCTCCTGAAGATATTTTACCCTATTCTTCTCAAAAACTGGAACACTCTCCTACATTGTTGTTGATTAGTCGCTCAGTCGTGTCCGACTGTCTGCGACCCCATGGACTGTAGCCTACCAGGCTTCTCTATCCATGGAATTTCCCAGGCATAAATACTGGGGTGCTCTGCCATTTCCTTCAATAGGGGATCTATCTGGCCAATGCAGGGATCGAACCCACATTTCCTGCATTGACAGGTGGATCCTTTATCCACTGAGCCACCACATATAATTATCGCGTTCAAGAATGTTAACACTGACACAGTAATGTTACGTAATAATACATATTAAAATTCCCTAAGATTGTCCCAGTAATGTCTTCTGTAACTTCTTTTTTAGTCAAAAATCTAAGGACCATACATTATGCATTTGATTGACACATCTTTTAAGTCTCCTTTAATCCTGAATAACTTTCCAGTTTCTCATTTTGTCACAATGCGAGTCCAGGCCAGTTGTTTTGCTGAATGTCCCTCAATGTGAACTTGCCTGGTTGTTTCCTTATGAGACTCAGGCTAAACACTTTGGGTAGAAATAACATATACCAGCCACTACAGTTAGCTGGTGCTATCCAGCACATGAAATATTTTTGAAATCAAACACATATTTCAAATTAGCTCCTTCAAACATTTATTGATAGAAGAAAATGAATAAGAATCAAAAAGGGGGAAATAACCTAATATAATTTTGGTTTGGATTTTCCGTTTATTTATTTCTGCTGGTTCATGGGAAATAGATGGGGAAACAGTGGAAACAGTGTCAGACTTTTATTTTTTGGGGTTCCAAAATCACTGCAGATGGTGAATGCAGCCATGAAATTAAAAGACGCTTACTCCTTGGAAGGAAAGTTATGACCAACCTAGATAGCATATTCAAAAGCAGAGATATTACTTTGCCAACAAAGGTCCATCTAGTCAAGGCTATGGTTTTTCCTGTGGTCATGTATGGATGTGAGAGTTGGACTGTGAAGAAGGCTAAGCGCCGAAGAATTGATGCTTTTGAACTGTGGTGTTGGAGAAGACTCTTGAGAGTTCCTTGGACTGCAAGGAGATCCAACCAGTCCATTCTGAAGCAGATCAGTCCTGGGATTTCTTCGGAAAAAATGATGCTAAAGCTGAAACTCCAGTACTTTGGCCACCTCATGCGAAGAGTTGACTCATTGGAAAAGACTCTGATGCTGGGAGGGATTGGGGGCAGGAGGAGAAGGGGGATGATAGAGGATGAGATGGCTGGATGGTATCACTGACTTGATGGACGTGAGTCTGAGTGAACTCCGGGAGTTGGTGATGGACAGGGAGGCCTGGCATGCTGCGATTCATGGGGTCGCAAAGAGTCGGACACGACTGAGCGACTGAACTGAACTGACTGATGTCTAGATAGTTAGATGAAACAGCTGGCAGACTATCTAAACACATTAGATTTGTACTCAAAAGTCCCAGGCTCATATCCTAACCCTGCTGCCAGCCAGGTGCAATCTTGGGCTTTAACTTCTTCCTGTGTCATGACAATTAAGCCACTGACCTAACTATGAGATTCTGATAATTGTTCTAAGGTACCTGAAAGTAATGTGATAAGAATCAGATGTTTTAGAAATATAAAATAATATCATTAGAATTTCATGTCACTGATATATGGGTTAGAAAGAGTACCTGAATTATCTGGCAACAGAATCCAATTCTGAGAAAATCAATCATAACTATAATAGATTTCAGTGATACACAAGTGATACACAATTCATTTTATGTAACCTCACTTTTAAAAGGAAGATAAAACATACAAGCCCAAATTAATACTTTAAAAGGAATCCCTATACTGAGATTCAAGTAGGCTTTGATGTCATTTGGTGGCAATTAATATAATTACAATTGTATTTTAATATATGTACTAACAGCCACTCTTTCTAATATTTAATGGTTTTTACTGACCTAATGTGACTAACTCTGCATTACCAACTGTAATAAGTAGCTTATTAAATGTTTTTTTAATGTCATAGATAAAACCACAGCTCACTAATTCAGGAAATTTTGCCTTTGGGCCTGGCTCAGAATGCTCTCAATAGATAGTTGCAAAATCAAAAAATAAAATTAATTCAGAGTCCATAAGAACACTATAGTAGGTATAGTTAAGACATATGAGGAATTTCCACAGGATTTTAGAAGCCCATCTAAAAGCAATGTTAAATAAAATTCTGGAGCCGTGGAATCTCAGAGATGAAAGAGACCTGGAGATAATCTAGTCCAGCAATTCCCAAATGTTTTGATATCAGAACTCATCGACACTCATAAAAGTTTTTAAGGACCCCAAAGACCTTTTGTTTATATAGGCTATATGTGTCAATATTAATCACAACAGAAATTAAAACTGGGAAATTTGAAAAATACTTGTCTATTAGTTCACTTACGAATAACAAGAACATAACATTTTTTAATAGGGGGAAACCCTGTATTTCCCAAAACAAAAAATTTAATAAGGAGAAAGGTACTGTTTAATATTTCAGCAAACCTCTTTAAAGTCTGACTTTATTAGAATACACCTGGATTTTCATATCTGCTCCTGTGTTTAAACTGTGGCAACATCGCATATTATGTAGCCACTGGAAAATGGCACTGCATACTTGGGGCAGAATGAAGACTAGGAGTAACTTCTTAGTATTATTCAGAAAATAATTTTGACCTCACAGCTTTCATGAATCACTCACTGATTTAGTTCAAAGTTTTACTTTTTGTACATTACTAAGATGCAAACTAGGGTCAACAAAAATGCAATGCCTTGCCTAAAAAAACAACTGTTTGTCTGTGGCAGAAATAGACCACCTACAGGCTGAATTTTCTGAATCCCAGTCTGGGCTCCAATACAAGCCCTGCATACAGGCTTTGGATCAAAAACTGTGGGCAATGGCGGGGCTCTCGCCTCAGTAGGGGCTGCCTCTACCCTCATCCTAAGTACTGCTGTGTTATCCATGCTTCAATTGCTACAAAGCAGAAGTAGTATAAGTCAGATATTTCATTGGGCATGTCATTTTTCTTCTATTTTTCTAAATACACAATATCAGATACAGTAATGTTAAATTAAGAGAAGTTAGATTAATACTTACAACCATCCTGTTTACAAATCCACTGTAGGCAATTGACTCGAGCAGTATGACCATTCAGGTTGGTGATAACAACCCTTTTCTGTAGAGGGGAAAATACCAGTTAGTATGTTGGAATGTGTCCCACAGAGGAGCTGATAAATTAATAAATATCAGATGTCAGAAAACGTTCAGGATTACTTCAAACAGAATCACCTTCCTTAACTCATAAACTTTACCATGGCTTAAGTCATCCATTCACTTTTTAAAATTCATTCCTGCCTTTTTCCCCACTCCACATTCACTCAGCCCTACCCTCTTCTTATTTAGGGAGCCTGTCTCCAAACCAGATTAGACAAGGGCCTATGTTCTCACTGGTCTCAGGGCCTACTTTTACCATGCTTGTACAAATTCAAGAATTGGGTTGACCAAAAGAAAAATCCCTTCATTCAGGGAATGCATGATTGACGGACGCAAAATCATAGCTTACTTAGCATGCCATGGCTGATCTGGTGTTGGATTCTTCAGCCTTAAGGACACAAGGTCACTAGGCCACAACTACGAAGGTCCTCAGACATCAGATCCCTTCAGGGCCTACGGCCAGGTTCCCTGCAGATCCTCAGACTGCTGCTTTCACCAGATCACTCCACACCTGGGTTTTCTCTACATCCCCCCACTGCTGGAGACTATGCCTACTGGGCCCAGCTCTTACAGCCCTTTCTCTACCGGTTGCCTAGAGCACTTACTTCACACCTGCTTACACATCAACTGGAATTCTCACAGCTGAGAAAAAGGTACACAAAGGGAAATGTGCATAAGCTAATATAGTTCACACATGGGTTATATGAGTTTGGGAAACAATCTAAAGCAGGGCCCCCAGCTTCCAGGATCTAATGCCTGATGATCTGAGATGGACCTGATGTAATAATAATAAACTGCACAATAAATGTAACGAGCTTGAATCATTCCAAAACATACCCTCGCACCCCTGGTCTGTGGAAAAACTGTCTTCCATGAAACCAGTCCCTGGTGCCAAAAACACTGGAGCCTG
This sequence comes from Bos indicus, assembly GCF_029378745.1. Lineage (NCBI taxonomy): Eukaryota > Metazoa > Chordata > Mammalia > Artiodactyla > Bovidae > Bos > Bos indicus. Next base: position 21,375,090 of record NC_091783.1, read on the forward strand.
CTGATTTAAAGTATTTCATTGTCTTTCTCACCAGAATGAGAATTCCTTGATGGGCAAGGGTCATAACCCATTATTTTTGTGTCATTATCACTCAGTTCAAGACTAGCGTCAAAAGTTTGCTGAACAAACATCATCTCCAAAGTTTCACTTTAGCATCTGACACGTTTAATCCTGTATTTAATTAAATACCCAGCCAACAATACTTAACAAAACAAAACTTTCTAGGATCCATACAGCTTTTTTCTTGATGTTAAAATCCCCTAAGATAGCCACCAATTTATCATTAAAAATAAAAATGTGGTGGAAGGCATGGGTACAAATCCATTAGACAGCTGCAGAATGATAGGCTTCTACAGTCTTGGTTGATGGCCAATGTAAAGTTTACCTTTGGCTTTATGTGATTTATGGAGTGCATGGAAAAGAACAAAGCATGAAGCATAACCCTCCCAGACATCGGACAATGCTACAAAGCTACAGTAATCAAAACAACATGGCACTGGCAAAAAAAAATAGGCACACGGATCAACGGAACAAAACAGAGAGCCTAGAAATAAACCCACACACCTAGGGTCAATTAATTTTTGACAAAGGAGGCAAGAATATACAATGAAGGAAAGACAGTCTCTCCAGCAAGAAGTGTCAGGAAATCTGGACAGCTGTATGTAAATCAATAAAGTCAGAACACACCCTCACATCAAACCCCAAAATAAAATGGCTTAAAGACTTAAATATAAGACATGACATTGTTAAACTCCTAGAAAATAGGCAAAACAGTCTCTAACAAAAATTGTATCAATGTTTTCTTAGACCAGTCTCCCAAAGCAACAGAAATAGAAGCAAAATTAACAAATGGGATCTAATCAAACTTATAAGCTTTTACACCATAGCAAAGGAAACCATAAACAAAACTAAAAGACAACCTACAGACTAGGAGAAAACATCTGTAAATGATGTGACCAACCAGGGCTTAATTTCCAAAATATACAAACAGCTCACACAGTTCAATAACAACAACAAAAATTTTCAAAAAATGAGCAGAAGATCTAGACACTTCTAGAAAGAAGATACACAGATGGCCAAGAGGTATGTGAAAAGATGCTCAACATCGCTAATTATTAGAGAAATGGAAAGCAAAACTGCAATGAGATATCACTTCACACCAGTCAGAAAGGCCATCATTAAAAAGTCCAGAAGTAACAAATGCTGAAGAGAGAGTGGTTGTAGCAGTGATCTACCCTGCTACATTGTTGGTAGGAATGTAAATGGATCCAACCACTATGGAAAACAGTACCTTAAAAAACTAAACACAGAACTACCAAATGATCCAGCTATCCCACTACCAGGAATATATCTGGAAAAGGTGAAAACTCTAATTCAAAAGATGCATGCATCCCGATGTTCAAAGCAGCACTATTTTTACAATAGTCAAGAAATGGAAGCAACCTAAATATCTATCGACAGATGAAGGGATAAAGAAAACATGATAAACATATACACACAGACACATACAAGGTAATATTACTCAGCCATAAAAAAAAAAAAAATAAGGCCATTTGAAGCAACATGGATGAACGTGGAGATTATCATACTAGGAAAGTCAGAAAAAGAAAGACAAATATCATTATGTGGAATCTAACATATGACACAAATGAACGTATCTTCAAAACAGAAACAGACCCACAGACACAGACTTGTCATTGTCAGGGGGTGGAGGGTGAAGGACGGACGGATTCAAAGTCTGGAATCTGCAAAAGCAAGCTACTATATATGTGTATACCTGAATCACTCTGCTGGACACAGAAACTAACACAGCACTATAAATCAACTATACTTCAACAAAATTAAAAAAGCTCTTGAAGAGTGCCCGGTAATAACAAAACAAAAACTGGAAGGAGGCAAGCAAGCTCAAGAAAAATGTGTACAACTATTTCATTTATAAGTTTGACTCTGCATTGGATAGAAGGATGATGGAACTTTTTAATTTAGGTATGGCTGATTTATAATGATTCAGGTGTAAAGCAAAGTGATTCAGGTATTCTTTTTCAGATTCTTTTCCATTATAGGCTATTCCAAGATACTGAACATAGTTCCCTGAGCTATACTATAGGTCCTCATTGTTTATCCAAGATATATTGTAGTACGTATCTGTTCATCTCAAAGCCCTAATTTATCCCTCCCTGCCCCATTCCCGTTAGGCAACCGTAAGTTTGTGAGAATATTTCTGTTTTGTAAATAAGTTCCTTTGTAACATTTTTTAGATTCCACATGTAAGTGATACCATATGGCATTTATCTTTCTCTGTCTCAGTATGATTATCTGTAGGTCCATCCACGTTGCTGCAAATGGTATTACTTCATTCTTTCCATGGCTAAATTGTATTCCCGCGCGTGTGTGTGTGTGTGTGTGTGTGTGTGTGTGTGTATACATATATATCTCTCTCACCACATCCTCTTTATCCGGTCATCTGTCAATGGACATATAAATTGCTTCCATGTCTTGCTGCTGCTGCTAAATCGCTTCAGTCGTGTCCGACTCTGTGCAACCCCACAGACGGCAGCCCACAAGGCTCCCCCATGTCTTGACGGTTGTAAATAGTGTTGCTATGAACACTGTGGTATATGCAACTTTTTGAATTACATTTTTTGTGCTTTCCGGATATATCTCCAGGAGTGGGATTGCTGGCTCATATGGTATCTCTAATCTTAGTTTTTTAAGGAACACTGAACTGTTTTCCATAGTGGCTGCACTAGTTTACATTCCCACCAATATCCTAGGAAGGTTCCCTTTTCTCCAGACCCTCTCCATATTTATTATTTGTAGATTTTTCTGATGAGAGCCATTTTGACCAGTCTGAGGTGATACCTCATTGAGGTTTTGATTTGCATTTCTCTAATTAGTGATGTTGAGCATCTTTTCAGTTGCCAGCTGGTCGACTGTGTGTCATGTGTCCGCGGTTCTTCAGTCACAAAGTTCTGTCTGACTCTTTGCAACCCCATGGAGTGCAGCCCACCAGGCTCCTCTGTCCTCCACCATAACCCGGAGTTTGCTCAGATTCATGTTCATTGAGTCAGTGATGCTATCTAACCATCTCATCCTTTGTCTGTATGTCTAAGATGATGGACTTTTTAATAAAATTAATAAACTCAGTTCAGTTCAGTCACTCAGTCCTGTCCCACCTCTTTGCAACCCCATGGACTGCAACACGCCAGGCCTCCCGGTCCATCACCAACTCCAGCAGTTTACTCAAACTCATGTCCATTGAGTCAGTGATGCCATCCAACCATCTCATCCTCTGTCGTCCCCTTCTCCTCCTGCCTTCAATCTTTCCCAGCATAAGGGTCTTTTCCAATCAGTCAGTTCTTCGCATCAGGCGGCCAAAGTATTGGAGTTTCAGTTTCAGCATCAGTCCTTCCAGTGAATATCCAGCACTGATTTCCTTTAGGATGAACTGGTTAGACCTCCTTGCAATCCAAGGGACTCTCAAGAGTCTTCTCCAACACCACAGATCAAAAGCATCAATTCTTCAGCCCTCAGCTTTCTTTATAGTCCAACTCGCACATCCATACATGAATACTGGAAACACCATAGCTTTGACTAAATGGACCTTTGTGGGCAAAGTAATATCTCTGCTTTTTAATATGCTGTCTAGGTTGGTCATAACTTTTCTTCCAAGGAGTAAGCGTCTTTTAATTTCATGGCTGCAGTCACCATCTGCAGTGATTTTGGAGCCCCAAAAAATAAAGTCCGTCACTGTTTCCCCATCTTTAATTTCATGGCTGCAGTCACCATCTGCAGTGATTTTGGAGCCCCAAAAAATAAAGTCCGTCACTGTTTCCCCATCTGTTTGCCATGAAGTGATGGGACCAGATGCCATGATCTTCGTTTTCTGAATGTTGAGTTTTAAGTCAACTTTTTCACTCTCCTCTTTCACTTTCATCAAGAGGCTCTTTAGATCTTCTTCACTTTCTGCCATAAGGGTGGTGTCATCTGCATATCTGAGATTATTGATATTTCTCCTGGCAATCTTGATTCGAGCTTGTGCTTTTTCCAGCCCAGCATTTCTCATGATGTACTCTGCATAGAAGTTAAATAAGCAGGGTGACAATATACAGCCTTGATGTACTCCTTTCCCAATTTGGAATCAGTCTGTTGTTCCATGTCCAGTTCTAACTGTTGCTTCCTGACCTGCATACAAATTTCTCAAGAGACAGGTCAGGTGGTCTGGTATTCTCATCTCTTGAAGAATTTTCCACATTTGTTGTGATCCACACAGTCAAAGGCTTTGGCATAGTCAACAAAGCAGAAATAGATGCGTTTCTGGAACTCTCTTGCTTTTTTGATGATCCAGTGGATGTTGGCAATTTGATCTCTGGTTCCTTTGCCTTTTCTAAATCCAGCTTGAACATCTGGAAGTTCACAGTTTACGTACTGTTGAAGCCTGGCTTGGAGAATTTTGAGCATTACTTTGCTATTATGTGAGATGAGTGCAATTGTGCGGTAGTTTGAACATTCTTTGGCATTGCCTTTCTTTGGGATTGGAATGAAAACTGACCTTTCCCAGTCCTGGAGCCACTGCTGAGTTTCCCAAATTTGCTGGCATATTGAGTGCAGCACTTTCACAGCATCATCTTTTAGGATTTGAAATAGCTCAACTGGAATTCCATCACCTCCACTAGCTTTGTTCATAGTGATGCTTCCTAAAGCCCACTTGACTTGGCATTCCAGGATGTCTGGCTCTAGGTGAGTGATCACACCATCGTGATTACCTGGGTCATGAAGATCTTTTTTGTATAGTTCTTCTGTGTATTCTTGCCACCTCTTCTTAATATCTTCTGCTTCAATTAGGTCCACACCGTTTCTATCCTTTATTGTGTCCATCTTTGCATGAAATGTTCCCTTGGTATCTCTAATCTTCTTGAAGAGATCTCTATCTTTCCCCTTCTATTGTTTTCCTCTATTTCTTTGCATTGATCACTGAGGAAGGCTTTCTTATCTCTCCTTGCTATTCTTTGGAACTCTGCATTCAAATGAGTATATCTTTCCTCCTTTGCTTTTCGCTTCTCTGCTTTTCACAGCTATTTCTAAGGCCTCCTCAGACAGCCATTTTGCTTTTTTGCATTTATTTTTCTTGGGGATGGTCTTGATCCCTGTCTCCTGTACAATGCCACGAACCTTCAGCCAAAGTTCTTCAGGCACTCTGTCTATGAGATCTAATCCCTTAAGTCAGAATTTGGCAATAAACTAGTAAAATTAAAAAAAAAAAAAAATGCTATCTCCTGCACTGCATCTGAATTCCCAGTATTTTACTTTTTATACTGAGGCATCTTTTGAGAAGCAACACTAACTGTACTGTCCAAAATCAGCCAGTGGGAATGGGATCACAATTAACTCAGGGAAGAATACAGAAACTAGTCACTTAAGAAGTTCGGTAGCGAAAAGGCCAAGAAAACAATCATTTGGGTGCAGTTCTGGGAATGGATAAGTGCTTAAGATCTGCACTTCCTAGGACCTTTGCCCTAATGGCACATTGTTTAAAATGTCCACTCCCGAAGCTAAACTGCAAGCGATATTTCTTTGAAACTGAAAACAGCAAAAGTTTATTAAGTAACACTTAGGGAAATACGAAAATGAGATAGCCCCGGATACATGTATATGCATGGCTGAGTCCCTTCACTGGTTGGTTACCTTAGACTATCACAATATTGTTCATCGGCTAAAGGCAAACAGAAAACAAAAACTTTAAATTTTAAAAGAATGAGATGGCACCTGTGAGATGGCTTTAACCCACATTTAAATGCAAATCTTTTCAAACCCAAATTGATTCCTTAACAGTGTAACAGTTTCCACAGAAGGCTTCAGAAAGGTTATCATCGTTTGAATTTCTATTTGCAGCTAACAGGCCACCTGTAGGACAGGGTGACCCCAGGCTGACTCAACGCAGGAGACTGGCGAGAGGCGAATGTCGCACGCCAGAGCCAGACCCACCGCCCAGACACCCTCCCCTAAGCGGATCGGGCCGCACACCGGATCTCCAGGCTCTGGAGCAGCCTCTACAGAGTCCGTCCCAGAGCATAAGCAGCAGATGTGGCGCCAGAAGCAGACGGGGTCCAGCCACTTCTCTCACCTGAGGGTCATAGAGCACCACGGAACAGGACGTGCCGAAGGCCAGGAGCCCTCCGGGCCCGGGGCTCCAGCTCAGGGCACCCCGCACACGGTTCGGGCAGCAAAACACATGAGACGTCTCCAGCATGGGTGCCACCATGTTGCTGTCTGGTCAGCGGCCGAAACCTGGGCACGCACTTCCGCCCTCGGAGCGGAACTGCCTGCCCGCCGCGTCTTCCCGCGGGCGTTATCCGGACCGCGTTTCCGAGGCGGCCGGGGGCGGGGCGGGGACGACCCCGCCTCCGCCGGGCCCGCCCCACCCCCACCCCAGCCCAAGCGGCCCTCTGTCTGTGGTAACCTTGACCCTCGAGTCGAGGACCGTGGCCCAAGCACGGCCTGCGTCCCAGGAACACAGACGCGACCGGAAGCGCTCAGAACCCTCCAGAAAGACCCAGGACTCGTGTGCCCAGAGACCGTCCCGCTGCCCTCACTGCCGGGATCCCAGCGGCAGACGGGGCTGGCTCGGTGTGGTGGTGGGGGGTTGGCGAACGAGTTTCTCAGAGAGGCGGGGGGCGCGGAGGAGCTGGAGGAAAGCTCCCCCGGCAGATGTCGGCGCCCGGCTCGCACCAGGACCGCGTCTCCGCCCCACTCCCGCCCCTGCGAGCCCCGCGGCGCCAGCGAACAGGCGGACCCGCGGACCCGCCCGCCGGGGACGGGGTGGAGCCGCACTGCGCATGCCCCGCAGCCGAGGCTGGCGGAGGCGGTGGCTCCTGGCAGCTCGCTGCGCGCGGCGCTAATTAGTGATTGTCCTCCTGCTCCCGGGAGGCGGCGGCGGTACCGCATGGGGCGCGGCTAGCCGGGGTCTACGCGGCGCTTCCCCGACCGAGGGGCAGCCGGGCCGATGAGACCGCCGCCTCTCCGTGCCGTGTAGAGATCTCTAGGGAGACAAGTAAGGGTCGGCTCCGCACCGCCGGCGGGAACTTGAACCGGCGCGCGGGAGCGGGCCGGGGGTCGGCGAGGCCGCGGAGAGGTGAGTCCCGCTGGTCTAGGAAGGGTGGGCGGAGAGGGGAACCCCGCGGGGTCGGCGAGGCCGGACTTCCCAGTTTGGGGTGCACAGCGGGCTTCGGGGTCCAACGGGGAAAGGAAATGGTTTGTCCTGTTCATCTCATTTTCCGAGAGAGTACTATGGTGTTTAAAAATAAAAAGCCCTTCTAGGCAGTTTTGCGAGCTCTTTCCCGTTTTCTCCGCTCACCCGTTTCTCCAGGCCCTTTCCTTCTGCTTTTTTCTCCAGCACACGCGGACTTGTGGGGATGGAGATCCGCTGGCGGGTCTGGGACCGCCCTAAGCATCCTTCCCTCCCTTGGGAAAGGCACGGAGCTGCTCCTGAGCCATTCGTCCGTGCTGTCCCCACCCATCTCGCTCCTCGTGTATTTCTTAAAGGTTTTCTTCTGCCCCTTAAAACTTCGGGCCCCAAGGATTGTTCTTTTAGGAGTCTAGCCCGGTGATAGTGCGCACGTCCTCTTTTCACAGAACGATAAGCAGCCGCTGTGCAATACTGCTGACAGCGTTTGGAGCACTTCCACATACATCCATGCTAGTGGTTTCCTCTGTCTCCGTATGAAATAGGTGTTACCAGCTGGTCCAAGGAAGAAGCGCTGAAGGTGGTAGAGCTCAGTTGCTCCTCTCCCTTGACATCTCACTCCCCTTATTTTCACTGGAGGCAGACCAATTTGGTCACGATCACCACCCATCATTGGTACTGGGCATCTGCTGACTGGGTCCTGAGATATTAGTCTCCCTGCTTCTTTTGGCCTATACTTTGGTCTGCTTAACTGAATTCTGCTTTTCAATGCTCAGCTGGATCCCTAACTCCTCTTTGGAGCATAGTTCTTTGGTTCCCAGCAGTATTGTGCAGATGAGTGATAGCAAAATAAGAGCAACACAGTTTTTTAATAAAGTTTTAATTTCCTTAAAGAACTATTACTGTGCAGTCATTCAAAAATATGTGATCACTTTGTATATACTCACATGGAAAGATGTCATTTGTTGAGTGGAAAAACAAAAGATCCCATTAGTATGATTAAGGCGCACATGTACCTGAGTATGCATGAGGAATTCTCAAGAAACTGGCCAAATTAGTTGCCTCTGAAGAATGGGATTGGGGGAGAAAGGCCTCAAATAGATTTATATATGGTTTAAGAAAAAAATGTTAAATGTGACTTATTCTGATTGCCATATTTACCTTTTTTGCTGTTAAAAGATTGTTCTATGAAATGGTGGTGGTCGTGGTTGAGGTAGCTAGTTTGGGTTTTGTGTTCTCTTGTTTTGAATTCTTGTTTGAAACATGATATAATGCCAATATGGCTGTGACCACATGGGTCCCTCCAGTCTCTGAATTACTATTGCTTTTATAGTGTTAATTACAGAGTCTTAGCACTCAACTGCTCTCCAGTTGTTTCCCATGTTTCAGCAATGCAGAGGTAGAGCCTAGGACTCCAGTTTGGTTTTTTGTTTGTTTTTTGCAGTATGTAGGACTACACTGATCACTCTAGATGGTGCTTTGTTAAACTTGGTTATTTGATTAGACATCAGTTTTCAGCATGAGATTTCTTAATTCAAATTGTTTTGGAAGTGAAGACAAGGTTGTTTCTTTCCTTTCGTTTTCTGTCTTCTTTAGGAAGGTGCGATGGCGAGGAATTTATCAGTGATCTTGATCCTGACCTTCACTCTGTCAGTCACAAATCCCCTTCATGAAGTAGGACCAGCCACTGCTTTCCCTCAGACCACTGAAAAAATTATTCCAAGTTGGGAATCTGGCATTAATGTTAACTTGGCAGTTACCACACGGCAGCATCATCTACAACAGCTTTTCCACCGCTATGGAGAAAATAATTCCCTGTCAATTGAAGGGTTCAAAAAGTTGCTTCAGAATATAGGCATAGATAAGATTAAGAGAGTTCATATACACCATGACCATGAGCATCACTCTGACCATGAGCATCGCTCTGACCATGAGCATCACTCTCACCATAATCATGCTGCTTCCAGTAAAAATAGTCGGAAAGCTCTCTGCCCAGACCATGACTCTGATGGTTCAAGCAAAGAGCCGAGAAACAGCCACGGGAAGGGGTCTCATCGATCAGAACATGCCAGTGGCAGAAGGAATGTTTTAATCAAGGAGGGTGTCGGTGCTAGTGAAGTGACCTCAACTGTGTATAATGCTGTCTCTGAGGGAACTCACTTTCTCGAGACCATAGAAACTCCAAAACATGGGAAACTTCTCCCCAAAGATGTGAACAGTTCCACTCCACCCAGTGTCACAGGAAAGAGCCAGGCAAGCAGACTGGCTAGTAGGAGAACCAATGAATCAATGAGTGAGCCCAGAAAAGACTTTATGTATTCCAGAAGCCCAAGCGAAAATACTCAGGAGGTAAGATGTTTCTCGTTATTTTAATCAGTATGCCTGCTGTCTATCCTGTCATTGCTATTCTCTCTAAACTAAAAATAAAATGTTGAGTTCATTGAACGGGGAATTTCTCCTTTCTGAGCAAGGCACTTAGCTCAAAGTGTCTCCACTATGTTGAAAACATTCCTGATAAAAAACTTGTGGGGTAAGTTCTTCGGTAAGAATAATGCTGCCTGGTGAAGCTATTTTCTAATATAGAATTTAAAACATATGAAATTATTTTGGGGGAGAAAATCTTTAAAGGTGAATACTATTAATTTTAAAAAAATACATAAAATGGAAGATCGAAAGAGCAGGAGTTAGAATTCATGTTTTAGGGAAAGGTGTGGTTTAAAGGGCCAGAGAATGCAAGAGCAGCTTTGCCTCCTTGACAAAGGGATCACAGTGACTTGTAAGGTGGGTGAAATTGGAGATGCTACCTAGAGTGACGTGCTGGACAAGTGAAAAGTCTGGGCAGTGAGTCCTGAGTTCATGTGTTTTTCTTCTCTGAAGCTAGACTTCCAGGCTGTACACAGTTTGCCTTGGCTAAGAGATATCAACAACAAGGCATTAGTTGGTATACATTAACAGGCAGAACTTAAGTATTTCATTCAAACCATCACATGACTACTAATTCTGGGATAATCCTACTAATGGTCATTCCCATAGCAACACTAGTAATAAAGTTTGTTTAGAGTAGTATTGGCCAAGAATTGTGGGAGTTTAAAATAGCTTTTAGAAGATGAGAAACAGGTGCTAGTGCCAGTGGTTTTTTGTGGGTTTTTTTGGGTTTGTTTTTTTTTTTGTTCGGTGAGAAGAGGGAGCTTACGTTCTCCAGCAGAGATTCTCTTCAAACTAAGCTTGTCATCTAATTAAATTTTTGAAACAACTGCCTGCCGGTGCAGGTTTGTCTCATTAACCAGTGTTGTCCTCTGCCAGAGTGAGTAATCTACAGATTTAATATTCTCTCGTTGTGAAGTGTTATTTTGCCAAGTATGTACACAGCACTGAGCTAAGTTTTGCAAGTACAGTCACTGCTGGAAGAGTGACATGCCTTGGGCTTGTTTAGACCAGGTATGATAGCGTTAGTACAGAAACAACATATTTCTCAATCTTTAATGAACCCATCTTGAAATTAAAGCTCATTTCCTTAATAGGTTTATACAGTGAGTTAACAGGCTTGTGAATGTCTATTTATCCTCAAACTTTTTCGTCTTGAGACTTTCTCCAGAGGTGACTAGTGATGTGCTTCTCCCAGGAAGAAATAAGCAGAAGAGATGGGAAATCAGCCCTGTGACAAAGTATCTCCAGGTAGCTTGAGGCAAATTCCAAAGTACTTAAAACAAAAGTTGGTCTTGATTTACCTTAAGTAAAGAAGTAGCTTCAGTAAGGAAAGGGAGTTTTGTATCAACAGCTTTTTTAGATTTTCTAATGGGAATGCCTTTCGGTGATTTCACTGTTTATTTCTTTTTTCTTCAGTGTTTCAATGCGTCAAAGCTGCTTACATCTCATGGCATGGGCATCCAGGTTCCATTGAATGCCACCGAGTTCAACTATCTCTGCCCAGCCATCATCAATCAGATTGATACTAGATCATGTCTGATTCATACAACAAGTGAAAAGAAAGCTGAAATCCCTCCAAAGACCTATTCTTTACAAATAGGTAAAATTGCCTTTTTTATGTAAAAATAATTTCCAGTAGATATATTTATGTTGTGTTTTTTCCTTCTATTTACATCAGCCTACTCATTTTTCAGCATAATTCCAAATATATCATCTTAATTGTTCTCTGCCTGGGATGTGAAGAAAGCAAATGTGTTAGCTTTACCCTAAAAAAATAAACAAAAACTAGAAAATACATTATATAGTAACTTGTCTGAGGTCCTCCCACAGGATATGTCAAGGTCATTCAAAAATTTTGGGTTCTGTTGAAACATATACATTACCATGTGTAAGATAGATAGCTAGTGGGAAGTTGCTGGGGGCTTTCTTGGTGGGTCAGTGGTAAAGAATCCACCTGCCAATGCAGGAGACTCGGGTTTGATCCCTGGGTCAGTAAGAGCCCCTGGAGAAGAGGATGGCAACCCACTCTAGTATTCTTGCCAGGAAAATCCTATGGACAGAGGAGCCTGGAGGGCTACAGTCCAGGGGGTCAGAGAGTTAGACGTGACTGAGCACGTACACACAGGAAGCTGCTGTACAGCACAGGGAGCTCAACCCAGCATTCTCTGAGGACCCAGAGGGGTGGGGTGAGGGTGGGGCGGGAGAGAGGTTCAAGAGGGAGGGGATGTGTGCATGTTTATGACTGATTCACATTGTTGTATAGCAGAAACCAACACAACATTGTAAAGCAGTTATCCTCCTATTAAAAAGTTGGGATTGCTTTGTATGTTGTCACATTGTTTAGAGAAAGGTCAGAGTTGTTTAGGAGCCTAATCCTAGTGTGCTCGTGTTAATACATGAAACCAGGATACAGTCTGCTGTAGTGTAAGTTGTGTTGCTCAGAACCTATAATGAAGAATTGATTGCTTTGTTCACTGAGGATATTACTGATTCCCAGCTTCCTTTCCTTTTCTCCTTTCTTCCCTCCTTTCCTAATGTTTTCCTCTTCTTTCTCATAATTTAACTGTTAAGGGAGTCTGTAAGCACAGTTCCCAAGTGGTTGAGAGTTCATCCTTGGTAACCATACCTTCCCCCTCCTTCACCCTCAGTTCAGTTCAGTTGCTCAGTCATATCCAACTCTTTGCGACCCCATGGACTGCAGCATGCCAGGCCTCTCTGTCTATCACCAACTCCTGGAGCTTGCTCAAACTCATGTCCATCGAGTTGGTGATGCCATCCAACCATCTCATCCTCTATTGTCCCCGTTCTCCTCCTGCCTTCAATCTTTCCCAGCATCAAGGTCTTTTCCAATGAGTCAGTTCCTCATATCAGGTGGCCAAAGTATCAGAGCTTCAGCATCAGTCCTTCCAGTGAATATTCAAGGTTGATTTCCTTTAGGATTGACTAGTTTGATCTCCTTGCAGTCCAAGGGACTTGCAAGAGTCTTCTCCAACACCACAGTTCAAAAGCATCAATTCTTCAGCCTTCGGCCATCTTCACAGTCCAACTCTCACATCCATACATGACTACTGGAAAAACCATAGCTTTGACTAGATGGTCTCTCGCTGAAGAATGTTCTCCTAGGTTATGCCTTTTGCCCAGAGGGTTCAGTCACGTTTGATCCAGCTTCTTGGTTATTGCTCTGTTACCACAGTTCTGTTCCACTGCATTTGTATTTCTTTAGCTCCACTTTTTTTTTTAATTTATTTGTTTTTAATTGAAGGATAATTGCTTTACGGTATTGTGTTGGTTTCTGCCAAACATGAACACGAATCTGCCATAGGTGTAAACTTCCCTGCTTTTACAGATGACTTTATGCCACTCCACAGTCTCTCTTTGAAAGTGTGTCAGTTGTTTGCTTTGTCCTTTGCTCTGTCTTGTTCTCTTTGACAGCCTGGGTTGGTGGCTTTATAGCCATTTCCGTCATCAGTTTCCTGTCTTTGCTGGGTGTGATCTTAGTGCCTCTCATGAATCGAGTGTTTTTCAAGTTTCTTCTGAGTTTCCTTGTGGCATTGGCTGTCGGGACACTGAGTGGTGATGCTTTCTTACACCTTCTTCCACATGTAAGTAAATAATTTATCCCATTAGTGTGTTTTATAGGGCTTCCCTGGTAGCTCAGTTGCTAAAGAATCCACCTGCAATGCAGGAGACCCTGGTTCGATTCCTGGGTAGGGAAGATCCACTGGAGAAGGGATACGCTACCCACTCCAGTGTTCTTGGGCTTCCCTCGTGGCTCAGCTGGTAAAGAATCCGCCTGCAAAGTGGGAGACCTGGGTTCGATCCCTGGGTTGGGAAGATCCCCTGGAGATGGGAATGGCTACCCACTCCGGTATTCTGGCCTGGAGAATCCCATGGACTGTACAGTGCATGGGGTCACATAGAGTCAGACAGGACTGAGAGACTTTCAGTGTGTTTTATTATTCAACATTAAATACTAATACATAATGCATGCATCTATAAATACATATATTGAATATATGTATTTTCAGTTTGTGCTCTGTATTGATATGTATAAAAGGCTGGAAATTTAGTTTCTAGGAGCGTTTGCATGGGTTGTAGCCATGACCCCCAGTCTCACCTTGGTGTGCACCACACCTGGTTCCCTAACACGCAGTGACAGAAGCTCCTGCTGCACCCAGCTGCGGGCCACGGGGGCAGGGTGCCTGGATCTCAGGTGCTGGCCAGGGCCCATCACCCAGCCTGGGCTTCTTGGAAGCACACTGAGAACAGTGGTAGGGGCTTTTCCACTGGATGTATGAACAGTAGACACTATATGCCTGTTAAGACTTATTTGTGGCCATGGAGAAACATTGGAAATACCCTCTACCCGTACATTATGAGAATCGATGGAGAATGTGTCTGTCTTTACACTGAATAGATCCACTCCACTGAAGTGCCATCGTGCATTATGTATGTTAAGCTCTGGGTCACTGCTGCTTATTGGTAGTTTTACTTTTAATATCCTAAACTTCCCCTCATTCTGAAGTAGAACGTTAATTGCCTAATTCTGAATGGTTTCATATTTGACGTTAATTATCTTAGCCAATTTTTCTGACATGTGAAGCAAATGAATTTATAAAATCCGTATTATTTTGCCTTTAGTCTCATGCAAGTCATCACCATAGTCACAGCCATGAAGAACCAGCAATGGAAATGAAGAAGGGACCACTTTTCAGCCACCTGTCTTCTCAAAACATTCAAGAAAATACTTATTTTGATTCTACATGGAAAGGGCTAACAGCTCTGGGAGGCTTGTATTTCATGTTTCTTGTTGAACACGTCCTCACGTTGATCAAGCAATTTAAAGATAAGAAGAAAAAGGTAAGAAAAACTGTACTGAGTACTTACTATGCATTGGACATTTATTTAGAGCAGCACTTGAACTGAACTGTTAGCAGAGTGTTTCCAAGGTGTATGATCTTCATTTGTGAGGAGGTTCAGTACCTTTTTGCTCTCAGTAGCATTCATGGAAGTCAGTAACCCTGGACTTCTCTGTCTTCAGTATTCCCTTCAGAGTCACTGGAAAGGGTAAACATCTATATAAATGACCAAACAAGGCATCGATGGTGGCGGTGGTTTCACGGATGTGTACTTACCCCAAACTCTTTGAGTTATGTACAGTAAGTATGTGCAGCTTTAAAATTACTCAGTAGCTAAATATTATGTTTTGTTTGAAAGACTATCTGACTCACTCAGACTTGCCGTTTGCAAAGTGCCCGCAGAAATAATATGAAGCTCAACAGTAGACTCTATATCTGGTGAAAATATCTTCGGAGTTGCCTATGGTTATCTTCCTCTTCCTCTCTGATGTGACCGGGTAAATCAGTCAAAAGATTGTCCCCATGGGGACGCTTAATAATGACATGTACACATTTTGGCCATTTGTGTGCTCATATTCTGGTCATTTGATGTTGACCAAGAGAGTTCCAGAAAACCATCTATTTCTGCTTTATTGAGTACGCCAAAGCCTTTGACTGGGTGGATCACAATAAACTGTGGAAAATTCTGAAAGAGATGGGAATACCAGACCACCTGACCTGCCTCTTGAGAAACCTGTATACAGGTCAGGAAGCAACAGTTAGAACTGGACATGAAACAACAGACTGGTTCTAAATAGGGAAAGGAGTACGTCAAGGCTGTATATTGTCACCCTGCTTATTTAACTTATATGCAGAGTACATCATAAGAAACGCTAGGCTGGAAGAAGCACAAGCTGGAATCAAGATTGCCGGAAGAAATATCAATAACCTCAGATATGCAGATGACACGACCCTTATGGCACAAAGTGAAGAGGAACTAAAAAGCCTCTTGAAAGTGAAAGTGGAGAGTGAAAAAGTTGGCTTAAAACTCAACATTTGAAAACTGAGATCATGGCATCTGGTCCCATAACTTCATGGGAAATAGATGGGGAAACAGTGGAAACAGTGTCAGACTTTTTTTGGGGGGGCTCCAAAATCACTGCAGATGGTGGCTGAAGCCTTGAAATTAAAAGACGCTTACTCCATGGAAGGAAAGTTATGACCAACCTAGATAGCATATTCAAAAGCAGAGACATTACTTTGTCAGCAAAGGTCCGTCTAGTCAAGGCTATGGTTTTTCCAGTAGTCATGTATGGATGTAAGAGTTGGACTGTGAAGAAAGCTGAGTGCCGAAGAATTGATGCTTTTAAACTGTGGTGTTGGAGAAGACTCTTGAGAGTCCCTTGGACTTCAAGGAGATCCAACCAGTCCATTCTAAAGGAGATCAGTCCTGGGTGTTCATTGGAAGGACTGATGATGAAGCTGTACTTTGGCCACCTCATGCAAAGAGTTGACTCATTGGAAAAGACTCTGATGCTGGGAGGGATTGGGGGCAGGAGGAGAAGGGGACGACAGAGGATGAGATGGCTGGATGGCATCACCGACTCGATGGACATGAGTTTGAGTGAACTCCGGGAGTTGGTGATGGACAGGGAGGCCTGGCGTGCTTCGATTCACAGGGTCGCAAAGAGTCTGACACGACTGAGCAACTGAACTGAACTGAACTGAAGATCTTCTTGGAGTCAGAGTTCTGTATGATCATTTTTTTCTCTGCAGCCCTGCTACTTCTTCTAAATTTCCAGTTTTGGTTTCTCTTAAATTGAGCAAGAGGTTACATACTTGTAAAGCTATTTTAATGTAGAAAAAGATTTATACAGTGATTGCCTTATGTAATTGGCAACTTGCCTTTGAATCTTTCAGAAGCATTCAACTTAAATTTTCATGGCAGTAACTCTTTTCACTGGCATTTCATAGTCTGAATAATATGTAATTAAATCATGCACTTGGAATAGCAGGTATAGCTGGCATGAAGAGACTTGAAAACTAACATAGTTGATTCTTGCTGAGCTTAGAGCTCAGGTTGGGAACCCAGTGCATGTGAGCAGAGTAGCCTCCTCCATCCTGTGAATATTTTCCCTTATGGATTTTACAGTCACTTAAATCTCAAACTGAAGATTTTGAACCCTTACTGAATGTCAGTTTACAGGGAATAAGTGAAGCAACAAGAGCTGACTCCTTAATACAGGAAGTCTTCCATGTCCCCATTGTCCCTGCTGCTTCACTTGGGTAGCTTTGAGGATATATCCTCCTCCTCTGCATTCTTAAGGATTTTTTTTGCAGGGGAGGGGTTTGTTTGTGTTTGTTTGTTTTACTGCATTTCTATTTCAGATGCCATTCTAATTTCAGTGTAATTTTCTAGTTTTACCTAAAAAGTGCTGTTTATTACCCTGGTGCTCTAACATAGGACTCTAAGAGGTAGGCTGTCTGTAGCAATACAGATCAGTGTTTTTCAGACTCTTTAAGTTATAACTATTTGTGAGTTGTGAAATCAATCTTGTGTCTTGACCCATGTTTTTAAATGTAACAGTGATATTACAGTGCATTCTATATATTACTCTGTTACATATATATTATTATGCATTGTAGTTAACGAAGTTTGGAATTTCTGTTCTCAGATAATTTCTGCTAGCATGTGAGCTTTCAAGGGCCAGGACCGCTCCATCTTCTTTACTGCTATATCTCCATTGCCTCGAATAGTGTCTGGCACATAGTAGAGGATTGATAAATACTTGTTGAATGTTTAAGAAGCATTAAGGGCTTCCCGGGTGACAGTAGTGGTAAAGAACCCGCCTGCCAGTGCAAGTAAGATGTAAGAGACGCAGATTCGATGCCTGAGTTGGGAAGATCTCCTGGAGGAGGGCATGGCAACTCACTTCAGTATTCTTGCCTAGAGAATCCCATGGACAGAGGAGCCTGGCGGGCTAAGTACAGTCCATGGGGATGTAGAGTTAGACACAACTGAAGCAACTTTGCACACACGCATAAGAAGCATTAAATAGTAAATAAGCATGATTTCTAAGCAAAGACTTCCCACAGATGTTTCACAAACATTTCATGTTCTCTTCCTTTTTAGAAACTATTGCATTTATCTTTTTTCAAGGGCATCCAGATCTTAGTGTTACTTATATAACAGTTTTAAATCTCATTTAGTTCTGTCAAAAAGAAAAAACTACTCCTTACATGGTAAGCATTGGTAGCTCTTCAGACCCATCAGTTTAGTTCAGTTCAGTTCAGTCACTCAGTCATGTCTGACTCTTTGCAACCCCATGGACTGTGGCACGCCAGGCTTCTCTGTCCATCACCAACTCCCAGAGTTTACTCAAACTCATATCCATCGAGTCAGTGATGCCATCCAACCATCTCCTTCTCTGTTGTCCCCTTCTCATCCCAACTTCAGTCTTTCCCAGCATCAGAGTCTTATAATGGAACATTTTACCTAGGATTTCCCTTAAGACATCCATATATGTCAATCTCTTTATTCAAATTAGGGTTGAATCACATACTTGGTGTGGGGCACCCCACTCCAGTACTCTTGCCTGGAAAATCCCATGAATGGAGGAGCCTGGTAGGCTGCAGTCCATGGGGTCGCACAGAGTCGGACACGACTGAGCGACTTCACTTGCACTTTTCACTTTCATGCATTGGAGAAGGAAATGGCAACCCACTCCAGTGTTCTTGCCTGGAGAATCCCAGGGACGGGGCAGTCCTGGTGGGCTGCTGTCTATGGGGTCGCACAGAGTCGGACACAACTGAAGTGTCTTAGCAGTAGCAGTAGGCTCTTAACGATATTTCTACCTCAGACTTTCTTTCTACCAGATTCTCAGGTTTCTTGCTTAGGCTGGAAACCTTAGGCTGAAAATCATCTATGAATCCCCCTCATCCTCATATCCAACCTAGTTTTATTAAGTGTATCCAGAAGTGAAATTATTTGTTTCTCTCCATCTTCCTTGCTGTTGTTCTGGTCTAAGCTCGGCTTACCTGACTGACAGCAGCTGCCTCCTGACTAGACTGTCTACATTATTTTGTTACCCTCTTCTAATCCAGAGTGGAGAGGGCAGAGTGATTTTAAATGAGTCTGATGAGGTTGGACACCACTGCTGAAAATCCTCTGTGTCTCTCAGTCTCATTGCTTATACGATGAAGTCCATAGCTTCATGATGGATGAAGTCCATAGTCCATGGTTTGCACTGTCTGGACTCCCCGCTACCCAGCCTCATTACTGGCCGCCCAGTCTCTGACCTACCAGACCCCAACCACCTTGCACTTCTTTCAGTTAAAGAAGGGGCTGCTCCCTTTCTGCTTTAGGGTCCTCCCACATGCCATCTCCCTGCCTGGATTACTCCTCCCCCCACCCTTCTCCAGCAAACCCCTGCTCATCTTTAGGTCTTGGCATAAACATCACTTCCTGGATGAATCCTGTCGTGGGAGTTAGTTAGGTCTTGTTATACACTCTTGTAGTACTGTGTATTTGTCCTTTGTAAAATGTATAAAGTTGGCTTAAAGCTCAACATTCAGAAAACAAAGATCATGGCATCCGGTCCCATCACTTCTTGGGAATAGATGGGGAAACGGTGGAAACAGCGTCAGACTTAATTTTTGGGGGCACCAAAATCACTGCAGATGGTGACTGCAGCCATGAAATTAAAAGACGCTTACTCCTTGGAAGGAAAGTTATGACCAACCTAGATAGCATATTGAAAAGCAAGAGACATTACTTTGCCAGCAAAGGTCCATCTAGTCAAGGCTATGGTTTTTCTTGTGGTCATGTATGGATGTGAGAGTTGGACTGTGAAGAAGGCTGAGTGCCGAAGAATTGAGCAACTGAACTGAACTGAAAGTGTATCAAAAATTGCAATCAAAGAATTGTGTAATCATTACCTGTATAAAACTTCCCTCCCTGTGGGTGATAAGCTCCATGGGAACAAGGACTGTGTGTATCTTGGTTTATGGTGTATTAATGTATTGCCAGGATTCAGCACAGGAAACGTTAGAGCCCCTTAATACTTGTGGAATGAAAGAATTGGTTAAAAACTAGAGATAGTCATTGCTCAACAAGAAATAAAACATCAATTAAGTGACTTAAAGTATCCTGAATTCACTTATTTTCACAAATATTTAAGTACTTTCTGTGTTTGAGGCATCATGCCAGGGGTAGGTATAAAGATTGGTTTGTGCTTCCTTTTAAAAACTCTTATAACCTAAAAATGTGCAGATATTTTATATACTGTTAGAGCTAAAAATGAAATCTCAGTTATGGTGGGGATTGAGTCATATTCAAAAGATACTGCAAATAAGAAGGTGATTGTTTTTGTGACCGTTTTCCTTATCTTAAATATTCTCCGTAAGTCGGTAATACACAGGCACCATTGTTCTAACAGTGACCTTCATTCTTGGGTTCTGAGATATGGACAGTATCTCAAGTATGGTATTCAGCTGGTTTAAAAATCTAGTGATAAATTCAAGACTGACTACTAGGGTTTGTTTCAAAAGAGAAAACTTGGTAATGGCGTTTTATGACAGCAAAAGTATTTTAGTTTTAGTAACAAGTATGTATCAGTATCACAGTATAATTTTAAGTTATAAAAAGTGTGGCAAGTATGGGCTTTCATTGCCCAAAAGAGGCATTGGAGGAAACCAGGCAGGTGGTTAGCAGATCAGTACTTGCCAGGAGGACGTGCCTGTTCTGAATTGATGGCCTGAGGCAGAGCTCAACTTTAATGTGTGTGTGAGTCACCTGGAGATCTAGTTAAAATCCAGGTTCTAATCCATTCACTCTGGGGTGTGGCCTGAGATCATGCATTTCTAAATAGCTCCCAGGGGATGCAGTGCTGTTTTCATGAGAACAGATTATACTGTGTGACCTGAGGGACCAGCAGAAAGATGAGTGTGTGGTTTTTCTTTCATATTACTGATGCATCATCCTTTACCTTTCTGAACAGTTTCTGCCTAAAACAAACTACTAGGTGCTATGAAGTTAAGTGCAGGCCTTGCCCTTAGATGGGGTTTATTCCTTTAGAAGTCTGTAACTGTTGTCTTGTTCTATGAAATCTTTTGCTTAACTGTTTATCTGAAGGTGTATGCATAAGTAAACCACTTATTTCAAGTATTGCTTTTCCTTGCTGTTACAGAATCAGAAAAAACCTGAAAATGATGATGATGTGGAGATTAAAAAGCAGCTGTCCAAGTATGAATCTCAACTTTCAACAAATGAGGAGAAAGTAGATGCAGATGATCGTAAGTCCTTATAAATCTGAGAGCTGGAGGGGAGTCCATTGCTCTGTGATTTGCAGGCAACTCGGACTATCTGCAAGAGATGGGACCATATTCCAACCCCATTAACCTTCCCCTCCCTCTTTTTTTTATTTTTTTGGACTGTGCCACGAGGCGTCTGGGATCTTAGTTCTCCAACCAGGAATCGAACCTGGGCCCCGGCAGTGACAATGCCAAGTCCTAAGCACTGGGCCACCAGGGAATCCCTCCCCTCTTTTTAAACTTATACTTTCTTTTAATTGCCAGTAAGTTGGTTATTTCTATGTATATTTATATGTCTTCTTTCTATAATTTTTTTATTTTGAGGTAAATTCAAACTTAGAGAAAAGTTCCAAGAATAGTATGAAGAATTCCTCTGCCTCTTCCTGTATTCCCCAGTTATTTTGTGTACATTTATCATTCTTTCTCTCTTTCTCTGTGTATATACATACTACTCATTTTTTTTTCTAAACCATTTGAGAGTAAGTTACAAAAGTGATGCTTCTTTACCTCTAAATACTTGTTATATTTCCTAAGAGAAAGGACATTCTCTTATGCAATTACAGGTCAGTGATCAACACCAGGAAATTAAAGCTGATACAATGCCATTTTCTAGTCTATAGACAGACCATTTTCATGTTTTTCCAATTGTCTTAATAATTTCTTTATACTCCCCTAACCCCCAAAAGGAAAAAAAAAATGATCCAGAGTACAATTCAGGGTCAGATGTTGCCTCTTATTGTCCCTCATTTTGAGTTTGTTGTTTTTGCATCAGGTTGATCACTCGGGGCAGGAATGGCACAAAGTGTGTTACATCCTTTTCAGTGACGTGACCTGCCTCCCACCATGATGCTGGGTCACGTAGCGGTGGTGGTAATTTTGATCACTTGGCTAAGGCTGTGTCTCCTGTGTTTCTTCACTGTAAAGTTACTGTGTTACTATGTTTCCTAGAGCTTGTTAGCCTGGCATTTCTTGTTGGACAGGCTCAGTTAAAATTAAAATTTTAAACCAAATGCCTCATGATGACCTTTGAGGTCCTGCCCTGCCTTCCACTCCCCCAGATGGTTCACTCTGTCCAGCCTCACAGCCTCCTTTTCATCCTATGAGTATACCAGATCTGTCTCAGAGGCTGATACTCAGTTTCTTCTGCTTGGAGCACTTTTCTCCCAGGTCTTCATATAAACTCCTCCTATTGTTTCAATCTCAAACTCAGACATCTCCTTCTTAGAGGCCTTCCTGGCTCATCCCAATACAGAGGTCTCCCACTCACTCTCCTCATATTCGCCTTTTCTATTTTCTTCCCATGCTGTCCAGTGCCTTACCTTATTTATACCTGTATTTCCTTGTTAAGTGGCTATTTCCCCCAAGAACATGAGCTTCCTGAAGGCAGAGACTTTGTTCTGCTCCACTTTGTCCTGGTGCCTGGCCCAGAGTAGACACTCAGTTGCTGACAGAGGAGGAAGAGCAGCTTTATTGTTGCTACTGGGCAGTCCTAAGACTTTCTGTCCACCCTTTGTCTCCAGCATGCTGCTCCTCTCTAAAGAGTGAGTGAAATACTTTGACTTGTCTTCCTGCATCTATTCCGTCTTTAGAATTTCCAGTGAAATTTATAATGATGAGAGGAAATAACTTTTAAAATTGGACCATAGTGTCAGGAATGCTCCCAGAAAAGTTGATGCCAGTGTAAAAAAAAGAAAAAGCAAAACCTATTGTTGCAGTTTGCACAGATAAATGTTTCCTGGTGATGATGGTATTTCACATTCTTCTGCTTTTCCTTTTTAATTTTTGTTTGGCCACAATACATGGTTTGCAGGATCCTAGTTCCCTGAATGGGGATTGAACCCAGACCCTTGACAGTGAAAGTGCAGAGTCCTAACCACTGGACCACCAAGGAATTCCCCTCTTTTGCTTCCCCTTGAATTTTGAAAGAGAGGAACTCAGATGACAGAATTGTGCATGTTTTTTATTTCCAACTTTTCTGGAATATTTTTCTAAAATATTTTAAATGTCAACAGTGAAATATCTTTTTAAAATGTGTGTGCTGCTTTTATAATCAGAAAAAAAATATCTTGAAAAACATAGGGAGGCAAAAGAATTTAAGGGAGGATCTGGGGCAGTTACTGAAGGCTATCATTTAAAATCCATTCTTAGTGAAATCATTTAACTTCTAAAATTTACTAAAACATACTGATGTTTTTCGTCAACAGTACTCTAAAGTCTAGTCTGCCAGGCAGATGTATGTGAGAGAGTTGCCATGCTTTGAAGTCTTGTTGACTCTGTCAGTGGAGATTTTGAAATGTGCGCATTAACAGAGCCATTTGACTTTGTCCCAATGTCCTTTATGTTTACATCTAGGACCTGAAGGCTATTTACGAGCTGACTCACAAGAGCCCTCCCACTTTGATTCTCAGCAGCCAGCAATCTTGGAAGAAGAGGAGGTCATGATAGCTCATGCCCATCCGCAGGAAGTTTACAATGAATATGTACCCAGAGGGTGCAAGAATAAATGCCATTCGCATTTCCATGATACACTCGGCCAGTCCGATGATCTCATCCACCACCATCATGACTACCATCATATTCTCCATCACCACCACCACCAGAACCACCACCCCCACAGCCACAGCCAGCGCTACTCTCGGGAGGAGCTGAAAGACGCTGGCATCGCCACATTGGCCTGGATGGTGATCATGGGGGACGGCCTGCACAATTTCAGCGATGGCCTCGCAATTGGTATGTCTCTGTGTTTCAGCCCTTGTTTGTTGATCTCTGAAAATGCCACTTTAAGCTGCTGATTTTAGCAAAGAGTAGGTTGGTTTGATAAGGCTGTTAACATCCAAGGTTATCAAAATGTTATCTCTTCTTTGACTGCTTTGACAGTGATGTACTTGATAAATGTGGGATAAGATGAAAAAGTACTGGAAACTGCTTGGCCCCTTAACTAAATTGAAGTTACTTTCTCAAAAATTACTTTCTCTTATCTGCAATATAAATAGTATGTATTATTAAAGTGAAAGTATCTTTTCCACCATCTTTTCTATTATGCTAAAGGAATCTTCATCTACCTAATAAGTTTAAATTACTAATCCGTACCCAAAGAAGAATTACAGACTTTTTGTAAGTTGTGCTACCATTGAGAGATAATAGAATATTTATGAATTGTAGTAATTTAGTGCAGGAAGGGAGGAGCTTCCCAGGTGGCACAGTAGTAAAGAATCAGCCTGCAAAGCAGGAGATTCAAGAGACAGTTCCTGGGTCAGGAAGATCCCCTGGAGAAGGGAATGGCAACCCACTCCAGTATTTTGCCTGGGAAATCCCATGGACAGAGGAGCCTGGTGAACTATAGTCCATAGGGTTGCAAAGAGTTGAACATGAATGAGCACTTGTGCACATACACAGACCCACAGAGTTCTAGAAGGAGCCATGGAAATAATTACGGAGCAGGTAGGCGAGGTCCGACGAGGCAGTGTTGTTTTGTTGCCCAGCTGAGATGAGCCCAGGCCCTGCTCCCCGCACTGCACTCTTCCTCCTCTGCACCATGCACTTCCTCCTCTGCACCATGCACAACTTAAGCGACACAGAAGGATATGCAAATGCTCAGTCATGGTTGTAAGTAATCAGTTGTATAACGTGTTAACTTTTAAAAGCAGGGAGCTATTTGTCTTAAACCTCCCTTATCAAGACATTGAAAGAATAAAAGTTAAAAAGTCTAGTTACACAGTGGATTCCTCTGAGGCATGGAAACATATTTGTACTCTTGATTCCTGAGGTTTTTTCCCCTAAACCTTTTAAATCAGTTTGTTTTATATTTCTCCATAAGTGCTTTATGTGGTAGCAGTTACTTCTCAGGTTTGTGTAAGATCATTTAATCGCTTTAAGGCACAGCCCAACCTTCCCTTCAATCATATCTCTTTGTTCTCCTTTGGGAAATTTAAGCCTAATTGAATGTAATCTAAGATTAGTAATGAAGAAGTTACAGAGTGCAGTTGAGAAAGTTCTGTTTATTCACAACCAGAATATAGTTTCTTTCACCTCATTGTATGTGCTATACAAATTTTAAAAATACACACCCACAAAATACTGCAGTGATTTTTTTTACACAGGTGCTGCTTTTACTGAAGGTTTATCAAGTGGTTTAAGTACTTCTGTTGCCGTGTTTTGTCATGAGTTGCCTCATGAACTAGGTAAGAGAACCCTTCAAATGGTATTTTCCAGGTGGGTAGCATATCTTAGTGTCACTACTGGCTTTTGCTAACAATAGTTTCCAGCAGGCTTTCTCATTTATGGCTTCTCATAAGTCTACTATCCTAGCTAGCTTTGTTTCTTACTAAGGACAAGTCTGTTTCCAGCCAGAATTCTAACCCTGCAACTCTGATTACACAATTGCCTGTGTGGGGTTGCCAAACAGATCCCTGAGCCCCATCTCTGGTCCTCTTCCCCTGCCAGATACTTTCCTGTATCAGCGTATGGTGACGTCAGTCCCTGTTTTCATTGTACACAGAATAGGAATAAGACCATAGGCAAATAAAGAGTCATATTCCATTAACAGAGAGAACTTGACAAAGAGAATGTCATTGGAACTAAAAAGAAAGAGAAGTTAACGAATTGTGTTTTGAATATTCTTTTTCTCTGTCACCAGAAGGCAATGGCAACCCACTCCAGTACTCTTGCCTGGAAAGTCCCATGGACGGAGGAGCCTGGTAGGCTGCAGTCCATGGGGTCACTAAGAGTTGGACACGACTGAACGACTTCCCTTTCACTTTTCACTTTCATGCATTGGAGAAGGAAATGGCAACCCACTCCAGTGTTCTTGCCTGGAGAATCCCAGGGACGGGGGAGCCTGTTGGGCTGCCATCTATGGGGTCTCGCAGAGTCGGACACGACTGACGCGACTTAGCAGCAGCAGCAGGACTTAAAACCTTCCCAGAGTTGCCCTGGTTCTGTGTGTGTCTCTGTTTTTCTTCTTACCGGTGGCCACACGCCTGTCGCACCATTCTCACCTTTGTCCCTTGGCGTGTGTTCTGCCATTTCGAAGGCCTCCCATCTTCCTGTTCGATGCTTGTAAGCCTCAACATCTGATTTGTGTTCCACATTCTAGATCCTTCAGGCTCCACGAAGCCTCTCTGAAGTACTTTGATCTTAATTTCTTTTCTTCTTTTATAACCAGAACATTAGACTCTTCAGCTCTTAATTATGATGCATATTGCCTTAATCATTTGCTGATCATTTCCTGTGTGTTCTCTACTCCCTCTTCCTGCTTGTGGTCATTTGAAAGCCCCTTGAAGACAGTGCAAGAGCTCAGTGGTAGATTCTTGGTATTGACATTCTTTGACAAACAAGAAACCTTAAGAAAAACTTTGGATAAAAGATATCTTAGTTTATAAAACTGATTAACTGTTAACCCTGGGTGATTCTTAATTTTGTCTTTTTTTTTCCCACTCCTCAAAAAAATTGGAGGATTTTTTAAATCTGGAAAGTCTTTTGGGTATGTCTTAAAAATGATTTTTTTAATGACTTTAATTGCCTTTTTGTGTTTTCTGTTAAAGGTGACTTTGCTGTCTTACTGAAGGCTGGCATGACTGTTAAGCAGGCTGTTCTTTATAATGCCCTGTCAGCCATGCTGGCATATCTTGGAATGGCCACAGGAATTTTCATTGGTCATTATGCTGAGAATGTTTCTATGTGGATATTTGCACTTACTGCAGGCTTGTTCATGTATGTTGCTCTGGTTGATATGGTAAGTTTTTAAGAAGTCAAATTACAGAATTGACTAACAATGAAATAAAAATGTTCAATGAAACAGCATTTTTTAAAAGAGTGTAGGGTAAATGTAGTAGCAGTGAGATTCTGTGCTCAACAAAGTATACAAAGTATACTTCAGGATACACAGAAGTATCTACCTGCTTCTGATGTGTCTTTCTGAGAGGAGAGTTTCAGTAATCAGGCATTGAATTGTACATAGACTTGTGAGAAACCTAGTACAAGCCACATACTGTTGGCAAACTGTGTATGCATCAGAACACTTAAAGGATCCTTAGTAACGGATAAAGGAGTCGTATCTTTTTGTCACCAAAGTCCACTTAACAGTCTCAGCCAGTCTTACTGCTAAGATTATATTTTATAAAAGATTTCCAAATCTCTGAACTTTAAGTGAACCACATGTTATGTACAGATACAGACAGTAAGCAGGGTAATCAGTGTAGCTCTCCATTTTACAGTGGAGTAAACTGAATCAATATAATTTTGATTTGCTGAGCAGACCATGAGTAGTCATTGTTAATTAACTGTTAGGAAATGCTGTGTGACCTTATTAGCTAGATTCATGTTTTAGAAATTTGACTCATGGTATATCCAGCTACATAGAAAGCTAGTACAGTGTCCTGGAAGTTCTTCTAAAATCTGTGGTTCTGGAAACTTAAAGGTTGCTCTTTTTTTGTTTGTTTTAAAGGTACCTGAGATGTTGCACAATGATGCTAGTGACCACGGATGTAGCCGCTGGGGATATTTCTTTTTACAGAATGCTGGGATACTTTTGGGTTTTGGAATTATGTTGCTTATTTCCATATTTGAACATAAAATTGTGTTTCGTATAAATTTCTAATTAGGGTTTAAATGCTAGAATTTAAACTTAAAGCTGTAGTTTGCTGTCTGTAGTTTGAATAGGTCATAGGGAGATGAGTTCGTATGATGCGATCCATAGCACTTAAGGTTAGTGGATTTTGTGATTTTTTTGTATTGAATATTGTCATTTGTTATGCCTATAAGGTCAGTTATGGTGGTAACATAAAGGTACGTTTTAATATTTAAGTTATTCTGTTTTGGGAATATAAGCTATATGTGCAATTTACCAATATTACCAGTTTATTGTATAAACAAGAGATTTGGCATGACATGTTCTGTATATTTCAGAAAAAAAATCTTAATTTTTTTTTTTTTTCTAGAACTAATTTAATATAGTGATTCCCATGCTGGATTTTAGGCCTCTGAAGAACTGCTGGTGTTTAGGAGTAAGAATACACATGAAGCTTAAGATACCAATAAAACTTAAACTGAATTTAAGCTAAGAAATAAGGAGAAAAAGAGAAGAATCTGTATGAATTAAGAAGTTATAGATTTCATATAAAAAATCAAAACTGGTTATTAAATAGAAGGGGAAATTTAGATATAAGTGAAAAAAGGCAGTATCAGTAAAGTACAGAGTACATTCATAAACATTTTTGTCAGAATATTAATTGTTCCAATAAAACCTCAGCACTTTTTACTAATTTAGTTGTACATTTAACTTTGTATAGTAAAGACATCTAAATATATTTAATAATTTGAAAAATACATCATTTGACCAAGAAATTGGAATTTTAAAATATGTATGGAGATACGCCAGATGAGTATGAGTAAGTTTATGTATTGTCAAAAGACTTGGATATCACCAAGTCATGTTATGTATCACCCAAAGTTACATTATTGGATGTTCTGGTTATCTGGTTTACCACTTGTCAGAGTATTAGAATTTCAATATATGTAAGAACATTAAAACAGTACTGATTATACTTTGACTTCTTGGATTCAGAAGGTAGTTTGGTATCTTTCAGTGCTTCAGTGTTGTCGTTGTGAGCAGTTGTCATTTTTATAGATAGTACTTTAGATGTACTAGGGTTGTATGGCGTTCTCTAGTTGTTGCTTTTCTACAAAATAAATTCCCATGTCAGCTTCATATCATATATTCTGATTTTCTTTGCTTGTTTTTTTTTTTTACCATCTTAGCCATTTTTAAGCATACAGCTTGATAATTTTGCATATATTCACAATGTTATGCAATTTGTCTCCAAAACTTTTTCATCTTGCAAAACTGAAACTCTTCGTTTCCTTCCCATAGTAACCACCATTGTACTTTCTATTTCTATGAATTTGAGATGTTTGATTTTCTTAAATATAACCCAGACTATATATACTTGTCAATTCATTTATATTATTGTATTAGGTGGCTTTATTCAATTTTTTACATTTTTATCACAAAGGGCACTTCAGAAAATACTGGTCCACAGTTTGTTCAAAGCTGTCCCTAACTTAGAAAATCCCCCCCAAACAAAAAACAAACCCCAGAACCTAAGCTTGAGAAGAAGCAATGATACCCTAGATTCTAAGGAGAATCAAGAACAACTGGGCAAGACTCTACAGCCTGTGTACTGAAAGACAATTTTGGACCAGCATTTCTGTTCCCCAGACCAAGCGAGAGGGGTCTGACTAACGAGAATTACTTGGATTGGGGTGGGCAGCAGGAGTGCTTGAAAGGATGAGATGGGACGTCTCCTTCTCAGGCTAAATGATTGCTGTGCTCCAGAAATCCACAGACCCGCCCTGATGCCACTGCTGGGTCAGTGCAAGATGAAATTCTGGACATTGGAAACTGTTCCTCCAGGAGTTTGGGAGATGGCTTGTACCTACTTTTTTCATAGAGATTTTGAAGATGGAAGGTGTGCTGGACCAGTTCACAAAACAGGAAGATAGCAACCATAGTTTGCACTCCAATTTGAACTCACTAGTGAGTATATAGAAGATTTAAGGAGTTGGTTCCCACGGCTCTGTGTGGGAGAGATTGAAGATCAGAGGACAATGCAGAAACTATAGAATATGAACCAAAGGCTGTTTGGGGGAAAACACATAACAGACTGATAGAAAATTAAAAGGTACAAACAAATAATATCTTGAATAAAGAAGGAGACATAAATAGAGATGTAGTAGATCCAAACAATCATTAATTGTTTGGATAATTAACAATCGTTAATTATGAATATTTATGGAAAAAATTGAAAATCAGTAACCTAAAATGACCACCACATCACAGTTGTTCCAGGCCGCCCTCAAAATAACACCCTTTTGCTGTATATTTACCAAAACTTCAAGCAACACATATTATCCAAGTAGATTATGGGATTAGAAAAAAAAAATTCATCATGTTAATTGAGATTAGTGTAACTTGATACAAAACCATTCTGGGAAAAGCAATCTGCCTGGTACCTTAATACTCCCTATATGTTCTTGCAGCTAAGTCAAGAATAAAAGGCCCTGAAAACTCTGCCTGGGCCAATTATCAGTGAACAGCCTTGAAAGATGAGGTGTAAGACAAAGATCAGATCTTGTACAGGAGAGATGGTTTCCCCAAGCTCGGCGTTTCTCAGTGCCACACACACTCAGCATGTGCACCATCCACCTGCAACCTTTCCCTTTGCTTCTATGAGACCTGAAGCCCAAGAGGGTCTTAAATGCTGCTCATGCTGCTTGCTATGCTGTGAACAGTAAAGTCCATTGTGTCCCAGAAGTTCATGTCTTATGCCCCAATCCACAAGACAAACAGGCTAACTTATAGCTTCTAAATTGGATAAAATTCCAGACCTTTACAAAACCTCATAGTATAGTACAAAAAGGGAAAGCAAAAGCGAATGCATGGTCACTTCAGTCGTGTCTGACTCTTTGCAACATTATGGACCATAGCCCACCAGGCTTCTCTGTTCATAGGAAGAATTTCTTCAGGCAAGAATACTGGAGTGGGTTGCCATGCCTTCCTTCAGGGATCTTCTCAACCCAGAAATCGAACCCACGTCTCTTAGGTCTCCTGTAAGAATCCTAAATGAAACAGCAAATCAAACTCAGAAGTGTATGTTTCGATCAAGTAAGGTGGCCCTGGGAATACAAAGATGCCTAATCAGAATACCCATTACCGTCATAAACCATGTTAACAGAGTGAAGTGGAAAGATACAAATTTAATTAATATAATTCTCATTCAGGATTAAAGAAAAGCATTTCAGCATATTAGAAACAAAATTACTAGAATTTGAGAAGTCTAGAAACTTGTCTCCTTGAATATCCCCATCGTATGAAGTCAAGGGTTTAAGAAAGAGTAGCAGTGGAGGGGAAGGGAGATGTGCAGAGAGGGAGGAAATGATAAAGACCAAAAAGAAACTCCTATTCCAAAGATGGAGTGGAACTTGAAACTCCCAACTTATATGTTTACATACAAAGTATAATGAATAAGGAAGTAGCAAGCTGCCATAATTCTATTGGAGAAGGCAATGGCACCCCACTCCAGTACTCTTGCCTGGAAAATCCCATGGATGGAGGAGCCTGGTGGGCTGCAGTCCATGGGGTCACTAAGAGTCGGACACGACTGAACGACTTCACTTTCACTTTTTACTTTCATGCACTGGAGAAGGAAATGGCAACCCACTCTGTGTTCTTGCCTGGAGAATCCCAGGGAC
Source organism: Bos indicus (assembly GCF_029378745.1). Classification (NCBI taxonomy): domain Eukaryota; kingdom Metazoa; phylum Chordata; class Mammalia; order Artiodactyla; family Bovidae; genus Bos; species Bos indicus. Next base: position 21,406,101 of record NC_091783.1, read on the forward strand.
GGGGGAGCCTGGTGGGCTGCCATCTATGGGGTCGCACAGAGTCGGACACGACTTAAGTGACTTAGCAGTGCCATCTGGAAAGCCCAACCCTTTAAACAATAATTCCCCTTTCTTCCCTCCTTCAGCTCCTGGCCTACTTTCTGACTCTACTTACTGCTTGACTATTCTAGGTACATCATATAGATGGAATCATACAATACAATATTTGCCCACATGAGTCTGGCTTATTTTGCTCAGTATAATGTCTTCAAGGTTCATCCATGTTGAAGCATATGTCAAAAATTCTCTCCTTTTTAAGGCTCAATAATATTTCATTATATGTATATAACACATCTTGTTGATCGATTCACTCAGTGAAAACATTTGAGTTGTTTCCAACTTTTGGCTATTTCAGGTACCCTACTGTTAGTATGAACATAAGTGCAAATAGCAGTTTGCCTGCTTTCAGTTCTTTGAGGGGTATATAATATACCCAAAAGTGAAATTGCTGAATCATATGGTAATTCTATGTCTGTTTTTTTAAGAGTTACCATATGGTTTTCCACAGTGACTGCACGATGTCACATTCCCACTAGTACAAGGGTTCCAATTTTTGGAACCTCACCAATATTTGTTTTCTGTTTGTCTGTTGCTTTTTGGTAGTCACGTCTCATTGTGGTTTTGACTTCCATTTCCCTAATGTCTAATGGTGTTGAGCATCTTTTCATGTGCTTATTGGACATTTGTGTATGTTATTTAGAGAATTGTCTGTTCAGATTTCTTTGCCCATTTTTAGATTGAGTTGTTTGGTTTTTGTTGTTGAGTTGTAGGAATTCTTTACGTATTCAGAATATTAATCCTTTATGAGATATGCAATTTGCAAACATAGTCTCTCACTCTGAGTTACTTTTTTACTCTGTTCATGCTGTCATTCAGCGCACACAAAAAATTATTTTGATGAAGTCCAATTTATCTATTTTTTCTTTAGTTGCCTGTACCTTTAGTGTCATGTCTAAATCATCGTCACGTCCAATATTATGAAGGTTTTCCCCTATGTTTTCTTCTAAGAGTTTTATGGTTTTAGCTTTTGATCCACTTTGAGTTAATTTTTCTGAATCGTATTACATAAAGGTCCAACTTCACTCTTTTGAATGTGGATATCCAATTTTCCCAGCACCATTTATTGCTGTCCTTTCCTCCACTGAATAGTCTTGACACCCTTGTTGAAAACCATATATAAAGTTTATTTCTGGGCTCTCTTCTATTCCATTGGTCTATATATCTATCCTAAAGCCAGCATCACACTTTTTAATTACTACAGCTTTTGGACCATATTTGTTTGAGTCTATTACTGAAGTTTTTATTCTATCTTTATTACTGTAGCCTTATAATAATTCTTGAAATCAGTTAAGTCTTGAAATCATAGATTTTCCAAGTTTGCATACCTTTTTTTCCCCCAAAATGTTTAGGCTATTCTATTTCCTTGATTTCCTATGTAAATTTTGGAATCAATTTTTCAGTCTCCAAAACTGTTATGCTTGGTATGTACCCCAGTGCTCATTGTAGCACTATTTACAATGGCCGGGATGTGGAAACAACCTAGGTGTCCTTCAACAGATGAATAAAGAAGATATGGTACATATATACAATGGAATATTACTCAGCCATAAAAAGAATGAGTTTGAGTCAGTTCTAGTGATGTGGATGAAGCTATAGCCTGTTATACAGAATGAAGCAAGTCAGAAAGTGAAAAATAAATATATTAACACAAACATATGGAATCTAGAAAAATGGTATTGATGAGCCTATTTGCAGGGAAGAAATGGAGACACAGATGGAGAGGATGGGCTTGTGGACACAGTGAGGGAGGGAGTGAGTGAGACGAATGGAGAAAGTAACACTGATATACATACACTACCATATGTAAAATCGGTAAGAAGTTGCTATATAACACAGGGAGCCCAGTCTGGCACTCTGTGATGGCCTAGAGGGATGAGACGAGGGAAAGGGAGATTGACTCAAGAGGGAGGAGATATATGTATAATTATGACTGATCCTTGTTATTGTATGGCAGAAACAAACAACGTAAAACTTTTTAAGTATTGTGCTTGTATTTTTATTAGAATTAGGTTAAAACTACAGATGGATTTGGGAAGAATTGACAACCATATTTAGTCTTTGATCAGTGAGCAACAGTATATCTCTCCATTTATTTAGTCTTTGAAGTTTTCTTTCTCAGTGTATAGTGTTCAGCGTGCAAATTCTGCAAACATTTTATTGAAATTGAATCTTTTGTGGTTTTGTATGCTAAGTTGCTTCAGTTGTGTCCAACTCTTTGTGACTCTATGGACTGTAGCCCACCAGGCTTCCCTGTCCAGGGATTCTCCAGGCAAGAATACTGGAGGGGATTGCCATTTCCTCCTCCAGGGGATCTTCCCGACCCAGGGATTGAATCCACATCTCTTATGTCTCCTGCGTGGGTTCTTTACCTCTAGTGCCACTTGGGTTGACATTATTAATCATTCTTTTTTAAATTTCAATTATTAATTTATTTTTTAATATGTAGAAATACAATTGACTTCTCTGTGTTAACTGTATATCCTACAACCTTGCTAAACTCATTTATTCTAGGAGATTTTTGTAGATAGCTTGAGATTTTCTATGCAGTATGCCTTTTGTTTCTTTTTTTTTAAATTATGACTATCACACTAGCTAAGACTCTCCCCTATTTTCCACCCGTGCTGTGCAACATACAGGATCTTAGTTCCCCAAACAGAGATGGAACCTGTGCGTACTGGGGTGGAAGCAGAGTCTTAACCACTGGACCAGAAGGGAAGTCCCTGGCTAAGACTTTCTGTATGATGTTGAATAGGAATAGTGACAGTAGACATCTTTGCTTAGTTCTTATCTTAGCAGGAGAGGCAGTCAGTTTTTCACCATTAGGTGTAGTGTTAGCTTAAGTTTTTTGGAGATGCCTTTTTATCATCTTAACGAAGTTCTCTTCTATTCAGTTTGCTGAGAATTTTTATCATGAATGAATGTTGAATTTTGTCAAATGCTTTTTTGGTATCAATTGATACATTTAGTATGGTAGATTAATTAATTTTTAATTAATGAACTAACCGTGCATTCCTAGGGTAAATCTTATGGTACATGATATGTTATCCTTTTTTTAGATATAACTTTGTTTATTTTTGGCTGTGCTGGGTCTTTGTTGCTGTGCAGACTTTTCTCTAGTTACAGAGAGCAGGGACTACTCTCCAGTTGCCATGCACAAGCTTCTCATTTCATGGCTTCTCTTGTTGCGGAGCACAGACTCTAAGGAGGTTGGGGTTTCAGTAGTTGTGGCTCCTGGGCTCTAGAGCACAGGCCCAATAGTTGCGGTGCATGGGCTTAGATGCTCCACAGCATGTGGGATCTCCCTGACCCAGGGATCAAACCAGTGTCTCGTTACTTTGGCAGGCTGATTCTTTGCCACCAGCACGTGAGGGAAGCCCAGTGTGTTATCCTTTGTGTATATTGCTGGATTCAATATGCAAATATTTTGTTGAAGATTTTTGTTTCTGTTAAGCTCATGGCAGATATTGGTCTGCAGCTTTCTTGTACTGTTCTTGTCTGATGCTGGTGTCCGAAGAATGCTGGCTACATAAAATGAGGAGGGGAGTCTTTCCTCCTTTTTTATTTTTTAGAAATAGTTAATTTACAGAATTGGTATTATTTCTTCTTTAAATTTTTGTTAGAACTCACCATTGAAACAATCTGGGGCCTAGAGTTTTCTTTGAAGGTTTTTAATCTATTTATTCAATTCCTTTAATAGATAAAGGAATATTCAAGCCATCTATTTCATGTTTAATGAGTTTGGGTAATTCATGTATTTCAAAAAATTGGTTCATTTTATGTCAGTTGCCACATTTATAGATATAAAGCTGTGTATCATTTATCCACTTAAGTTCTAGAGTGATATCATTCCTACTATTGGTAAAGTGCATCTTTTTTCTTTCTTGATCAGTCTGACTACAGTTTGTCAATCACAGTCATCTTCTCAAAAAATAAAGCTAACTATAAACCTACTATAATCAAGACTCTGGTGTTGGTTAAGAGATAAATATATAAATGAATGGAGTAGAACAGAGTCTAGAAATAGACCTACACAAATACAACCAACTTATCTGTTCACAATGGAGAACTCAGAAGTTTCCAAGAAATGGAATAGGGATAATTGAACATTACAGAGGAAAAAAGAACATCTACCTAAACCTAACAACTTTTTACCCAAACAAAATTTTACCCAAAATAGATCATAAGTACAACACCATAAAACTCTTAGAAAAAAACATGAGATAATCCTCAGGACCTGGGGTTAAGCAAAGAGCTCTTAGTCTACAAAAGAATAAATTGATAACTTGAACTTCATCAAATGAAAAATTTTGGTTTTTTGAAAATGTAAGAGTCTCAACAGACTGAAAGAAAAATATTTGCAAATAACATTCAATGAAGGACTTTTATCTAGAACATATAAAAAACTCAGACTTTAATAAAACAACCTACTTTTTTAAAATATGCAAAATACTTGAACAGACATATCACCAAAAAGGACATGTGAAGCACATGAAAGGTATTCAGCATCATTAACCATTAGGAAAATTCAAACCATGATAAGATACTCAGCTACTAGATAAGATACTCACCTACTAGAATGGCTAAAATAAAAAACAATACCAATTGCCAGCAAGGATGTAGAACATCTGGGACTTGCATACACTGCTGGCAGGTGTACAAAGAGGTACACCCACTGTGAAAAGCTATTTGGCAATTTCTTATAAAAGTAAACCTACATTATGACCCAGAAATCCCTCTCTGAGTGTTTACCCTAGAGTAGTTAACTTATGTTTACCTGAAAACTTGTATAACAGTTCTATACAGGATTGCCAGAAACTGGAAACCACCCAAATATCTTTCTACAGTTGAATGGATACATAATACTCTGGTGTTTGCTCCATGCAGTATTATTCAGTAAGGAACAAAATAGCAATGCTCAGGAATGGGAGAAAAAATGACAAAACCAATACAATTGGCCAAAAAGAACACAAAGACGCAGAAGACTGCCCCTGTTCCCTCTCTGAGTTCACCCCGGCATCTTCCCACGTGTACTTTTCCAATGAAAACACTGGGCAGTTGATGTATACAACTTCCATGAATATCAAAGGCATTGTGCTACGTGGAAGAGAGATAACGAGAGGTTATATATTGGATATTTCCATTTCTATGACGTTCTGGAGGAGATAATAGGAGAGGAAGAACAGGCCAGCAGTTTCCCAGGGTTGGTGTTGTGGTGAGGGTGTCACTATAAAATGGTAATGCAAGATTTTTTGAAGTGATGGAACCAGTCTGTATCCTGATTCTAACGATGATTGTACAAATCTACATATGTATTAAAGCTTACAGAACTCCAATGAAAACTTAAAAAGCAAATTTTCCTGTAAAACTTTAGGTAATTTAGTTGTACAATGTACAAATTATTTATTTATACAAGGGTGTGGATGTACGATTATAAATTTCAAGTATATACAGTGAGGTGGGGGAGTTTTATTTTTTTGGCTGCACTGTGAAGCGTGCGGGATCTTAGTTCCCTGACCGAGAATGGGACCCGTGCCCCTCTGCAGTGGAAGTGTGGATTCTTAACCACTGGACCGCCAGAGAAGTCCCGTCCCATTTAGTATTCTTTATTTATTTTCTGTGGGGCTTCTCAGGTGGCTCAGTGGTAAAGAATCCACCTGCCAGTGCAGGAGATGCAGGAGATATGAGTTCAGTCCCTGAGTTGGGAAGATCCCTTGGAGAAGGAAATGGCAACCCACTCCAGTATTCTTGCCTGGAAAATCCCATAGACAGAGGAGCCTGGTGGGCTACAGTCTATAGAGTCACAAAGAGTTGGACACGACTGAGTGACTGAAGACGAGCACACACGATAAATTTTCTGTACTTGAATTTTACTTTATGATGCCTTTTTTGTGTGTGGTAAAACAAACACATAAATGGTACTGCTTCAACTATTTTTAAGTGGACAGTTCACTGGCATTAAGTACATTTTTACTCTTGTGAAAATATCACCACCACCCATCTTCAGAGCGTTTTCACCACCCTATACTGAAACACTGTATCCATTGAAGAATAATTCCCTATCTTCCCTACCCCCAGCCCTTGGAAACCATGGTCCTACTTTCTGTTTCCATGTATTTGACTATTCTAAGTACACCATATAAATGGAATCATGTGGTATCTGGTCTTCTGAGTCTGGCTTATTTCACCTAGTATAATATTTTTAATATTCGTCCATGTTGAAGCATGTGTCAGAGAGTCTCTTCTTGAAAGGTGAATAGTATCCACTGTATGTATATACCACATTGCATTTAACCATTTGTCCAATGATGTAGTATTGGTTCCATATTTTGTCTTTTGTAAATAATGCTGCTATGAACAAATATCTATTTGAGTATCTGCTTCTGTTCTTTTGAGTATATACACAGAAATGGAATTGCTGAATCATATGTTTAATATTTTAAGGAACCACCATACCATTTTCCACAGCATTTAAAATTTCCGCTAGCAATTTTCCCCACTGACATTTTGTTAAGAGGAAAGGTATATATAAGGGTTCTTTAAAAACAATTTTATTTTATATTGGGGTATAGTTGATTTACAATGTGTTAATTTCAGATGTACACAAAGCGATGCTGTTATACATATATCTATTCTTTTTCAGACTGTTTTCCTACTTAGGTTATTACATAATATTGAGTAGAGTTCCCTGTGCTGGACAATAGAACTGCCATGTTTTGTTAAGCCAAGAATAAATATATTTGCATTGGGGCAAGAATTATATAGTTAAATCATTTTTAAGTTTATGTGTAAAATTCTATGATTCTATTACAACTAATCTAATGGTAAAGAATTCTTATGAACTGATTTACAAAATTAATCATCATTTGCAAAGTTGTTTCTGGGAGAAAATGCCTTCATAGATTCCTTGTGTTGTCTTAGAAAGTTTTTTTTAACTTGGAAATGCCAATACACGGGCTATCTAGACTGTATTTAAATCAGTGCAGTAACCTGATTTAATAGAACCAGTCTGCCGCCTTGTGGAATTTTAATGCAATTTCCAGTTTTATAAACAGAAGTGAAAGTGAAGTCGCTCAGTCGAGTCCAACACGACCAGGCTCCTCCGTCCATGGTCCATGGGATTTTCCCAGGCAAGAGTACTGGAGTGGGTTGCCATTGCCTAAACGGGATGGCCATAATTTAGAGATGATGCCACTTGCATTCAATAATTGTTTTGTTTTTCTTAGTGTCAATTTAAAGAACCAGTTTTTAAGATTTATTTTTAATTGGAGCATAATTGCTTTACAATATTGTATTGGTTTCTTCCACATAATAATGTGCTGCTGCTGCTGCTAAGTCACTTCAGTCGTGTCCGACTCTGCGAGACCCCATAGACGGCAGCCCAACAGGCTCCCCCATCCCTGGGATTCTCCAGGCAAGAACACTGGAGTGGGTTGCCATTTCCTTCTCCAGTGCATGAAAGTGAAAAGTCAAAGTGAAGTCGCTCAGTTGTGTCCAACTCTTAGCGACCCTATGGACTGCAGCCTTCCAGGCTCCTCCATCCATGGGATTTTCCAGGCAAGAGTACTGGAGTGGGGTGCCATTGCCTTCTCTGATAACAATGTGAATCAACCCTAAATACACATATGTCCCCTCCATCCTGAACCTCCCTCCCACCCCCCAAACCAGCCCACCTCTCTAGGTTGTCACAGAGCACCAGGCTGAGCTCCCTGTGTTATACAGCAACTTCCTACTAGCTATCTGTTTTACACATGGTAATGAATATATTTCAATGCTACTTTCTCAATTCGTCCCACCCTTTCCTTCTCCCGCTGTGTCTACAAGTCCGTTCTCTATGTCTGTGTCTCTATTCCTGCCCTGCAAATAAAAAGATCCAGTTTCATTTAACATATCTATCTAAGATCTATATGAGGATAACTTTGCTAATAAGTTATCCTAATAAGTTTTGCTAATGGGCAGAAGTATTTGAATTAATATAAAGGTATTTTCTGTTCTTGTTTAGGAGGAATACATAAAACATGGAAATTGAGTGGTCATGGAAAAAGATTCAAATCACTCTTTTACCACATAAGAGATTGCATATTGCAGAACTTCTCATTCTTAAGAAAAAAATGCAATTTAAAAATAAAATTGTCTACAATTTATATGAACTTTGAAAACATTATGCTGAGTGAAATAAGCCAGAAACAAAAGGACAATTTTCTCCTTTTTTATTGTATGGAATTAAAAATTTTTAAAAAATCTCTTCCACTTTATCTTCAGTTCAGTTCAGTTCAGTTGCTCAGTCGTGTCCGACTCTTTGCGACCCCATGAATTGCAGCATGCCAGGCCTCCCTGTCCATCACCAACTCCCGGAGTTCACTCAGACACATGTCCATCGAGTCAGTGATGCCATCCAGCCATCTCAGACTCTGTCGTCCCCTTCTCCTCCTGCCTCCAATCCCTCCCAGCATCAGAGTCTTTTCCAATGAGTCAACTCTTCGCATGAGGTGGCCAAAGTACTGGAGTTTCAGCTTCAGCATCATTCCTTCCAAAGAAATTCCAGGGCTGATCTCCTTCAGAATGGACTGGTTGGATCTCCTTGTAGTCCAAGGGACTCTCAAGAGTCTTCTCCAACACCACCGTTCAAAAGCATTAATTCTTCGGTGCTCAGCCTTCTTCACAGTCCAATTCTCACATCCATACATGACCACTGGAAAAACCATAGCCTTGACTAGACAGACCTTTGTTGGCAAAGTAATGTCTCTGCTTTTGAATATGCTATCTAGGCTGGTCATAACTTTCCTTCCAAGGAGTAAGCGTCTTTTAATTTCATGGCTGCGGTCACCATTTGCAGTTAGTTGTAAACATTTAGCAAAGGGAAAGTAATTATGAAGTAATAATAGCATTGAGACTTCTCTGGCAGTCTGGTGGTTAAGACTCCGAGCTCCCAATGCAGGGGGCAAGGGTTCAATCTCCAGTCTGGAAAATAAGATCTCATATGTTGCACGGCTCAGCCGAAAAGAAAAAAAAAGAATAATAGCATTTATTAAGGTCTGTTGTAGTTCTGAACATAATTCTCTCAGTTCATATAACAACTCTGCAGTATAGACCTGATTAATTTCATACTGCAGATAAGGAAAATGAAGCTCAGTTAAATTCATTGGTGTGACAAAAGTCTCAGCACCATTTGATGCCACAGAAAAGGCTTCAGGTCCTGTCAGTTTCCAAAGCTGAAACATTGGGGGAGTTCTCACTGGGCACCCCATCTTGAAAAGGATTTCCTGATCTGTTGTCTGGTGTCCTTTTTTGCCATTTGCTTTGAATTACCTGATTCCACATTAGAGATGTGTCTTGTGTCCTGAACTCTGCAGGGCTGGCTGGCCTCGGATTTTTTCTCCAATTCACAGGAAAGTACGCGGTGCTGAATAGGGAGGCATGACAGAGCAGGGTGATTGCCTGCCAGACAGACTGGGCTTGCTAGGCTGCACCATAAAACACCAGGCTTTGAACAAAGAGGAACCATTCTAGTATTCCAGGACTTGGCCAGAACATACTCTAATGGTTCAAGAGAAACATTGCCAAGCAGGCATGTTCATAGATGTCAGGCCAACATAGCGATGGATCTGAAAGCCATTCTTTCAGCAAATACTTACTGAGCTTTGACTATGATCAGATGCTAGTCTATGTAATATTTTATTAAGTACTGAAACAGACAAAAAAACCCTCCCCTAATAGAGCTTTCATTCTAGAAGAATAGGCAGACAATAAGATACATAGGTAAATTAAGGCGTGCAGTAGAAGGTGATTTTTTTTTTAAAAAGGGATTATAGAATCAGATATTTCTCCTGAAAAGACCAAAGGAAAATATTGCTAAATCTTTCTAGTCAACAAAACATAAAATTGCCAGTCAATTCTCATCCTCATCTTGGCTAAGTAGCAGCATTTGACATAATTGACCATTCCCTTCTAATGCATTCTTTGGATTTCAGGATTCCACACTACTGCTTTCCTCCTATCCCAATGCCTAATATCCTTTGGCTATTTTTAGGTTATTTCTTCTCATTTTCCCAACCTCTAAATACAGGAGTGCCCTGAGACCTTCTCTGTCAGTCTGCACTCATTAGTGAGTTCATGCAGGCTCATGATTTTAAATACTGTATATCACCAAACTCCAAAATTGTAACTCCAGCCCAGACCTCTCCTCTGAACTAGGGCTTCCCTGATAGCTCAGTTAGTAAGGAATCCACCTGTAGTGCAGGAGACCCCGGTTCGATTCCTGGGTCAGGAAGATCCCCTGGAGAAGGGATAGGCTACCCACTCCAGTGTTCTTGGGCTTCTCTTGTGGCTTACCTGGTAAAGAATCTGCCTGCAATGGGGGAGACCTAGGTTCGATCCCTGGGTTGAGAAGATCCCCTGGAGAAGGGAAAGGCTACCCACTCCAGTGTTCTGGCCTGGAGAATTCCATGGACTGCATAGTCCATAGGGTGGCAAAGAGTCAGACACAGCTGAGCGACTTTCACTGTCTTTCTTTCATATCACCAAACTCCAAAATGGAAACTCCAGCCCAGACCTCTCCTCTGAAGTGCAGGCTATTCAGTTGCTTACCCAACATCTTCACTTATAACTGCAAATTTAATATGAATTTCTGTTTCTTCCTCCTTAAGGAACCTGCCTTCCCAGTGTCTTCCCACAGTTAATTACAATGGTCAGCCTTCCACTTTCAGCTCAGGCTGCGAACCCTAATGTCTTCCTTGACTTTTCTCTTTCAAACCTTGCCTTCTTAGTAAATTTGGCCTGTTCTATTTGCCAAATATATCCAGAATCTGCCAGCTTCTCATCCTCAGTGTTTCTAGCCTGGTCTCACTCACCATCATCCTTCACAGGATTATCACAAGTACAGGTTTCTCCTGCTTTTCGGAAAGTTTGAGTTTCGCCACTTTGCTTTTGGGAAAATATCTACTCACTGAAAGAAATCTCAAGAGGATTTTTCGCTTTTATGGAGAAAAAGAGAAAGGCGAAAATAGTGTTTAGCAGCTAGTGGGTTATGGAGGCTGCACCCAAAGCTGGAGAATGGCACTGCCAAACTCCTTCCCTGGGAACTGAGCTACACTCAGCATCTCAGCATCAAGGCACCTGAGCTTTTCACTGTTGGCGTAAGCATCTGTGCTTTATCGCGATTTATTTTTTCCATCATTAGCAAGATGTGTCCTAAGATAATTGCTTTTTCTCCTTCCATCATTTCAGCTTAGAAAAAATTTTATAAGATCACTTTTGCTTACGGATAGCCAGGGAAACCTATGTCCGATCTCTCTCCTAACCCCTTGGTCCAGCCCCCTCAATCTCTTCTTGACATGGAAGCTAGAATGTTGGCTTTTTAAAACTGAAATGTAATAAGACCATGTCCTTTTCCTGTTCAACACTTTCCAACAATTTCGTTTCGCAGAGTAAAAGCCCAGGTCCAGGGCTATGTGACTGCTCTTCCCTCCCCCGCCCTGGTTTACTCTCTGCCCTCTCCTATGGCTCTCCTCTCTGATCACCCCGCCCTGGTTTTCTCTCTGGCCCTCTCCTATGGCTCTCCTCTCTGATCACCCCGCCCTGGTTTCTCTCTGGCCCTCTCCTATGGCTCTCCTCTCTGATCACCCCGCCCTGGTTTTCTCTCTGCCCCTCTCCTATGGCTCTCCTCTCTGATCACCCCGCCCTGGTTTTCTCTCTGCCCCTCTCCTATGGCTCTCCTCTCTGATCACCCCGCCCTGGTTTCTCTCTGGCCCTCTGCCCCTCTCCTATGGCTCTCCTCTCTGATCACCCCGCCCTGGTTTCTCTCTGGCCCTCTCCTATGGCTCTCCTCTCTGATCACCCCGCCCTGGTTTTCTCTCTGCCCCTCTCCTATGGCTCTCCTCTCTGATCACCCCGCCCTGGTTTTCTCTCTGCCCCTCTCCTATGGCTCTCCTCTCTGATCACCCCGCCCTGGTTTCTCTCTGGCCCTCTCCTATGGCTCTCCTCTCTGATCACCCCGCCCTGGTTTTCTCTCTGGCCCTCTCCTATGGCTCTCCTCTCTGATCACCCCGCCCTGGTTTTCTCTCTGCCCCTCTCCTATGGCTGTCCTCTCTGATCACCCCACTCCAGCCATATGAGCCCTCCTTGCTGTTTCTTGAGCCACACCAGGCACGCTCCTGTGTTAGCATCATTTCATTTGTTCTTCCGTCAGCTTGACACACCATGAAATAACTGCTTGGCTCCTGTTTTCCCGCCTTCAGATTTTCGAGTGTCATCTCAATGAGGCTTTCCCTGGCTGTTTAAAAACTTCTAACTCACATCAACACTCCGCCGCGGCCCCACCAACCCCATTTACTTTTCCCCATGGCACTCAACCCTACACACCAAATAACACTTACATACATGGTTCACTCTTCACCTCCATATAACTTCTATGAGGGGCAGTGATTTCTGTCCATTTTATTCATTGCTCCTCCCCTCGGACCCGGCTCCTATCAGCTGTTCAGTATGTCAGTGTCCTCCAGGTGGGCCATAGTTACACACCCGCAGTTAAACGAGGTGGTTTGCCAGCCTGTTGCAAAGTGGGAGAAAGGGCACCAGGAGAAACTGTGGAGTGACTCCAGTTGTTAGCAAGGACTTAAAGAGCAGTAAGTATATTAGGGATTTGGGAGAGAAGGAAATGGGGCATTGCTCTGGATTGGACGCTGCCCAGAAGCTGTAATAACTCCCTGGTTGCGTATCTTAATGAGTTTTTTCAGGATAGAGGGAAGAGTGCAAACCTAACACTGTAATTGGTAAAATAGCAGCAGCAGTTATATTAACAACGAGAGGGGGGATGTTCAGTTTTTTTTGTGGTTTACACAGTAACCCTATTTTTTATAACTGCTTAGATAAGATTAATGAAGTGATCTGGTTTTTGTTTTGTTTTACCTCATGCTGTCAAGGTCGCAGAGTGGTCTAGATTGATGTAGGTGTTCTGTGAAATTGTTTATGTCCATCAAGGAAAATACCTTGTCTATCAGTGAGTGCCAGGCCAATAACTGATGCCACCTAGACATAGCTGAGAGGACCAGACTAGTTCCCAAGGTCAGTGGTTGCTTTTTTCTTATTCAAGCATACATTTTTAAAAATGATTTAATGAGTGAATACAATGATGGTCTTCATATACCTGAAGGGCTGTCACATGAAAGTGAAATAGGCTCATTTAATAAGAATTCAGAGGGTGAAGTTGGGACAATGGGTAAGTCACAGAGTGAGCAAGTTTCCACTCATCATAAAAGCTTTAAAAAAATTGAGGCCCTCAGTAGAAAGAATTCCAGTGACTTGACTTCTGAACGGAGGCTGGAGATATAATGGGTTAGGATGTTATAGACGTGACTAAGGCACTGATTAGAAGCCTGGACTAATTGCCTTTAATTTGTATGAAGCTCTGTTAAGATCTCCCAAAGCTTGCTTGGCCTTCCAATATTCTTCCTACAGAGTTCCCAAGAAGAATCAGACAGTGGCTCCAAGCTGTTCTAGGTCCTTTGAGGATTCAGAGTCTGGAAGTGGAGACAGACAAGGAAGCAAACATCTGCAGTGCATTGCATTCCCTCCTCCCCCCAGCTGCAGTAACCTCTTTGCTATTTTATGTCTCTATGGATTTGCCTGTTCTAGTTACTTATGGGACTTCCCCTGTGGCTCAGGGGTAAAGAATCTGCCTGCTATGCAGGAACTATGGGATTCCCTGGTGGCTCAGATGATAAAGAGTCTGCCTGCAATGCGGGAGACCTGAGTTTGATCCCTGGGTCAGGAAGATCCCCTGGAGGAGAAAATGGCAACCCATACCAGTATTTTTGCCTGGAAAATCCCATGGACAGGGGAGACTACCGGGCTACAGTCCATAGGATTACAAAGAGTCGAACACGACTGAGTGTCTTCACTTTCATGCAGGACCTGCAGGAGATGCTGGTTTGATCCCTTGGTTGGGAAGATCCCCTGGGCTACAGTCCATAGGGTTGCAAAGAGTCGGACACGACTGAGCATCTTCAATTTCATGCAGGACCTGCAGGAGATGCTGGTTTGATCCTTTGGTTGGGAAGATCCCCTGGGCTACAGTCCATAGGGTTGCAAAGAGTCAGACACGACTGAATGTGTTCACTTTCATGCAGGACCTGCAGGAGATGATGGTTTGATCCCTTAGTTGGGAAGATCCCCTGGAGGAGGACATTGCAACCCACTCCAGTATTCTTCCCTGGCGAATTCCATCAACAGAGGAGCCTGGCAGGCTACAGTCCATAGGGTTGCAAAGAGTCAGACTGAAGTGACTTAGCATGCATGTACAGGTACTTCATATAATTGGAATCATGAAATATTTGTCCTTTGGGTTGGACTTATTTCATTCAGCACATTTTCAAAGTTCACCTGTGTTGTAACATGTATCAGAATTTCACTCCTTTTTATGGTTGAATATTATCACATTGTATGTATATACTACATTTTGTTTGTCCATTGGTCTGTTGAGTCAAGCCAATTTTATTTTATTATTTTTTTATATTTGTTATTTGGCTGCAAAGGTCTTAGTTACAGCACGTAGCATCTTCCTTCATGCATCTTTAGTTGTGGCATGTGGGAGGTTTTTTTTTTTAGTTGCAGCCTGTGCACTCTTAGTTGAGGTATGTGGGATCTAGTTCCCTGAACAGGGATCAATCTCAGGTCCCCTGCACTGGGAGCACAGAGTCTTAGCCACTGGACTACCAGGGAAGTCCCAATTCAAACCAGTTTTGAAAGGAGCTTCTTTATTTGGGGAAGGAAAGGCCAGGTTTTGCAGGAAGGATATTGTTTGCATGATAGATGAATAGAGCAGTGGAAAATGAAATTGTACAGGATTTGGGAAATAATTAGCAAAGTTTTATCACTGCTTGAGGGCTCAAGAACACAGAGAGGGGAGCTGTGGCTGATGGGGCTGCTGGGAATGGCAGAACTGAGTTAATAAGAGCCTTGCATGCCATGCTTAGACTATGACCTTTTTCTTATAGACAAGAGAGACACATTGGAGGTCCGTCCCCTAACTCCAATCAAAGTCTGTTTATTCTATTTATTATTTTTTCTCATTATACAAATAATACATGCTTGTGTTCAAAAAGTCAACCATACTGAAATATAAACATTGGAAAGAAGAGATTACCATTTTCTTACCCATATAGCTAACCCCTATTAAAATTTTGATGTATATCCCATATTAAAACTCACTAGCTGAAGACCACAAGAACCATTTAAAGTTAAAATTAGGTTCATTTAGCTTGCTGCAGCAAGGAAGAGCCCACCCCAGGGAATGTATAGTGATGTGTGGGGATGTATCATTAAGAAGGTATTGGGAAGAGTTTATTACAAGATCTGAGCTTATGCTGGCAGATTCTAAGGAGTCTTTAGGGAAGGTAGGAAACTGTCTTGGATTGGGTGCTGTCAGGACACAGGGACAATTTGGTAGATCTTTGGTAATTTTTATCTGGACTGCCAAAGGATTAAGATTGGGCAGGAGCTATCATTGGTAAAGAAGCTGTAATCATCCTTGTAGGTGTAAGAGGAAGATTTTAGCCATTTTCATGGCTTCACTGGGGACTTGTTTCACTACAGTCTCAGAATGGCCTTGTCTGGTTATTGTTTATATCCTGTAAGGCCTAAATTGATGTTTTGTTAGGAACGTTACAGCCTGTGTGCTCAGTCACTCAGTTGTGTCCGACTCTTTGTGACCCTGTGGACTGCAGCTGCCAGGGTCCTCTGTCCATGGAATTTTCCAGGCAAGAATGCTAGAGTGGGTTGCCATTTCCTACTCTAGAACATTACAGCCTAGAGTGAAAATTAATAAAGGTAAACCTCACTAAAGTGGAAAGATTGAGGGCAGGAGGAGAAGGGGATGACAGAGGACGATGGTTGGATGGCATCACCGACTCAATGGACATGAGTTTGAGCCAGCTCCGGGAGATGGTGAAGGGTAGGGAAGCCTGACGTGCTGCATTCCGTGGGGTCCCAGAGTCGGACACGACGGAGCGACTGAACAGCCCTAAAATGGAGTTGGAAGGCCAGAAGGGGGAGCTCTCACACACCTATCACTGGATCCCCAAAGGAAGAGAGAAACCCTGTCTCTCCAGCAGAAGCCACACTGCTACCACCAGAAGGAGGGGAAATTTTTTGTCCTTGCCTGGCAACAGCCCAGCCAATGATAAAGCCACTATATTTCAAACTCCCGTTTCCTTCAATGGACCTTCTGGTTCTAACAGCTCCTCCCAACTTTCCCTTCTCTGTAAGAGTTTTCACTCTTGTTTTACTGGGCTTCCTTGTGGCATACCACAGTTGTATGCCCTGAAGATCCCCCACAGGGTCACAAGGAGTCAGACATGACTGAAACTATTTAACACATGCAAGCTGTTCCCAAATACACTCATTGTGCTGGTAAAAATAACTGGTGGTTTTTATTGTTTTAGGGTAGCACTAGCTATCAGCTTTCAGATTACCTTTTACTTTCTCAGTTCCCTATTTTAACCCAGGGCAGATGAAGTCAGCCTGCAGGATATTTCACTCTGAAATTCAGATCTACTGTCAAGATTCCATTCATCAGAAGGTTGTTTAGAGAACATTATCTGCTGTTGAACTGAAGTCAGAGCTTCATATTCCTTTTTTAGCAGATGAGCTGTTGGATCAGATGTGACAATGGCTTTATGGCAGTATTTATGTGTATGGGGAAAATATGTGCAGGCCAAAGTACCTGACTTCCTCATTTCTTGTTTTCTGAAACATTTTGGTATTATTAAAGATTCCGGAGAAGCCTATAGAAATGTAAGTACATTTTTCTTTTACGATAATATATATTCTACATTGAGAGGTCAATATTATATCCAGAACAACTCTATTTTGATCATTGCCTGCTCATGTTTATGAAATTTTGAAAAAGTTTCGAAGACTTGGGTGGCATTCACTTACCTTTCCCATTACTTCTCTATGGCAACTTATAGCATCCCCCTTCCTCCACTTTGTTGGAGACAGAAACATCCCTTCCCGGGTGTGAAATGACAGGGATGTTAGACTTGTGAATGTCTTGTCTATTGTGGTGTAAGCCATATAAAAAAGTTGTTAGTAGGGAATCCCCTAATGGTCCAGTGGTGGGAACTCTGTGCTTTCACTGCTGGGAGCACAGGTTCAATCCCTGGTGGGGCCACATGGTAAGGCCAAAAAAAAAAATTGTTATTAATTGAATTTAGGCTTCCCTGGTGGCTTAGTGGTAAAGAATCTGCCTACCAATGCAGGAGACATGGGTTCTCTCCCTGGGTCGGGATGATTCCCTGAAGAAGGAAATGGCAACCCACTCCAGTATTCTTGCTTGGGAAATCCCATGGACAGAGAGCCTGGCCGGTTACAATCCATGGGGTCACAAAGAATTGGACACAAATTAGCGACTAAATAACAACACATTGAATTTAGTTAACCAGAAATCAACTGATGGTTGATTCACAAGGAAAAGATACTAGAGGGGATACTGGGTGGCACTCAAAGGAAAGTGGATGCAAACCCAACAGTTAGTTTTATTACGTGTTTTAGCTAAAAGACAAGAAAATCACATTAGGCGTTAGGTATTATACCAAGGACTAACTGAAGATAAAAAGTGGGAAACATCCAGTAGGATGCTTGGAAACATGTCTGTGGGTTGCTGGTGCTCCCTCCATCAAGAGGAGGTTCTATTGTGCTTCCAACATAGAGGGTACAGGTTTGATCCTTGGTCAGGGAACTAAGATCTCACATGCCATGTGATGCAGTCAAAAATTCAAAAAAAAAAAAAAAAAAAGTAGAGTCTATGTCCTACTCCCATGAATGGGAGTGGGCTTTGACTGTGTTGTCTAATAGAAAAGATAGAAGCAACTTTGTGTGACCTCCAGTTGCCCCTGGGACACTCACTCTAGGAGACTTCTGCAGTCCTCTAAGAGATCTGCATATCCTGGGGTTGCCATGTGGAGAGATCATGTGAAGATGAAGGAGGGAGGGAGGGAGGGAGGGAGGAAAGTGGGGAAAGAGAGAGAGGTGAAGAAGAGGAAGAAGGAGAAGAGGAGGAGATGAGAAGATAAGAAAAGAGAGAGAAGGGAGAAGAGATGGATCTGAAGGCCCTAGCTCTTTCATTTCCCAGTGGTTTGAGTCCAGGCATCAAACATGAGCAAAGAATCCTTTGAGGTGACTCTAGCCACAATCTGACTGTGACCTCATAAATGCTAACTGACCTTGGTCATTCCTCAGGTTTTTGAGCTAAAATAAAATGATTGTTATTGTTTGAAAAGTCACTCTTTTGGGATGGTTTACTATGCTTCACGAGACAACTGGAACAATGAATTGATGTCGTGTAACTTGATACCAGCACTTGCTTAGGTCCTTTTTATTGAATTTTTCTCTGATCGTCTTCATAACCTAAAAGCTCCTGGTCTAAAATTATATAGAAGCTGGCTAGGTGACTGGTGAAGACAGTAGCCATGCAAACCTTTGGTGATAAGATTGAACAGCTTTCCCTCATTTATTATATTTAGTACTATTATCAGAATAGAGGAGAGTAATATATTGTATAAAGGATTAATTTGTAATAACCTGAGAGCATTGAAAAAATCTCTCTACTCTTTCAGTTCATAAAATGTATTACATGTTATCATTTGACAAGAACATTCAAATCTGGAAACTTGTAAGTGAAATCTTTTGTACCCTGTTACTGTATGTCTTTGTATACGAACATCAGTATGCTTCTTTTAACTGGAGAAATACACCATTGAACATAAGTTTATTAATGATTTACATATACAGAGCATAAGGAATTATAGCTATCATGTTCTAATAACTTAAAATAGAGTATAATCTACAAAAATGCTGAGTCACTATTTGTACGTCTGAAACTAATATAGTAAATCAACTACACTTCAATTAAAAATAAAAAATTTTTAAGTAAAAAAAAAACACAAAATTTAACTTAAGACAACTTTTTTAGCTTGTAAGTTTTCTTTTATCCTAAGTTTGGTAAACATAAGAGCCCTCATAACTGTTTGGATCCATTACAATGTGGAGAATGTGAAATAAATGTAGTCATTGCTATTAGGTTTCTTTTTTTTTTTTTTACTGAAATAAAATGCACATAACAAAATTAACCATTTGAAAACATACATTAATTGCATGTAGTACATCTTTGGGCTTCCATGGTGGCTCAGACAGTAAAGAATCAGCCTGCAATGCAGGAGACCTGGGTTTGACCCTAGGTTGGGAAGATCCCTTGGAGGGGAATGGCTATCAACTCCAGTATTCTTGCCTGCAGAATTCCATGGACAGGGGAGCCTGGCAGGCTAAGTCCATGAGGTGGCAAAGAATTGGACACGACTGAGTGACTAACACTAACATACATCTACAATGTTTTGCAGCCCCTGCTTCAAATAAATAGGTCTATTTGATGCCTACTTGGTGGAAAGTTCTTAAGCAGTGCTTCTCAAAACATGGCTTAGGCATTCCTGTGGTTTCTTATGTACCTTCTTTTTTTGCATTCATATTTAGAATATGACAGTATCTCCTCTTCTCTTTTGTGATGTATCATAATTCAGACAAATGCTATGTCAAAATGTGCTAAATTAATTATGAGAATTCTGAAATTAGTTTTTAATTCTGTAAGTAATACATGAATATGTTCTTGTAAAAGATGAAAACAATTCAGACAGAGCTTAAGGGTGCCAATTCTTATCCTGTCTTTACAACACTATTACTGCAATGTGTATTTTTCTAGACCTTCTTGCCATGCCTTTACATACTTATGAATTCTTATAAAATATACATTTTTATAAAAGAAACAGTATTCTGTATCTTTTCTTTTGCAACTTAAAAAAACCCAATCCACCACTGGATTTATAAATCTTTTAAACTACTGCATGTATTCTGTAATATGAACTATCACAAATAATTTAGCCATTTATTTAAAGTCCCAACCCCTCTCTGTTACGGAGCTGGACCACACAACGCCTGGTGTTCAAGGGATTTTTAATTACCCCTTTGGAGACATAGTTTCTCCCAGAAGAAAGGTTCTAGGCCTGGCAAACATGCTGGTGTTTTCCTAGCATTGATAGCAGTTAGGGAAATCGCAGGGTCACAAGAAAGGTGTATAATAAAATGGATTATATCACGCCATATTATCTTCCAAAGTGGCTGTACTAAATTTAAACACCTATGAGGCGATTTTAAATATCCCTTGGAAAAGAGAGCTTCTCCTAGGAGGAGGTTGGCCAACCCCGCCCCGCCTCCCGCCCAGACCCGCCCCGCCTCCCGCCCAGACCCGCCCCGCCTCCCGCCCAGACCCGCCCCGCCTCCCGCCCAGACCCGCCCCGCCTCCCGCCCAGACCCGCCCCGCCTCCCGCCCAGACCCGCCCCGCCTCCCGCCCAGACCCGCCCCGCCTCCCGCCCAGACCCGCCCCGACCCGCCCCGCCTCCCGCCCCGACCCGCCCCGCCTCCCGCCCAGACTCGCCCCGCCTCTTCAGCACTATCCTCAGTCCCGCCCCTTCCGCTAGGAGTTCCCGCCTCTCGGCCGCGCCTGGTTGAGGGGCGGGGCATCGGTCAGCCGTGACGTCACTGCCGGCTGGACGCCATCTTGCTGGTTTGCGGCCGGTGTTGGATGTGGCGGCAGTGGTGGTGAGGGCGTGGGGAAGGGTGGGGTGAGGAGGCGAGGCCGCGGCGGGGGCGGCGAAAGTCTCCTCCGCTCAGCCTCACCGCGTGGGACGGCGCAAACGCGGTGCCGGAGGGATGTCCGCTTTCTCCGAGGCGGCGCTGGAGAAGAAGCTGTCGGAGTTGAGCAACTCGCAGCAGAGCGTGCAGACCTTGTCCCTGTGGCTCATCCACCATCGCAAGCACTCGCGACCCATCGTCACCGTGTGGGAGCGGGAGCTGCGGAAAGGTGAGTCGGCCGCTCTTCGCCCCCCGGCCTGTTCCCTGGAGCCTCCGGGACCCCCCTCCTCGCGCTCCTTGCGATCCCCACTCCCCCAGCGACCCCAGCCCCCGGGTGCCCCGCACCGCCCCTAACCCGGCGCCCCGGGCTCCCTGGCGTCGGTGGGCTGCCGGCGAGGAGGAGCGGCGTGCACCGCGCTTCCTGCGAAGCGATGTTTAGTAGGTGTTGTTGGATAAGATATAAAGGATTAGTGCTACTGTTTAACGTGGAAACAGTAGCCAGGGGCTCAGGACTCCGCTACTAATTACACTCAAATTTAGCAGTGAGGTTTTTTTTTTCATTGTGTACAGTCTAATGGAGGATAGGGGGAAGGGCAAAATTGGGAAGTATGGAAATTAAAAGATTGTTATGGGGTTGGGAAATAATTTTATTTCTATAACACAAAACTCAATCTTGTAAAATCAAGAGAGGAATCAGTTTCTAGACTGGGGGAGTCTAAAATAAGATGCATGATGTAATGGAAAGAATCCTGAATTTGTGGATTTTAGAGGATTGTAGATTTTAGGAGGACCTGGATTAGGGAGATTTCTTAATTTCTGGATCGCAAGTGCCTTACCTGAAAATGTATTAGTTAGGTGATCTAAGGTACTTTCTTGCTATATTATTATACGTCTTTAGGGTAGTGACTTTATTTTACAAAGCATTGGATAGTGCTTCTGTAAGTGAAGTTAACTTTTTTCCAGCTGAAGTCTGCTGTCACTAAAATATCTAGAAGAATCATTTCATTACTGCAGAGCAAATTTATCCAGGAGAACTGATTGTATGATGGTGCGACTGAAAATTAAAATATTTGATCTGCTTAATCTGGATTTATACCTTAATTCTTAATTCATTGGATAAAGAGAGTAGACTCTTCATTGTTGTTTCAGGCATCCTGATGTACCTGATATTATTTTTTAAGCATTTAGCAAACAGTTATTAATCAAATAGATGCTTGTGTACTGATCCATATGAAAGCCATATGTTGTATTAATACCATATCCAAATTGTTTATATAGAATGGAGACAAGCTGTGATTTTCTTGTATATTTGCTTGTTGTTAATTACTTAGAAAAAACTGATGTAGAGTCCTGTTTTTCACTTCATATGTTGAATGTGTGTGTATTGGCCCTCATGGAGAAGTTCAGTTGTGAGTGGCCAAAAGGGTTTGAGAAACAGATATGAATGTCTGGAAAATAGCTCTGAACTTTGAGAAGGCAGGAATTATCTTTGCTTATCAACCTTACTAGATATGAAAATCAGCAACAGTTTTATATTGTTTATGTGGGAGGGGAGGGAGAAAGAGCAAAAGGATTGTTACCCAGACTATTCTTAAGAACTACCACAGATCAGTAGAAAAGTGGCCATACTGTTAAAGGCATTTCACATGAGCAGAAACCTGAAAGACCAGTAAATGATACTCATCTTACTAATCAAGAAGACATAAATCAATGAAGTACTACATTAGACCGTTTGGTTTGCAGAGTTTAAAATATAACAGAGAATTCCCTGATGATCCAGTGGTTAGGCCCCAAAGCTTTCACTGTGGGAATCGGGGAGAGTATTGAGTTTGATCCCTAGTCAGGGTACTTAAGGAGAAGGCGATGGCACCCCACTCCAGTACTCTTGCCTGGAAAATCCCATGGATGGAGGAGCCTGGTGTGCTGCAGTCCATGGGGTTGCGAAGAGTCGGAAGCAACTGAGCGACTTCCCTTTCACTCTTCACTTTTCACTTTCATGCATTGGAGAAGGAAATGGCAACCCACTCCAGTGTTCTTGCCTGGAGAATCCCAGAGACGGGGGAGCCTGGTGGGCTGCCGTCTATGGGGTCACACAGAGTCGGACACGACTGAAGTGACTTAGCAGCAGCAGCAGGGAACTTAAGATCCTGCAAACTGAGAGAGCATGGCCCCGCAAAATGTATGACAATGCCAAGGATTGGGGAGGAGGACAGGAGACAAGAACTCTCTTACACTGCTGATCCTAGCTGTGAAAAAGGAGATGAACTTAGTAATCTCTAATGAAGTTGAAGGTATATGTCCTTTGACCTACTAGTTCTATGAATATGTCCTGGAGACTCAATAAATTATTGTAGCCTGTTAATAAAAATAGGTAAACAGTATAGACATCTCATTAGAGTATGGACAAATGTATTTTTACATTCATACAATATTAATATAATACAGTTTTCATGAATTAACTAGATCTACATGAAACAATATGATTGAATTATAAAACAACAAACAAGCAAAATGTTGAGCTAAGAAAGCAAGGTGCAGACCATTATGCCATATAGTGAAAGTTTGAAAACATGCTTGACCCCCATAGGCCAAGATAGTGGGAAAGAGGAAATGAAAACAGATCTGTGTAGCTAATGGTACGTATATTTGAAACAGTTTTTGAAACACGGGGGGAAATGATAAGATACCCTGTTAGCTGAGTTTGGGAATGTTTTCATAGGTTTAAATATTCCATAAATAGAATAAATTAAAGGCATATAAATAGATGCTTTAGGGGAGAGAAGTGTTGGGTGTTGATGGTGAAGATAGAAATGATGATAATTGTGGAGGTGATGACGCTGCTGCATTTTTCAGTCTGATGTGGGATTTTCTGCCAAGTGTTTCCTTTCTGTGACATGATCGTGCCTTTGTAGGTCACACATAACCTTTATCTCCTCCCTGTTCTCTGCAGTTTTGTTTATCAACTTTAGGATCCTTTGTTTCCTTTAGTATAATGATGATGACGGTAATTTACTGAGTATCAGGCATTGTTTTAGACATCTTACTGTGATACCTTGAATCACATTATCTCTGCAGAATAAGTATTTTTGAAAGGATTGATCAAATTTGGAATGTCAAGAAATAAACTAAGGAAAATTAGTTGAACATTTTGTATTAAGCTTGGCATTTTTTAGTTTCTTGAAGTGGTTAAATGACATTGGTAGAGAAAAGTACTGATCAAAATGTAAGAACAAGTAGGTGAAATGCTATGTCAAATGCAGTTATGACAATTTCCCCTGCCTGTCTGCTTATCTTTGTCTCCCTGAAAGAAAGATAATTTCTTTTTGAAGAGATGTACCCCAGGGCCCTTAAGAAGAAAAAAGTAGCTATATCCTTGATACATACAACACAATGTAACCAAAAACAGAAGTGAGCATTTTGTTGTTTTGTAACAGGTCTGTTGAGATATAATTATCAAAATAATTAGAGCTCTATTGAGATACAATTAACCTACCCTACAAGCATTACTAAGAACAGAGCCAGTGGAGGTGTTGGAATTGCAGCTGAGCTATTTCAAATCCTAAAAAATAATGCTGTGAAAGTGTTGCACTCAGTGTGCCAACAAATTTGGAAAGCCCAGCCATGGTCACAGGACTAGAAAGTGTCAGGTTTTCATTCTAATTCCAAAGAAGGGCAATACAGAAGAATGTTCAAGCTACCATAAATTGCGCTCATTTCACATGCTGGCAAGGTAAAGCTCAAAGTCCTTCCAGCTAGGCTTCAGCAGTGTAAACTAAGAACTTCAGATGTACAAGCTGAATTTAGAAAAGGCAGAGGAACCAGAGATTAAATTGCCAACATCCGCTGGATCATAGAAAAAGCAAGAGAATTCCAGAAAAACATCTATTTCTGCTTCATTGACTACACTAAAGCCTTTGACTGTGTGGATCACAACAAACTGTGGAAAATTCCTAAAGAGATGGAAATGCCAGACCACCTTACTTGCCTCCAGAGAAACCCACATGCAGGTCAAGAGGCAACAATTAGAACCAGACATGAAACAAGGGACTGGTTCAAAATTGAGAAAGGAGTACATCTAGGCTGTTTATTGTCACCCTGCTCATTTAATTTATATGCAGAGTACATCATGTGAAATGCCAGGGTGAATGAAGCACAAGCTGGCATCAGGATTGTGGGGAGAAATATCAGTAACCTCAGATATGTACATACCACCACCCTTATGGCAGAAGTGAAGGGAAACTAAAGAGCTTCTTGGTGAAAGTGAGAGTGAAAAGGCTGGCTTAAAACTCAACATACAAAAAACAAAGATCATGGCTATAAGAAACCTAGCCAGTGTATTAAAAAGCAGAGATAATACTTTGCTGATAAAGGTTAGTATAGTCAAAGCTATGGTTTTTTCCCTTAGTCTATGTACAGATGTGAGAGTTAGACCATAAAGAAGGCTGAATGCCAAAAAATTGATGCTTTCAAATTGTGGTGCTGGAGAAAATTCTTGAGAAGTCCATGGACATCAAGGAGATCAAACCAGTCAATCTTAAAGGAAATCAACACTGAATATTCATTGAAAGGACTGAAACTGAAGCTCCCATACTTTGGCCACCTGTTTGAAGACCCGACTCATTGAAAAAGAGCCTGATGCTGGGAAAGGTTGAAGGCAGAAGGAGAAGCAGGGAGCAGAGGATGAGATGGTTAGATAGCATCACTGTCTTAATGGATATGAATCTGAGCAAACTTCGGGACGTGGTGGAGGACAAAGGAGTCTGGCGTGCTGCAGTCCATGGGATCACAAAGAATCGGACTTAACTTGGTAACTGAACAACAGCAGCAATTGTTTTAGAATTTTTAAAAATACAGTTAATATGCTATAGCATGTAGAAAGCTTTTAATGATTAAGAATAATTTCACTTTATATATTTATAATTGATGCCTTAAAATATGTTTTCTGCCATCACTATGCTGATGATTCAGTAATTTTTTTTCTTTTTTAGCAGTCTAAATGTCACTGAATGGTATTTCTTGAGCACATCAAACATGTACAAAACAAGTTTATCATCTTTACCCACTCTTGTCCCACTTCCCTGTTACTCTTCCTATATTTCCTGTTTCAGTGAAAGGAATTACTGTCTGCTAGTTGCCTAAACTCAGAACTTAAAGGTTGTCTTGATACCTTTCTTCATACATGCCCCACCTGCAACTTTTTAAATTACTGTTTTAGCAGTATTTTTGTGTGTGTCCTATCCCACCCTACTGCCTAACTCCTCATCTTTTTTGTTGTTGTTGTTAATATTTATTTATTTGTCTTCATTAAGTCTTAGTTGTGGCATACAGAATCTTTTGTTGCAGGGCTGGGCTTCTCTCGTTACGATGGAAGGACTCTAGAGCACACAGGCTTGGTTGTTACCGTACGTGGGCTTAGTTGCCTCACGCCATGTGGTAGGTCCCCCACCAGGAATCAAACCCGTGCCCCTGCATTGGAAGGTGAATTCTTAACCAGTGGACCACCAGGGAAGTCCCGTCCACCTCTTTTACTAGCACTCTTGCAGTAATTTTACTTCTAGGTATGTATTCACAAGAATTGAAAGCAGGTTTTCAGACGAATACTTTACAAGAATACTCATAGCAGTACAATTCACAATACCCAAAAGGTGAAAACAGCCTGACTGTCCATTATTGCATGAATAGATTTATGTGGTATATCCATGCAAAGAAATATTATTCTGCCATAAAAAGGAATGAAATGCTGATTCATATACAATGTGGGTGAACCTCAAAAACATGTGAAGTGAAATTTATATGAAATATCCAGATGAATCCACAAAGAGAGAAAGTCATTGCCAGAGACTCGGGGAGAAAGGAATGGGAAATGAATGACTTGAATGGGTATGAGGTTGTCTTTGAGGGTGACAAAAGTGTTTTGGAATTAGATATAGGTGATGGTTGCACAACTGTATGATAAATGTCCCTGGGTTATATACTTTAACGTTGTTAATTTAAACTTACATGAATTTCCTCTCAACTCAGAAAAGATACAGGGAATTCCCCAGCAGTCTAGTGGTTAAGACTGCACTTTCATTGTTTTGTGTGTGTGTGTGTGTGTGTATTCACCTGAATAGTCAGGGAACTTTCACCTATTTTATTTAGGTTTTCATTTATTCAAATTCCAACCAGAAGCTAAATACAATTGGAAGCACTAAGTTTTACTCCAAAAGAGTAGGATCATTCAGATTTACTCCAATAAAAGTATGCAACCCTTAAGCAAAGCTTTTCTTCATTTAAAGAAAAATAAAACAAACAAAAAAACTATACAGTAGTCTTTCCTTATGTTCATTGCACAAAATGAGTTCTGCTTTTAGAACTTTGACACTCAGTGGTGTTTTTTTCCCCTCCCCGCACAATTTAAGATCCCAACTTTAATATCTTTTCTACATCAAAAAAGCCCTAAGTTTTCTTTTAGGATGGTGTAAAAACCAGTATTTCTGCACAATTCTGCACTTACATTGTTGAAGGTCCAGGTTTGATTCCTGATGGGGAACTAAGATCCCACAAGCTGCACAGTGTGGCCAAAATAAATAAAATAAAAATTAATAAAAAAGATTAAGAAAGATAATTTAACACTTTTTTGTATGTCTTTATGTTGTCTTCACGAACTACATTTTGTATATGTTGTGTGCGCATCGTAAGATTTTTAGGAACTTCTGACGTGTTAAGGCCAATAATGAACTCCAGTTACAAACATTGACCTGTTTGAGGAAGACTTGGAAAAATTTCCAGCTTTTTCAGTCTGTCATATTATTCTGCTCTTCCCATATGTATCCATTCTTAGAGAAGTGGTTCTGAAAGTGTGGTCACTAGATTCCCTTTGGTGGATCACCAAGACCCTTTTAGGAAGCATGAGAGACAAGGTAAAAACTATTTTCAAATGCTACTAAGATATTCTCTCTTTCACAGTTCTTTTCGCTGTGTTAGTATGTTCTTTGATGGTGTAAAAGGAAAGGTGAGTGAAAACTGGTAGTGCCTAATCATTAATCAAGGCGGAGGCACCAGACTGTACCAGTAATCATTGTATTTTTCAAACTGCATGTTCACAGTTAAAAAATGTCACTTTCCTGACTATGCTCATCACAGTAGCTCAGCTTACTGATTTTGTTAAATCTTGACCCTTGTGTGTGAGTGTGTCTGTGTGTGTGCTTGGGCTTTTTTCATTATGGTAAAATATATGAAACATACAACTTAACACTTTAATCTTTTTTTCCCCTCTTTATTTTAGTAAAATATACATAATGTTAATTTACCGTTTTAACCATTTTTTAAGTGTACAGTTAAGTCCATTCACACTGTTTTGCAACTGTCATCACCATCCTCCTCCAGAACTTTTTTCATTTTCCCAAACTGAAACTCCATTCTCATTAAACAGTAATTCCCTATTCTCTCCCATCCCTGGCAACCACCCATACTTCTGTGAGTATGAATTTGGCCACTCTGGGTTGGCTCATTTAAGTGAAATCATGGAACTTATTCTTTTGAGAGTGCTTTTTTTAACTTAACATAATTTTCAAGGTTCATCCAGGCTGTAGCATGTGTCAGACGTTTTTCCCTTTTTAAGAGCTAAATAATAGTCTTGTATCTATATACCAGATTTTAGTTAAGCATCTGTTGATGACAGTAGAGTTGCTTCCAGTTTTTGGCTATTGTGAGCAACACTGGTATGAACATGATTGTACGAATATCCGTGTTTGAGTCCCTTCTTCAGTTCTTTTGAGTATGTGCCGAGAAGTGAAGTTGGTAAATTGTGTAATTCTGTGTTTAGTTTTTGAGGAACAACTGTACTGTTTTCCACACTGACTGTGCCATGTGATGTTGCCACTTGCAGTGCGCCAGGATTC
Organism: Bos indicus; assembly: GCF_029378745.1. Classification (NCBI taxonomy): domain Eukaryota; kingdom Metazoa; phylum Chordata; class Mammalia; order Artiodactyla; family Bovidae; genus Bos; species Bos indicus. The sequence continues at coordinate 21,434,760 of NC_091783.1, forward strand.
CAGTTTCTGCACATCTTCATCAGTACACATTATTTTCTGTTTGTTTGCTTGTTTTGAAAAAAGACATTCTAATGATTATAGAGTAGTATCTGTGGTTTAATTTTCACTTCCATAATGACTAGTGAAGACTATATATACAGGTGTTTGTTTCTGGGCTCTTGATTCTATTTTGTTGGTCTATACGTCTGTCCTTAGGCCTATACTATACTATTTCTGATTACTGTTGTTTTCTCTTAAGTACTGAAATCAGGAAATAGTCTTTTAACTTTAATTTTCTTTTTAAAGATTGTTTTGGCTATTTAGGATCAGTTGGAAATCTATATGAATTTTAGGATGGGTTTTTTGATTCCATTCAATTTGTAGGTTGCTTTGAATATGGTTATCTTAGTAGTATTAAATCTTTCAATCCATGAAAATGAGATATATTTCAATTTGTTTGTATCTTTTATTTCTTGTTATGGTTTTCAGTATACAAGTCTTATACCTGTTTGGTTAAATTTACTCCTAAATATTTTATTCTTTTTGATAAAATTATAAATAGAATTCTTAGTATATTTTTTCTATTGTTCATTGTTAGTTTATAGAAATGCAATTCATTTTTGAATGTTTTATATTCTGCAAGTTTGCTGAATTCATTTATTAGCTGTAACAGTTTTTTGTGGACTCATTAGGGATTTACAACAAGTAACATCGATGAACAGAGATAATTTGACTTCTTTGCTTCTAATTTAGATCTTATTTCTTTTTCTTGCCTGATTGCTCTCACTAGAAGTTCCAGTAGTATGTTGAATAAAAGTGGTGAAAGTGAGCATTCTTCTCTTTTTCCAGATTGTAGGGGGAAAGCTCTCAGTGTTTGATTAGAGAATCGCATTAGATGTGATTACATGTCTTTTAAATAATCTGTATAACAAAATGAGAAGTATACATGAAGTTCTGTATACTGCACATTCTGGAGGAAATACACCTGTGTGATTGCGTTCTGAGCTAAACCAGCTGCTTTTTTCATGGAATACCATTTTATTTGAAAAAACTGACGAGAGAAACTGTGATTATTGAGACATGGATATTTGCCACATGTTTTCTCAAAATGACTGTAATGAATCTGTTTACTCAAGAAAGACAACTGACAGTATTTGTTGCCCATTATACAATTTTCAAGCAGAAATTAGAATTTTGGAAAACTTAATGTGCTGTCTTGAGCCTGACACCTTCTCAGTGCTTTTAAACACTTTTCCAATGAAATCAGTAGTGATACTTTTGAAAATGGAATTTTTAAAAATAATTACCTAATAAAATGTTGAGCTTTTGGAATGCTTTTATAACTCAGCAAACCAGTGTTTATCAAGAAACTAATTTGTGATTTACAAAATGATAATGTAAGTCAAAGATCCATTCAAAGAACATGGTAGCTTAAAGTATTTTAATGTAAGAGAGTTTTAGAAGTTCGCTAATATGTTTTTAGATTCCATGTTGCAATTTAGAATCTTTTTGAAAACTATGGCTTTTTGGATTTTGGTGTAGTTTCAAAGAATATCTGAAACTATCTGTAACTGTTGAGACAGTTTGCTCTTACCAAGTTTATCTGGGCGTGGTCTGCTTTTTTTCATTGCTTTCAGTAAAACAATGTATTGTAGTGTATTCTATAGGGAGACATGAGAATCCATCTGTATTCTGTTGAGGTGGAGATTTGCAAAAATGTAAAACAGTATGACTCACCTAAGATTTTGGGGGAGAAATGTATTTTTTAAACAAATGCTATTTGTGTTAACATGTAATTTTAAAGATTATGTTAAGAATTCCTCTGTTTTAATTTTTAATAAGGTACATATTGATGGGTAGAAGAGCATAATGGGATTCTGAGACCAGAAAGTTTGAGAGCTGTTTTCAGATTAACAGAGACCATGAGTTCTTCATATTAATTTTATTTTAGCTCATCTTGCCTAATTCAGTGTAGTAATTGTTTTCATTTTTAAAACTGTAGCTTTCAGATTCTTTTGAAGTAACTGAAAGTGATATTAATGTCTATAAATAAATATGTAGAGTGAACACTGGATTTTCTTCTAACCACCCACTTCTGGAAGTGCTGGTGTAGTAATTTTTTAGCCCCCAAACATGACATTTTTAAAAATAGTGTTTATTTTTCTGTAATTATAGATTCATAGTCAGTTTTAAGAAACAATACAGAGAGATCCTGCTTAGCTACTGCCAGCTTTCACCAATGGTAATATCACGGACAACTAGTTTTTAAAAAAAAAACTCTGATATTATAGATCCTGCAAAACATCACAGCTGTGGTATTGACATTGATACAGTCAAAATATGGAACATACTCATCACCACGAGCAACCCCTCGTGTTGCCTTTTAGCTACATCCACTTCAATCCCAACACACCCTTGTTTAATCCTAGTTGATCAAATTTTTCTTTATAAATTATGTTTTTAGTGTCAGGTTTAAGAACTCTGATTAGACCTGTTTTTCCAAAGAGCTTTTTCCCCAGTGTTTTGTTGAAAAATATTTATACTTTTGCATTTAAGTCCATAATCCATTTTGAGTTAAATTTTTATAAGGTGTAAAATTTAGATCAAGGTTTAAATGATCTAGTATCATTTGTTGAAAAAGCAGACTATCGTTCCTTTATTGAATTGCTTTGCTTCTTTGTCAAAATTGACTTGAGCGTATTTGTGTGGTTCTCTTTCTGGGTTTTCTGGCCTAGTCCATTGATGCACATGTGTCTCCTTTCACCAGTGCCACAGGTAATCTTTATTACTCTGTTAGCTATATGACAAGTCTTGAAATCGGGTAGGTTGATTCCTTGCAGAGTTGTTTTAGCTGTTCTGGTTCTTTTGCCTTTCTCAATGGATTTCAGAATAATCTGGTCTATATCAATAAAGATTATTTTGCTTAAAGTTTTTGATAAGGGTTGCATTAATCCAGTTTAGGGAGAATTGACACCTTAATTATGTCACTTCTAATCCAGGAATATAGTATATTTCTCCATTTATTTATAATTTTTGATGTTTTCTATAACTGTCAAATAGCTTTCAGTACACAAGTCCTGTGTTTTGTTATATTTACATTTAAATATATTGATTATTTGGAGCAATTTAAAAGGATATTGTATTTTTAATTTTACGTATTTATTGCTAATATATTGAAATACATATTTCACTATGAAAGGCTGTATATTGTCACCCTGCTCATTTAACTTATATGCAGAGTACATCATGCAAAATGCCGGGCTGAATGAAGCTCAAGCTGGAATCAAGGTTGCCGGGAGAAATATCAACAACTTCAGATATGCAGATGACACCACCCTTATGGCAGAAAGCGAAGAAGAACTAAACAGCCTCTTGATGAAAGTGAAAGTGGAGAGTAAAAAAGTTGATTTAAAACTCAACTTTCAAAAAACAATCATCATGGCATCCAGTCCCATCACTTTGTGGCAAATAGATGGGAAAACAGTGGAAACAGTGAGAGACTTTCTTTTTTGGGGCTCCAAAATCACTGCAGATGGTGACTGCAACCATGAAATTAAAAGACGCTTGCTCCTTGGAAGAAAAGCTACAACCAACCTAGACAGCATATTAAAAAGTAGAGACATTTCTTTGCCAACAAAGGTCCATCTTGTCAAGGCTACGGTTTTTCCAGTAGTCATGTATGGATGTGAGAGTTGGACTATAAAGAAATCTGAGCGCCAAAGAATTGATGCTTTTGAACTGTGGTGTTGGAGAAGACTATTGAGAGTCCCTTGGACTGAAAGGAGAGCCAACCAGTCAGATCCTACAGGAAATCAGTCCTGAATATTCATTGGAAGGACTAATGCTGAAGCTGAAACTCCAATACTTTGGCCACCTGATGTGAAGAACTGTCTCATTGGAAAAAACCCTGGTGCTGGGAAAGATTGAAGGTGGGAGGAGAAGAGGACAACAGAGGATGAGATGGTTGGATAGCATCACTGACTCAATGGACATGAGTTTGAGTAAACTCTGGGAGTTGGTGATGGACAAGGAAGCCTGGTGTGCTGCAGTTCATGGGGTCGATGTGGATGGACCTTGAGGACATAATGCTACATGAAATAAATCAGGGAAAGACTATATGATCTCATATGTTGAATCTTTCTTTCTTTTTTTTTTAAAAAAAGGCCATATACCCAAACTCATAGAAAAAAATCAGATTTGTAGTTGCTAAAGGTAGAAGATGGTCAAAAGGTACAAACTAAGTTTTAAGATAAATAGTAGGGATGTAATGTATAAAATGATGACTGTAATTAACATTGCTGTATGCAAAATGGTTGGGGAAGTCTTACAAATAGCTGTGAAAAGAAGAGAAGAGAAAAGCAAAGGAGAAAAGGAAAGATAGAAGCATCTCAATGCAGAGTTCCAGAGAATAGCAAGGAGAGATAAGAAAGCCCTGCTTGGTGATCAGTGCAAAATAAATAGAGGAAAACAACAGAATGGTAAAGACTAAAGATCTCTTCAAGAAATTAGAGATACCAAGGGAACATTTCATGCAAAGATGGGCTTGGTAAAGGACAGAAATGGTATGGACCTAACACAAGCAGAGGATATTAAGAAGAGGTGGCAAGAATACACAGAAGAACTGTACAAAAAAGATCTTCGCAACCAAGATAATCACAATGGTGTGATCACTCATCTAGAGCCAGACATCCTGGAATGTGAAGTCAAGTGGGCCTTAGGAAACATCACTACGAACAAAGCTAGTGGAGGTGATGGAATTCCACTTGAGGTATGCCAAATCCTGAAAGATGATGCTGTGAAAGTGCTGCACTCAATATGCCAGCAAATTTGGAAAACTCAGCAGTGGCCACAGGACTGGAAAAGGTCAGTTTTCATTCCAATCCCAAAGAAAGGCAATGCCAAAGAATGCTCAAACTACCGCACAATTGCACTCATCTCACACGCTAGTAAAGTAATGCTCAAAATTCTCCAAGCCAGGCTTCAGCAATGTGTGAACCGTGAACTTCCAGATGTTCAAGCTGGTTTTAGAAAAGGCAGAGGAACCAGAGACCAAATTGCCAACATCTGCTGGATCATGGACAAAGCAAGAGAGTTCCAGAAAAACATCTATTTCTGCTTTATTGACTACGCCAAAGCCTTTGACTGTGTGGATCACAATAAACTGTGGAAAATTCTTCAAGAGATGGGAATACCAGACCACCTGACCTGCCTCTTGAGAAACCTGTGTGCAGGTCAGGAAGCAACAGTTAGAACTGGACATGGAACAACAGACTGGTTCCAAATAGGAAAAGGAGTACGTCAAGGCTGTATATTGTCACCCTGCTTATTTAACTTATATGCAGAGTACATCATGAGAAATGCTGGGCTGGAGGAAGCACAAGCTGGAATCAAGATTGGTGGGAGAAACATCAATAACCTCAGATATGTGGATGACACCACCCTTATGGCAGAAAGTGAAGAGGAACTAAAAAGCCTCTTGATGAAAGTGAAAGAGGAGAGGGAAAAAGTTGGTTTAAAGTTGAACATTCAGAAAAATAAGATCATGGCATCTGGTTCCATCACTTCCTGGGAAATAGATGGGGAAACAGTGGAAACAGTATCAGACTTTATTTTTCTGGGCTCCAAAATCACTGCAGATGGTGACTGCAGCCATGAAATTAAAAGATGCTTACTCCTTGGAAGGAAAGTTATGACCAGATAGCATGTATCTAGTTATGACTAGATAGCATTTTGGTTTTTTGTTTTTTTTTTAGATAGCATTTTGAAAAGCAGAGGCAATACTTTGCCAACAAAGGTCCGTCTAGTCAAGGCTATGGTTTTTCCAGTGGTCATGTATGGATGTGAGAGTTGGACTGTGAAGAAAGCTGAGCGCCGAAGAATTGATGCTTTTGAACTGTGGTTTTGGAGAAGACTCTTGAGAGTTCCTTCGACTGCAAGGAGATCCAACCAGTCCATTCTAAAGGAGATCAGTCCTGTGTTCATTGGAAGGACTGATGCTAAAGCTGAAACTCCAATACTTGGGCCACCTCATGCGAAGAGTTGACTCATTGGGAAAGACTCTGATGCTGGGAGGGATTGGGGGCAGGAGGAGAAGAGGACGACAGAGGATGAGATGGCTGGATGGCATCACCGACTCTATGGAAATGGGTTTGGGTGAACTCCGGGAGTTGGTGATGGACAGGGAGGCCTGGTGTGCTGCGATTGATGGGATCGCAAAGAGTCGGACACGACTGAGCGACTGAACTGAACTGACTGATGGTAACTCAGGTGGTAAAGCATCCGCCTGCAATGTGGGAGACCCAGGTTTGATCCCTGGGTTGGAAGATTTCCTGGAGAAGGGAATGGCTACCCACTCCAGTATTCTGGCCTGGAGAATTCCACGGACAGAGGAGCTGGCAATCTACAGTCCATGGGGTGGCAAAGAGTCGGACACGACTGAGTGACTAACAGTTTAGTATGGTATATATGACAGTGTTAAGAAAGTAAAGCCCAAGAGGTCTCATCAGAAGGAGAAAAAAAGTTTGTTTTAGTTTTGTTTTGTTTTTTTTTCTTTTTTTGCATTTATATGAGATGACAGATTTTAACTTAACTGTGGTAGTCAGTTCACGGTATATGTAAGCCAATGTGCTGTACTCCTTAAATGATACAGTGCTTTGTGTCAGTTGTATCTCAGAAAACCACGGTGGGGGAAGCAGCTTTATTTTTTTGTGTCACTTTCATTTATTTCTACTTCTACTTTATTTTATTTCTCCCTATTTCCTTGTTTTAGGAATTTATTTTTATTTTGTTCTTATTGTAGGTTTTAGAGGTGAGAGCTTAGATTATTGGCTTTAGACTTGTTCATCTTTTAATGCAAGCACTAAACTTGCATTTAGTGTTGCAAGTTTCTCTCAATACTGCTTCAGCTTTATTCCAGAAATTCTGAATTTTCAGCATATTTGCATATGCTAGTTGAAGCATTTATATGATGGCTGTCTTAAAATTTTTTATCAATTCTCAAGTCTGTCATCTTTGTATTGACAACTATTGATTGTCTTTTTTTTTTCGTTCAGTTTGAGATCTTGATGCTTGGTATGGTGGGTTTTGTGCTTGATCCATAGATTTTTTTTTTGTATTATGTTACGAGACTTTGGACCTTATCTAATTCTATTTTAGCGGGGTGTCTCTGACACTACCCCATCAGGGGTGGGAGGTCTTTTTCAGCACTGTTGGGTGTGAGTGGGGGTTTTAGCTTCCCGTGAGACTTACCCTGCTACCACAGACGTGTAGGGGTGAAGGTGTGGGCCCAGTAGTGCTGGGCCATGGTGGAGGTCCTGACTTTGCACTAGTCCTTCTGTGACACCACCCCAGTGAGGACTGCCTCCCTCCTGCTGGGTGGGGGGGAAGCCCAGGCTCTCTGCTGTCTCTGACACCACTCTGGAGAGGTGTTATGCTCCACATTACAGGCTTTTACTGGCGTGGATGTGAGTGGGGCCACTGATTCTGTTTTCTTTTCCTTTCTGTAGTGTGTTTGGTTGGAGTAGGTAGGTTATTTTCTAGAAGTTTTGTCTTTTTAGGCTGCCCTTTTCCTACTCCTTTGACTAGAGCAAGAAAGCTTTTGTTGGGGGTTTTTATATCTGCACCTGTTAGGACTTCTGGGTTGCTGGCCTTGTCAACTTTGAATCTGAGATATCTGAGGCAAAAATGAAAACTCTGGGAACCTACCTTGTGTTGAACTCCCAAGGTGTCTAGCCAGTCTGCCTTCTTTTTTTTCTCCTGTGTTTGGTTTATTTATGATGTCCAGGATTTGTAGTTTTACTTTGAGGAGGACTAGAAGAACGTAGGAGAAGGCAATGGCACCCCACTCCAGTACTTTTGCCTGGAAAAGCCCATGGACGGAGGAGCCTGGTGGGCTGCAGTCCATGGGGTCGCTAGAGTCGGACACGACTGAGCGACTTCACTTTAACTTTTCACTTTCATGCATTGGAGAAGGAAATGGCAACCCACTCCAGTGTTCTTGCCTGGAGAATCCCAGGGATGGGGAAGCCTGGTGGGCTGCCGTCTCTAGGGTCGCACAGAGTCGGACACGACTGAAGCGACTTAGCAGCAGCAGAAGAACGTATGTCTGCTCTATTTTCTCAGAAGCCGAAGTCTCCTACAAATTGGTCTTTATATTGGAATTAGGACACATCATTTGTTACTCTGAGACTAGTGTTTTCTACCAATGTTTTCTTGTCTTTGGTATTATAGGGTATTTTCAGGTTTATGTGTTAAGTATTTTAATAAGTTTATTTTAATGTAGCTGTATGCCAGGCACTTTTGCTTTTTATTGTTTTAAAGCATGCCTTTATTGTATGTGTTTTAAAATACAATAGGTAAAACTGCTAAGTAAACTTGCTTGCAAAGAGGTCAGTTACCCTCACATTAATCTGTAAGTTCAGAGCAGTCTGTGAGAAATACAGAATTCTGTAAACCTTTGGAAAACATGAATGTGCAGGAAGAGCCATGGCAGTTTTTGTCTTGAGAATTTTGACAGTTTTGACCGGAAAACAGTAATAGAAATAGTATGCCCTTCTCAGTATCCATGGAGACTGTAAAGACATGAAATGAGCTGAGTATGTTATTGGTACAGGAATAATATATATGGAAGACACAGAGTAGAGATTAGTGAGGCCTATTTTATGTGGGCATTTGGCGAATTAGACGCCTGAAATTCATGGGATAAGAGATAGGATGTGCTATGTGCTGAGTTGCTTCATTTGTATCCAGCTCTTTACGACCCTATGACTATAGCCTGCCATCTGTTCATGGGGATTCTCGGGGCAAGAATATTGGAGTAGGTTGCCATGCCCTCCTCCAGAGGATCTTCCTGACCCAGGGATTGAACCTGCATGTCTTAAGTCTCCTGCATTGGCAGGCAGGTTCTTTACCACTAACGTCCCCTGGGAAGGCCAAAGAGGATATTAACAAGTAATTCTTAACTTATTCCTAACTTATATCATATATGAAATTATATATCATATATGAAATTAATTCAGTTGAATTACAGATACAGCACTGAATAGATTCAACTATAGAGTCATCTAAGAAAAAATACATATTTATAATTCCTAGTTTTGGATCATGAATAAAGTATAGGCCATGAGTCATATAGGAAATAGATTTGAACACATAAAAGTATAAAATCCCTGAATGCAGAAAATACCAAGTTTCAGTTTTAAGCAACAGGTTCAGAGAAAATATTTGCACTACCTAAAATAGGAAAAAGCTAATATTTATAACATATAAAATGCTCTTGGGAGTTTTGATAATAAAAAGCTCAGTAGAAAAATGGGGAATATGATCTGAATAGGCAATTTACAAAAGAAGGAAAATAAATAAGTTTTAGTAGTATATAGGGAATTACAAATAAAAACACAATCATTTTACTCTGGGGAGATTGGCAGAGATCTTAAATATTAATAGTAGTGTGTTGATGATGTAGAGAAATGAACATTTTTATGTGGTAGGAGTTCAAGCAATTGCCCTCCTTGGTGGGCAGCCTGACAATGTCTGTCAAAATTTAAACAACATGCCTTTTAACCTATTACCTCTGCCTGTTAGAATCTATGCTGTAGACATACTTGCTCAGGTTTATAAAGCTAAAAGATATTAAAGATTTGAAACAACATATATATGTCTCATGTGACCACAGTTGAGTCATTCAGTTGTGTCCAACTCTTTGCGACCCCATGGACTGCAGCACGCCACGCTTCCTGTCCATCACCAACTCCCGGAGTCTACTCAAACTTATGTTCATCGTGTCAGTGATGCCATCCAACCATCTTAACCTCTGTTGTCCCCTTCTCCTCCTGCCTTCAATCTTTCCCAGCATCAGGGTGTTTTTAAATGAGTCAGTTCTTCGCATCAGTTGGCTAAAGTATTGGAGTTTCAGCCTCAGCATCAGTCCTTTCAATGAATACCCAGGACTGGTCTCCTTCAGGATGGACTGGTTGGATCTCTTTGCAGTCCAAGGGACTCTCAAGAGTCTTCTCCAACACCACAGTTCAAAAGCATCAACTAAGTAGTTATTAAAAGGAATGAGGCTCCTAAAGAGTTTGGTGACAGATCTGTTTATGAATACAAAAATTCTTTGGATATTAAAGTGTGAAAAAACTGCAAAACATTATGTATAGTGTGATCTTATTGAAGAAAAAAATCCTCTGTGGGTATCTGTGGACATGTGAATGAGTATATGGTATTTGCAAAGGCACAGTTAATGGTGTGGAAAGGATACACTATAATAATGAGCTCATTCATGATAAGGGGGTGGAGATGAAAGGAGATTTCATTTTTTACACTCCAACTTAGATTTTTAACTGTTTATGATAGACAAAATTATATACAGAAGTAGGAGACAATAAGATTTTGAACTTCAGTGAACCCATCATCCAGCTTCAGCATTATTAATGTTATATCTTTCTAATTTCATCTCCTTAAATCTTCCCTACCCTGATACTTTTTTCCCGTATTTTTTTTAAAGCAAAACCTAGACTTCAGACCATTTACATATATTTATAGTTGATAAAGTAAGCTTTATGTTAAAATTTTAGTATAATTGTAAGAGCTCTGTCACACCTAACAAAGTTAACTTTGTTGACTTAAAAAAATAAAAAAAATTTTTTTGAACCTAGTTCATGTTCAGTATCCTAGATTCCCTGAAAAATGTCTTTTTGTAGTTAATGTTCAGAACAGAATCCAACAAGGTCCATTTATCATATTTGGTTAATAGGTCTCTTAAATTTGTGTCTCCTCCCCCACACACATTTTTTCATGCAGTTTATTTGTTGAGATTATCAGTTGGACTGTATAATTTCCCTCCTTAGGCATTTGACTGATTCCATCCTTATGGTGTCATTCTCAAAGAATACTTTATTGCCTGTTTTATGCACTTCTTGCTGCACCACATTAAGAGATATCTAATGTCAAGTTTGTTTTCTGTTTAAAAGTGAGATTGATCAGTAGATTTAGTTGTTATCATTGTGGATCTGTTAAAAAGTTCCCTATCACCTTTCACAGGCTTCCCAGATGGGGCAGTGATAAAGAATCCACCTGCCAGTGCAGGAGACTCAGGAGATGTGGATTCGATCTCTGGGTCGGAAAGATCCCCTGGAGGAAGAAACGGCAACCCACTCCAGTATTCATCCCATGGACAGAGGAGCCTGGCGGGCTATAGTCCTTGGGACCGCAAAGCTCAAACGTGACTGGGCACACGCACACATGCACCATCACCTTTCACCAAGTGCTTTGAGCAGCTTGTGATGGTAGTTGGTTAGACTTTCTATCAGGAGTTGCAAAATTATGGATTTTTAATTATTTCATTCTTTCTGTGTTTATTATCCAGAGTTCTTTTCTAACAGTGGTTCTCAAAAACATGGGCCTCTGCAGAATCAGTATCACCTGAATATTTGTTGAAAATGCAAATTATTGGGTCCTGTCCCAGATCTATCTCAGAAACTGTGTCAGTAGGAACCCAGTTATCTGCGTATTAACAGGCCCTCTAAGTGATTCTGAGCATGCTGAAATTTGAGCATTTGTGTATAAGAACTTCCCTTCATCAACCATTGACTCTGGAATACAGTTCACACAGGAAGAAGAGGCTAAATGGCTCATTTCCCCGCCTTTGTCAACTGAATAGCAACCACTTTTTAAAGTATTTTTTATGAACTTACAGATTTTTAGATGATTATGTTTCAGACCATTGAGTCATCTTTTTGATATTCTTCGGTCAATGGCCGTATCCTGGAGTGTTGCCTATGTCCTTTGGATACAACTCTGGTAGGTTTTAAAATAGGTTTCTTGCCAGGAGCCGGCATATTGCATATTGAGTGCATATTGCATATTGAGTGCATATTGCATATTGAGTGCAGCACTTTCCACAGCATCATCTTTCAGGATCTGGAATAGCTCAACTGGAATTCTATCTCTGCCAGGAGCCAGCGTGAGGAACTCCGCCCATGACAAAGGTCATACGCAAAGGCGGGATCGAGCTTCAGGAGTCCCCCTGGAAATTCTCGAGCATCTACCCCCAAAACCAGAGTCTGCCTACTTTCTGCTTTGTGCTTTCACCTACACCTCTGACTTTACGGGGGGCTATCCCCCACTACCTCTCTCTGAAAAAAGAGTTAGCTTACAGTTCCAGTTAATACTTCCTGGGTGTGACAGTGTTTAACCTACAAACTCCTTTGGAAATCCTCTGGCCTGCCTGAATAGGTTTTTCCGGCCACATGTGATTGCTCAGAGCCTCCCAACTGTGAGAGGCAGGAGATGTTCTAAACTGTCTAAACACAGATTCTTTTGAGTAGTTAAAAGATTGATTTGAAATTGTATTGGTGAAGGGATTTTCACTTGTTGGGCCAATGTTTGCTGCTAAGTTTCCATATCCCTTACCTGCTGTGTCCCTGGCAGTGTATTGATTAATATAATTGGTGTAAGTAGTAGCTTTAATGTTTGTAACCTGGGACCCTTGAGTTAATTCTTTTTCTTGTTATAGCCCACCACACCTTTGCTCTATAGGAATGCAGCTTTATCTAATGCTTTTGGAGGGTGGCTCCTGACCAATCACCTTTAGAGAAAAATAAGTTTTCTGAAGAAAGCGTCTTAAAATGTTAACAGGCCTCCGGGCCAGAAGATGATGCAAATCACCTAAGCTTTTGCATATGATAAGTTTGCAGGAAGAAAGCCTGGCTTGCTGCATGACTCTACCCCTTCCCCCATTATCCTCTGTGCATAACTTAAGGTATAAAAACTACTTTGGAAAATAAAGTGCGGGCCTTGTTCACCGAAACTTGGTCTCACCATGTCGTTCTTTCTCTTACCTTCTGGCTGAATTATTCAGCCTCTTTTCTCCACTGAATTTCCTCACTGAGCTATCCTTATTTCAGCCTCTTTTCTCCACTGAATTTCCTCACTGAGCTATCCTCTTTCTATTACTCTTTATATCTTTGATAAATATTTAAATAAATAGGTCACCTATGCCGTCTCTCCTTCAAATAGCCTGGATCAGCCGGGGCTGGACCCCGGCAGGTGGCGCCCGCCTGGCTTGCTGCAGTTTCTTACTTTTATCATGACAAGATGTTACAGGCTCATCTTATGTAGTTCCTGCTTTGGTTAATAAAACACTATTTAGGGATTGTAGTAGGTGTTGATTGATTTTAGTGCATTTTTCTGAGTGCATTTAATTACTTCAACACTTATTTCATTGGTAAATGGGGATAATTACTCTGTAGGGTTGTTTTGAAGATTAAAAGAGATATGTAATTAACTTTTAGAATAGTGCCTAGGTCTTAAGAAACTTAGTATTATTTTAAAGATATTATTTTTAGTAGACCAAAAAAGTTGTAGTTTCAGTTCCACTCTATATGCATAATGTGAACAGTGTGACATGTATTCTTTAGATCTTTTCCATTTTGCATTGTCTTTTATAGTGGTACAGTGGTCTTGGGTGAAGTTTGTGCTTTGGAAGAGCAGCAAGTCCACACTGCTCAGGAGCCCTTTTCAGTATGTGGCTCACGTGCATCATTTAATATATAGCTCAAGTGTTTCCCTGTTATGACAATTCTATTTTGGTAATTCTGAATCCCCTTTAGATTCTTGATCTTCCCCCAAAGTAAAGCTATCTACTGTGTGTGTGGATATGTTTAATTCAATAATATGTCTTAGATCTCTTTCTATATTTGTATATAAATCTATTTCAGTTTTTAATAGCTATAGACTATGGATTATATGAATATATCATGATTTATCTAATTTTGTCTTTTGTGTTGTTTCGTGAATATCCTTCATGGTTTTTTGTGCATTTATGAGAAGATACCACAAGATAAAGTCCTAAAAGGGAAATTTGCAGGGTGAAGGGATTTATGCATTTACATTTTTCATAGGTATTGCCAAATTATTTTTGTAAAAATTCACACTAATTTAAATTTTAATCATGTTTGAAGGTATTTAAAGAGGATAATCTTAACTCATAATCTTGCCAACTTTAGTGTCAGACTTTTGTCTTGATGGCTTTAATTGATTAACATTTATAGTTCTTTGACCTTCCCATTCACACTGTGCTTATTTTTCTGTGGGGTTATGATTTGCAGGAACTCTAGAATGGAGGAAGGGGGAAAGGAAAATATTTAAAGTGAATACATTGAAAATAAAGAGTAGCTGTATCTGTAAGAAAGTTCTTCTTTTCATAATGTGAATTTGAAGTTGAGGTTTCTGAGAATAGTGTAATTGCATTCCCCTTTCAGCTGGGTGAGGTTAAGACCAGAAGCTAAGTTAGTAGAACAAATAATTACAGACATAAAGGTTTAGCCTAAAATTTATTGATTTAGTGAATGTTGAGTAAATTATGACTTAGCTGCTGGACTTGATTCCATAGATTGGTGGATGAGCCTGACAATTGTTACTTTTGATGGAATTAGTTGGGAAGCACAAGATTAAATAAAAACAGTTAAATGGTTGGAATAAATGCTCCATAGGAAAAGTATGAGGTGGCATGAGAGCATATCAGGACTGCCTCACCAGTGTGTGGTGGGTGGTCAGAGAAAAACCAGAGGAACCCGTTTCACTGAGGTCTAAAGCAGGAGTAGGAGTCCAGGAAGTTCGGGCTTGAAGAAGGAATAGTGTTGAGGTGGAGTTAGATCTTTCTGGGCCTTTGGTTGTGTTAAGGATTTAAAATGTATGTGGAGAACAATAGAAAATCTTGGGAAGGATTTTAAGCAAGGGATGGGCTACCAAAAGTCTGAAGCATCCTGACAGTGATACAGGAATACGCCGGCGCTATCCATTTTTCACCCACGTCACCTGTTAAGAAGCAGCTGTCTGTGTCTGACTGAACTCTTTGTCCCATCTGGGATAGATAGAATCCATTCAAGAATCACCTGCTGGTTTTGCATTTTCTGTGGCAAAGAATATTACTAAGTAGCTTCTGCCTTATAACCACCTAGCCATCCATATGAACATGTTTTCTGGTCTGTGAATCAGTTTATCTCGGAAATAAGTGAGGCTGTCCAACAATTAGTACATCTTTAGTAGATTTTTGTTTCAAGATAATGGGTTTTCTCATTTCCTTCTGTAAGAATTGCACTGATACTCATTATTTTGTGTGTATATGTATACATGCATGTG
Organism: Bos indicus; assembly: GCF_029378745.1. Classification (NCBI taxonomy): domain Eukaryota; kingdom Metazoa; phylum Chordata; class Mammalia; order Artiodactyla; family Bovidae; genus Bos; species Bos indicus. The sequence continues at coordinate 21,449,877 of NC_091783.1, forward strand.
TATGTAATATTTTTTTATTATTTTTTTTGCTGCTTCTCTATATAGAAGACGTCTCTTAGAAAGAAAATTCTTAACGTTTATAGATAAAAAAATGTTTTTAGCTAATTATTGTATTTATCAGCATTATCATCTACTGTGGTTGTAAATTTCAGTCTCCATAAAACAGTGATTAAATTAGGTTATAATATTCTGTATCATATCAAAGCAAGTAGGCATGTGGTCTGAACAGTGTAAGAAAATAAGTAATGATCTTACCATTACCTTGCTGATTATGAAGAAGTAAAACTAGATTTTGAATTCATTATGAATTAGACTAGATGTCATTTCTGTAATCCTTTGGATAGGTTTGTTTCTTTTTCTTAATTTAATAGCCTGGTCTCATCTTTTTGAAGCTTTGTAACTGATCTTTTTTTTGAATTGTTTGTGGGGTTTTTTTTTTATGATTTTTAAAATTTATTTTTGTCGGCTGTGCTGGGTCTTCATTGCCATGCAGGCTTTTCTCTAGTTGCAGAAAGCAGGGGCTACTCTGTAGTTGCTGTGCTTGGACTTCTCATTGTGGTGGCTTCTCTTGTTGCAGAGCATGGGTTCCCCGGTAAGTGCTTCAGTGGTTGCAGCACTTGGGCCCAGGAGTAGTTGTGGCTCCCAGGCTCGTAGCTGTGGTGCTTGGGCTTAGTTGCTTTGAGGCTTGTGGGATCTTCCTGGATCAGGGATCAAATCTGTGTCTCCTGCTTTGACAGGCACATTCTTTACCACTGAGCCACCAGGAAAGCCCTCTTTGTGAATTACTCTGTAACTATTTCTTACTTGTGTGATGAACTGAACTTGCTTTGCCCTTTTTTGAGGTGTATGGCACCCCACTCCAGTACTCTGGCCTGGAAAATCCCATGGATGGAGGAGCCTGGAAGGCTGCAGTCCATGGGGTCGCTGAGGGTCAGATACGACTGAGTGACTTCACTTTCACTTTTCACTTTCATGCATTGGAGAAGGAAATGGCAACCCACTCCAGTGTTCTTGCCTGAAGAATCCCAGGGACGGGGGAGCCTGGTGGGCTGCCGTCTATGGGGTCGCACAGAGTCGGACACGACTGAAGTGACTTAGCAGCAGCAGCTCAACTTTTTAGGTAATACTATGTTTTCACAGATTAGCTCTCAGAATTTAATTATTATTTGTTTTGATGTACCTGTTCATATACAAGGGCCCTGGACAAAGGGCTGTGCTTAGTACCTGTGTATGTGCGCACACATGCTCAGTCACATCCAACTCTCTGCACCCCATAGACTGTAGCCCACCAGGCTCCTCTCTCCTTGGGATTTTACAAGTAGGAATACTGGACTGGGTTGCCATTTCCTTCTCCAAGGGATCTTTCTGACCTAGTGATCAAACACATGTCTCCTGCATCTCCATGAATTCTTTTCCACTGTGCCACCTGCATCATGGGGAATGCCAGGCTGGATGAAGCACAAGCTGGAATCAAGATTGCCGGGATAAATATCAATAACCTCAGATATGCAGATAATACCACCCTTATAGCAGAAAGCAAAGAAGAACTAAAGAGTCTTGATAAAAGTGAAAGAGGAGAGTCAAAAAGTTGACTTAAAACTCAACATTCAAAAAACTTAACATCATGACATCCGGTCCCATCACTTTATGGCAAATAGATGTGGAAACAATGGAAACAGTGAGAGATTTTTTTGGGGCTCCAAAAATCACTGCAGAAGTGACTGCAGCCATGAAATTAAAAGACTCTTGCTCCTTGGAAGAAAGGCTATGACCAACCTAGACAGCATATTAAAAAGCAGAGACGTTACTTTGCCAACAAAGGTCCATCTAGTCAAAGCTACAGTTTTTCCAGTAGTCATGTATGGATGTGAGAGTTGGACTATAAAGAAAGCTGAGCACCAAAGAATTGATGCTTTTGAACTGTGGTGTTGGAGAAGACTCTTGAGAGTCCCTTGGACTGCAAGGAGATCCAACCAGGCCATCCTAGAGGAAATCAGTCCTGAATATTCATTGGAAGGACTAATGCTGAAGCTGAAACTCCAATACTTTGGCCACCTGATGCAAAGAACTGACTTATTTGAAAAGACCCTGATGCTAGGAAAGATTGAAGGCAGGAGGAGAAGGGGACGATAGAGGATGAGATGGTTGGATGGCATCACTGACTCGATGGACATGAGTTTGGGCAAACTGCGGGAGTTGGTGATGGACAGGGCAACCTGGCATGCTACAGTCCATGGGATTGCTAAGAGTCAGACCCGACAGAGCAACTGAACTGAACTGTGCCACCTAGGAAGCTTTATGCTTAGTACCTACAGGAGCTTAAAATTTTGTTTGGTGAGGTGAGATATAAGAAAATGATTTCTCACAATATGTTGACTGGTCCTTATTTGGCTTATGCTTCACTGGTACAAACATAGTAGGGCACACACAGACTAAGTGAAGTGAGGTGAAAGTCACTCAGTCAGATCCGACTCTTTGCCACCCCATGGACTATACAGTCCCTGGATTTCTCCAGGCCGGAATACTGGAGTGGGTAGACTAACTGCGATATAATACTGAGTTTATGGTTGCTGTCAGTGTTGGTATCATGTATCAGTGGAGAGAGAATTTAAAAAAAAGAACTCACGTAGTCACATGACCTATCTTATGCCAGTTTTTATGTTGCAAAGTCCTGATTGAACACGAAAGATTATTTTTGGTCTAAACTCAGCATGGCACACAGCAAATATTAAATAAACATGAGTTAAACTGAATGGAAGATTGGGAAAATTGGTGTCTTTACAGGGAGCCCTATGAACAGTAAAAACATAGGAATTGATTAGGTCAGACCCATTATTTAGCCTTATATTCTGTTGCCAATAGAGTTGTTTCTTTAAGAAATTATGAAATGGCTTGTTTGCCCTGTTGTTAGCTTTGTGTGTTTTAGAAACAATTTATGGATCTGTTATTTACAATTTATAAAAAAATTCATTTGGAAATAGTGTGATTTCTTCTGGAATTGCTTATTGTAAGCAAGTAATTTGTTCCATTAGTTTATTATTTGTTCTACATGAAGTTTTAAATGGCAGTACATTTTTTCCCCCTGAAAATTTGGAGAAGGGTATAATTTATGGCAGTTTCTAGGTAGTTCTCATATTTTGGTGTGGTTTCCACCAGGGAAAAAATGAAAATAATGTCTTGGTATTTGGACCCCATACTATAAAGTTGTGCTCCTGGTACAGAGTTCATCCTTTGGAATATACTGGAAAATGTATGTTGAAATCTTGTAAATTTTTTCTTTAGTGTACACTGCAGAAAATGATTCTGAATTATTTTCAAGAGATTAATCACTCACAAATTTTAAAAATTATAAAATATATACTTGAAAATTTTTGTGGTAAAATAAACATAAGATTGAACACTTTAATCATTTTTAAGTGTGAAGTTTTAGTGGTATTAAGTATATTTATACTGTTGTGCAACTGTCATTAACATACATCTCTAGAACTCTTTTCGTCTTATAAAACTGGAACTCTATCCCCATTAAACAGTAATTCTCTGTATCTTCCTCTTCTTAGCCCCTGACAGCCCCCGTTCTACTTTGTCTATGAATTTGATTATTCTAAGTACCTGATATATAAGTACCTGATATAAATGCAGTCATACAGTGTATGTCTTTTTGTGGCAGGCTTGTTTACTTAACATAACGTGCTCTGTGTGTGCTTAGTCGCTCAGTCACGTCTGACTCTTTGTGACCCCATGGACTGTAGCCCGCCAGGCTCCACTGTCCATGGGGATTCTCCAGGCAAGAATACTGGAGTGGGTTGCCATGCCCTCCTCCAGGGGATCGTCCCATCTCAGGGATGGAACCCAGGTCTCACTCACTGCAGGTGTATTCTTTACTGTCTGAGCATTGTAGCTCGTGTCAGAATGTTCTTTCTTTTTCAGACCGAGTAGTAGTCTATTCGTATTTATATACCACATTTTGCTTACCCATTCCTCTATTGACAGACACTTGGATTATTTCACCTTTTAGCTGTTGTGAATAATACTGTTAACATTCTGAAACATTTTGGTTGAGTTGCTGTTAAATCTTCTCAAAAAGTCATACCCACTTTCATTTATGACAGGAGGCATAGTCCAGTTGTTAATGTTAAGAGGAAATGCTTTGGAGTTGGACTTTTAGAATTCAAATCATGACTGATCTCTTCCTGGCTGCTTTACTGCGGGCAGATAACCTTTTTGATGTCTATTTTTGTTCAACTGCCAAATGCAAATAATAATGATACTTTACATTATTTGGGTTAAATTAGGTTTTATATATATATTAAGGTGCTAAAAACAAATTTGAGTATTTAAATTCTTTTTGATGTCAAGATTGCAAATACTTGGATTAATACTTTTAATATTTAGATTAAATAAGGCCTTTTGTTTGTGTGAGGTTTTCTGTGGGCAAAGGTTAGGATTTTTTTTGTTTTTTTTTAACGATAAGGTTGAATACTGGAAATTTACTATTATAATCTTCATAGGAAAGGGTCTTGGTATCTAATCAGTTGTCCTCTATGGTTTAGCTGACCAGACAAGAGCCAGAAGTATTAGAAGTTGGTCTCTGTTATTACCATGTCTCCCTTTATCTTTATTCTGTGCCAGCAACTTTCAAAAGCCCAGTAATTGGTAGACTGCAGTCAATGGGCACTACAGGTTTGTAAGGTCTGATCAGTGGTGACTCAATATTTTACAGTCTCTAAAAGAAAAATGTGAACTCAAAAGTGGCTTAAATTTTATATTAAATACTCATATCTTGAGGACTAAATGCTATCTGGCCAAATATTTGCCTTAAATCCAATAAACTGGCCCACGTGAATAGTACACTGGATTATCAGTCCTTAGAGTAAGTCCCCTACACCAGCGTAATGTGGATGTCACAAAGTATGCTGTTCGTGAATATAATTGTACAACTTTGAATGATTCTAATTCTAGTAAAATACTACTGTGAAAATAGTATAAGAGGTTGTGTTCAACTAGTTTTTCCACATATATATATATATGAATTTTAAGTCATATTCAGTACTTTTATGCCACTTAACATTTAATCAGTAAAAATGTATTCTGGTTATCGTACCCACAGAATATTGTGAGTAGGGGTGTATTTTTGTGTATTTGTGTATTTGTCAAGTGTATTTGTCAAGATAAATCAGTTATTTAAGGACATGTAATCCAAAATGGGAGGACATCTAAACTTTGTCTACTTGGTTTCTCTAACATTTACTCTGTTAGCTTGACAAATATTTATTTCGTAAGTGAAAAAATCTGTAATTGATCGAAGTAATGCCTCTTTCAACCTGGCTTACATTTTGTTCTCTTTTGTTTCATGGTAACTTAATGATTGATTTTTAAATCAGTATATGTATTGTCAATAAAATAGTCATAAGTTCAGTTAAGATTTAAGGTACCATTTTAATAACATGACCAATCACCATCTTATTTTAAGTGGCTGTATTTCATGTAGTGTTTAATAGCTTTAATAAAATTTGGTACAGAATAGTCACAGAAATACATTTTTACACAGATGTGATGATTTCCATGTATAAAACTTAATTTGTAACTAATGATAAGATAACCAATCAAAGATAAATGGTTTAGATGACTTAGTAAAACTGTAAGGAAATATTGGCTACCTCTGCCTCATGAGTTCTCTTTTTTCTCTCATGTGAGTGATCTTCAGAAACAATAGAGTAGTTATCCCTTAAAGAATATTGGCTTGCTGAATTTAGCAGTAGAATGAGAAGCTAGGGTTGAACCTAATATACAAAGGCTAGTAAGTTTGTTGTAGTTCTCAAACTGCTTAATTTCAGTTATTGAGAAAATTTGTCTCAGTTAAGTTGAGGGTATTTTAATTAGTTTGTTTGTTTTTTTTTTTTTCCAGCCAAACCGAACAGGAAGCTTACTTTTCTCTACCTAGCTAATGATGTCATTCAGAACAGCAAAAGGAAGGGGCCAGAGTTTACAAAAGATTTTGCACCAGTTATAGTGGAGGCTTTTAAGCATGTTTCAAGGTATGATAATTGTTTTGGGTACTAGGTAATCTGTTGTAAATGTCTAATATGTCCTTTTGCTAAAACTTATCTTAAGACATTAAAATAAAAAAATAAGTTGTATTTCTTTGAAGTTTTCATTTGAGAAGACTTACCAGTGATGGCATTTATAAATGTGTTAAATACCTGTGTGAAGGAAAAGGTTTTGCTTAGGTGGGCATTTGGAGTTCACCTGTTTCTTTAGTGACCAAAAGCAACTGCCATATTGAAATGAAGTTTATTAAGAGTGAGTAAGTGTGTTGAATTGAAAATTTGTGTGCTTATAATGATCAATCTTCCAACTAGTATTTCTGGAAAAACTTACCCCTTTCTGTCGTATTGCATATAATGATTTTAATGTTTTCTGGTGTGTGGGTATATGTCACAACATTTTTAAATGCTTTGTTAATACAGAATATTTAAAATAATCACAAGCCTGTTGAAAATTTTGCTATAGAAAAATTCTGAAGGTAGAAGTCTGTGCATTTAAAATGCTTATTTCCAAATATTATATGTAGATATTTGGTAGATTACTGGGTAAACATTGGGGTAGGCAATTACATCAGTCTAATTTGTAGAATTCAGTGGTGAATGATGATCTGTGTTGAATGAATGATTTAAGAATGAAAATATACTCACCACATGCCCTAAAGTTTAGTCACAGTAGATTTTTTTTTTTTTTTTAAGAATTACAGAGTGTGAAACACTGCTGTATGTTGCTTTCTTAAATTAATATTATTTATCCTTCAATTTAGATACTGTCTATTACCATCTTTTCAGGTGCTGGTGTTTCTTAGAATTTAGTCCAAGGCCTCCTGGTGTCATATTCTTTACTAGCCCTCTGGGTGATTTCGTACATTTCATATATTTAGTTATTATCCACACCCTAATAGCTAATAATCTTTGTTCCAGTCCAGTGTTTTTCCTTTTATTCTTGTAGGTATATCCAGTTGCCTGTTGATTTCTAGTTGTATGCTTCCACACATCTGAGACTTAACTGTGTCTCTTAGTGAATTCACAATATCCTTCCTCCCTGTCAAACTTTCCTTCTCTACGTTCACTTTCTTGATGAATGGCAACTTCATCTATCCTGATGCCCCTGTGAAAAATTAGGTTTATTGGGAACTCTCTGTGATACCGTGATTTATAATGTATCACACTGTCCTTTCTCCTTCACTCGCTTTATCCCATATAGTACATATAGTTCTCTTGGTTCTTAGGCTTCCTGTCATTCCAGTTACCATAATGTCATTTCTGTATAATTGCAGTAGCCTCCAGTGTTGTTTAATCCATCTAGGAAACTGTAGCCATAGTTGTAGAACGGACTATAACAGTCTTTTGTCTTTGAGTGGTTCTCGTTTCTCTAGAAGTCAGGTCTGAAGTCCTGAGTAAGCCTTCAGGTGTTCCTTCCCTGGCCCAGTCTACTTCTTCAGACTTGCTCACATTTCTCCTCTTCCTCCCCGCCGCCTCCCCACACACTGTAGTTTATGTAGTTTAAGTTAACTAAACTTTTAGTTATCTCTGGCTTGGGCTTTTTTTATTTATTGCCTTTTCCTAATATTCCATAAAATATTTATTGACCATCTACTTTGTGCTGGTCAGTGAGGATACAATAGTGAAGGAACTATAAAGTTCTGTTCTAGTGGAGCTTAAATTTCAGTGGATAACAGAATAATACAACTGAATATATCTAAAAATGTCAAAAAAAAGAGAGATAAGTACTACGAAGAAACATAAAGCAGGGAAGAAGCTCGAGAGTGTGATGACACTTATTTCATGAGGTAAGGATTGACAGTTTGGGGGAACAGAGACTGAAGGGAGGGATGAAAGGGGCCATTTGACTAGCAGGAAAGGATCCTGGGTAGAGAAAACTCGAGGCAGACACAGTGAGACAGCCATGTGCTGGGCATATTTGAGGATCAGCAAGATTTGTATTTAGGAAATGTGGTCTAAGAGGTAGCCAGGAAACAGAACGTGCCCAGTTTGTGGCCCAGGGTAAACAAAGTCTTTGCTTTTTTCCTTGGTATAATTAGTGGTTCTTAGAGGACTGAGAGCAGTATGAAATGATTTACCTTAGTAGAGAATAGGATGAAGGAGTAGAGCCTGGGAAACCAATGAAAAGGCTGTTACAAAAATCCAGTCAGGAGATCATAGTGGTTCAGTCTCCAGTGGGAGTGGTGAAGGTGCTGGGAAGTGGTTGGGAGTACGCTGTTTCCCACTTCTGTGTGTCCAGTCTTCAGAATTCAGAATAAATATATCATTTTTTCAAATACTCTTCCTCCCATGCCTTTCCTTATCTCCCTTGAATTGGGCCATGTCTCTGTTAAACCCATCTTTAACGCTCTGTTCTCTTTTGTGGCTCTTACAAATAACAGCTGCCGTAAAGCTCCATTTGTATCTCCATTGTCAGAGATCATACATTGATCAGTAAATATTTATTAAATAAGCCTCAAAATCACCTATTGGCAGTCTTCTTAGCTTTATGTTCAGCCCCCGTTAAGTTAGAGATACTTTCTTGATAACCCCTTGTCACCAGTACTAGCACTTTCGTCATTCTTTTTTAATTTTTTGCTCAGTAGTATGTCTCTGAGTTCTTTAAGGGAAGCAGAGAGTATGTCTGTCTTGGTCACTTCACCCTTGAACTGCTGGTCACATAGTGAAACTTAGTAAACATTTGGGCAGCTTTTTTCAGGGAATGGGTGACCATTGTATTTAAAATCACCATTATCTTTGCAATGGCAACTGTGCATTTTACTGTTAATGTTTTTATCTTCTCCTTAGTGAAACTGATGAAAGTTGTAAGAAGCACCTTGGAAGAGTGCTATCTATTTGGGAAGAAAGGTCTGTTTATGAAAATGATGTATTAGAACAACTTAAGCAAGCTCTTTGTAAGTATATAATCTTTTATCATTCTCTCTTCATTGAAATGTGTTCTCTCATTAAAAGTTAAATGTTCTTTCATCTCAGATGGTGACAAGAAGCCTAGGAAGCGAACATATGAGCAGATAAAGGTGGATGAGAATGAAAACTGTTCCTCTCTAGGATCTCCAAGTGAACCACCACAGGTAGCAGTTTTTCTCTGTTGAGGGAGTTACATTTCTAGTATTTCATGTAGCCATCAAGCTTTACTAATTTTGCTATTTTATTTCTGTAAATTGACTTATAATTCTGGGTACAGGAAACAAGCTATGTGAATAAGTCTTATTTTCTGATTAACCACTTATGTTTAATGTGTGTTGTATATTAGGCAATTATATTTCACATAAAAAGTATTTGATTGCTAGGTATAATTAGATCTGGTGAGATATCCACCATTTCAACAGTTTTTTTTTTTTTTTTAATAAAATGTAAGACTATTTTAATGTTAAGTATGCTAAAAATTCCATGCATAGAGATAAACAATCTTTTTAAGTATTATTGCTTTTAAATGTGTAAAAATGCATGTTAGAGTTAACAAGTATGTATTCATATAGTTTTGTGTAACCATATGGAACCATGTAGTTCCGTGGTAAAATCAGATGAATTAGAATCATTATCTTAATACTCCATGTCCTCCCAGATTGGTACAGTATAGCATTTTCTAACCATCAGATGATTCCAAAAAGACATTTTTACCTTAATTATGTGGGCATTGAGTCTTAAAGCTTCCTCCTTCTATGTTTCAAACATATAGGAGGGACAGATAGAATTTTAAAGGAGAAAATGAAGACATAGCCATACTCTTAAAACAAGGTAAATATCTTCATGGGCTACAAATGGTACAGAAACGTAACTCAGTATGTGAGCCAGAATGTGGTTCCTGCTGAGCTTTTGAAGCAGATGTGGTTTGCAGGAATTAGTACCCTGTAGAGTAATAAGAGGAGAAGGCAATGGCAACCCACTCCAGTACTCTTGCCTGGAAAATCCCATGGACGGAGGAGCCTGGTGGGCTGCAGTCCATGTGATCGCTAAGAGTCGGACATGACTGAGCGACTTCACTTGCACTTTTCACTTTCATGCATTGGAGGAGGAAATGGCAACCCACTCCAATATTCTTGCCTGGAGAATCCCAGGGACAGAGGAGCCTGGTGGGCTGCCATCTATGGGGTTGCACAGAGTCCGACACGACTGAAGTGACTTGGCAGTAGCAGCAGCAGAGTAATAAAAACTTGAGTGCTCCATGGACTTGGAGACCTGGACTGAAACTCACTCCAAGAACAGTATTTTATTCCAGTTTTAATTAAAGGGTCTGACCCTTTCCGGTTCTCCCTGATGAAAGAGTAACCTAAGTTGTACTTCTAGGAGTTTCTGACGTGACTCTTCCCTAGTGCTTGTTGTATACAGTGCAATTGCTTTTGGCTTTATAATGACCATTTTCTGGTTAGTTGTATTGCTTAATTCTCAATGGTTCAGAATGGCAAAGATTTCTCTTTATAGGATCTAATCATTTCCTTCTCCTCTGTCAGGAAGTCCTAGGCTAATGTTGTTTCCGTTTGCTTTCTTCATGTAGGAGTGTGAAGGTGTAATGAGAGTAGTTTGTAATTAAAGCACGCATACATTGTCAAAACCATAAAGCCAGGTTTCTTCTTAGAAATCCAGAAAATTTTAGAACTTGCTAAATCTGATTAAAAAATAATAATGATGTAAGGTATTTGGGGCATCATGAGAAACAAGCTTCCTTGTCATGTCATTGCTCTTAAGCTCACTTTCATTGTAGTGGGGAAATATAACAGAATACTTTTTTTTTTAATATTTGGATTTTAAAAACAGTAGTGAGTTAAAAGCACACTGGGGATGGTATATTTCTTACTAGGTTCCATTAATTCTAATCATGTTTGATTATTTGCTGTATGCTAGACCCCAGTAGTAACTTTTTGTAAGGGGATAGCTTAAAGAAAAATTCGAAACTGGCTGTCAGTGTCATCTAAATATATACAGAGTTGATAATATCCTACACTTTTCATATATGTGTATAATTTCTTAGTGTTCCAGAATATCTAGGCTTAGAGATGAAAAAAAGAAAAAACGTAAAAGGATGTAGATGGGAATGGAGACTAGGAAAAAGAAAATTTACTCAGTTTTCTTTGGAATAATTTTAGGGATGTTATGAATTATGAAATATCAGCAAAGACTTGCCCATCCCTCCTAATTATAGCTGGTATGAAAACAGTGCAACGAAAATATTGATGTTAAATGCTGATTAAGCATTATATAAATATAAGTCACCAGACATATGGAACTTTGTAATATTTTAATGATCTTAGTAACAAACCATAGAATAATTGAAGATATCATATGTGAACATATATATTCCAAAAGTGCATTTCTCTTATGCTTTAATTACTTCATTGGGAGATGGAATTTGGGGGGCTCTTCTGTGTTATGATAGATGATGATTTGTATTTTCCACCCCCCTATATCTAATTTAATACTAGAAATTCTTATGTATTAATGTATTAATTAATTAATTAATCTATGTATTAGTATAATGATAATACAATGAATATGTCATTCATAAAACTTGTATTCTCCAGGTTGAAGTTATAGCCTGCCTTCCGTCTTACCACTGTATATATTTGGCTTACAAATGAATCACATCATTTTAATAGTCAAATAGTCAGATTAAGGAATATGAATGAATTTTAAGTCTTTTATATTTGTTTAAGCTTTGCTAATTTTGGTTCTAAAGTTGTATAACTTTTTAGACTCTAGATCTCGTTAGAGCATTGCAAGATCTAGAAAATGCAGCTTCTGGTGATGCAGCAGTTCATCAAAGGATAGCTTCTTTGCCTGTTGAAGTTCAAGAAGTATCCCTTCTAGATAAAATAACAGGTAAGAAGAGCAAGTCAGATCTGAACTTTTCAGGGGGGTAGGGTAAAGAAACAGCATATGGCATTGTTTTTGTTGTGTAATACTTTTGTTATCCTGTGCTTTTCTTAGATAAAGAGTCTGGAGAAAGACTTTCTAAAATGGTAGAGGATGCTTGTATGTTGCTGGCAGACTACAACGGCAGGTTGGCGGCTGAAATAGATGATAGGAAGCAGCTCACTCGAATGTTAGCAGATTTTCTTCGTTGTCAAAAGGAAGCCCTTGCAGAGAAAGAGCATAAATTGGAAGTGCGTAACCTTTTCCTTATTTAGTGCTTATTTGTTAAATTTATTTTTGGAAGGAGCTTTAAAATAGCTTAATATCCCTGCACGTTTTGCACTTTTAGAACATAGACCCCTTTAGACAATGGCCCAGGTAAGCTATTCCAATTAAGCTACATTAATTGGTTTTTTACTTGAACCAAATCAGTCTGCCTAAGAAAATTTAGAGATTTGGAATGATCAAAAACTGGTTGTGTTTTTAAATTACTCATGTGAAATTCCAGTAGTAGTAATTCATCTTATGCTTAATAACAAAAATAATGGGAAAATAGCAGTTAGCATAAAGTCTGGTCTTAGCTACAGTAAATTATGGTTGGACTTAATTCCTGTTCTGAGTACATGCAGTCTTTTGGGTATATGATTAAGAAATAAAGACTTTTTGTTATGGTTATGCCGGTCCCCAGTTTCCCTATTCCTGAGCAGTTTATTATTTTTGCTTAGGAAGGTAGTCTTCAGGTTACCTCATTATTCCATTCTTGAATCTTAACATATTTCTACTCCACTCTCGGGTTGGACACCCCCCCCTTAAGTGGAAGGTTATTGCTTCTTTAAATTGAATGATAATTGATACTCTTGACAAAAAGTCTGGAGGTGCAGGGATTAAAAGAAGAAACTCAAATTTCCTTTGAGCAGAGTAACCATTGCCAGGGGTAGGGAATGAACCAGATTTGATTTTATTTAACAGAATCTTTAATTTGATTAGTTCTTGTTAAAATTGTTTGCTGCTATAATAATTTCTTTTTCTAATACATAGAATTTCTAATGTCTGGATCCCTTTTTTAAGACGGTCCTCTTTAAATTTCTAGGTATGTTATGATGCTGCATCTGTTAAGTTGCTTTTATTTATTAGAGTTTAGTTCTTGTTTCAGCAGTCTCTAATTGTGCCAAAGATGATTACCATTTCTACCTGTGATTGCAGTTGACTAAGTACCAGCATCAGAACTCTCCCACCCTGTATTGTCAGCACTGTGTAGCATTACCCCTTTTCAGTCTGCCCCTCCTCTGCTCACACTTACACACTCAAAACATAGTTGTTGGCATTTTGCTCACCTTTAGAGAGGTTGCCCAGTTTTACATAGAACAGATAGAATTTTCCAAAAAATAAGTTTGATAATTAACTTACTGATTTTTGATCTTGTGATGGAACTTCAGCCTTAAACACACTGTTACTTGTTTTACTGTTAGCAGAATTAAGGGTAAGTAATGACATGTAATTTTTGTCTTTAGTCTTTGGTATGGTGTTTTTAACTTCTATTGAGCTTCTGTTGCAGGTATTGGACATGGGCGTATCTTCTAATGATGTCATCAACCTTAGCATTTTCTTCCTGCTAAAAATAAATATCAAACTCCAAAGCCTGAATTGTCTCATGTTTTTGAAAATTGAAGACTGAAACTTCATTATTCCACTTCATACTGCTTTCCCACTTAAACTGGTTATATATCACTGGTTACAAAAGTAGCATTTATGTTTGAAATGTCTAGAAAAATGATAAGATCCCATCCGACCTAACCCCCTCTTATCCCAGTGCCTTCCAGGAAGCCAGATTTCATGACTGACAATTACAGGTAGTGAGGCTGATGATAATAATGGCAGTGAAATTTACCATATGTCAGGTGCTATTCTAAGCACTTCACGTATATCAACTGATTTAATCCTGTGTAGCAGGAAACGTTATTATACGAATTTTATAAATGAAATGGAAGGAGATTAAATAATTTGTTTAAGGTTGTAAGAGGTAGTGAATTGTTTAGAATCCAGGCAATCTGCCTCCAAAATAAAAATTTTGCTTCCAGTTTTTGTGTCAATGTAAGATTATAGCAGCAGCTAAAGCCCTATCTCTGTTTCCTCCCCCCTCAGAGGTAGTCACTTTTCTCAAAATAAGGTGTTCTAGGAACTTTTTTGTTGTGTTTTAGAATGACTAGATTTTTGTTATCATAAACCACCTAAATTATGTCAGATGTTTCTTACAAGTAAAAAATATTTAGATTTCTAATAAACTAGGAAGTTGTTCCATAGCACTCTTTGTAAATTAGCATTTATAGCTAGGTGATTTTTTCGTCAGAAGATGTGAAAATGATTTGAGTTTTTTAGACATGTTTTGTGCCAAATAGGTGGCATCCCTTTGAAGTTGAGACTGAGAGGTCAGGATTTAGACCATATCAGCATCACAGAGTTTTCACTTGTCAGGCATCCTTGAACATTAAGTGTGATTGACCAGGTATTAACATGTCCGTAATTGCTCTTCAAAAGAAGAGGGGATATAAATTTAAAGTATGGGTTCAGGAATTGGCTATTGCATATTTCTTAAGGAAGCCAGTATGAAAACATTTGTAATGAGTGAAAACATGAAGTGTTTAAAAAATTTTTGGAAATTATGAATCATTTTTTTAACTTGTAACTATAGCTGGTTATTAAAGCAGGTAACTTTTCTTTTCATGATACAGATGGTATTAAAAAAACAGGCTTTTATAAAACCTATTTATCTTGTGATACATTGATCAGTTTTAAATTGGTAGACTTCCATAGAAAATTGGAAATCATGGTTTGATGGCTCTTAAAAGGAGAATCAAATCATAGTTCCAGGTTTTAGAAGTCAGGGTATGAAAGCTGTCAGAGAGGATAGTGTTTATCCTTTGCAGTCTTTTATCAGTGTATTCAGATTTACCTAATTTTTTAAAATGAGGGAATAACATTCATGGTATGAATATTGTTTAAGTCTGTCCCTCATGGTGTCAGATTGTACCCATTGAGGCGCTTTTATTAGTTCTGTGCATTACAGCCAGTATTACAGAGGACATCCTGTTGATGCAGGTTTGTTTAGTTGCGCTAGTATGTATCTGTAGGATTGAGTCTCAGAAGTAGAATAGAATAGCTGGGTCAAGAAGAATGACTGGTTAAATGTTGATTTTGATTTTTTCAACTCCTTGAAGTGTGAGTGCATCTTTTCCTGCACAACCTCACCCAATACTGGTCAGTGATCTTTAAAATTTTTGCATATCTGGTGCAAAATCAGATGGTCCAGTGGTTAAGACTTAGCCTTTCATGCAGAGGGTGTGTGTTCACTCCCCAGTCGGGGAAACTTAGGATCTCACATGCCTCCTGGTCATTTTAAAATATTTGTTAGCCACTTCATTTCTGCTGCAAATTTCCTGTATCTCTTTAACTTTGGTTCTGGGTTTATGGTTCCATGATAGATTAATATTTGTCTTTGCCTTTATAAATTCTAGGTTTTTTGGATATAGTTAGGATTGCCTTCTCAATTTTCATAATTATAAAAATACTATACAAGTTTTCTGTAGTTTTTTCCCCTAATAATGTTATCCATTAGGACTTTTTGTTCATGATATATATGATATAGGGATATAACTAACTGAAAGTGATAGTAAATGTCCCCTTGTCACTGATTAATGATTAGTCATTTAATGATAGTCTGTTTTGCTATATTGTAAAATATAATTTCAATCATATTTCTGTATATACATGTATATTTGTGAATGTAGTCATTTTTCTATTCTACTGGCCTATTTTACACACATTTAATTACTTGGTAGATTTTTGTTTTTATTTTTGTTATTTTTCTTATCTAATTTTTTTCTAATGATTATTGTGCTTATGAATTCTTCTTCCCTCTTACTATCTTATTTGTATTTGCCTTTATTTATGACTAATATTTTAAATGATATCTTCCTAAGTAGACATTTCTTAATTTACTTGGCGTTTTCAAGAGTGCTTGCTTTTATAAACTTTTTTGCTTTCCAAAAAGTTTAATTTCCAGTTTTTAGAAATGCATAAAGGTAAATTTTGTTTTGCCTACAACATTTAGTGATTAGAAACACTTACATCTCTCAATATAGGAAATAAGAATATTTTAAATGTACAGCACTGAAGATGCAGGATTAAACATTTTAAAATGCTAAAAAGTATTTGCATGTAGCTTTTTGATTGTTTTTTTATTGATTTATCAAATTACAAGTATCATTCAAGGGCATAGTAGTAGAATATGGAGAACTGTTTATGGAATCTTTAGTTATTTCTTTATACTTTATCTTTCCATTGAAATCATACTGATTTCACTTAAATTTAAAATTAACTTAATAAGATGGAGCTATATGAATTTTTTTTAAAGAAGCAAATGTTACTAGTGTCTTAATTAGATTTTTTTTGAGACTGAAATATCAAGTTTAAAACTTTGCTATGGTTAATGTATCCATTTTTCAAAGATTATGGAATCTTTTAATTATTTTTAATAACTATTCCAGTAAGCTGTTTTCATCATGGGAAAAAAAGCTACATAAGCAAAGGCTTATTAGCCTTATGTATTGGGTCCATATATTTTGTGTGTTATCCTTTTCATGTGATATATGCATCTTATCATGTGACTATTTTCTTTTTTAACATATGGATATATCATAACTATATGTTCTTTATGACTAATTGTTTACATTTGTTTGATACTATAAACAGTATTGCAGTGGACATTTTTTTTTCTGGCCATACTGCAAGGCTTGTGGAATCTTAGTTCCCTGACCAGGGATTGAACCCAAGCCCTCAGCAATGAAAGCACTGAGTCCTAGCCACTGGACTTCCAGGGAATTCCCAGTGAACATCTCTTTTATTAACTCGCTACTCACTTACCTCTTGTGATAAATTCCTAAAGATGAAGTTGCTCATTCATGTTAAAGACTTTCAGTAAGATTATATTAGGTCATTGTCTTTGATGATTCTCAGATAATCGTTAATCTGTATAGGTCTTCTCTTCTGGGCCATGGCTTTTCTCTAGACAAAATGGTTCAGATTTGCTCAGTAGCTCACATAGGACATCTGTGTTCAGAGCAGTGCCTCACCTCTTACCTGTGTGACTCGGATCTTCAGAAGCAGGTCTTTGGCTTTGTTTCCTATCCCTCATCTGTCGGCTCTATGGGATGCGTTTTAACAGATTGATGGAAAGATATATCTATTTGGTCTTCATTGTCAAAACAAGGCCCATCATTACATTTCAAGGAGCTTGGTGCCTCAGAGTCCTCAGAACACCCAAAATTGCTCAGGATGAATTATATTACCCTTGGTCATTATCCCTTGTTTCATTTTTTTCTCTTCTAAAACTTCCAGGACATCTGTATACTGTGGTTCTTTCTTTTTCCTGGTGGGTTTCTGCCTTGATAGCTTATTTTATTATTTTAGTGATTTTTGGGGAGGGAGTGGAGTTCAGTTTGTTATGTAAATGGAAGACCTTTGTGTCTAATTAAATAGAAGTAATATATGTTTCATAACTCATACCAGACCACACTGTTGTCTGTTGCCTCTGTTGTTTTAACAGCTGAGGTTCCTGCACCCTCTCTTAACTCTACATCACAAGAGCTAGATTGGACTTTTAAGAGGAAAACAGGTCTCATCAGACCCCCCTGTAAAACTCTCTGATGCTTCCTATTTCACTTCTGGATCTTAGACTCCATACATGGCCTGTGAGATGACTAGTCTCGAGTCTCTGTTAACCTCATCTTGTAACCATCTCAGAGGCATCAGTTTAAGCAGATGAAGCAAGTTTTCACAGCAAGGCTTTTGCTTTGCCAGTTGCTAACAAAGTGGCTGTAGTGCTGTCTCCTGATCTTTCAGTTCAGTTCAGTTCGGTCGCTCAGTCATGTCCGACTCTTCGCTACCTCATGAATTGAAGCACACCAGGCCTCCCTGTCCATCACCAACTCCCGGAGTTCACTCAGACTCATGTCCATCGAGTCAGTGATGCCATCCAGCCATCTCATCCTCTGTCGTCCCCTTCTCCTGCCCCCAATCCCTCCCAGCATCAGAGTCTTTTCCAATGAGTCAACTTTTCGCATGAGGTGGCCAAAGTACTGGAGTTTCAGCTTCAGCATCATTCCTTCCAAAGAAGTCCCAGGGCTGATCTCTTTCAGAATGGACTGGTTGGATCTCCGTGCAGTCCAAGGGACTCTCAAGAGTCTTCTCCAACACCACAGTTCAAAAGCATCAATTCTTCGGCGCTCAGCCTTCTTCACAGTCCAACTCTCACATCCATACATGACCACTGGAAAAACCTTAGCCTTGACTAGACAGACCTTTGTTGGCAAAGTAATGTCTCTGCTCTTGAATATGCTATCTAGGTTGGTCATAATTTTCCTTCCAAGGAGTAAGCGTCTTTTAATTTCATGGCTGCAGTCACCATCTTTAGTTACGTGCTAAGTTGCTTCAGTTGTGTAAGACTCTTGTGCAACACTGTGGACTGCAGCCTGCTAGGCTCCTCTGTCCATGGGATTCTCCAGGCAAGAATACTGGAGTGGCTTACCATACCCTCCTCCAGGGGATCTTCCCAGCCCAGGGATCAAACCCGCATCTCATGTCTAACCTGCATTGGCAGGTGGATTCTTTACCACTAGCACCACCTGGGAACTTGGTTCCTTTTTTTTCATTCCTGTATCACCTCCTTAGAACCCTTGTCTCATTAAATTCCACCTACCCTTCTCCTGATTACATTGCTGATATATTGTTTTTTCTTCATGGAACTTAAACCACTGTTTGAAATTTAAAACCTTATTATATACTTATATCTGTACCTGACTGGAATGTGAGTACCATGAAAGGAAGAACTTTATTTTTCATGTTTATTGCTGTATCTTAAGGGTTTGGAGCAATAGTTTTTCTCCTAATAGGCAGGTGTTTCTGTTGAGTGAGTAAAATGATAGTTGGCCATCAAATGATGAATGAATGAATGAATGCTAGTACGAATGTAGTTTGCAAGGAGTATGTACTCTTTGTATTTTAAATTTGTGATTTCTCTCGTAATTAGAATGATGCTTTGATAAAATGATTAAAGATATTTGAGGTTTTTGAAAAAAAATTATATTCAGCAGAAAATAAGTTAATTTTTAAGTCATATTAGTATAAGCCCAGTACTTTTTAAAAAGGGGTTTTGTGTTAAAGGACTAAGGATTCTAGAACTGCAGCTGGGAATTTTTGACAAAAAATGAAAGACCATTTTGGAATTTTAAAATTATTTTACCAGTTTACTTTTTGTCTTTAGTAGAATAACACTTTAACGATATATTAGAAAACATGAATGACGAACAGTAATACTCAGCAATCCGTAAGTGCTGAATTTATAAGCATCACAGTGCTACCTGGTGGAAGAACCATAGCTACAAATTAAATCAGTCCTTGTCTACGTTTGTTCACTTACCTAAAAAGAGGAATTAAACTCTAATTGCTCTCTGCTTGTTAACTCCTTTGTGGAATAGATCTCATACTCGTAAGTATGAGTTACTCATACCCTTCAAGAGAAGCATTGTGATTACGGAATTTATGCGTATAAAGCAATTAGCACCCTGGGTGTAGTAAAGTGCTCAATAACTGACAGCTGCTACAATTACTTGTTACTGTAGCAGCTGAGAATTATTAGGAGTGAGGTGAAATTGAAAAGTAGGTTGGAATCAAATTGTGACGGGCACTGAATGGCTGGCTGAGCAGATGGTTGGTTTATAACAGCCCAGAGGCCAGAGCGGACTTGTAACATTAGCAGTGTTTGGAAACCCGGTTGCATTTGCCAAGTGGATTAGAATGGCAAGAGATTTGCGATAGGGAGACCAGATAGGACTTTACTGGAAATTTTATATTATGGGTAATGAAGGGCTAAACCATAATTGATGATAGCAATGAGAAAATAAAGGAATGGAAAGGTGAGGGGAACAATTGAATCACCATAATTTGTTAATTGGATCAGAGGAGTAAGAGGAATCAGTGATAAATGAGATTGAAAACTATGGTGTGAATGATTCTGGCATTGACTAAAAGGATATTAAACTAGAGAACTAGCTTGAGTGGTCAGTAAATATTAGTTCTTTAAAAAAAGATTGTATGAGTAGTACATGCTCCTCATAGTTTAGAAACTATTGGTAAGCACAGATATCACCTAAAGTCTCGTTCCTCCTGAAATAACCCTTGACAAGATTTGGAAGATGGGGTCAGTCATTGCATTAGCATGTATGACATTTTTATACATTGCCATTTTTACACATGTACTGTAAACATTTTCCTGTGATTACAGAAATTCTCATTTTAATATCTAGGTCATATTCTGTTTTAAAGAAGTATTTCTTTAGCCAGCTGACTGCTGCTTAGCATTTATTTTTTCCAGTTTAAGAATATGCTTATCTGTGATCATAGTTTCATAAATTCTTAGAAGTAGGGGAAAAATGGAAAAAGGAATACATGATATGATTTTCATGCTCATGTTAGCTACAAGTTTAAGAAAAGGATATGGCATCCTGTGCAATGGCAAGAGGAGATGGGAGTGGGTCTCTTACACTGTTGATGTAAATTCATGTATCATTCATTCTTTGTGAAAGACAGTTGGCAATAAATACCAAAAGCCATTATTTTACATAATGGTTTTTTGTTTTTTGCTTTTGCCCTACTACCAGATCCTTTAAATTGCATAATACCCAGAAAAATCTTTACTGGGATAAATTCTGGGAGCAGTTAAAGTAATGGTATAGTTTTTTTCTTTTACACTTAAAAAAATTGTAAGATAAATATACAGTTGACCATCTTAACCATTTTTAAAAGTGTGTGGTTCAATACTGTTAGGTATATTCATGTTCTTTTGTAGCCAGCCTGCAGAACTGTTTTCATGTAGCAGAACTGAAACTATACCCATGAATCAACTCCCCACTCCCTACCACCCCTGACAAACTGTCTCTGTGAATAAGTCTATGCTGGATATATAATATAAGTGTAATTGTGCAGTATTTGTCTTTTTGATGGGAGGGGCTTCCCAGGTGCCTCAGATGATAAAAGAATTTGCCTGCAGTGCAGGAGACCCAGGTTTAATCCCTGGGGTGGGAAGATCCCCTGGAGAGGGCATGGCAACCCACTCCAGTATTCTTGCCTGGAGGATCCTGTGGACAGAGAGGCTGCCAGGCTTCAGTTCATGGGGTCGCACAGAGTTGGACATGACTGAACAGT
The DNA here is from genome assembly GCF_029378745.1 of Bos indicus. NCBI lineage: Eukaryota > Metazoa > Chordata > Mammalia > Artiodactyla > Bovidae > Bos > Bos indicus. The sequence goes on from NC_091783.1 coordinate 21,471,032, forward strand.
TAACCACTTTCACTTTCATATCACTTAGCATTATATTCTCTAGGTTCATCCATGTTATAACATGCCAGAATTTTTTTTTTTTTTAATTTATTTTTGGCTGTGCTGGGTGTTCATTGCTGCTTGAGGGCTTTCTCTAGATGCAGTGAGTGGGGCTTGTGTTTGCAGTGGCTTCTCTTGTTGCAGAGCACAGGCTCTAGGGCACATGAACTTCAGTGGTTGTGGCGCACAGAATTAGTTCTCTCGCAGCATGTGGGGTCTTTCCAGACCAGGGATTGAACCTATGTCCCCTGCATTGGCAGGTGGTCTCTTAACCACTGGACCACTAGGGAAGTCCAAGAATTTTCTTTTTTAAGGCTCAATAATACTTTATAACATGTATAAACTTTTCTGTTTTTCCCCAGTTGTCCATCAGTGAACACTGTAATAGCTTCCACCTTTTGGCTAATGTGAATAATGCTGCTGTGTACATGGGTTCATAGCAAATATCTTTTTGAGTCCCTGATTTCACATCTTCTGGGTATATACCCAGGAGTGGGATTGCTGAAATATGTGGTAATTCTGTTTTCCATTTTTCTGAGAAATTACCATACTATACCATCTATAATGGCCACAACTATTTTGCATTCCTACCAACAATGCACAGAGCTTGGTTTGGAGATCATCTAATTTACCCAGTGCTGGAAATTAATTTAGCACACTTCTCAAAAGATAGGTTAACTAGCCTCTGCTTGAATAATGTTTCTGATGTGAAGGGAGCACATGGTTTTGAGACTAGTAATCTCCATTTTCTGATCAGTAGCTAGAAATTTATTATATACTTTTGTTTAGGAAATTTCACAAAAGTTTTTTTTTTCATTTATGTGTTTTATATATTTGTGTGTGTATGTGTGTGTTTGTATACATTCACATGCATTCCTGGGGGAAATGTAGATTATACCAAAAATCCAGAATTATAAGTAAAAACCACAACCTACTATTGATATTGAAATTATATACTCTGAAATAATAGCTCTCTATTTAGTTTTCTCCCTCTTTTCTCTTTGCTCTTTACCAACCAGTTTCATTTATAGAATCCTAGATCCTTTCAGTGGTCTGTAGAAAATCATGTTTTTCTTATTTTTTAATTTTACTACATTATTTGTATATTATTTGTCATTTAAAAATTTACTTGAAAAGCTATTCCAGTCAACTATGTCAAAAAAAAGGGCAGAGTTGTGGAAGTCAATGAATAGCAAAATTAGTGCAAGTCTTGGCATGTCTGTGAGTGGCTTTCCTTTCTGCTCACATATGAGTACTTGGCTGAATGTAGAATTCTTGGGTCACTTTCTTTTTTCATTTGGTCTAGTTACCGTGTTTTTTTTTTCTTTTTTTTTCTTTTTTTTTCTTTTCTCTTACACATTTAACAATCTAGGATATTGGCCTTTAATTAATTTGGCTTGACATTGCTGTTCACTTTTATCAGAAAAATGTATGTTGCCATTTATTTCTGTTAATTTCTTATTACAGTGTTAGGTGTTTAGTCGTGTCCAACTCTTTGTGACCCCATGGACCCTGCCAGGCTCCTCTGTCCTGGGATTCTCCAGGCAAGAATACTGGAGTGGGTTGCCTTGCCCCCCTCCAGGGGCTCTTCCCAACCTGGGGATTGAACCTGCATCTCCTGCATCGCAGGTGGATTCTTTACCATCGGAGCTACCATAGTTGCTCCTTAAATTCCCTGTTACATATATTGACTCTCTTGAATCTTTATGCCACATTGTTTATCTTTTCTCTTCGTTTTTCCTCATTTCTGTTGTTTTCCTTTAATAGTCCCGTGGGTTTTTGTTGCTGTTTCTGTTGTACTTGTTCTTGCTCACAGCATGGTTCTCTAATGGGGGGAGTGGAGAGTTTTGTCAGTGTTTTATTGATCTCTGTTGAAAAAAGATTTAATACTGGCTTTTAGTTGGCCAGTTCACAGATGCTACAACTCTGGAGCAGGTGGATAGGGAATCGGCATCCGAGGAGATGTTAGCACCAAGAGTTCTGCGAGTTTGCCCAGTCAGCCCAGACCTGACTGGAGCATTGCCTCTGTTTTCCCAGCACAGGAGCCATGCCACCCAGTACCCCTTTAGTCACGGTGGTCCTTGGACCCTCCCCGTGCTGCTGGGAGTCCCCACAGGCACAGGGTTGCTTGTTAAAGTGACACATAGGAGAATCTACATTATAAATGTCTAACAACTGGAAAATAGTCCTGCCCATAGAGCTTGGTAAAATTTATAGGAATTTGGACTTATTTAATGTAAATGTTACATACTGCTTAATCTGCTACTGTCTGCTTTTTAAAGAAACTTTCATATGTGTTCTTTGTAGGTTAACTTATATGTTTTATTGCTTGCAGTTAGTGCTGAAAGCATTTTCTCTCTCTACTTTTAGATTATTTTCCCTAATCTGTGGGTTTAGGAATTGTACAAATAAATAGATATTTGAAAGTACATGTTTGATGAAAGTAATGAGCTCTGAGAAAAGATCACTTCAGTAAGCAAAGTAAATAATTATATGTCTTTTTTTTTTATTCTTTATGTTGAAGTTAATTCTCATAAATAAAATATTATTTTAGCATAAATAATTTAGAGCTTTTTTGAGTGATAGTGAGTGATAGTTGCTCAGTCATGCCTGACTCTTTGCAACCCCATGGACTGTAGCCTGCCAGGATCCTCTGTTCATGGAATTCTCCAGGCAAGATTACTGGAGTGGGGTGCCATTTCCTTCTCCAGGGGATCTTCCCGACCCAGGGGTCCTGCATTGCAGGAGAGTCTTTACCATCTGAGCCACCAGGGAAGCCTACTATTAAGAGACATTTCTAAGAATAATGACAGGTCAACTTAAAAAGTATCAGCAGATACATGCTTGACTTTATCTTATAATCTATAAACGATACATTAGATTATGTAATGAATCCATGCACCTTTTCCAAAGGAATACCCAAGATGGAAGTAGCAATAAAGTTATAAGACAGTCATCAGTCAGATGAAATAATTTAGATGAAGCTTTTCTCTCTCGAAGAGATGGGGACTGGGCAAGTGGTCAGGAAGGAGATACAATGTGCTTTTAACTTTGTATGAAAAATAATGTTCAGTTCCACATTGCTGAACATAGTTCTGTTTTGGCCAGATAAATCCTCTACTTCAAGCTACTGTCCAAATGCATTATTAAAACTCCACTTCTGGCCTTTGTTTTGAAATCTGTTACTTTTTGTTGCCGTGTCCTGATCTCTGTCCTCTGAAGCTTCTACTACTTTCCCACTGTCCGCTGACACCTCGGTTGCCCTCACGCTGTCCCCTGAAGCCTCAATTGCCTTCCTACTGTCCTCGAAAGTTGCAATATCCTTCCCATGGACCTTCTAGCTCTGGTTGCTCCGTGGCACAGAAAGCTGCTAGCTGTGAATCATGCCACTTTTCCTGTACTTCTGTTACTGATGCAGTAGGGATATCAAAGCAAACACCCTGCTTTCCTTTGAGAAAGACCATTCCCTTCACTTTGGAGCTTTTTTGGCTGCATATAAATTTTCTTCTAGCCCTGAGGGGTTTTTTCCTTTCTTTTGGTGGTGTATATTTTTGACAGTGTAGCTCTGGCATTTTTTTGCTCATGCTTATTTTGGGACTATTTCAAACTTTTTTTTGTTCAACATCAGCCATTCTTAATCTTGGAGTTGTTTGTCAGATTCTTATGTAATTAGTTTTTAAAATACATGTGTCTGTATTATCTTACTGAATCAGTGTTTCAGTCTGTAAGAGTTTTTCTTAAAAACACTTTACTTTTGTTGCTTCTTGTTTTGGCTTTTGTTTCTTATGCAAATTTCTTGATATATTTTAAATTACAAATAAAAGTATATTTGTGTGTTTGAGAGATAAGGCTAGGCTAGAAACATATGCCTGTGATTAGACATTTTCCCCAGTTAATCAGCTTGGTCTTGGATCAGTGAACACATAGCCAGGCGCTTTAGCCCTGTGCAGAAGAGTAGGGACTCTGGAACCGAATTACCTGAGTTAAGAATCTGGCTTTACCACTCACTAGCTGAGTGGCATACGGCAAATCATTTGATCTTTCTCTACCTCAGTTTCCTTGTCTATAAAATAGAGATAACAATTATACCTGCTTTATATTATTATTATGGGATTTAAACAAGTTGGGATGCTTAAACTGCTCAGCATATAGTAAGTGCCCCAGAAGTTTCAGCCCCAAAACAAAGAGACTTGGAGGTTTTCTAGCTAGTTTATATCTGTTTTATCATTTAACCAGTGAATTTGTGTTTTATTTATTGGGATACTGTAAGAAGAGTATAAGATGTCTGCAGTGTTTTTATATCTGTAATGTGAGCTCTCAAAAAGCAAGTGTTTATATTCCTAGTTATAGTCTTAGCATCTAAGTGATTGCAACTGGATTCCTAAGATCTTTTAAATAATATATTCCATCTTTTTTTGAGAGTTGGACTTACCTGCCCCATACTTATTTCTCTGTTGTAAATGAAGTTGGTCTGGAATGTAATTGATTCTGTTAGGAGACTTGGGCATAATTAAAGTGTGATATTCACATTATTTCCTTGCCTGATTTAGATTTTCACTCTTCTGTAGAGAAAATGAAAGCAGAGTAGATTCCTTTTTTTTAAGATGTTAGACTGAATGGCAGCTTTTCCCACCTCCTAGAACTTATAGAAAAGTTAATATATATTAATATATATTAAATTTAATAAAGGAATTATAAAACCTAGCATAGTCTATTTTTATGATATCATATAATAAAGATGAATATGTATATATATTACACAAATATAAAGGTAGAGACAATGAAGAGGGGGGGATGAAATGAAATTTGAGGAAGAAGAATGAATTGAAGGCACACATGGAGTTGAGGTGAATGTAAAGAGATAAGGAGCTGCACTACCCAGTAGCCACTAGCCACAGTGATATTTAATTACAATTGAATAAAATTTAAGTTATCAGCATTAGCCATATTTCAGATGCTTAGTAGCCATGTGTGGCTCTTTGGTACTCTTGGATAGTGCAGATACAGAACATTTCTGTTGCCACAGAAAATCCTGTTTATAATGACTGATAAAGATTGCTTAAAAGATACAGAGATAAAATGGATAAGTTATATTTATTAAATATGATGTATATAATAGCTCCACTCTAATAGAAATGCTATGGGTGCCCTCCTCCCTCAGATGGCAGTCTACTCAGAAGGTGGATCACTGATAGGAATTGAAGAAGTAAACCACATCTTGGCATGTGCCCTCCTCAAGATGGGAGCATTTGCTTAAATAATCTAAGCTCCGAAGTAGAAGCAGGAGGTTGGAACAACGCACAGGGACTAAGGGTGCTGCAGTGGAAACAGAAAGGTCACTTCCCAAACTTCCTGGGCCGGGGAGCAGCGGTGAGGCATTTGTGTCTGTATCCGAGCTTGGAGCAGAGGAAAAGGGCAGTGTTTCCTCCAAGCTGGTGAGGCCCAGGAGTAATGGGAATCACCTGTTTCTGGAAAATCATTCACTGGGATAATTGATGTTGGATCTTGTCCACTTTAATGACAACCCAAGTAAGTTGTACATAACAGTCTAGTCACAAAGACAGTAACATCACTGGAACTACCATCCATTCCTTGAAGGACAATACATAAGACAGCAGATTCAGAGGGAAGAATTTTCTCCTAGGAAATAGTTAACAGAAAATTGCAACATTCAGTAGATGTAAACTACTGAAAATGCCTACACACGTGGAGATCCTGCCCCATCCCTAATTAGTATTCATCAGAAAATAGGTTGTCTTCACAGCCTCTAAGAGCTTATTCGTTTTTATTTAGATTCCCAAAAATCTTTGGCCTCTTGCATGAAATATCCCAATCCTGAATAAAGGAAACATTTTCCATACATTATATGGGTGAAAAATGATCAGTGTCTAACCTGAAACCTGATACTGCAGTTAAATGACATTGTAAGGAGACAATTTATAATTTTATTATAAAATAATAACAAATACTTAGCATTTACTCTTTGTGAGGGTGCAGTTCTAGGTACTGATCCTATCTTTATTTGTGACTATATGAGGTGGATACTGTTTTATGAATGAGAACACTGAAGCACTGAAGTATTAGTTAATATGATCTTCAAAGGAAATTTGAAAATATTAAAATAATTACATTAAAACGAATATATTAAAACTACTTAGCTCCTGATAACATTTCAGTGTACTTTCTTAATCTTATAAAAATCACAGATTAAAAATACCATTGTAAGCCTCATTACAAAAATGTTAAATGAGTTACAGCCATAATCAATGTACAGATTTACATCCAACTTGGATATTTATCTTGATTAGCCTTCAGTGAGTATGAAGTTTGGATTAGAATAATGAACCAGAGAGTTATGGGTTTTAGAACTTTGGTGTGAACTTGAAGTTGTGTAATATAAACCTCTTTTTCCCCTCATTTTCAAAATGCAGATATCAAACCTAATGATTTATGAGATCTGTTTAAACTCTAAAATTCAGTGCTTTTGACTTTCCGCCCATTCTTCGTCTTATAGTTGGAAACGTCTGAGTTAAGTTTGTATGCAGAGTTTAAAATTTTTCCTTGCCTTTTATTCCTAAAATGCTTTCCCATCATAAAAACAATAAATGTTTATTATAGAAAATTTGGAAAGTACTGAAAAAATTCCAGCTCAAGAGTTTATATCGACCTCTCTGAAAACAATGATTTTTAATATTTCACTCTACTGTTTTGTTTTAAATAGTTGCATATATTCAGTCTCATCTTCTAAAAAGTATTGGTGATAGTGACTTTTTTAAACAACATTATAGGTGGCTAGCATTTATTGTATCTTTTGTTTCCTTTATTTAAAAGACAGCTGAAGCCTTAGGAAAGAGGTCCATTTATCCATGTAGGATATATAAGTTGTGGATCTACTGGAAGACCTAGGTCTGTGTGACATCCTGGTTGGGGGAGATATTTACTATCAAAAATACTAGAAGTTAATCTGCAAGTCCTTACTGCCTCTCTAAGCTCAGTCCTTCAATGCACCATTGTAATTTATTGGGGGAGTGGTATTTTTGGTAACTATACCTTCTAATTGTCCACTCCTTTTTGAAGTAAGATTCATGTTAGAATTTGTCTTGGTAATTTTGATAGCATTGCACATACTGTTGAAGTAAAATATGAACTTCTTAGGTAGTTAAATCAAAATTTTAAAGAGAGTCTTATGTCATTGATACTAACATCTCACAGAAAGAATTCTGTCTGGCATAGCTTCCTAAAGCAAAATTTCTTTGTAAAACGTGTCAAATTTGGTCATGCTTAGATCAGGTTATGAAGGAAGGCACTACTTCAAAGCAAAGCCAATTTCATCCTTGGAAGCTTTCTAATACCAGTGATATTATTCCATCATAAAGTAGTATTCTTGGATTTTTTTAGGATTAATACTTAGTGCATTTTAAAATTGAGATAATTTTACATACAATGAAATACGCCTATTAACTAGGCAGATCATTATCAGTAAATTTGATAAATTTTGATAACTTATTAGATGCTGAATACATTATGCTACAGTAATGTGTTCTGTATTGTAAATCCTAATGAGATTTTAGTTACTTTTTAACTTTTGGGACCATAGATAAATGTGTTCAGTTTTCTTTGATTAAAGAAAAAGTGTTTGGGACATCCCTGGTTCCCATCTGGGGTTAAAACTGCTTTCACTGCAGGGGGCTCTGTTCTGGGAACTAAGACCTCATGCTGTGTGTCAGAGCCAAAAAAAAAAAGTTCATGAAACATCAGATTATAGAATATGAGAGCATTGTCATTTTTAAATTTTCTGAGTGGCCAGAAGTTTTGAAAAATGCACATTGCCCAGATTTGCTTACAACTTTAGTTGAATTAAAGCTGCCTCTAACACGCATCTGTGGCTCACAGTTTAATAACCATTGGTCCATAACCAGTGCAAATTGAATGGGGAATCTATGAATCTTGCATTGCTTTCATTATCACTTAAAAATTTCCACTGTCAGTTCCTGCATTTAGATTTCTCTAAGCTAACTGCATCAGTAGGACTTGGCATCAGTATGGCTTGGCATCATTTCTTGAGAAAACAGGGGTCATGTAGCTGTTAGTGTGGTGATAAAGCTGTAGTAACATAAACAGTGTTAAGCTACACTAAGTGTTCAGAATATGAAAAATAAGTTCTATTTCATTGCGTGCTTGTTAAAGCATGTTTGTTAATACATGCTTGTTAAACCATGCTTGTTAATGCAGCTGGATTCTGCATTAGCAAAGGGAATTACCACAGTGTATTCAGAGGCAGGGGTCAGGATGACAAAGGAAATAAAGTACATTGGACAGTTGAACAAATGGGGATATCAGAGATCAGACTTAAGGACAGGCATAATTTATGTGCTACTTGTCTTTAGATGCTTTGAAAGCTATTGGGAGAAAAGAATTTGTTTTATGTAAGAAGGCTGAATTAGGACCAGTGGATATCTTCCAAATGACAAAACCATTCTTCCAGTTAGACCTGGCCTAATGTGAAAGGACTATGAAAGTAATGTGTTTCAAAAAGCCTCAGCTATCTACATCTACAGCAGACCTTAAATATAGCCCCAATCCTGGCCAGACCAGTGTAAAACCTCAAGATAAAGATCTGTTTACCTTAGTCTTTTATTGTCTGGTAATCATGTTCAGCTTTTGAAAAATTACGAAACATGCCAACAGGCAAGGAACAGCCTGAAGAGACAAAACAAGAAGTCAGAAGTAGATTCTTGTATGACACAAATTCTAGAATCACCAGCTCAGGAATGTAATTAATATGTTAACAACTCTAATGAAGAGTAGACACCATGCAAGAACAGATGTAAGTAGAGGTGAAAATGCTTCAAGAATCAAAAACAAATTTTAAATGCTAGGAATAAACACTGACATGAGTGCTTCTGATGATCACCTCAGTAGACTGGACACTGCTGAGGGGAAAATATATATGGGCCTGATAATCCATCATAGAGATTTTCCCAACTTAGATGCAAAAAGAAAATAGAACAACAGCAACAACCTTTTCTCCAAAAACCAAACCTAGAACATTCAAGAATTGTGGGCAGTTTGGAAAAGTGTAACATAACATTTGCTTGGGATATCAGGAGAACAAATGAAGCAGAAGAAATTCCAAAATTAATGACAGGACATCAAACTGACTGATCCAGGAAATGGAGAGGACAAATACTTGACAGGATATAAAAATGTGGTTTGCGCTTAGGCATGTTGGGCTTCCCAGGTGGTTCAGACATTAAAGAATCTACCTGTAATTTGAGAGACCCCAGTTTGATGCCTGGGTCAGGAAGATCCCCTGGAAAAGGAAATGGCTACCCACTCCAGTGTTCTGACCTGGAAAATTTCATGCACTGTATATAGTCCATGGGGTTACAAAGAGTTGGACATGACTGAGCAACTAACACTTTCAGTTTTCATGTCATATTCAAATTGCAGAAAATGAAATGCAAAGAGAAAACCTTGGGAAGAGTTGAAAAAGAAAAATTCTTACCTGTCGGAAAAGAATTACAGCAGAACCACGCCAAGAAGAGTGGAATGAAAAGTGTTGGGAGAAATTCCATCCTAAAATTCTGTATCCTGTGAAACTGTTCTTTAAAAGAGAATGCAATGTTTGCTGTTGCTGAAGGTGGTCAAGAAGAGATTGAATGACAAGAACAAGAGAGATGTTGGCTCTAATGTTTGCCTGTGTTATGTATGTTAGTGTTTTTGAGGAGTGTTACAAACCGGAATCTCTTCTGAAGCTTCATTCTGGACATGAGCACGCTGGAGACGGGAGCAGGGATGTCACAAAGAAGCTATATGTGCTCTTGAACAGCCCAGAATCCCTGGTTTATGGCCTGCCTGTTAAAAGCCTTGTGTAGCAATAATCTGCACGACACCCAATTTCAGTTCAGTTCAGTCACTCAGTTGTATCTGACTCTTTGTGACCCCATGGACTACGGCATGCCAGGCTTCCCTGTCCATCACCGACTCCCAGACCTTACTCAAACTCAGGTCCATCGAATCGGTGCTGCCATCCAACCATCTCATCCTCTGTCATCCCCTTCTCCTCCCACCTTTAATCTTTCCCAGGATCAGGGTCTTTTCTAAGGAGTCAGTTCTTCACATCAGGTGGCCAAAGTACTGGAGTTTCAGCTTCAACATCAGTCCTTCCAATGAACACCCAGGACTGATCTCCTTTAAGATGGACTGGTTGGATCTCCTTGCAGTCCAAGGGACTCTCAAGAGTCTTCTCCAACACCACAGTTCAAAAGCATCAATTCTTCGGCGCTCAGCTTTCTTTGTAATTCAATTCTCACATCCATACGTGACATACTGGAAAACCTGCTGGACACCCAATTTGGGAAATACCAAATTAGCTGACCTCCATGACCCTGAGATAGTGTGATTCTTTAGTAACTGGATAACATTTTCTTAGGGATTAAGTCTAAAAGGCACACAGGAGATGAAAATAGGCCAAAAGGTAAATGAAAATTTCAAGAAAACGTGATTAATTCTTACTTCTTAGGGTAAATATAAGATGAGTAGAAAATGTGTTACATCTCACTTCCTTAAATTCCTTCTTTCCATTTGATTTTGAAGTTACAGAGAAGTGGCCTGTAGACTCCTGGCTTATGCTCCCCTTCCAATGTCAAAAGTGATAATTGGCAATAGGTTCAACTTCTCTGAAATGCTGGTCATCATTGCTGACTGGACTGGCCCTTTACCTTTTCTTGTTTCTCTTCTCTTGTGTGTTGCTGCTATTACTATCATTGGCCCCCTTCCCCTCCCTCCCCCCCTTTTTTAATCTTGAAGCCCATATGCTGTTACTCATGAGAAAATGACATCTCTCCACTACTGGAAATTCCAGAGATGTTTTAATGAAGGGATAGACTACCTACTATAAGTCACAATTTGTTTCCTTAATGTGTTGGGTTTTGAGTTTTAGGGACCTGTTAGTCCTGTGATTGTGGTGGTCCTATATTCGATGTAAGGTAGATTTCAGTTGGATAACACTTCTTCAGAATACCCATCCCAGTAACAATTCTAGATATGAGAGGTAAGATAGAATAATGGTTAAGTATGAAGACTCTGAAGCCAGATTGTCAGTTTGCAGCCTTTGTTGACTTCAGAGGAAGTTTCTTAACAAGAAGTTAATTGTGCTTTGGACTTCCCTGGTGGCTCAGTGGTAGAGAATCTGCCTGCCAAGCAGGAGATGCAGGTTTGATCCTTGGGTCAGGAAGATTCCCCTGGAGAAGGAGATACACTCCAGTATTCTTGCCTGGGAAATCCCATGGACAGAGGAGCCTAGCGGGCTACAGTCCATGAGGTCATAAAGAATTGGACATGACTGAGCGGCTAAACAACAGCAGCAGCAGTTGTGCTTTAGTTTTATTATCTGTGAAACTGAGAGTCATTCAGTCCTGTCTAATTCTTTGCGACCCCATGGACTATACTGTCCATGGAATTCTCCAGGCCAAAATACTGGAGTGGGTAGCCATTCCCGTTTCCAGGGGATCTTTCCAACCCAGAGATTGAACCCAGGTCTCCGGCATTGCAGGCAGATTCCTTACCAGGTGAACCACCAGGGAAGCACTGTAATGCATGGATAATAATAGTCTCTTCCTATGAAGATTAAATGGGCCACTTAGAACAGTGTTTGACATTTAGTAAGCACATCAGAATTTTAATTAGCATCATAGTTGATGAATCTAGAAATGTATAAAGCTTATTTGTAACAGTATCTATAACAGGTGGGAATTACCTTTTTCAAGGATATTTTAAGGTAAAATCTGCTTTTAGAATACTTAAGAAAATGATAGTGAGCCCTCAAAGGAGCTGAATGATGTAAGACAGTGTTAGATAACATTCATTTATGCTAAAGTATTTCCCACTAAAAGGTAGAACTTTTCTGCAGATGGTCAAGGAAAAATGGGCCCATCAGAGACAAATAGGATACTGTGAAAAGAAAATAGAAAGGATTTGATATTTTTAAAATATTTAAATTATTACAATTTTGAAAAATTTCAGGACTGTATACCAAACTAAATTTGGGTATTTGTTTTCTAGATGACAGGTTAGGGCAAACTACTGAGATCTTTACCTGCTTTATACTCTGTTCCCTGGAGACAACACAGACTTGACTAATTTTCCTGACACCATGAAATTTCTTGGCCTTGTTTTGAAAAAAAAAAATGGTATTAAAAAAATCTTGATTGATATTAAATACTTTGGTTAACTTTTCCTGTCTAACCTAGCAAAGAGTCCCAACACCAGGGAAAGCAAAATGAAGTAAATTATGGTGGATTCTCAAAAGTGAGAGTTGGAGCTTCTATTAATAAATAGTTATTTGAAGAAAGTCATATAAGAAAGACTTGATAACATCTAGAGAGAGGCAAAAGACATAATAAAATACATATCAAAGAACAAAGCCATTTAGAGTTCTACAGAAGAACAATAAAAGGAACCAGGATTGTGAGCATTATCATCAACCTAAGGGGTTCTTGTAATATGTTCTGAAGATTATGTCTTGATACTGTTTGGAATGAAGATAACTAGCTCTACCTTTAACATTAATTCGTTGTAACCCAAGATTCTCAAGTATGTTACTATCAAATTTTGACTAAGGATACATACAGTCATAAAGGGAGAAATTAAATTGCTTAGGTGTTTGCATAGGTACCCCTAAGAATACTATAGAAATAAGACGTCGTGTGGAAATATTACTGACTCCATCCTTAAGAAGTAACTGTGTGGGGAAAGTCTTTAATAACCCCAGCATGCTAGGATGTCCATGTTTTCTTGACTAAAATAATATCCTAGTATGTATGTCTTTTAAAACTGGTTGTTATCTGGCCCAGTCGTATTTTATACTTGAAGGGGATGCTGAAGATTGATTCCACAGATGAAAGAATGATTTGTCAAAACCTTGTGTTCAGAGTATTCTGGAACCTGGATTACACTCAGACTCGATTCCTAGAGAAGCTACACAGCTTGCTCACTAGAATCAGGACTGGGCTTCCTAACTTGATGTTTTCCTTTTCTGCTTCTGCAATTGTCCCTCAGGAAGTAGGTAGGAAGGAAGGCCTGGAGCATGGTAGGCATGATGCTTGAAATTGTTGACCACAGCCTTTACTGGCCACTAACAATCCTCACCTGCATACAATTGAAATTCTCTCTGTTTTTTTTTTTAAGTCATAGTCATGTATGAAAGAAGAGAGCAGACTTCTTAGTGGCATCTGCAAGAAAAAGTTAGCCCTTATATATACATTTAAATTCAGAAATAGTGAAGACATTTATTTTAAGAACTGGAATGTTAGAACAACTGTCAGCCCTAAAGTGACTAAGAACTCCACATTTCAGGACATTTATTCTCTTGGCTGTTTTTGGTGCACGATAGTTCTGATGCCATCTCAGAATGATAACCACAGTCATATGGCACTTCATAGTTTGAAAACTTCCAAAATTAACTTATTTAGGCCTCACAGCTTTCACTTCACTTCACTTCACTCACGACTTCACTTTCACTTTTCACCTTCATGCGCTGGAGAAGGAAATGGCAACCCACTCCAGTGTTCTTGCCTGGAGAATCCCAGGGACGAGGGAGCCTGGTGGGCTGCCGTCTATGGGGTCGCACAGAGTCGGACACGACTGAGGCGACTTAGCAGTAGCAGCAGGCCTCACAGCCCGATAAAAGAGATACCCATATTGTATAAAGGAAGCAAGTGAGGCTTAGATAATCTTAGGGCATGTTGCCTAAGATTATAGGTAATAAATGGAGGGAGCAGTTCAGTCACTCAGTTGTGTCTGACCCAGCAACCCCCTGGACTGCAGCATGCCAGGCTTCCCTGTCCATCACCAGCTCCCGGAGCTTGCTCAAATTCACGTCCACCGAATCGGTGATGCCATCCAATCATCTTGTCCTCTGTCGTCCCATTCTCCTGCCTTCAGATTTTCCCAGCATCAGGGTCTTTTCCACTGAGTCGTTTTTTACATCAGGTGGCCAGAGTATTGGAGATTCAGCATCAGTCTTTTCAATGAGTATTCAGAACTAATTTCCTTTACGATCGGCTGGTTGGATTTCCTTGTGGTCCAAGGGACTCTCAAGTGTCTTCTCCAACATCACAGTTCAAAAGCATAAATTCTTTGGCACTCAACTTTTTTATGGTCCAACTCTCATTCATACATGACTGCTGGAAAGACCATATCTTTGACCAAACAGACCTTTGTCGGCAAAGTAACGTCTCTGCTTTGTAACGTCTCTGCTGTGTAGGTTGGTCATAGCTTTTCTTTCAAGGAGCAAGCGTCTTTTAATTTCATGGCTGCAGTCACCATCCTCAGTGATTTTGGAGCCCAAGAAAATAAACTATTTCCATTGTTTCCCCATTTTTTTGCCATGAAGTGATGGGACCAGATGCCGTGATCTTAGTTTTTTGAATGTTGAGTTTTAAGCCAGCTTTTTCACTCTCCTCTTTCACTTCATCAAGAGGCTCTTCAGTGCCTCTTTGCTTTCTGCAATAAGGCTGGTATCATCTGCATTTCTGAGGTTATTGATATTTTCCCCAGCAGTTGTGATTCCAGCTTGTGCTTCATCCACTGTGGCATTTCGCATGTTGTACTCTGCATATAAGTTAAATAAGCAAGGTGACAATATACAGCCTTGATGTACTCCTTTCCCAGTTTGGAACCAGTGCATCGTTCCATGTCCGATTCTAACTGTTGCTTCTTGACCTGCAAACTGGTTTCTCAGGAGGCAGGTGAGGTGGTCAGGTATTCCCATGTCTAAGAATTTTCCACAGTTTGTTGTGATCCACACAAAGGCTTAAGCATGGTCAGTGAAACAGAAGTAGATGTTTTTCTGGAATTCTCTTGCTTTTTCTATGATCCAATGGATGTTGGCAATTCGATCTCTGGTTCCTCTGCCTTTTCTATATCCAGCGTGAACATCTAGAAGTTCTTGGTTCATGTACTGTTGACGCCTGGCTTGGAGAATTTTGAGCATTACTTTGCTAGCGTGTGAGATGAGTGCAGTTGTGCAGTAGTTTGAACCTTCTTTGGCATTGCCTTTCTTTGGGATTGGAATGAAAACTGACCTTTCCCAGTCCTGTGGCCACTGCTGAGTTTTCCAAATTTACTGGCATATTGAGTGCAGCATTTTCACAGCAGTACTTGTATCCAGATCTTTTGACTTAATTTCCAGGAGAATCCACTGGGGACCTACCTGTTCATACCCTGTGCTCTGCTGGACACTATAAGGAATACAGATAGACACAAAGTGTGTGTTCCCCAGTTATGGATATAAAAACCGGAGAACAGAATAGTAGTATTTAAGTTCAGAACTAACTTGAATGGTAGCAGGTGTGAAACCACAATAGGAAAAGCTTCTGTGGCAAAGATTTATCTTAAAATAGGTCGTGTGAAATGAGAAAATTTGAACACAATGTAAGATACTCAATATTAGCTGTAAAGAAAAGCATTTCTAGTGGTTCAGATTTCAGCCTAGCTCTACCCCACTTTCACTGCACACAAGATAGATTGCACCTCCTGATTGATACTGAAATATACATGAGTGTTGCTGTTTGAGTGTGGTGTTGGTGGAGATCTGGCAAGTAAATTAAGAATAAAAATATAGGCCTTGTTGAATGAGTGGGGAATAACAAGGGAGAAGTAAAATAACTCATGTAAACAGTTGGCAAGAAATGAGGTAAAACATTGGTTCACGAAATGGCAGCTGATTTTTTAGCAGAAACTGCAGGCCAGAAGGGAGTGAAATGGAAAAGCCTACAACCAAGAATACTTTACCCACAAGACTCTCCTTCAGATTTGATGGATAATCAAAAGCTTTTATAGAGAAGTAACAGAAGAATTCAGCACCACCAAACCAGCTTTACAAAAAACGTATAAGGAACTTCTCTAGCTGAAAAAGAAAAGGCCACAACTAGAAACAAGCTAAGAGATGAAAAAGCTCACAGGTAAAAGAAAACATTAAGGAAATCACCCACACACAAAGCTAGAAAGATTAAAAGACAAAAGTAGTAAAATCACACCTGTGTCCACAGTAAGCAGTTAAGGGATACACAGAGCAGTTAGATGTAAAACATGTTATCAAAATGTAACCGAGAGAGAAGGAGAGTATAAATGGCAGGGTATTTAAAATGTGTTTGAAATTGAAAGATGAGTGACTTACAACACGTGTGTTTATATAGACTACTATACCAAAACCTCCAGGTAATCGCAAACCCCAAAATGTATAATAGATATAAACAAGAAGTAATCCAAAAAAGTACTGAAGATAGTCAACAAATCACAGAAGAGAACAAAAGGAAAAAGAGACCGAAGGGGGAAAGGCTGGAAGGGACAGACTGGAATTTGAGATGAACGGAGAAAGACTCCTGTATCTAAAGTAGACGACAAGGACGCACTGGATAGCAGAGGGAACTATATTCAGTATCTTAACCTGTAATGGGAAGGGATCTGAAAAAGAACATAATATAAATATTCTTTTATGTATGTTCTATATAACGTAATCATTTTTGTTGTACACCAGAGGGTTTACAACAGCTATAAATCAACTATACTTCAATTAAAAAATAAAAATTTTAAAAAGACAACATAAAATACAACACTGTACTTTTGCAGTGAAGGGAGTATATATCAGTTCAGTATTTATTACTAAGGGAAAGGGCCTGATTTTTTAATGCTTTGGCTTTTCAGCATTTTTTTCTTTTTTTTTTTAACTTTAGAATTCAGATCCTCTTTGTTGCTGGAACAGAGCTAAATTCTTTTAGGAAAAAGAAGTTCTTTAGGTTAAAATACAAAATATTTTGAAAGCCATTTTTGCAAAATGCAGGTTTAGTTAGAAAATAATGAGAAAACTAAAAGGGACTTACCTGTAGTGGCCTTTTTTATATACTAAGGATAAAAAGATGTTTCTTTGCCCCCAACTTCAGCTTCATTGAGGTGAAACTGTCACATAAAACTGTGTATATTTACAGAGTATGGTGGGATGATTTGACGTAAGTATTCTTTCTGAAATGATTACTAACAATCAGGTTAATATATTCCTCACTACACATCATTACTTTTTCTCTCCTTTTTGGTGATGAGAACATAGGTCTGCTCTCGGCAGATATCAGGTGTACTCAGTATTATTGACTATAATCAGCATCTCTACATTAGATCTCCAGAGCATATTCATTTTATAACTGAAGGCTTCTACCCATTGACCAGCATCTTCCCATCTCCCCGTGCCTAGCACCCCAGCCCCTGGTCAGCATCACTCTGTTTCTGTGAGTTCATTTTTTTTTTTTTTCTTAAGGGTCCCCATGTAAGTGAGATTATATAGTATTTGTCTGGCTAATTGTTTTACTCAATGGTAAAGAATCCACCTGCAATGCCGAAGACTTGGGTTCAATCCCTGCATTGGGAAGATCCCCTGGAGAAGGAAACGACAACCCACTCCAGTATTCTTGCCTGGAGAATCCCATGGACCGAGGAGTCTGGCAGACTGCAGTTCATGGGGTCACAAGTGTCGAACACAACTTAATGACCATAAACAACAGCAGTGTCCTCTAGGTTTGTTCAGGTTGTTGCAAATGACAATTTCCTTCATTCTCGTGGCTGAGTGCTCCATTGTACATATGCACCACATCTTTATCCATTCATCTGTTGGCAGAGACTTAGGTTGTTTCCATGTCTTGGCTATTGTGAACAGTGCTGCGATGAAGATGGGAGTGCACGAATCTCTTCCAGATACTGATTTTGTTTTGAGGTCAGTTAGATATTTATTCTGATCCAGGAGGGCGCTGTTTTATTGCCTGTTTCTTTCCTCCTGTAAAGTCTTTGAGTCGGGACTGTGGAACTGTGGGTGGAGACAATGGCAGTCTTTTCTCTAAATGCTACCCCTGCTATAGGACCTGAGCTCTAGGTGAAGGGGAAGGGTGCTCTCAGCTGCTTGTGAGGACTACCACCTCCTGAACGGCGCGGGGATGGGAGGTTGGGGTGGGTAGGGGCGGTGGGCAGGGGTTATTGGTGCCCCAGTATTCTCAGCCTCCATGTCTGAGGTAGAGCCTCAGTTTCAGAACAACACACACCTCTTACTATAAGCATCGTTGACATAGGAAACCAGCCTGTGGAATCCAGTGAGGCAATTTAAGACCTTTCGAACTGTGCCCTGGATCATAGAGTTGGGTAGTTAATCAGATTTCGTCGGTTTTTTCTTCAAGCTAACATCAGATGGTTAACCACAACTTCTTAAATCTTTTGTCTTTCAGATGAAAGTCTGATTCTGACAGTAGAAGAAAATTTTTGGTTACTACTTTTGTTCCTAATTGAGGAAAGCCTGATTTTTACTGTTTGTGAAGGATAATCAGTCTTCTCACAGGATTACTGAGAGGATGAAATGAGTTCTTTTTTTAATGCCTGGTGTATCAGTGGACATCCAATAAAGGGCAGCTTTTGTTTATGTTTACCAGTTTTTTGTATGCAGTGTCACCAGTTGGTAGAGGGCTTTTAATTGCCATGAAAGTAAAAGTGAAGTCGCCCAGTTGTGTCTGACTCTTTACGACCCCATAGACGGTAGCCTACCAGGCTCCTCCATCCATGGGATTTTCCAGGCAAGAGTACTGGAGTGGGTTGCCTGAATCAAAGGATTAAGATAAATCTTAATAACTGAAGAACAGCCTGTGTGGTTGCTAGAAACTTGAAATTAGGATGGGCAGTAATGATCACTAAAGGCACATGAGACTTCTCAGGACATCTAGCCTCAAGAGGAGCAGAGTAATTACTTCTGTGCATGTTTAAACAGCATCTGAATCTATCGTGCTAGCCTTGGAGTACTTTAGGTGTTATTTATTAAAGAATGATTTAGTACAAACGGACAGATGGGGGCTTCCCCAGTAGCTCAGTGGTAAAGAATCTTCCTGCTATGCAGGAGACGTAGGAGCCGTGGGTTCTATCCCTGGGTGAGGAAGATCTGGAGGAGGGCATGGCAACCCAGTCCAGTATTCTTGCTGGGAAATCCCATGGACAGAAGCCTGCCATGGGGTCGCAAAGAGTCAGAGACAACTGAGGCCACTGAGCATGCACACAGATGGGACAGATGGAGGTATGTGTTTGCCCCTGCCCCCACCAGAGTATTCTGAGGACGTGTGCGAAGTGCGGAGATGTGTATGGACTGAAAAGTGTGTATCTAGAATGAGCACCTTGCTGCTTTTCTGTGTGCCATTCAGAGCTGCTGTACTGAAACCTACCTGCTGTGCCAGTGTCACTGGCAAAGGGGAAAAGGGAACAGGAAAGTCTTAACCTTGAGGTTTTAGATATTAAATTCCCTTACTCAACCTTGACCTTCATGATGGATTAAAAGTGCAAGGACAGGCAGACACGGCAAGAATCGACACCTCTCTTTTGTGTCCAAAGCTGTCCTACAACATGCCCAGCTTTCAACCTCGTTGGCTTTGTCTGCCAGGGTGCTCACTTCCCCAGTGTACTTCAGAAACCCTGTTTCCCCCATTGCCTTAGAGTGGTTGGGATATAGTAATTCTGACAGATTCCTTTCCCCAGGCATATTAATGGTGGTTCTTTAAAAGAGGGGACTTAGTAATTCAGAGAAGCTTCCCTGATTTCATTTTTAGACAAAACCTGTAGAGAAGTGGCTCGTGTATTAGCATCCTTTGGGGGAGCTTTTACAAAATACAAGAGCTCTGGACCTGCTTCCAGAGGTTCTCATTTAATAGATGGTTGATGAGGCTGGTGTTCTTTTGAGAATTCTGTTTCTCCAAAAATTTCCTAGGAGATTTAGTCAGAATTGAGAAATAAAAAGGGGCTCCTTGTGGATAGGCCTTCTACCCCAGATGAAAGCTCACTCACCTGCTCTGTCTTGGTGAGCTAACCCTTGGTCAGAGGGAGGAAAAGTTTCTAGTCTTTATAGAGGAAATAATAGTCAACTTTTTGATTTCCCCTCTTCACACTCTGCCTGTACTAGGTGATGGAAAAAGAAGGTTCCTCTGTCCTGGTTGAAGTCTGAAAGCTTCAGTTATTAATAAAAGATATTTCCACTACAGAGAATGGCCTGTTCCCCCTAAGCCAAACATGATCTTTATTGGTTTCTAGTCTGACACCTTAGGCTGCTGTTTGCAGGGTTTCCTAAGTTTTTTTCCTTTTGTGCCATTGAGATCCTTTGGTGAGCCTATGAAGCCTTGGACCCCTTCTCAAGTTAAATACTTTAAATGTAGAAAATAAAATGCATAACATTACAATAGAAAAAAGTTATATTGAAATAGTTATTGAAGTAATAAAACTTGAACAGTAATACATGCTTCTTTACTGATAAATTAAGTAACACTAGCAGTCGGTCTAATTATTTCAAAGTAGTGATAAATGTGAAAAACTATGATGTAATAATGAAGCATCTGGTTTCTATTCGAGATAAACTCAAAGATACTGATAATACTCCTGTGGTTTTTTGCCAACATTTATAGTCAGAAACACTGCTAAATTTTATTTTAAGCTTGTGGAAATAAATATATACTTTTTCTTATCCTTGCCCCGGTATACCTGAGAATTCTATATGCTTCAGTTAAATATTGATACATTAATATGTTAGTCTTCTTTTTACAGGTGTGAAGCAGCAACTTAAGACTGTAGTTTTTCCTAAGAATGAGTTTCCCTACTTGAGTATTTCCCAAATCCCTCTTTTGGTCCTAAGGCTTACATAATCTTGTTTTTCAGCATAAACTGAGTGCTTTATCAGATTTTCTGCAGAGCATTAGCTGGATAAGCTAGATAGCTCCTTTCTGAACTCCCACAGTGCTAATGAGAGTGGTTTGATGTTACAGGAATACAAGCGCAAGTTAGCCAGAGTTTCCCTGGTACGCAAAGAACTCAGGTCCCGGATCCAGAGCCTGCCGGACTTATCTCGATTGCCCAATGTCACTGGCAGCCACATGCACCTGCCCTTTGCGGGGGACATCTACAGTGAAGATTGATGACCAGTCTCTTTCCAGGGCCCAGGACTTTGCAAGAGATGGAGACAGGTTAGGTGGATAGTGCTGTAGTGTTATTTTTGTATATTGTTGAGAGAGTGACATTAACAAAAAGAAATGACAGGTAATTTATAAAATTGTTTAAAATGTTGGTTTGTTTACTATTTTATTGGTAAGTTAACATGACTTAGTTTAAACAAAGTGAATCTATGTGTATTAAGCTCACAAGTAGTGATTATTTTCAAAAGATCTTTTTGTAAATTTTTTTGATCCAGGGCCTTGTGAGAAATTTCCATGTTTCTATTTCTTCATGTATTTTCAAATGTTTTTCTTTATTTTCTTCAGTATCTAATCAGTGTATAGTATGTGATTCCTAAAGGGTAAGAACTAATCAGGTTGGTTGAGACTTTATTATGGTATAGTTAGGACTTGATTGTAGAAGGGACTAGGTGTTTCAACTTGATTTTCACCCTTCTCCTCAACCAAAACATCAGTTCTGTGCCTCTCAACACTTTAGATTCCTTATTCCCCAGAGGTCGGTCATTTAATACTAAAAATGGATGTTGTTTTGAGGGTCAGATCAGAACCTAGAGAACTTTTCCACAACAGGTGTTTCATCCCAACAGCCACAGTGTAGGATAAAAGGAGTGTTATATAGGGACCCCTTGATTAAAAGCTGTTTAGAGTTATTTAGGTAGATAGCTATGAAAATGCTTTTGGAAATGTTTAAAAAAAAATTGACATTGTACCAAGAGAACAACTCTGATTCTGGAATCTCTGTTTGTCAAATCAAGCTCCTTTTAACATAATTGATCCCTTTAACATAAAAAGCCATCTGTGGGATTAAAAGAAGAGTAAAATAATGGTACCTTAATATTCTCTTAGCCATTTAACTTTTAAAAACAGTAGTATTTTTAGCTCTAATATCTCATGAACTCAATATTCATTAATGTTCAGTAAAGTTGCCTGGAACATTTTTAATGTTTCCTTAAGGTTTTTGAATTACGTATAAATGGGAATTAAGCAGTCCTACACTACAGGGTAGATATGGTAAATATTATATTTGTATATTTAGAATTACCAAAACAAATGTACTTTTACCTTTTATTTCTAACCCTGTGTTAGAGCAATTGCATGCTCTCCTGCTTTCTCTTTAAATCACACTGTTAAGCTGTGGATTTTGTACTCAGTGATTACTTAGGATAAACATTTTTTTTCATTCATTACATATTAGACATTTTTCTTTTTGTTGTAAGAAGATTCATCTTAGTCAATAAAACAGCTTTTTAAATCCCACAGGTCAGTTATGTCTCACTAGTCTGAATGGCTTCACTCTTTCTCAGTATTAGAAATTATAGTCAAAGTGAATTTACTATATGTGAAGGAGAAAGCCAGTATTTCATTTTAGCAGCCAGTAGTTTTCAGAACGGTGCTTTGAACGGTTTGGCCTCTCCAAAACAGACACACGTAGTTCCCACCCATACATGGCTTATATTCCAAAGGTTTTTAGTCAACTTTTGGGACTCGGGGCACATTTTTCCACAGGAACAGTAGTAATTAGGTTCCCTGTGAACACTCCCATAGAGAGCTCACCCAGGAACCTAATCCACTTAACCATGAATGTACTGAACTTGTAATGTGGTTGACAAATTACGAGTAGTAGACCCTGACCAGCATTTGTAACATCACTCTGCACTAAGGAAATGGTGTGTAGCAGCCAGACTTAGACATTGGGGTGCCTCTCTGTCTTGTGTGCCTCTGTCCCTAGGTGTAGGCTGCGTAAGGAGAAGACTCAGCGTGGGGTGGAGGGTGTGGCAAATGCACGATTATCGAAACCTGGTTATACCTGTTACAGAAGCATGCCACTTTGTTAAAGTGAAAACAAAACTTGTATATTGACTTATTTTTTAGCATCTTGACCTTATTTATGAGCTACTAAAGTGGTGACTTATTCAAAATACATTTTTGTTTTCCATTTAATACTAATTTATAAACTATGTACTCCTGGGAAGATTTGAAACCTACTAGAAGTTTGTTGAAATATTTTCACCATTTAAGAAAGACTTCTGGTTTAGATACTGATTTTAATGCCAGTATCTGCTCTAAATATTTATTATAAAAATGCATTATTTTTTTTAAAGAGCTTGATGCAATTTGTGGTAAGTGATTGTACTCAACCTGAATCCTACCCCCGGTTTTCCCCTTTGACCAAGTCTTCACAAGCTTTCAGTTGTTGGTTAATTCACTGACCATGAACACAAATGATATGGTCTGCTTTAGAAGTCTTGATAGTTAATGTGGTAAGCCTTAGCAGTAAATAGCCTTCCTTTTTAAAAGGGGGACTAAAATTTCTCAAGAAACTTTAGCTGGGTTAGCTGGGGGTACTCTAATACCAAATTCTAAATCATGAACATTTTCTTCACTGTGTACGTGAGGCAAATCATGCATTTTGAGTGCAGCTTGGCCTGGCCCCTCAAGAGAAAAGCATGTCACCATACTTGCAGTAGGCATATTTGGTTTGAATGGATACCATCACTCTTTTCTCCACAAACAGTGCAGAGAGCTGTCTGGAGTGGCAATTTGAACAGATTCCCTGGTGTTCCCTCTGCTCCTTCTATCAATACAGTAAGTAAAAGAACCACATGGGGGAGCCTGGGAGTCTGGGAAAATCAGCTGTGCTCAATAGCCAACCTCCCCTTCTAGGAAAACCAGTCCAGGTGCAGCTATTTTGGTACCTCATCTCACATGCACTCTGAATCAGGGTTTTTCTATAAGAACTCTTTCAGGATCAGCAAAAGCTGAGATGACCTGGTCATCTTGATTTGCAAAATTAAAACCAGGTTGTTGGTTGTCATTGTAGATGAGCAACTCATCTATTATTATTGAACTGTTCTGAGAAATCTTCAGAAAGAAAGCTCTCAAAAGTACAAATTAATTAGGAAAGTTAGACTGTCCTTTCTGAATTTTCCATTCAAAAAATTTATATGAAATAAAGCTACTAAACTGCTTTGTATTCTATTAAGAAGTAGCTTCTAAGTGGCAGTCTTAATAGTTGTTACACTGTATCACAGCTTTTTAAAGTGTAAACTCAGTTCTTCTCTGTATAGAAAGGGAGCATTGTGTTACTTACTGAATTTATTTATACAGAGCGTTTGTTGCTATCTGTAATTCCAGCCATCCACACGAGTCTGTTCTGAGGTGGCAGTAGCACATGGGAAGATGAAGTCTCCCTGTTTCTTTACCCCCTTTTCTTTGCTTGTATCTGATGACAATATAAGATGTTCTTAATAAAGTTTTACGTTCTTTTTGAGATGTGCAGATCATTTTTGTGTATTTGCTCAGGTGGATATGGGGTGAGGAGGGGAGATGAGGATGGACCGGGAGGGAAGGAAAGTGCTGGAAGTATTCAGCAGTGGTATGGTGGAGAAGACTCTTAAGAGTCCCTTGGACTGCACGGAGATCCAACCAGTCCATTCTGAAGGAGATCAGCCCTGGGATTTCTTTGGAAGGAATGATGCTAAAGCTGAAACTCCAGTACTTTGGCCACCTCATGCGAAGAGTTGACTCATTGGAAAAGACTCTGATGCTGGGAGGGATTGGGGGCAGGAGGAGAAGGAGATGACAGAGAATGAGATGGCTGGATGGCATCACTGACTCGATGGACGTGAGTCTGAGTGAACTCTGGGAGTTGGTGATGGACAGGGAGGCCTGGCATGCTGCGATTCATGGGGTCACAAAGAGTCGGACACAACTGAGCGACTGATCTGATCTGATGTGATCTGATGGTGGAGAAACTGCCAAAGGAAATTCCAGTTGCTTGGTCAGTGAGAACCAAACTTGAGCGAACATCAGTAGCACCTGGAGGGCTTATTAAACTACAGATTGCGGGGCTCCACCCTCAGAGGTACTGGGGTAAGGTTAGGATTACATTCCTAACAATTTGATGCTGATGCCACTGAGTTTGACAACCATTGCTCTAAACCAGCTTTAAAGTTTGTGACTTGCGTGGTGACTTAAAATTCCAGGTAATTCCATGCAATTCCAAGTAATAATAAGAGTATGGGTTTTACAGTTCATTATGTAACAAGTTCTTTGGGCAGAGAATGAAACTGCATCTTCTTTTATGACCTGCTGCACAGTCTTAAGTGCCTTTGAATCAGCAGATTCACTTACAGTACCTTGAACTCTCTGGAGTACAGGTCCTCTTGCCACATTTAAAGCAGAACTGGAAAATACTAGAAATCTTAAGGAATCTCTAGGGCACTGTTTGCTAAACTTTCATAAGTCTCTCTTGGGACATTTGCAGGAAGGGCACATACCTCCTGGATCAGAATTCTCTGTGATTTTACCATCTAGAAGTTTGAGAGAGCTAGTTCTTAGGCCAGTGCCCCTGGCTCCCCACCCCTAGATGGCCTCTGGTCACTTTATCTGAATTCGGGGGCTTCCCGTTGCCATTCCACTATTTCCCCCTGTGGCAGTAGGTTTTATATAGGGGAACTTCTATCCAGAGATTCTGTTTGGAAGATTTGGGATAGACCTGGAAATCAGCATTTTAAATGAGCTACGTGATGATTCTGATGCAGGTAATTCTTGACTGCGCTTTGGGAAACAGTGCCCTACTGAGCAAATTATGGTCTATAACACACTGATGGTAGGTCTCACATATATGTTACTTACTATACACCAGGACTGCTGTAAGCACTTCACATAAGTTTTGTGATAGATGGCTCTGATTACTCCAGTTTTACCTATGGAGAAGCTAAAGTGAGTGCAAGTTGCTCAGTCGTGTCTGACTCTTTACAACCCCATGGACTATAGAGTCCATGGAATTTCTCTCCAGGCCAGAATACTGGAGTGGGTAGCTGTTCCCTTCTCCAGGAGATCTTCCTAACCCAGGGATCGAACCCAGGTCTCCTGCATTGCAGGTGGCTTCTTTACCAGTTGAGTCACAAGAGAAAGCCAAGAATACTGGAGTGTGTCGCCTATCCCTTCTCCAGTGGATCTTCCCAACCCAGGAATTGAACCCAGGTCTCCTGCATTGCAGGCAGATTCTTTACCAGCTGAGCTACCAGGGAAGCCCATGGAGAAGCCTAAGATGCAGACCCCGAACAAGTCAAATGGTGAAGCTGGGATTCAGACCCAGCTCCAAGTTTGACTCTGAGCCTATGCTTCTGAACTACCACACGATGCTGCCTGTTAAGTTGATACATTGTGTAGCAGCTCCACCATCACATATCGCATTTTGCATAATGTGAAGTTATGATGCAAACATTCAAATTAAAAAGAAACATCCTAACTGGAAGCACTGCTGAAGAAGGGGCGCTTACGAAAAGCTATGACACCCAGTTGTCTTGTGTTGTTTTCACTGAGGTCAAACGTAACATAAAATTCACCATTTTAAAGTGTGCTCTGGCAGGAAATACATTGATGAGTAACATTATTGTGCAGCCATCAGCACCACCCGCCTTTAAAACATCTCCAAAGTCTTCCGCATATAAAACTCTACCCGTTAAACAGAACGCCTTAGTCCTTGCAGCCATTTCACTGTCTCTATGAATCTGACTTCCCCAGGTATATAAGTGGAATTATAAAATATTCGTTCTTTTGTGCCTACCTCATTAAACTTAGCACAATTCACTCTAGATTCATTCATGTTGTATCATGTGTCAGAATTTCCTTTCTTCTTAAGGCTCAGTAATATTGCATTGTATGGATACACCAAATTTTGTTTATTCATTCATCTGTCAGTGGACCCTGGATTCCACCTTATGTACTTATTATTTATTTTTTATCTCTTGGCTGTGCTGCACAGCATGTAAGATTGCTTCTGTCTTTTGACTATTGTGAATAATACATCTGTAAGCATGGGTGTGCAAATATCTGTGCAAGTCCCTACTTTGATTTCCAATTGCTTTTTTTCAAAGCAGTTGTTTGTATTCATATCAACAAAGTAGAGTTAGAATGAGCTGTTGTAGGGATAGTTATCTTAGACAACATTTCAGTGAATACCTACTGTGTTTAAGGTATTAAATCTTTTGAGATATACAGAGTTTATTCAACTGCATGGCTGCTCTCAAAAGGTTTACAGTCTAGTGGGAATGGAATATGATAACACTTTAGAATTGACCAAAGTGTGCTTTTATTTTTAAACTACCATATTTCTTCCAAGCCAGTAGTTCCATAGGCCAGCAGTATTAGCCTCAGCTGGGAACTTCTTTACAATGCTGAAGTCTCAGTCTCCAGATCTACTGAATTGGAAAATCTGAGGTTGCAGACCAGCAGTGTATCCTTTACACAAGCCCTCTAGGTAGTCCTGATGCACACGAAAGTTCCAGGCTTGTTTTGTGTACCACTGTTGCAGGCAGTCAACAGCTTACCTCAGCACTTTATTGTCAAGTATGGAAAAGCTTTAGAGGGAATAAAAGGACTTGGTGCAACAAAAGCAATTGTAAAATAGTACACTTTTCTGGCAAGCCAAGAAATGCTTTTCATCTGCATTATTTCTACATTTTGGAAACCGCCTGTCTCCACGCTGGCAAATTTCTCCATATTTTCTTACTTCATTTCTCTGTCCAGGGTATCTCTTGTCCTTTGCTTCTGAGGATGGTAGAGTGAAGGAGAAACAGCGATGCAGTCCGGAGTCCGACCATCATCTGCCTTATCGAAAAGGCTGACTAGCCCTTTGTATGTTTATACTACCACAGGTTTAGCCGTTTGAATTACTGAAATCCCTGTGATTTTATTTTCAACTTGCTGGATACCATCAAAGATGAAAAACTATATTTTCCTCCCCGTGCCCCTTTTTCTTGGCTGCACGGGGTCTTTCTGTTGCAGCACACAGGCACGCTGACTCAGAACCTGTGGCTCATGGGCTTAGCTGCCCCGTGGCATGTGGGGTCTTAGCTTCCCAACCCGGGATCCAACCCACTTCTCCCTCATTGCAATGCAGATTCTTAACCACTGGATCACCAGGGAAGTCCTTTTATTGCCCTTTTTATAAATGGATCACTGATTAAAATGGAATGACTGAAGTGAATTTCAGAAGTAATGTATTTCACATTTGAATTCTCTGCATCATGGAAAAGGTACAAAATTGAAATTTTGATTTAAGGGAAATTGTTATGCAGAGCCATTGGCTTATTATTCAGATATATTTAGAAAAATTCAGTTGCATTGTTTAGTTAGATTTATCTTAAAGTCATATTAACAAATATACAAAGAAATATTTGTTTTAAATAAAACTTGTGTTTACTTATGGAAATACAAGTTAAGAAATTTTAAGTTTAAATCATATATTAATACACAGCTTTTTCGAAATATCACATTAGTATTTAGTGTCTCTTTTTTCCAGCTCTTGATATTTATGTTGTAAAATCTTATAGTACTTTTATGGGGTCAGGTTACTAGCAGAGAGCTCACAATGCTGTTTGATTGTTAAGGTATTCGTATAATTTGGTGATAAACTGCCATAAGGTGGTTGTGGTTTTGGTTGTGGTTTTGTGATTTGAGCTGTTAGACTGCAGCTGGAGTGTGCTTAAGTGAGGGAAATTTAGTTTTCATTGTTCTTTTGAGTTGGTGTTTGAGCTTCCCAGGTGGCGCTAGTGGTAAAGAACCCGCCTGGCAGTGCAGGACATGTAAGAGACGAGGGTTTGATCCCTGGGTCAGGAAGATCCCCTGGAGGAGAGCATGGCGACCTACTCCAGTATTCTTGCCTGGAGCATTCTATGGACAGAAAAGCCTGGCAGGCTATGATCCATGGGGGCTGCAAAGAGTCGGACATGACTGAGCAAGTAACACTTCCACTTTTAAGCTCTGCAGCACTTCAGGCATGTTTCATGTCCAGTTCTTTGTACCTTTATCTAGTTGATAGCGCGTGACACCCTAGCCTAGTCATTAGTGCTCAGCAGTCTCCCTGTTAGAATTGCTAGTCTTTCCCTGTCTTAGAAAGCATGAGGAAGAAAGACTAACTTCTTTCTAGTCTTGCTTTTATGTCCACTGTTGAGCCCAGCAGTTACAATTATGATAAAGTTCTATATAAGTGGCATAAAGCTCTTTTTCTAGTTGGGTGTAATTTTCCCACCAGGAACCAATAAAAATTGAACTGCTAATGATGGAGCCAACTGATTGGTTCAAATAGAATTTTTTCTTACCCAGGTTTTATAACATGGCTTAGATCTTTTTTTTAAGGCTAGTGTGTTTTTTGAAACAAATGACTTAGAAATAATATACAGAAAATTTAATTATTTTAATATAGAAGAAGTGTTTTCTAAGTGTTTTTTAAAAAGCTCCATATTATTAATTTAAAAATCCTTGTAGTTATATAATGTAACAGTTGGTACTTCAAATAACCCAGGGCAATAGGTAAGCAATTTTATTTTCAGAAGTTACATAAGCATAGTCATATATGAATTTAAATATTCACTAGATATATGTTTTGCAGATTAATAATTACTTTTGAATACTTTAATTAGGTTAGATACAATGAAGAGATTCCCCAAGTGCTTATTTCCTGTCATTTTAGAAATTTTAAATAGTTGCTTTCACTATAAAAAGTTTAGAGTCAGTGTTGAGCATCATTTGGTTAAAACATTCAGTTCAAATTTTATTTTATTTTTAAACTTTACAATATTGTAAAATAAAATTAAAAAAAAAAAAAAAGACATAAGCCAGATAGCTGTGTTGGAAAAGAGTAAGATTGGAGAATATGAGAAAATTTGGAAATGAGAAAAATCTAATAGTTAATTTATTCATTTAACAAATATGCATTAAACATAATACTCTGTGTTATTTCTAGGCTTGGGGATATAGATGTGAATAAAACAGCTGCACACAAAACCAAAAAAAAAAACAAACATTCAGTTCAGTTCAGTCACTCAGTTGTGTCCAACTCTTTGCGACCCCATGAACCCCAGCACGCCAGGCCTCCCTGTCCATCACCAGCTCCCAGAGTCCACCCAAATCCATGTCCATTGAGTAGGTGATGCTATCCAACCATCTCGTCCTCTATCGTCCCCTTCTCCTCCTGCCCTCAATCTTTCCCAGAATCAGGGTCTTCAAATGAGTCAGTTCTTCACATCAGGTGGCCAAAGTATTGGAGTTTCAGCTTCAACATCAGTCCTTCCAGTGAATATTCAGAACTGATTTCCATTAGGATGGACTGGTTGGATCTCCTTGGAGTCCAAGGGACTCTCAAGAGTCTTCTCCAACACCACAGTTCAAAAGCATCAATTTTTTGGTGCTCAGCTTTCTTTATAGTCCAACTCTCACATCCATACATGACCACTGGAAAAACCATAGCCTTGACTAAATGGACCTTTGTTGACAAAGTAATGTCTCTGCTTTTCAATATGCTATTGAAAAGGTTGGTCATAACTTTCCTTCCAAGGAGTAAGCATCTTTTAATTTCATGGCTGCGGTCACCATATGCAGTGATTTTGGAGCCCAGAAAAATAGAGTCAGCCACTGTTTGCACTGTATCCCCATCTATTTCCCATGAAGTGATGGGACCAGATGCCATGATCTTCGTTTTCTGAATGTTGAGCTTTAAGCCAACTTTTTCACTCTCCTCTTTCACTTTCATTAAGAGGCTCTTTAGCTCTTCACTTCTGCCGTAAGAGTGGCGTCATCTGCATATCTGAGATTATTGATATTTCTCCCAGCAATCTTGATTCCAGCTTGTGCTTCCTCCAGCCCAGTGTTTCTCATGATGTGCTCTGCATATCAGGTAAATAAGCAGGGTGACAATGTACAGCCTTGATGTACTCCTTTTCCTATCTGGAACTAGTCTGTTGTTCCATGTCCAGTTCTAACTGTTGCTTCCTGATCTGCATACAGGTTTCTCAAGAGGCAGGTCAGGTAGTCTGGTATTCCCTTCTCTTTCAGAATTTTCCACAGTTTATTGTGATCCACACAGTCAAAGGCTTTGGCATAGTCAATAAAGTAGAAATAGATGTTTTTCTGGAACTCTCTTGCTTTTTCGATGATCGAGCAGATGTTGGCAATTTATTACTCTTCCATATTTGCGTTTATTTTTGAGCATGCTGCACAGCTTGTGGGATTTCATTATAATAGTTCCCCAACCAGGGATAGAACTCATGCCCCACTCAGTGGAAGCACAGAGTCTTAACCACTGGACTGATAGGGAAGCCCTTCATTTTTGTTTATGAACATTGGTTTCCGTTTTTGTTACATTACTCAGTGCATTACATGGATATGATAGCAGTGTGTAGAGTTTTTTGGGTACTGTACTAGAAATCTTATTTATTGATACAATGTTAAGGATATATAGACTTCTTTCATTGTATGCTACTTAATGAAATTGTGATTTGTATTTTATGTTGTCCTAGAATGCTTCTAGGAGAAGGCCACGGCAACCCACTCCAGTACTCTTGCCTGGAAAATCCCATGGACGGAGGAGCCTGGTGGGCTGCAGTCCATGGGGTCTCGAAGAGTCGGATATGACTGAGCGACTTCTGTTTTACTTTCATGCATTGGAGAAGGCAGTGGCAACCCACTCCACTGTTCTTGCCTGGAGAATCCCAGGGACGGCGGAGCCTGGTGGGCTGCCGTCTATGGGGTCACACAGAGTCGGACACGACTGAAGCGACTTAGCAGCAGAATGCTTCTGCACATTGTACTTTTCTAAAGGATGAAACTGTCAGTAGTTATTTGCAGAGGTCTTCAGATAAAAAAGACTAAGCACTTACTTTCTAGAAAGACATAGCGTCAAGAGCCAACAAAATTCAGCCGTGAAGTCAAAATTGTATCATCTTCAGTTCTTCTCAGGCTGGAGAGTAGTTTTATCCCGGAACTCTGCAAGTATGCCGTTTGTCTGAATCCATGCCGTGTTTCCTTTAGAGCAGGGACGACACATGTATGTCATACATGCCCTTCTGCCCATGGGTTGCTGTCTCTTTTTTATGGCAAATATCTTTAATTCTATGAAGCCTGAATGTGTCCTCAAAAATCAGAGCTCCAGGCAGCCATCACCAGTTGACTGGAGTTGGAACAGGAATTGAAATACATTTCTTTGCTATTTAGGTGAAAAGTCTAATGAGCTCTTTACAGTTTCAAAAATGGTGCCAACTGAACTGTAGTGACCAGAAAGAGGAAGATAGTCTCAGAGTTTATAGTTTTCCAAGAAAACCATAGCTTCCCAATCCAGAATTCCCATTTCAGCTTTTCAAGATTGTATTGACCTAAGCTGTCAGAAGCCCAGTTAATAGTGGTGCATGGTGTTGGGAAGATCCCGTGGAGAAGGGCATGGCAACCCACTCCAGTATTCTTGTCCGAGAAATCCCATGGACAGGGGAGTCTGGTGGTCGCAAAGAGTCAGACATGACTGAGTGACTAAGTACAGGCACACATGGTGTCTAAGCAAATGCCTCCTTTCCATTTCATATAGTAAATGTAGTTTCTGTTGGTTTTGAATGAATATGTTGAGCCTTTAATATGTGGTAGTTACCATACCGGAAGCTGAGAGAATTCAAGCATGAGTGAGCTGCACCTCTGCCCTTACAGAACTCAGTTCTAATGTGGGAAGCAGATACTGACTATATTACAACGTCATCAATTCTATGCAAGTGGTATGAAAAAATGTGCAACACTGAGAAAAGAACGGTTTCGATGTCTGTGGGGAACAGTTGGATAGAGCTTTGTTTTCTTTTTGGCCACTTAATTTTTTAATTGAAGGATAATTGCTTTACAGAATTTTGTTGTCTTCTGTCAGATGTCAACAAGAATCAGCCATAGGTGCACCCATGTCCCCGCCCTCCCAAACCTCCCTGCCATTTCCCTCCCCATCTCACCCTTCTTGTCACAGAGCCCCTGTTTGAGTTTCCTGAGTCACACAGCAAATTCCCACTGGCTATCTATTTTACATATGGTACTGTAAACTTACATGTTACTCTCCCCATACATCTCACCCTCTCCCTCCACCTCTCCCCCCATGTCCTTAGGTCTGTTATTATATCTGTTTCTCCACTGCTGCCCTGAAAATAAACTCATCAGTGTCATCTTTCCTGGATTTCATGTATATGCATCAGTATATGATGTTTATATTTCTCTTTCTGCCTTATTTCACTTATCCACCTCATTAGAACTGACTCAAGTGCATTCCTTTTTATGGCTGAATAATATTCCATTGTATATATGTACCACAGCTTCTTTATCCATTGGTCTAGGCTAGAGCTTTAAAAAAAAAATTTTTTTTTTTTTTTTTAAATTTTATTTTTGGCTGTGCTGGGTCTTGGTTGCTGCCCGTGGGCTTTTCTCTAGCTGCTGCAAGTGGGGACCACCGTTCAGTTGTGCTGTGCAGGCTCCTCGTGGTGGTGGCTTCTCCTGTTGCAGAGCACGGGCTCTAGAGTGTGCAGGCTCATTAGTTGTGGTGCGTGGCCTTAGTTGCCCCACAGCATGTGGGGTCTTAGATCCTGGACCAGGGGTTAAACCCGTGTATCCTGCACCTGCAGAGAAGGCAATGGCACCCCACTCCAGTACTCTTGCCTGGAAAACCCCATGGACGGGGGAGCCTGGTGGGCTGCAGTCCATGGGGTCGCGAAGAGTCGGATATGACTGAGTGACTTCTGTTTCACTTTCATGCATTGGAGAAGGAAATGGCAACCCACTCCAGTGTTCTTGCCTGGAGAATCCCAGGGATGGGGGAGCCTGGTGGGCTGCCGTCTATGGGGTCTCGAAGAGTCAGACACGACTGGGAGACTTCACTTTCACTTTTCACTTTTATGCGTTGGAGAAGGAAATGGCAACCCACTCCATTGTTCTTGCCTGGAGAATCCCAGGGACGGGGGAGCCTGGTGGGCTGCCGTCTATGGGGTCGCACAGAGTCGGACGCGACTGAGGTGACTTAGCAGCAGCAGCAGCATCCTGCACTGGCAGGCAGATTCTGCACCACTGGACCACCAGGGAAGTCCTTGGAAAGAGCATTATAGAAAAGAGGAATGACATTTGACTTTATCTCTGTCAGCTCACCATGCATCAAACAATGAAAAAGATTTTTTTAATGTGTTTTTTACCTGTATGTCAACAACACTGATGGATTAAATGAAAATTAAATGAAATACTGTATATAAACATTTTGCTCAATGGAAATCTGAAGGCATTAAATGTTACTCATATTGAATAATATGACTAACTTTAGAGTAGGTCTTTTGGAAAGAAGGGTAAGGTTTTAAGGAAAAACCTGATTTCAGGCATGTGCTACCTGCTGCATGGGCTAGACAACACAAGCTGTCTTGAGAATTGTTCCTTGCCCTTCACCACTACCCCATGCCACAGCTGTATGTATGTATGTATGTATGTGTGCATGTATGTGTGTGTACACACGTTTCTCTTCTCTGTGGCAAAAAAGTGATGCAGTTTTTTATTCTACTTATGTTGTTGGAAATGCAATGGTTAGAACATGATGTTTAGTTTCATAAAACCTGACTGTATCTGAACTCACTTGCAACAATTGTCAGACTATGGACCGGTAAAATAAAGATCCTAGCAGATAAAAATGAAACATGGTGTGCAGTCTGATTTCTTTCACTCTGTCGTCATCATGACTGATATTGACTGTCTGATGGGGAGAGATGGTCAGACTGCAGACCAAGGACTGTGCTACTCATTCTTGCTGCTAACTAGCTAGATTTAGTTTTTGGTAAATGCAGCAGCTAGTTTGTTTAACCACATAATTTGAGGAATGCCATTTCTGACTGTAAAGATTTGAGGCAACAGCGAGAACTGTGTACTGACTAAGGTGAAATATATGAATCCTCCTTGGAAGAGCATCCATCACCCAGCTTTGGCTGTGTCTCTCAGACCGGGACCTGTAAGATACACACTCAAGTGAGGGTTCTGTTCCTAGCTTAACCTAAGCACTAATTTGTGGGACTGTACTATATTTTCCTGCTTTTATTGAAGTTTAATGATTCCCCTACAAGAGCTTAATGGCTTACATATATAACTGAGGTTATGGGGCTTCCCTGGTGATGCAATGTGGAAGTCTCAGGTTCAATCCCTGGGTGCAGGAAAATCCCCTGGAGAAGGAACTGGCAACCCACTCCAGCACTCTGGCCTGGAGGATCCCATGGACAGAGGAACCTGGTGGGCTACAGTCCATGGGGTCTTACAGAATCTGACATGACTGGGCGGCTAACACACATAGACACACACACCTGGGGGTTCAGTGGTTAAGGTCCCGCCTGCCAGTGCAGGAGACGCGAGTTCAGTCCCTGATCTGGAAAGATCCCACATGCCATGGAGCAGCTAACCCCATACACCACAGCTGTTGAGCCTGTGCTCTAGAGCCTGGGAGCCGCAACTACTGAGCCTGTGTGCTGCAGCTGCTGAAGCCCGTACGCCCGAGAGCCCATGCTCCATAGCAAGAGAAGCACCGCAACTAGAGAGCAGCCCCTCTTTGCAACTAGAGAAAAGCCCAAGCAGCAACGAAGACCCAGCAAAGCCAAATAAATAATACTATCAAGATGATGAAACTTCCCCAGGTTTGATAACCTCAGGTTTCAAAGGCTTACTGGTCTAAGTGTTTTTCTCTTGTCAGAATTTAGGTACTGTAGTTTTCCAGGAAGTGCCTAAAGACAGTATTAGCATATTGATGTGCATGTATGAGACTATGGTTAGAAACTTGATTAATTCTTTAGAATAGAATTGGTATGCCAGCAATATTTTAGATAGACCATAATCTCTAATGAGGACTAATCCTAGATAAGATACTGCACCTTAGAGATATTTGAAGCTCAGGGAAATGTAATTCATACTTAATTGATATGAGGAAATAACACAACACTTACTGGAATCTTAGTGGAGGAGTGTGAACTCCCCAAAACTCAGAAGTCCAAATTAGATTTTATTTTTTGGCCATGCCACATGACTTGCAGGATCTCAGTTCCTTGACCAGGGATTAAATTTGGGTCATGGCAGCACTAGGCCACAAGGGAACTTCTTTCTCTAAGTTAGATGTTTAAATACTCCTGCTTTTGACCACAAAATTAAAAAGCTAAATTTTAGACCTACCTAGACAACTTTTATTTGTCTCTTTTTATTAATTATATAGTTATATTTAAATACCAGGAATCCTGCCTGGTGTTTGCATGCATGCTAAGTCACTTCAGTTGTGTCCAACTCTTTGTGACCCTGTGGACTGTAGCCCTCTAGGCTCCTCTGTCCATGCAGTTTTCCAGGCAAGAATCCTGGAGTGAGTTGCCGTGCCCTACTCAGGGGATCTTCCTGAACCAGGGATCGAACCCCGTCTCCTAGGTCTCCTTGATTGGCAGGTGGGTTTTTTACCTTTAGCACCACCTGGGAAGCCCAGTGTTCCCTGAGGGTATATGAGAAAAAGCAGCAGGTACTAGAGCTAGCTAGTAATTGCAGGGAGAATTATTTAGATCCACACACTCTAATTCCAAGATATTGAAGCCCCAAACCCCAAATACAAATATTTAATACCCAAGTTCAGACTGAAATTTTGGGATAACTAACCTGAAATGAATAAGGGTTTCCCTGGTGGCTCAGATAGTAAAGAATCTTCCGGCAATGCATGAGACCCAGGTTTGATCCCTGGGTGCGGAAGATCCCCTGGAGAAGGCAATGGCAACCTACTACAGTATTCTTGCCTGGAGAATCCCGTGGACAGAGGAGCCTGGCTGGCTGCAGTCCATGGGGTCACAAAGAGTAGGACGTGACTAAGTGACTAACACTTTCACTTGAAGCTACAACTGGTGATTTTACATTCTTAAAAGTTAAGAAAGGATGCAAAGACATAATTTAAATAGTATAAATTATATATATTTGCTGTGTGTGTATAGTTGCATATTAAAATTAGTAAGAAAATGTTCTCTAAAATGCTAATAGGTCTGAGAAGATAAATTTTAAGTATTTCATATCAAAACAAGGTTGAAAAGACAGGTTGAATTGAATATATCAAAAGCTATATGAACACCTGTACCACTCTTTTGTCTGTTAACTTTAATGACAATTGCTAGTTGTACCCAAGATTTATAACTAATATTTTGGGATGCCCAGTTGATGAAAGAATATGTTGCTTCCACACATGTTGCTACAATTTCTGTCCTTGAGAAAAGTAAAAGATGTTTTGGAATTATTCCAGACAGGCTTGTGTGTATAAATCTTATATTTGCAACCGTGGATAGAGCCATTACAGGAAGACCCAACTGAGGCCAGAAGGACCTCTTGGACATAACTTGGGAGACTGAACCACTTGGATTTTCTGCACTTCATGAAATGAATGCATAGATCAGACTTCGCTTAACCTCCATTACCTACATGCCACCTCAAGACAGCAGTCACCAAAGTCAGTCTGTCACTTGTTAGAAAACCACATTGCCTTGCTAAACTTAGACTGAAGATATATTAGGCAAGTGATAATACTGTTAAAGAAAAAATAATTATTTAACACTTGTTTAAAGGGAAGGGAAGACTTTATTCAGGACATTTGTTGCAGGTATCGAGAGTATTGCAATAGGGGAGAAAGTTGGGGCTCAACTCTATGCCAAAGGCAGCTGGAATTTATGGCCATGGAGCAGAAAATGAGAGGGTCAGTGGACAGAAAATTACTAAAATCAGATGCTGAGGGTGGGGGAATTCTTGCTAAACTAACTTAGCAGGATTTCCACTGAAACTGGGCTAAGCAGGCCAAATACAAAGCCCAAGGGTGAGGCCTAGTCAAAAAAGGGCTCAGAGAAGAAGTTTAGACAAGAAGTGTGTCTTTGTCCATATAATTAAAAACAATTTGCCTACATCCATCATTAGTGGGACACGTTCAAAGGGCAACCACCATAGTGTAATGTTTGATCTTGTTATTCATCTAGCCATTTTATTGTTGGTGGTCATATTAAGATTTTTTTGATCAACTATGATAATAGCACAAATTGCTTGAGCACTTTTAATATTCCATCCACTCTTCTAGGTACCATCTCATGGAGTCCTCACGGCACCTTTATGAGGTAAGTATTATTATTATCCTCATTTTAGAAATAATGAAACAGACTCAGAGAAATCAAGCATTTGCCAAAGATCACAGTCAGTAAATGACACAGGCTGGTTCTGTAGGGCAAGACCACAAAGACGACAGTCTTAACCAGAAGACTGTACTTGTTTTTAAGAGCACACAAGTGGGGGCTTCCCGGGTGGCTCAGTGGTGGTGCATCTGCCTGCCAGTGCAGAGTATCTACACTGGCCTCCCAGGTGGCTTGTCAGCAGTAAAGAATCTGGCCTGCTGAGCAGGAAATGCAGGTTTGATCCCTAGGTCAGGGGATCCCCTGGAGAAGGAAATGGCAACTTACTCCAGTATTCTTGCCTGGGAGACCCCATGGATAGAGGAGCCTGGCGGGCTACAGTCCATGGAGTTGCAAAAGAGTTGGACATGACTTAGCAACTAAATAACAACAATCTACACCCTAATATTTAAAAAATTTTTATTGAAATATATACAATATTGTGTTAGTTTCAGATGTTAAACATAGTTATTCAGTATTTTTGCAGATACACTCCATTACAGGTTATTACAAGATTCATGGGTGTAATTCCCTGTGATAGCTTATTGTTTATCTATTTTATATATAGTAATTGGTGTCTTAATCCCATACCCCTTATTTGTCCTTTTCCCCTTTCCTCTCCCCTTTGGTAACCACAAGTTTATTTTCTATAAGTCTGTTTGTTTTACATTCATTTATATTATTTTTTAGATTTTGCACATGTGATATCATACATTATTTGTCTCTGACATTTCATGAAGCATAATATTCTCTAGGTCAATAAACATCGCTGCAAATCACAGTGCATGTATACGTGCTAAGTTGTTTCAGTCGTGTCTGACTCTGTGTGACCCTATGGAGTACAGCCTGGCAGGCTCCTTTGTCCATGGGATTCTCCAGGCAAGAATATTGGAGTGGGTTGCCATGCCCTCATCCAAGCAATCTTTTTGTTCTTTTTTAGGACTAATATTCCATCATATGTATCTGTATATGTATGTATATCTTATTAATCCAGTCATCTCTTAATGGGCATTTGGGTTGCTTTCATGTCTTGGCTCGGAGAAGGCAATGACACCCCACTCCAGTATCCCATGGACGGAGGAGCCTGGAAGGCTGCAGTCCATGCGGTCGCTGAGGGTCAGACACAACTGAGCGACTTCACTTTGACTTTTCACTGTCATGCATTGGAAAAGGAAATGGCAACCCACTCCAGTGTTCTTGCCAGGAGAATCCCAGGGATGGGGGAGCCTTGTGGGCTGCCATCGATGGGGTCACACAGAGTTGGACACGACTGAAGCGACTTAGCAGCAGCAGCAGCAGCAGCATATCTTGGCTATTGTAAATAGTGTTGTAGTGAACACTGGGGAGCATGTATCTTTTTGAGTTAGTGTTTTCAGTTTTTCCAGATAGATACCCAGGAGTGGGATTCCTGGATCATATGGTAGTTCTGTTCTAGTTTTTTTAGGAACCTACATATCCTTTTCTGTACTAGCTGCACCAATTTACATTGCTGCCAACATACACTGTAATATTTTTAGGTAATGTTTATTTTCATTTTTTAAATAACAGCTTTAATGAGATAATTACACATCATAATCACCCTTTTAAAGTGTAGAATTCAGTGGTTTTTAATATATTCGGTAGTTTTTAAAGTTACCCAATAATTACTACTAATTCCAGAATATTTAGGGAGATTCCCTGATAGCTCCATTGGTAAAGAATCTGCCTGAAATGCAGGAGACCCCGATTCAATTCCCAGGTCGGGAAGATCTGCTGGAGAAGGGATACGCTACCTACTCCATCCATTATTCTTGGGCTTTCCTGGTGGCTCAGCTGGTAAAGAATCTGTCTGCAGTGTGGGAGACCTGGGTTTGATCCCTGGGTTGGATAGATCCCCTGGAGAAGGGAATACCCAGTCCAGTATTCTGGCCTGGAGAATTCCATGGACTGTATAGTCCATGGGGTCAGAGAGAGTCGGACATGACTGACTTTCACTTTCTTTTTAAAAAATTTTAATTTTTTTATTGAAGGATAATTGCTTTACAGAATTGTTTTCTGTCAAACCTCAACATGAATCAGCCACAGGTATATATATATCCCCTCCCTTTTGAACCTCTCTCCCATCTCCCTCCCCATCCCACCCCTCTAGATTGATACAGAGCCCCTGTTTTGAGTTTCCTGAGCTATACAGAAAATTCCTGTTGACTATTTTACATATGGTAATGTAAATTTCCATGTTACTCTTTCCATACATCTCACCCTCTCCTCTCTCCCCATGTGCGACTTTCACTTTCTTTCCAGAATATTTGCATCACTGTGAAAAATAATCCTAATCTCATTTATCAGTCCACTCCCCATTCCCCCGCCCTCCCCCTCAGCCAACCATTAATCTATTCCTAGTATTTTCCTATTCTGAGCATTCCATGTGAATCATGTGT
Source organism: Bos indicus (assembly GCF_029378745.1). Lineage (NCBI taxonomy): Eukaryota > Metazoa > Chordata > Mammalia > Artiodactyla > Bovidae > Bos > Bos indicus. The sequence continues at coordinate 21,511,493 of NC_091783.1, forward strand.
AGTAGTAGTCATTGTATATATGTAACACCTTTTTGACTCTTCACCTGTTGATGAGCACTTAGGTTGTTTCCATATCTTGGCTATTATAAATAATGCTGCGATGAACATTTGGGTACAGATAACTTCTCAGATTTGTGTCTTTGTATTCTCTGGATAAATAGCAAGGAGTGTGATAACTGGATCTTATGATAGCTCTATCCTTAATTTTTGGAGAAATCTCCGTCTTCCAGTGTCTACACCAATTAATATTTCTACTAACAGTGTACAAGGGCTTCCTTTTCTCCACATCCTTGGCAACACTTTGTTGGCTTTTTTGATCCTGCCTGTTCTGATAGGTGTGAAGTGATATTTCATTGTGATTTTGATTTACATTTCCCTAATTAGTGAAGTTGAACATCTTTTCATGTGTCTGTTGGCTATCTGTATATCTTCTTTGGAAACATGACCATCAGCTTCTCTGCCCACTTTTTAACAGGTTATTTTTATTGTTGTTGAGTTATATGAGTTTATCAACCCCTTATCAGCAATATTATTTGCATCTATCTTCTCCCATTCAGTAGGTTTTCATTTTATTGGTTTCCTTTGCTGTATGGAAGCTTTTTAATTTGATGTAATCCCATTTATTTTTGGTTTTGTTTCCCTTGCCTGAAGAGACATACCTAGAAAGATAATGCAATGATGATGTTAAAGAGCAAAATGCCTATGATTTCTTCTGGGAGTTTTATAGTTTCAGGTCTTAACATTCAAGTCTTTAATTCACTATGAGTTAATTTTAATTTTTATGTATGGTGTGAGATAGTGGTAGTTTCATTTCTTTCCATGTGGCTGTTCAGTTTTCCTAGTACGATTTACTGAAGACACTGTCCTTTCTTCACTGTATGTTCTTAAGAAATTTAAGTTTTAAACTTTTAAGTAGCAAAGAGGCTTGGAAACAGATTATAAAGTAAATTACTTATTTAAAGAGCTTTTAAAACACAGGTTGAATATAATCCTAGCCTATCATTTAAAAAAAGCATATCTATGTTCCAGGAAATACTTAAGATAGCTAAACTAAGACAGCTATCTTAGCTAAGCTAAGATGGTTACTGTGTTATGTTCCAATGTAAATTTTAGACCTAAAAGTAGGTATTCACCAGAGCAAATGAAATGCCACTTACAGTGAAACATTATAGTGTACACTTTTTCTGAATTAACAGTAAAGCCACAGACAGCTAGAAAGGAGTAAGTAGACCTCTTATAAAGGCCTCAATTTCCTTATGAAAAAAAAGGACATTAATAATGAAAACTTAAGGGAGGAGAAAATCATAATATAACCACTCACTGTCCGTATTTATCTTTACTACTTACCTTTCATATATTTCTGATCCTCGCAATCACCCTGTGAGGCAGGCAGGGTTCAGTTTTTCATTCCAAGGAGGTATTTTCTCCATAAACACTGAAGAATGCCAAAAAAAGTTTGCTCTTGGACCTGAGTTTCCATTTATTTTAAGAATAAGTAACTTTTTTAAAAAGCAGTTTTTCTAACTTTAGTTTCAGAAATTGCATTAAACATTTATTTTCATAGTCCATCTTTTACAAAGAAGATAAGAAATTTCTAAAGTCCATCTTTGGATTCTTTTTGGATTCACTCTGACTAAGCAACATTTTCAGTTGAGAGAAGTGTTTCTTTGTTTTGCTCGCATTCTTTGAGGAACAAATGGATGTTGACTGTCCAGATGTAGGCGTTCTGAAAAGAAACATAAAGCCACACTTAGATATACAGACAGGCAACAGTTCCTCCTACCAAGCCTAGATACCTACTACTATAATCATTTTCTGCTCTTCTGTAATAATTATGGCCATACATGAGCAGTAGCTGTACCCAGCAAAGTCATTCGCAGTTTGTTAAAAAAAAAAAAAAATCTCCTCACTAAACAAGCTAATGGCAACATTTAGGAGGTATAAGGGGTATGTCTAGAAGCTGCCTTCATACCTGAAAGAGAAAGCTAAAGGCAAAGTCTCATTAGGACTGAGTTCCTTGTAAGACTGACATCAAAATTCATGATAATTCTAAGCAAGGACTGCAAAAACATTTTTTAGTTCACAGCTCAAGACCACTTCCTTTCTCAAAAGTGAAGAATCTCAACCTATGCATACAGGTACCATTCTGTTGTATTTTCACCCTTACACAAGGTGAGCTCTAGAGGGCAAAATGAAGATCATGGCATCTGGTCCCATCTCTTCATGGGAAATAGATGGGGAAACAGTGGAAACAGTGTCAGACTTTATTTTTCTGGGCTCCAAAATCACTGCAGATGGTGACTGCAGCCATGAAATTAAAAGACGCTTACTCCTTGGGAGGAAAGTTATGACCAACCTAGATAGCATATTCAAAAGCAGAGACATTACTTTGCCAACAAAGGTCCATCTAGTCAAGGCTATGGTTTTTCCAGTGGTCATGTATGGATGCGGAGAAGGCAATGGCACCCCCACTCCAGTACTCTTGCCTGGAAAATCCCACGGACGGAGGAGCCTGGCGGGCCGCTGTCTATGGGGTCGCACAGAGTCAGACACGACTGAAGCGACTTAGCAGCAATAGCAGCAGCAGCATGTATGGATGTGAGAGGTGGACTGTGAAGAAAGCTGAGCGCTGAAGAATTGATGCTTTTGAACTGTGGTGTTGGAGAAGACTCTTGAGAGTTCCGTGGACTGCAAGGAGATCCAACCAGTCCATTCTAAAGGAGATCAGTCCTGGGTGTTCTTTGGAAGGAACGATGCTAAAGCTGAAACTCCAGTACTTTGGCCACCTCATGCAAAGAGTTGACTCATTGGAAAAGACTCTGATGCTGGGAGGGATTGGGGGCAGGAGGAGAAGGGGACGACAGAGGATGAGATGGCTAGATGGCATCACCGACTCGATGGATGTTGAGTTTGCGTGAACTCCGGGAGTTGGTGATGGACAGGGAGGCCTGGAGTGCTTCGATTCATGGGGTCGCAAAGATTCGGACACGACTGAGCAACTGAACTGAACTGAACTGTATGTTCCAGTGCTTTTTAACAGAACCAAGCACAGAGGGTGCTCTCTATAAATATCCACTGAATAAACGATTCCCCATCTGGTATGTGTGTATTTATGCCTCCTTCCACTTCATTCTCGCCAACTGTGTTCAACCCCCAAACAATATTTGGGGTTTGTCAATCTCATCCCTTTTCTGACTCCCCAATCATGATAAACATGATACAACTTTCTCTTTCCTGCATATACCTAACAAGCAGTCTGGTCTAAATGCAAGTGAATTATTTTAAATATTCCAAATTTTCTTTTATCTGCATATATCCTGTAAGTAGAAACTTTCACGATGAATTCCTATCATATCAAACACCCAAATAATCAGGAATACAGAGAAAACTAACTTGAAATTTTAAATGTCAATCCTCATATAAAAACCTCAATAAGCAGAAATAATCTAGTCTTTGCTGAATTTTGTTATTTAATTTCAAGAAGCTACCAGACTCTTTTGTAACAAAAATGTTTAAAAATTCCTTTCACAGTTACTACAGAGTTAAATTTGTTAATGAGCATAATAAATAGAGTATTGAGGATTACTGAAAATAAAACATGTACCCAGTCACATAGTTAACTTCACATCATTTCACAAATCCCTATTCTGTTGAGTTTCTGACAGGGGAAACCGCAAAAAATAAAGGTTTAGAGCAGGAAAGTCAACCCTGACTGGTTGTCTTGGTGACACAAAGGATGAATTAAGGCAAGTGATAGGCAGACAGATTGGTGCCAGCTAGTGGGGGCTGGAAACCCATGCCAGTGTCTTTCCTATGTACACAGTGAGGTACCCCAGGCTTCTAATCAGAACTGTGTTTTTTAATAAATATTGGACTAGAAGGGTTTGAAACTAGAAGCAGGAAGACTCAGGGAATTATTGTAGTAATCCTGGCAAAGGATGAATAATGACCTGAACAGACAGCAGCAGCGTGGAGAAAAAGGAGAGGACAGTTGCAAACACCTTGGAGGCAGGATGGATAGAAACTGGTGACTAACTAGGCCAGGACAGAGGGAGCAGGACTGTCAACTACACCGACCATGTCATGTCAGACTGTCTAGAAGGGCATGTTCATTTATAGATTAAGGAAGCTTAGGAGGATGGGCAGGTTTGAGTGGTTACCTCTGGGACATGCAGGAGTGGGAAGTGGATATATTTAAAGGCAGTTGGGAACGGGCCCAGGGAGAGGTTGGATGTAGAGGAACACACCTGAAGTCAGTGCAGTGATGACTTCCTCAACTGCATGGCAATTTCAGGGAGTGTTTGTTAGAACTCAGGGGTTAGCAATGGCCATTTGTATAGCTTAATGGATTAACATACCTGAAAATCAATGCTGGGCTCTTGCCTTTGGAACCAGACGTGTGATTTAGGTTTGCAGAACTTGGAGTCTTTCTCTCTGGTGTCTTCAGGCTGAGTTTACTCGTAGGAGTGGTAGGATTGCTCTTCAGTGCTGACAGAAAGCTTCTGCTTTTTCCATGATGTTTAACTGTTCTGTTGCACGTTTTACAAGTAATCAACTGCCACAAAAAGAAGAAACAGTGAGTCTTATTTCTCCTTATAACTTAATCCAATAAACTGTATATTCATTAAATTCTTATATGTAAGACACCTTTTAATACCTGGGCATTTATACCTTTACAACATTTTATAACATTTTTTTTTTTTTTTCAGAAAAATTCCAAGCCTTTTCCCAATAAAATATGGCAAAATATCACTGAAAATAATTGACTCCTTCAGACCCTTAGTGAATCTATATATAAATACAAGTCTAAAGTAATTTATAAAACCAGGCATATGAATTCTCACATTCTCATCCTTCTTCATTAGGAATAGAGGTTGACTTTCTTTTCAGGATTCATTGTTCAAGACATGGTCCATTTTACAGCTAAATGCTCTTCTTCTACCCATCTGACTCACAAGGCACCAGATTCGGCCCAGGCCTCAACAAAATTAACAAACTAGTTTACGAGAAGTACTCTGATGTTCATGAGCAGGTAAAAATGCATTCACAGAGGTTTAAGTTGCTTTATGAAAATGCACTTACCTGTCCAACAATGGTAAACTCCTAAATATGGCAGTTCCAATCCAAGTTGTTACTGACTGTAGTCTGAGGCCAGACCTAATCTGTCATAGTGTCCACTGTGCCCAGCACAGTGCCTAGTAGTAACCAGGCACTGGAATAGTTGGTAAACTGGAATAGTTGGTAAATGTTTAACACAGAACATGCACATAAAGTGTATCTAATACTGGTCGCTACATGGTAAACCGTAAGTAATTTAATTTGGTTGTTTTATTCCACTTTACATCTCCAATATATAACACTGTTTGGCCTAATGTAAGATTCTCAATAAATGTTTGATGAATGAACGTAAGACACACTTATCTTTGTTGGACATAAATACATACTGTGACATGGAGGGGGTGACTGAAGAAATGACACTGGTACCTAATACTTTACGCTCTTTCCTTATGTATGCCTAATACAGTTTACTGTGTCTGAAGAAAAGGACCATTAGCTGAAAATATTTAGTGATAAATGCAGTTCGGATGACTTCACACTGGTGAGCTCAAGAAATCCTCAAATTTGTGAAAATAATTGTGCTCAATGGTAAGATCTGGGCATTGAGAGTTCATGATGTCTGGTTCTAGGTAACACTGAAAAACAAAACTAAGCTGCACTCTTGATGAAACAGTAATCACTAGAAAAAAAATCTTATGTATATATTTTGACAATCTAAATATACTACTACAAACTTCTGAGTTATATTCAGGCTAATTCTTAACCTTATCGTAAGCGAAAGAAAACTCTAGTTTACTTATACAGAATGGAATTGAAATCTTACCAGCACACTTTTGGAGTCTTTGTACTTTTTCAGAATTTTTGCTTCTTTAAAACTGAGTGTATAATTTCTTGCTTCTCGATTCAGAAGTTTCTGTATTTTGGGTGTCAGTTTGGGCTTGGGTTTGAGGCGCACTCGAGATTTATCCTGAACAAGCAACTGGAAACAGTATGGACATGTTCCTTCAAAAGTGCTTTTATCATCTAAAATTATACAAGTAAAACCCAAAAGTCAGCAAATCAGAGTATTCTGTTACCACAAACTATCAATATTATAGATGCAAAAGAGTATATTATTTAATATGAGCAAATACAAATTTTCCTTAAGCAAAACTCAAAATATAAGAATCTACAAAGATAAATTGGCAATAATTTATTTTACAAAACACTATAGTTCTTATCGAGTCACTCTTTTTAGCAACAGATAGGTTAAGTCCCCACCCTTTTTCACATCATGCAAAATGCCAGGCTGGATAAAGCACAAGCTGGAGTCAAGATTGCCAGGAGAAATATCAATAACCTCAGTTATGCAGATGATACCACCTTTATGGCAAAAAGCAAACAAGAACTAAAGAGTCTCTTGATGAAAGAAGAGAGTGAGAAAGGTGGCTTAAAACTCAACATTCAGAAAACTACGATTGTGGCATCCAGTCCCATCACTTCATGGTAAATAGATGGGGAAACAGCGACAGACTTTATTTTTTGAGGCTCCAAAATCACTGCAAATGGTGACTGCAGCCATGAAATTAAAAGATACTTGCTCCTTGGAAGAAAATCTGACCAACCTAGACAGCATATTAAAAAGCAGACGTTACTTTGCCGACAGAGGTCTGTCTGGTATTTCCAGTAGTCATGTATGGATATGAGAGTTGGACTATAAAGAAAGCTGAATGTCGAAGAATTGATACTTTTGAACTGTGGTGTTGGAGAAGATTCCTGAGAGTCCCTTGGACTGCAAGGAGATTAAACCAGTCAATCGTAAAGGAAATCAATCATGAATATTCACTGGAAAGACTGATGCTGAAGCTGAAACTCCAAAACTTTGGCCACCTGATGCAAAGAACTGACTCATTTGAGAAGACCCTGATGCTGATGTGAAAATAATTGTACTCAGCAGTAAGATGTGAAGAGGAAAGAAGGGGACAACAAAGAATGAGATGATTGGATGGCATCACTGACTCAATGGACATGAGTTTGAGCAAGCTCCGGGAGCTGGTGATGGACAGGGAAGCCTGGCGTGCTGCAGTCCATGGGGTTGCAGAGTCAGACACAACTGAGCAGCTGAACTGAGCCACGCTTTACTCTTTGTTCATTATTGCTACCAAGTAAAAAAAGGCTGTAAGTCTCACAAATTTTACAAACACATTTATCATGAAATAACAATATTGGGACTTTTCTTTTTTAAACAATCAGCACAGTTTTGTGAGCTGGGCGTTGTCTGCAGCACAAGGTAAGGGGACAACAGACTTGCCCCAGGCCCTTTATGCAATCAAGAAAGCATTCACTGACCATCTACCATGCTAGGCTAGAGACATAAATATGGAAGTAAAGGAGTTGCTATCTTTATAGAATTCATGTTCTTGGGGAGCCCTAGGGAAATGAAGGTAAGACTGGTAAGAACTGTAACAGAGTATGATTAAAATGCCCTGAAAATTATTAAACTCTATATAGACTAGCTAGAAACATTTCAAAGAGGCTTGACAAAGGTCACTGTAGATGACTATAAACTCTTAACTGTATTTGGAAAAGGCATCTATTATTGGTAAAGGGCTTTTGGGTACAAGTACAGTGAAAAAGCAAGCATGGTTATTTAGGGAAAGATGAAGTGTGAAGGTGATGTTGCTGAAAAGGAAGGTGGGCACACCATCTGTATAAATATTTAAGGGTAAGTCCTGTGTTAAGTGCTAGGAATAGCACTATTGAAAAGCTAAGGACCATGCTTGTAACTTAGCTCTGAAAAGTGTAAAATTCATTCACACTGAGAGACTGTTACGTGCCAAGCACTGGTTGTGGGAGATACCACGTTGAACAGAGCACAATTCATGGAGAGAAACAACGTACACAATGCCAAATGTTAAGTGCTGGGGAGAAAAAAGAAAGACTGGAAAGGAGAATGTGGATTGCTGATATAGCTGCTATTTTCTTAAATAGGGAAGCCAGGGAAGGCTTCGTGGGGTGACATTTTCAAGAGACCAGAAGGAAATGAGGAAGGAATCCAAGTAGGTAAGGTAAGACTTAGGTGAGGTAAGACTTCCAGGTACTGGAAGGGCAGTTGCAAAGGCCATGACACAACATGGGGGCCTGGCAGTGGTTGAAGTTTAGTGAAAAAAAGGGAGAGCAGCTCAAAGAGGTAATGCAGACCTATGACACTGGTACACCTGTGGGCTCATAAAGATCTTCACTTTTACTGAGTGGACAGTCATTTCAGAGTTTGTAGCAGAGAACTGACATGAATCTAGCTTAGGTTTCTGTTAGACTCACACTGACTGCTGGATTGAGCCTGGACTGTAGAGATGCATGGGAGCTGTTGGCAATAACCCAGGAGAGAAACTGATGGCTTGGACAGGGTGGTAAGAGGGATGTGGAAAGAGGTGGCTAGATGTTGGATACATTTTAAAGCCAACAGGATTTGCTGGCATATTGTCCTGGGGAGGAAGGCTGTTAGTGAGACAAGAGTGACTCCTAGGTTTTTGGGCTGAATGAATCTTAAGGATGGGGTTACTGGTTACTAAAATGGGAAGAACTGGGGAAGGGGGGTTGTCGTGTTGGGGGATAAAGTTCGAGTTTTCGCCTAATGTGACATTCAAAAAAAGTTGTCAAGGCATCTGGATGAGTCTAGGATTCAGAGGAGTAGTCTGAACTGGGATATAAGTTTGGAAGTCCTCAGTATGAAGAATTTAAAACCCGTAAGACTGCATGAAAAACTGTCATAAAGGAATTGGGCGTAGATAGAAAAGACGTCCAAAGGCTGAGTCCTGGGACACTCCATCATTTGGAGGGTGGGGAAGGAGGCGCCAATAAAGCAGATCAAGAAGTACTGGCTAAAGAGGCAGGAGTTGAACTCGGTGATGATCTGAAAGCCAAGTGAAGAAACTATTTCGAGTAGATTGATCAATTGTGTCAAATGCCAATAAAAGGTCAGGCAAGGTAAGGCAGGTTAAGGCTTTTTTTTTTTTTTTACGGAACTGAGAAGCCTCTGGAGGGGGGTTTATAATGGCTGTGGGTCTATCAGATTTCTCTGGATCATCTGGTTCCTTGTGCGGAAGGGAGGGAGCGGAGCCACTAGAGCCCGACCCACAACCAACGGGCGTCCTCCTTACCGTGTGACGAACTGTAGGCCCAGCTGCAAAAGAGAGAGACACTCGTAAGGGACGGGACACACCCGCCTGCCGCTCGCCTCCCGCTTCCCCTCCCTCCTCTCTTACAGAAGGTAGCGGGCCTGGCCCGGGCAGCTATCTTGTAGTTTCCAAGCCGCGGCCTCAAGATAGTGCTTCTGCCTCATCCCCGCCGATACCCCACGCCGCAGAGACCCGGTTGCAAAAAGGAGACTCCGGAAGCCGGTTTCCTAAAGCGGCGTACTTTGACGTCCGGTTCCTACCGTCCTCCGGAGCCAGGCACCCTCGGCTGAAGGGTTCCGGGCCCTCCGCGTCCGGGCGGGGTTCCAGGGGCCGACCCTTCCGCCGCCGTTGGCCCCGCCCCTGGGTTCCGCCTGGTCCCCGCGGGCTGGGAGTCAAGTGAAAATGTTAATCGCTCAGTCGCGTCCCACTCTTTGAGAGACTATGGACAGTAGCCCACCAGGCTCCTCTGTCCATGCAATGGGTTGCCATTCCCTTCAGGGGATCTTCCCGACACAGGGATCGAACCTGAGTCTCCTGAATTGCAGGCAGATTTTTCAGTCTGAGGATCACATCACAGGGGAGCCTGAGCGGAGTAGCTTGACTGGGCTGGGTTGGCAGTGTCGGGAGCTGAGGATGCGCCCGCCTCCAGCACCGTCGCCTCTAGACTTGGGAGCCCGGATCCTGACCTGGGCCGCGGCGGGCGGACGCGGGGCCAACAAGGGGAACGCTGGGGTCTCCAGTTCAGTCTGCTCTTGGCAGGGGCGCTAACGAGCTTATCTTTATTTTTATTTTTTCTGTTTTTAATTGAAGTGAAATTCACCTAACTCGTTAGCCATTTTAAGGCTAACTACACAGCTCAGTGATGTGTAGTACAATTGCAATGTTGCACTGTTACTAGTTTGGAAACAGTTGTATCAGCGTAGGGGAAACCTCATACGCCACTAGGAGTTACTCCGCATTGTCCCCTCCCTCCCGGCCCCTGGCAACCGCTGATAACGCTTTTTAAAATTTGTTTTTATTTTCGCTGTGCTGGGTCCTCATTGCTGCATACGCTTTTCTCTAGTTGCAGGGAGTGGGGAAGTGGAGGGTGCTACTCTGTAGTTCCCATGCGTTTGCTTCTCGTTGCGGTGACTTCTCTTGTTGCCAAGTTTGGGCTCTAGGTTCTGCCCGCTTCAGTAGGTGAGGCAGGTGAGCTCAGTAATTGTGGTGCTGGAGCTTGGTTGTTCCACAGCATGTAGGATCTTTCCACTCCAGGGATGGAACTCATGTCCCCTACATTAGCAGGCAGATTCTTTACCACTGAGCCACCAACCTCAAGTAAATGGAATCATACATGGGGTCTTTCAGGTGAGGCTTCTTCCATTTAATATAGTGTTTTTGAGGTTCATACACTTTGTATTATATATCAGAACTTCATTCCTTTTTATAGCTGAGTAGTGAGAGTCCCTTGGACTGCAAGGAGATCCAACCAGTCCATTCTAAAGGAGATCAGCCCTGGGTGTTCTTTGGAAGGAATGGTGCTAAAGCTGAAACTCCAGTACTTTGGCCACCTCATGCGAAGAGTTGACTCATTGGAAAAGACTCTGATGCTGGGAGGGATTCGGGTCAGGAAGAAAAGGGGATGACAGAGGATGAGATGGCTGGATGGCATCACCGACTCAGAGGAGCCTGGAGGGCTACAGTCCATGGGATCGAAAAGAGTCAGACACAACTGAACATGCCATGCCATACCATACCATTCAGTGAATAAAGAAACTGAGGCAGTGAAAGGGTAAGTTGTTTGCCTGAGGATGCATGGCTGATGAGTGATAAATGTGAGTTTGAGTGAACTCCGGGAGATGGTGATAGACAGGGAGGCCTGGCGTGCTGCGATTCATGGGGTTGCAGAGAGTTGGACACGACTGAGCGACTGAACTGAACTGAACTGAATTGAAGTTTATAAATGTTGTCACCAAGTTGTGTCCGACTCTTTGCAACCACATGGACTGCAGCACACCAGGGCTCCCTGTCCTTCACCATCTCCCAGAGTTTGCCCAAGTTCATGTCCATTGAGTCGTTGATACCATCCAACCATCTCATCCTCTTGCATCCCCTTCTCCTCCTGCCTTCAGTCTTTCCCAACATCAAGGTCTTTTCCAATGAGTTGGCTGTTCGTATTAGATGGCCACAATATTGCAACTTCAGCATCAGTCCTTCCAATGAACATTCAGTGGGTTGCCATTTTGTATATGCTAATGCTTTTTATTTCCTTTGTCTGAATTCCTAAAAGAGAAATTACTGAGTGGAATGATATCCATATTTTAATTCCCTAGCAATGGTACCCCACTCCAGTACTCTTGCCTGGAAAATCCCATGGATGGAGGAGCCTGGTGGGCCGCAGTCCATGGGGTCCCTAAGAGTCGGACAAGACTCAGTGACTTCGATTTCACTTTTTACTTTCCTGCACTGGAGAAGGCAATGGCAACCCACTCCAGTGTTCTTGCCTGGAGAATCTCAGGGACGGGGGAGCCTCGTGGGCTGCCGTCTATGGGGTCGCACAGAGTCGGACATGACTGAAGCGACTTAGCAGCAGCAGCAGCAGATCATCCAAGAGAGGTTGTAGCAATTCACACTCCCAGCATCAATATCTGAGAAAGCTGGGTCAAATTGGATAGGTGAAAAGGTGAAGGTCATTAGCTTACTTAAATACCACTGAGATAAAACCTCTTTTAATTTATTTCTTGATGGTTTGCATTTTCTTTTGTGAAAAGTAATCTTCATTGAGTTGTTTATCAATTTCTGGGAATCTTTGTATTTTGGTGAAATTCAGCCTCTGCTTGTCATTTATGATGCAATGTTTCCTTACTTAACTTTTTTTTTCTTGTATAAAAGATTAAATTTATTGGTCTTTTTGGGGAATTTGATGCATCATCAGTGTATTACAAGTGAGCCATTAATCTTGTAGCTTTATCAACATTAACTGGTACGTTTTCATGACACTGTTGAGATATCAGTTGTTTCTGTAGGGGTTCAAGGGAAAGGCCTTTTGAGAAGTTTGCCAGTTCCTTTTGTATATCTATAAAAGCTTTATTCACTCTGTTAACTTTTTCATCATTCACAATGTTTATCTTCTTAAGGTTAGTGGTAACAGGTTTTGCTTTATTTTTAACCTTAAAGCTTTTTTTGGCTGGCTATGTGGAATACATTCCTGGAATTCTCCCCTCTTAGTTTGTTCTTGCCTATTGTCAGGGCTCCAATACCCTCGTGCAGCTTCTCAAATTCCAGGTGATGCCATCTGCACGTGCAATATCCAGCTCCTTACTTAACTTTTATCCTTGAAAGGTTTATAGCATTTTGCCCCCCAAGATTTTATATGTGGTTAGACTCTTCATGAGTCAGTCTGGGTTTTCTATATAGCTTTAAAGTGAAAGTGAAAGTGAAGTCGCTCAGTCGTGTCCGACTCTCTACGACCCCATGGACTGTAGCTTGATAGGTTCCTCTGTCCATGGGATTCTCCAGGCAAGAATACTGGAGTGAGTTGCCATTTCCTTCTCCAACAGTATGTATTCAGTTCAGTTCAGTTCAGTCACTCAGTTGTGTTCGACTCTTTGCGAATCCACGAATCACAGCACGCCAGGCCTCCCTGTCCATCACCAACTCCCAGAGTTCACTCAGACCACGTCCATCGAGTCACTGATGCCATCCAGCCATCTCATCTTCTGTCATCCCCTTCTCCTCCTGCCCCCAATCCCTCCCAGCATCACAGTCTTTTCCAATGAGTCAACTCTTCACATGAGGTGGCCAAAGGACTGGAGTTTCAGCTTCAGCATCATTCCTTCCAAAGAAATCCCAGGGCTGATCTCCTTCAAAATGGACTGGTTGGATCTCCTTGCAGTCCAAGGGACTCTCAAGAGTCTTCTCCAACACCACAGTTCAAAGGCATCAATTCTTTGGCGCTCAGCCTTCTTCACAGTCCAACTCTCACATCCATACGTGACCACAGGAAAAACCATAGCCTTGACTAGATGAACCTTTGTTGGCAAAGTAATGTCTCTGCTTTTGAATATGCTATCTAGTTTGGTCATAACTTTCCTTCCAAGGAGTAAGCGTCTTTTAATTTCATGGCTGCAGTCACTATCTACGGTGACTTTGGAGCCCAAAAAGATAAAGTCTGACACTGTTTCCACTGTTTCCCCATCTATTTCCCATGAAGTGATGGGACCGGATGCCATGATCTTCGTTTTCTGAATGTTGAGCTTTAAGCCAACTTTTTCACTTTTACTTTCATCAAGAGGCTTTTGAGTTCCTCTTCACTTTCTGCCATAAGGGTGGTGTCATCTGCATATCTGAGGTTACTGATATTTCTCCCGGAAATCTTGATTCCAGCTTGTGTTTCTTCCAGTCCAGCGTTTCTCATGATGTACTCTGCATATAAGTTAAATAAGCAGGGTGACAATATACAGCCTTGACGTACTCCTTTTCCTATTTGGAACCGGTCTGTTGTTCCATGTCCAGTTCTAACTGTTGCTTCCTGACCTGCATACAGATTTCTCAAGAGGCAGGTCAGGTGGTCTGGTATTCCCATCTCTTGAAGAATTTTCCAGTTTATTGTGATCCACACAGTCAAAGGCTCTGACATAGTCAATAAAGCAGAAATAGATGTTTTTCTGGAACTCTCTTGCTTTTTCAGTGATCCAGCAGATGTTGGCAATTTGATCTCTGGTTCCTCTACCTTTTTTAAAACCAGCTTGAACATCAGGAAGTTCATGGTTCACGTATTGCTGAAGCCTGGCTTGGAGATTTTTGAGCATTACTTTACTAGTATGTGAGATGAGTGCAATTGGGCAGTAGTTTGAGCATTCTTTGGCATTGCCTTTCTTTGAGATTGGAATGAAAACTGACCTTTTCCAGTCCTGTGGCCACTGCTGAGTTTTCCAAATTTGCTGGCATTTGAGTGCAGCACTTTCACAGCATCATCTTTCAGGATTTGAAATAGCTCAACTGGAATTCCATCACCTCCATAATGATGCTTTCTAAGGCCCACTTGACTTCACATTCCAGAATGTCTGGCTCTAGGTGAGTGATCACACCATCGTGATTATCTGGGTTGTGAAGATGTTTTTTGTACAGTTATTCTGTGTATTCTTGCCACCTCTTCTTAATATCTCCTGCTTCTGTTAGGTTCATACTCTTTCTGTCCTTTATCGAGCTCATCTTTGCATGAAATGTCCCCTTGGTATCTCTAATTTTCTTGAAGAGATCTCTAGTCTTTCCCATTCTGTTGTTTTCCTCTATTTCTTTGCATTGATCGCTGAGGAAGGCTTTCTTATCTCTTCTTGCTTTTCTTTGGAACTCTGCATTCAGATGTTTATATCTTTCCTTTTCTCCTTTGCTTTTCACTTCTCTTCTTTTCATAGCTATTTCTAAGGCCTCCTCAGACAGCCATTTTGCTTTTTTGCATTTCTTTTCCATGGGGATGGTCTTGATCCCTGTCTCCTGTACAATGTCATGAACCTCATTCCATAGTTCATCAGGCACTCTATCTATCAGATCTAGGCCCTTAAATCTATTTCTCACTTCCACTGTATAATTATAAGGGATTTGATTTAGGTCATACCTGAATGGTCTAGTGGTTTTCCCTACTTTCTTCAATTTCAGTCTGAATTTGGCAATAAGGAGTTCATGATCTGAGCCACATTCAGCTCCTGGTCTTGTTTTGGTTACTTTATTATGCTGAAGCTAGACAACTGACTATTCATCCAAATGTTTTTCTCATACTTGTCTAGATTGATTTCTTCCATGTACATCTTTAATCCATATGAGATATATTTTCACTTAAGTATGAGGTAGAGCATGTAACTGAATTTTTTTCCAGATGGACAAAGATCCCAGATATGCAAAGATTCCTCACTAGTCTTTTTCTTCTGGAATTGAAGCTTAAAAAAATATGCAGTGAACACTGAATATGTGCCAGGCACTTTTTAAAGCATCTTATTTATGTCAACTCATGTAATCTTCACAACCCCATGGCATAGGTGAAATGACAGTTTCTCTGTATGAGTTTTTAAAAATAAAGTTGCAGCTACTTCTAGATTCTCTTATCTGTTTAATGCTCCGTGCTTGGTCGCTCAGTGGTGTCTGACTCTGCGACTCCAGGGACTATAGCCCTTCAGGCCCCTCTGTCTGTAGGGTTCTCCAGGTAAGAGTACTGGAGTCGGTTGCCATTCCCTTCTCTAGGGGATCTTCCTGACCCAGTGATCCAACCCCTCCCCTGGGTCAGTGTCCCTTCGTCTCTTTCACCAGCCAGTAAAGCAGAAGAAGAGAACTGTGCCATATGTGCACGTGCGCACATTCTTCTGGCCCCCATTGCACTTTCTTTCAGCTGTCCCTCTTCTGTCTGCTCTGAGCACTGCACTCCTGTATCCCAATCCTTCGGGCAGGACCTTTACTTGCATCACAACTTGTCTTCTCAGGTGTCATGGGGCCCAGAAGGCACCCTTGCCTTCCCCCCACAACCGGCCCTCCCGCCCAGTCTCCTTCCTTCTCAGCCCCACCAAGAACCTGCTTCCTCTTCCCACCCCCTATAGGGCTCCCCACGCTTCACAAATCCCAATACTACACACTTCTCCCCACACCTTGGCCACCCTCCCTTCTTTTGCTTGCACCCCTACCTTGGCCCCCAACATTCTTTTCCTGCTTCCTTTCTCCCAGTCCATTCTTCACTGGGCAAAGTGACCTTCTTAAACTGTAAATCATTTGGGGGGACTTGGAGCGTCCTCTGCAAGCTCCTCATTGCACTTGGAACACAAGCTCCTGGCATCCTCTCCAGGGCCCACGTGGCTAATCAGTGTCCCACCTCAGACCTCACCTTGTCTCACCTGTGCTGTGCTTAGGTGCTCAGTCGTGTCTGACTCTGCGACTCCATGGACTGTAGCCCACCTACCCACCAGGTTCCTCTGACCATGGGATTCTCCAGGCCAGAATACTGGAGTGGGTTCCCATGCCCTCCTCCAGGGGATCTTCCCAACCCAGGGATCAAACCCAGGTCTCCTACACTGCAGGCGGATTCTTTACCATCTGAGCCATCAGGGAAGCCCTTGAATACTGGAGTGGGTAGCCTATCCCTTCTCCAGTGTATCTTCCTGACCCAGGAATCAAACCAGTCTCCTGCATTTCTGGTGGATTCTTTACCAGCTGAGCTACCAGGGACTCACTACTGCTCCTGCCATGCCAGCCTTCTCTCTATCACTTAACATGGGCTGCTCAGATCCACTCAGGCCCTTGGCTTTGAATGAGGATCCTTCCCACAGCTACTTTTCCTCCTCATTCAATCTTGTCTCAGACATCACTCTCTCAGAAAGGCATTCTTTGACCACCCCAATAAAGAGCTGCTTCTGGACCACCCACCAAGTCACTCTCTGCCATTACTGGTTTCTATTGTCATAGTAACCTCACTATCTGAAATTGCTTTATTCATTCATGGGTTACCTGGCCACTTTCTGAATACCTTGACAGCAGAACTTGGTCTGTCCTTTCTGTTGCTGTTTATGTGAACCCCAGTGTAGACACTGGCAACAGAGCAGGGGTTCAGTATGGATTTGCCACAGAATCATACTGGAAGGAAAGGAAGTTGAAGGGGGTTGAAAATAAAATAGATTGGCCATGAGTTGACAACGGTTGCCAGTGAGTTTCTTATGTTTATTTATTGATTTAAATTTTTTATCATGAAAAATCTCAAACATATACAAAATAATCACCATAATATAATGAACCTTCCTACTTCCATCACACAGCAACTCTCAGCATTCTTGTGCCATCTCTGCCTCTCTCTACCGCCTTCAATTATAGTAATTTTAAACATTCTTAAAGGCATGTTGAAATGTATAAATCTTAAATGTACAACTTAAAATGAATATTCTCCTATCAAGATATAGAATGTTTCCAGCCCCCTGGAAGATGAACCACAGACTATCCAGATTTCCAGCATCCCAGGAGTCCCCTTAGACCCCAAGTAATCTTTCCGTGTCAGTTGCCCCTCAAAGAGGCCACCGCTTTCCTTCTCCTTGAAGTGAAGTTAAAGTCACTCAGCCGTGTCCAACTCTTTATGACTCCATGGACTATAGTCCATGGAATTCTCCAGGCCAGAAAACTGGAGTGAGTAGCCCTTCCCTTTTCCAGGGGATCTTCCCAACCCAGGAATTGAACCAGGATCTCCTGCACTGCAGGCAGATTCTTTACCAACTGAGCTATGAGGGAAGCCCTTCCTTCCTCTCCCTCCCTTTTCCCTTCCCCTCCCTCTCCTTCTTCTTCTTACCATATTTTAATTTTACCTTTCCAGAATTTCATACAAATTATATAATAAACACTTTTCACATAGATTAGTTATGACTTTCTAAAACTTCACATCAATGGAAAGAAATAGTATGTACTTCTTTTATTGCTTTTTTTGCTGGCTTATATTCCATTTTATAGTTATACTGCACTTTGTTTATTCATTCACCTGTTGATGGACATTGGACTGTTTCCAGTTTTTGTCTATCAAAAATAGAGCTGTGATTAACATTCTTATACAAGTCTTTTTGTAGCCAGTGTTTTCACTTTTCTTACAATAAATAAGAGTAGAAATTCAAACAGCATGTTTAACTTTATAAGAATGGCCCAAATGTTTTTCCAAGGTATTTGCACCATTTTGAATTCTCATCAAGAGTGTATGAGAGTTCTATACAGTTTTGCTAATATTTGGTATTGTCAGTCTTTTAACTTTTGAACCACTGTAATGGACGTAGAGTAGTATCTCTTTGTGGCTTCAGTATTCACTTGACTGGTGAATAATGATATTGAGCACTTTTCATGGGTTTACTGGCCATAGGTATGACTACCATTGTAAAGTGTCTTTTCACATCTTGTCCACTTGAAAAATTGTCTTCATTTTTGTTATCAAATTGTATGAGTTTATTATATATTCTTAATAAAAATCTTAACTATGTGTTTTCTTAATGGTATCTTTTAATGAACAGAAGTTTTAATTCGGATGAAACCTAATTTGTTAATTTTTGTGTGGTTTTTTTGCATGGTTATTGCTCATCTAGCCCTAAATCATAAGATATTCTGTATTTTCTTCTAAACAGTTGGTAATTTCATTTTGATGTTTAGGTCAATGAGCCATCTCAGATTAATTTTTGTGTAGTATGAGGGAGGGGTGTGAGTAGTTTCAGTAATATTTGTTGTAAAGACTTGCCTTCCTGCACTGACTTTATCTAATCCCTTTGTCAAAACCAGTTGATCATTAGCTGTTGGTCTATTTCTAGACTTTCTAGTCTATTGTATGGATCTATTTGTCTACCCTTATGGAGATACCATACTGTCTTTTTATTTAATAGAACACATAGCTTATTTATTTATCTTTATTTTTGTATGTATTTATTTAATAATTTTTGGCTGTGCTGGATCTTTGTCACTGTGCCTGGGCTTTCTCTCATTGCCATGAGCAGGGGCTACTTTTCGTTGTGGTTCACGGGCTTCTCACTGCAGTGGCTTCTCCTGTTGCAGAGTAAAGGCTCTAAGTGCACACACTTCAGTAGCTGCAGCTGGCAGGCTCAGTAGTTGTGGCACACAGGCTTAGTTGCTTAGCAGCATGTGGGATCTTCTTGGACCAGGGATTGAACCCATGTCCCCTGCATTGGCAGATGGATTCTTATCCACTGTACCACCGGAGAAGTCCACCATACTGTCATAATTCCTATAATTTTGTAATAAACTGAAGTTAGTGTAAGTGCTCCAGCTTTGTCTATTGCAAATCTTTGTCTTTTCCACATACATTTTAGAATTGTCCTGCCAATTTCTATTGGAGAAGGCAATGGCAGCCCACCCCAGTACTCTTGCCTGGAAAATCCCATGGATGGAGGAGCCTGGTGGGCTGCAGTCCATGGGGTCGCTAAGAGTCAGACACGACTGAGCGACTTCACTTTCACTTTTCACTTTCATGCATTGGAGAAGGAAATGGCAACCCACTCCAGTGTTCTTGCCTGGAGAATCCCAGGGACGGGGAAGCCTGGTGGGCTGCCATCTATGGGGTCGCACAGAGTTGGACACAATTGAAGCAACTTAGCAGCAGCAGCAGCCAATTTCTATAAGAAGCCTATTTACATTGAGTTGTAGGAAGATCATTGTGGGGAGAATTAATATCTTAGCAATATTGAATTTAAATCCATAAATGTAGTCTATATCTCCATTTATTTAGGTCTTTAAATTATTTTTGCAATGTTTAGTTGTTTTCACTGTAGAGGGCTTACATGTCTTTTATGAAATTTATTCCAAAATTTTATGCTTTTGATGGTATTGTAAATTAGACTATTTTTAAATTCACTTTCTCAATATTTGCTGTTAGTATGTTAGTATGACTTAGTTAAACTCACACATTAGTTTTTGAGAATCAGAGTTAAACTCATAAATTAGATCTGGGTTGTTTTTTGTAGTTGATTCCTAGTTTTTTCTGTACAAATGATCATGCCATCCAAGAATAAGGGTATATATACGTTCTTCCTTTTCAGCTTATGTGCCTTGTGTTTATTTTTCTTCCCTTATTGAACTGACAAAGACCTCCAATACAATAGAAGTGGCAAGAGCAGAGAAACGTACTTTCTTTCCAATATTAGGGAAAATATGTATAGTGTTTTACTATTAAGAATTAAGTAGTTGTAAATTTTTTACAGATACATACAATAAAATTAAGCAAATTCTCCTTTGTTCCTCCTCATATGCTGAGGGTTACAAACATTTTTTTTTTCATAATGAATGGGTATTGAATGTTGTCAGATGCTTTCTTTGCATCAATTGAGACAGTCTTTTTTTTTTTCTTTAGTACCTGGATATGGTGGATTATACTGATTGGTCTTTGAATTGTTAACAAACTTTGTATTCCTGGGATTAAACCATAGTTTTTCATGATTTATTTATGTATAGTTTAATTTGATTTGTATTCATATAAGGTCTTTGGCATTAGGGTTATGCTGGTTTCATAAAACAAGTTGGAACTGTGCCTTTAGCCTTTGTGTTCTGAAAAAGTTTGTGTAAGATTGATATTATTTCTTTCTTAAATGTTTAATAGAATTTACTAATGAAATCATCTTATGCTGAGGTTTTCTCTGGGAGTTTTTTATAATAAATTCAATTAATTAATATAAAACTACTCCAATACTCTACTTCTTTTTGTAAGTTGGTATTAATTTTGGTAAATTGTATTTTAAACTATAATTTGTTAAAGGGCCTTTTTTAAGTAAAAAAGAAAATGCCATAGTAGAAAAAAGAAAAAAATATATGTATATGAAAAAAAGAACTCCTGGTAAAGGTAAAAAAATAGGAAAGGGAGTGGACTAGCCACTCAAAAAGCCAGTATGAAGGTTAGATGACAAAAGCAGTAAAGTCAACTATAACTACAATAAGTAGTTAAGGGGTACTCAAAGCTAAAGATGTAAAATAAGACATCAAAAACGTAAGATGTGGTGGTAGAGTAAAGATTTATGGTGCTTTTAGAATGCACTCAAAGTTAAGGACTATCAGCTTATATATATGTCAATATTTAGGAACTTTATGGTAACCACAAGTCAAAAACCTTTAACAGATATACAAAAGTTAAAGAGAAAGGAACCCAAAACTAACACTAAAGACAATCATCAAATCACCAAGGAAGAGATCAAGAGAAGAAAAGTACAGAAAAGAGCTACAAAACTACCAGAAAATAATTAGCAAGATGGCAATAAGTACATGGCTAACAATAATCACTGTGAATGTAAATGGACTGAATGCTCCAATCGAAAGACAAGGATGGCTGAATGTATAAAAAAGACAAGACCCGCCTATATGCTGCCTGCAAGAGGCTGTCTTCATATCTAAAGACACACAGAGACTGAAAGTGAGGACTTGGAAAAAGATATTCCATGCAATTAGAAATGAATGGAAGGTTGGAATAGCAATATTCATTTCAGACAAAGTAGACTTTAATATAAAGCCTATAATAAAAGACAAAGAAGGACATTATATAATAATAAAGGGATAAATATAAGGGGATATAGTATTCATAAAATACTAAAATCTGACAAAGACACTTAAAAAAAAAAGAAAGAAAAGAAAATTACAGGGCAACATTCCTAATAAACATAGATGCAAAAATCTTTAACAAAAGATTAGGAAGCTGAATTCAATAATACATTAAAATAATACACCATGATCAAGTGGGATTTAGTCCAATGATGCAAGGATGACTCAATACCCACAAATCACTCAACATGATACACCAATTAACAAAATGATAAAAGTATATGATTATTTCAATAGATGCAGAAAAGTCTTTTGACAAAATTCAATACCCACTTATGATAAACTCTCAATCCAGTGGTATAGAGGAAACATATCTCAACACAATAGATGCCATTTATGACAAACCCATAGAACAATCATGCTGCTGCTGCTGCTAAGTCGCTTCAGTCGTGTCTGACTCTGTGCGACCCCAGAGATGGCAGCCCACCAGGCTCCCCCGTCCCTGGGATTCTCCAGGCAAGAACACTGGAGTGGGTTGCCATTTCCTTCTCCAGTGCAGGAAAGTGAAAAGTGAAAGAAGTCGCTCAGTTGTGTGCAACTCTTAGCGACCCCATGGACGGCAGCCTACCAGGCTCCTCCATCCATGGGATTTTCCAGGCAAGAGTACTGGAGTGGGGTGGCCACTGCCTTCTCCAAGAACAACCATACTTAATGGTAAAAAACTAAAAGCATTTCCTCTAAGGTCAGGATCAAGTCAAGGAAGCCCACTCTTGCCACTTTTATTTAACTAATAAATGCTAGCCACAGCAATCATAGAAGAAAAAGACATAAAAGGCATCCAAATTCGAAAAAAGAAATAAAATTATCACTGTTTGCAGATGAAGATATGTAGAAAACCCTGAAGACTCCACCAAAGCAATTAGAAATAATAATTACTTCAGTGAAGTTGCAGCATACAAAATTAACATACAGAAATCTGTCACATTTCTATACTAATAATGAACTATCAGAAGGAGAAATTTAAAAAAAATTCCATTTACAATTGTATTAAAAAGAACAAGATACCTACCCAGAGTGGTAAACACATGTACTCAGAAAGCTATAAGACATTGATGAAAGAAATTGAAGATGACACAAACAGATGGAAAGATATGAGATTCATGCATTGGAAGCACTATATTATTAAAATGATCATACTACCCAACACATCAATAGATGCAATGCAATTCCTATCAAGATACCAAAAGCGTATTTCAACAGATCTAGATGAAATAATCCTAAAATCTGTATATAACTCAAACAGACCCTAAATAGCCAAAGCAATCTTGAGAAAGAAGAATAAA
The DNA here is from genome assembly GCF_029378745.1 of Bos indicus. Taxonomy (NCBI): domain Eukaryota; kingdom Metazoa; phylum Chordata; class Mammalia; order Artiodactyla; family Bovidae; genus Bos; species Bos indicus. The sequence goes on from NC_091783.1 coordinate 21,534,066, forward strand.
GCTGCAAGTATCACACTTCCTGATTTCAAACTATACTACCAAGCTATAGTAATCAAAAAATATGGGATGGCACAAAAACAGACACACAGATCAGTGAAACAGAATAGAGTCCAGAAATGAACCTGCGCTTATATGGCCAGTGCAAGAGTTGGACACGACTGAAGTGACTTAGCAGGCAGGCACACAAGCTACAACACAGGGAGCAAGAATGTAAAATGGAGAAAATACAGTCTCTTCAATAAATGGTGGGAAAACTGGACAACTTCATGTTGGAGAATGGAACTAGACCACTTTCATCATATATAAAAAATTAATTCTGCTTCTCTATTAATTCTACACCTGCCTCTCTATTCCTGCCCTGCAAATAGGTGCATCTGTACCATTTTTCTAGATTACAGATAGATGGGTGAGATGTGGGGTTGGGAGGGAGGTCCAAGTCGGAGGGGATATACGTGTACATTTGGCTGATTTGCTTCATTGTACAGCAGAAACTAATACAACACTGTAAGGCAACTATATCCCAACAAAGCAAAACAAAGTGAGACAGAGAGCTTCATTTTACATAGAAGCAATTTTGAATTTAATGTATTTGAGAGCCAAGTGCTAACAGAATGACTGGTTCTTCTTCTGAAAAAAAAAAAAAAATCAAAGTAGATTAAAGACTTAAATATAAGACCTGAAACCATAAAATTTCTGGAAGATTATATAGGTAGTATGCTCTTTGAAATCAGTCTTAGCAATATTTTTTGATATGTCTCCTCAGGCAATGGCAACAAAAGCAAAATTAAACAAATAGGATTACATCAAACCAAAAAGCTTTTGTATATGAAGGAAACTGTCAACAAAACAAAATGGCAACCTACTGAATGGGAAAAAATATTTCCAAATGATATGTCTGATAAGGGGTTAATACCCAAAATATATTAAGAAAATAACCTTACACAACTCAACAACAATAAAAACCTAATTTAAAAGTGGGCAGAGGCTCTGAACAGACATATTTCCAAAGGAGACATACAGATAGCTAACAGCATATGAAAAGATCTTCAAAAGATGACTAATCAATAATCACTGGGCTGCTGCTGCTGCTGCTAAGTCGCTTCAATTGTGTTCGACTCTGTGCAATCCCATAGACAGCAGCCCACCGGGCTCCCCCATCCCTGGGATTCTCCAGGCAAGAACACTGGAGTGGGTTGCCATTTCCTTCTCCAATGCATGAAAGTGAAAAGTGAAAGACATTTCTCCAAAGAAGACATACAAACGGCTAACAAACACATGAGAAGATGCTCAACATCACTCATTATCAGAGAAATGCAAATCAAAACCACTATGAGGTACCATTTCACGCCAGTCAGAATGGCTGCGATCCAAAAGTCTACAAGCAATAAATGCTGGAGAGGGTGTGGAGAAAAGGGAACCCTCTTACACTGTTGGTGGGAATGCAAACTAGTACAGCCACTATGGAGAACAGTGTGGAGATTCCTTAAAAAACTGGAAATAGAACTGCCTTATGATCCAGCAATCCCACTGCTGGGCATACACTGAGGAAACCAGAAGAGAAAGAGACACGTGTACCCCAATGTTCATCGCAGCACTGTTTATAATAGCCAGGACATGGAAGCAACCTAGATGCCCATCAGCAGATGAATGGATAAGAAACCTGTGGTACATATACACAATGGAGTATTACTCAGCCATTAAAAAGAATACATTTGAATCAGTTCTAGTGAGATGGATGAAACTGGAGCCTATTATACAGAGTGAAGTAAGCCAGAAAGAAAAACACCAATACAGTATACTAACACATATATATGGAATTTAGAAAGATGGTAACAATAACCCTGTGTACAAGACAGCAAAAGAGACACTGATGTATAGATCAGTCTTATGGACTCTGTGGGAGAGGGAGAGGGTGGGGAGATTTGGGAGAATGGCATTGAAACATATATAATATCATCTATGAAACGAGTCGCCAGTCCAGGTTCGATGCACGATACTGGATGCAAGAGCTGATGCACTGGGACGACCCAGAGGGAGGGTTGGCGAGGGAGGAGGGAGGAGGGTTCAGGATGGGGAACACAGGTATACCTGGGGCGGATTCATTTCGATATTTGGCAAAACTAATACAATATTGTAAAGTTTAAAAATAAAATAAAATTAAAAAAAAAAAGAAAGTGAAGTCGCTCAGTCATGTCCAATCCTGTGACCCCATGGACTACAGCCCACCAGGCTCCTCCATCCATGGGATTCTCCAGGCAAGAGCACTAGTCATGTCCAACTCTTTGCGGCCCCATGGACTGTAGATTACTCAGCCATAAAAAGAATGAAATCTTGCCATTTGTGACAACATGGAAGGACCTAGAAGGTATTATGTAAATGAAATGTCAGACAGCGAAAGGCCAATACTGTATGATTTCACTTATGTGGACTCTATAAAGCAAGACAATTGAACAAATATAAAACAGAACAGACTCATAAGCTACAGAGAACAAACTAGTAGTTGCCAGAGGGAAGGAGTGGGCAAAATAGGGCAAGGGTTCTAAGAGAGATACAGACTTCCAGTTATAAAATAAATAAATCATGGGCATGTGATGTACAGCGTAAGGAACACAGCTGATAATATTGGACTACTTTGGTGACAGATGGTAATTAGACTTATAGTGGTAATCATTTTGTAATGAATGAAAATATGGAATCACTATATTGTACAATTGAAACTAATATAATGTTGAAAGTAAATTATACTTCAGGTAAAATATATATAAAGCTATTCAGAGATTCCATTTCCTTTTGTGTTACTTTTGGTAAGTTTTCTCTTAAGCAGTTTGTCTATTTCATCTAAATTGTCAAATTTATTGGCATAAATTATTTAAAGTAGTATGTCTAATTTCACATCTATAAAATCTGTGGTGATATCCTCTCTTTAATCTTTGCTATTGTAGCTCTTGTTTTGGGTAAGGATCGAGCAAGCACACTCCATTCTGTCCCTGCACTGAATGTTAGTATAAACCTAGACAGAATGCATAGAGCATCTATAGGAAGACTGAAAGAGAATGTGCGTGTGTGCTCAGTCACTAAGTCATGTCCAACTCTTGGCAACCCCATAGACTGAAAAGTGAAAGAAAGAAAGTCGCTCAGTCGTGTCTGACTCTTTGCGACCCCATTGACTGTAGCCTACCATGCTCTTCCATCCATGGGATTTTCCAGGCAAGAATACTGGAGTGGGTTGCCATACCCCACAGACTAGTAGCAGCTAAATGGAGAAGACGACTTGAAGCGCCAGTGCTCTAGATGTGAGTTTACTGTTTGTGTTCCTTTGTTAATTATTAGCCTGCATGTACGCCTGGGGTGTAGTCTGGGATGCATGTAGACAGAGCTCCAGGGAAGCACTTTAGTACTGTCTGATTATCAGGAAACCCCCAATACCCAGAGAGAGACAGAATGTGGATTCTCTATGTTTTATTTCTTCTCCCCATTTCCTTGAGCCCCAGCCCAGAAGCCTGGCCATGGCAACAACAGCAAAGGCCATGGCAAGAGCCAGCAGGAGCTAAAACTCTGAGGAAGGGGAACATTCCTCCCCAGGTTGACCAATCCCTATTGCTTCTGTCTTCTGCCAGTAGACCAAAGATGGGAGCAGGCACAGAAGTACACAGAGTGAGGTCAGTTTCTGGCCATAAAATAAAAGGGGAAACCATAGGGAACTGGAAAATACTGAGGAGATTGTGGAGAGAGGAGGCACTCTTTCTTAATTTTACAGGAAAATCCCATAAAGTTATGTATGAAATTCTGGGTTCACCAGTGGGGTGTGTGTTCCTGGGTCTGTTCAGTATATCTGCGGCTTTGAGAACTGAACTAATATACAATCAGCCAGGGTCCAGGTGACCTCTGAATGGTACATAATCAGGATCTATCCAGATGGGACTGCAAGGGCTTTGAAAACTGAATTTACATTTGAACGACAACCCGTGGAAGGCAGAGTAAACTTGAAGCCCAAACCTAAGCAAGTCTTTTGCCGAAGACAAATATGTGTGTATTCTCCATAGAATTTACAGAAGATCTAGAGTCTCATTACATAATGTTAAAATATTCCAGGAGACAATAACAAATTACTTGACATATTAAAAAACCAGGAAAATCTCAACTCACAAGGCAAAAAAGATCAACAGACTTCAAAACTGAGATTGACATAGATGTTGGAATGATCTGAAAACAATTTTAAAGCACCTATCGTACAAATGTTCCAAGAAGCAATCATGAACACTCTAGAAAAGTAAGAAGTTAACAAAATTTCCTGTGAAGGGCTAGGTAGTAAATATTTTTAGGTTTTTCAAGCCATTTGGATCTGTTCCATCTACTCAGTTCTAGGAAAACAGCCATAGAAAGCCATAAACATTACATAAACAAATGGATGTAGATATTTTCCAATAAAAATTTATTCATGGGATTTGGTCATAGACCATAATTCACCAATCCCTGGACTATAGAATTTTAAAGATATTCTATATATTTACTGAGTTTTTGTGTCTAGTTCAATCAGTTATCAAGAGCAGAGTCTTAAAATCTTTCACTGTGATTGTAGGTTTGCTAATTTCTCCCTTCAGTTCTGTTAGTTTTGCTTAAGGTTATTTTGAAGCTCTGATATTAGGTGCATAAAAACTTATAATTAGAAGAACAGGCAAGAGCAACCCTTGGGCCAACCAGAACCTCTGCACCACTGCATCCTGATGTCCAATACCTACATCTCGCCACTGTCGCCACTATGCCCAGGAAGAAGGCTGAAGGGGATGCTAAAGAAGATAAAGCCAAGGTGAAGGATGACCCACAGAGAAGGTCTGCAAGGTTATCTACTAAACCTGCCCCTCCAATGCCAGAGTCCAAGCCTAAAAAGGACCCTGCAAGGAAGGGACCCAAATTGAAAAAGCGGAAAGCTGGCAAGGATGGGAATCAGTTCAGTTCAGTCACTCAGATGTGTCTGACTCTTTGTGACACCATGGACTGCAGCACGCCAGCTGCAGTGTCATATCTTTTTGCCTTTTTGTACTGTTCATGGGGTTCTCAAGGCAAGAATACTGAAGTGGTTTGCCATTCCTTTCTCCAGTGGGCCATATTTTGTCAGAACTCCTCACCATGACCTATCCCTCTTGAGTGGCCCTACATGGCATGGCTCATAGTTTCATTGAGTTAGACAAGGCTGTGGTCCATGTGATCAGTTTGATTAGTTTTCTGTGACTGTGGTTTTCATTCTGTCTGCCCTCTGAAGGATAAGGATAAGAGGCTTATGGACGCTTCCTGATGGAAGAGACTGACTGTGGGGAAACTGGGTTTTGTTCTGGTGGGTGGGGCCATGCTCAATAAATCTTTAATCCAATTTTCTGTTGATGGGCAGGGCTCTGTTCCCTTGTTTGGCCTGAGACCAAATTATGGTGGAGGTAGTGAAGAAAATGACAACCTCTTTCAAAAGCTCCTGTGGCTGCACTGTCTCATTCAGTGTCACCGACCCTGCAGCAGGCCACCGCCGACCCACGCCTCCACCGGAGACGCCTGGACACTCACAGGCAAGTCTGGGTCAGTCTCTGTGGGGTCACTGCTCCTTTCTCCTGGCTCCCGGTGTGCACAAGGTTTTGTTTGTGCCCTCCAAGAGTCTGTTTCCCCAGTCCTGTGTAAGTTCTGTAATCAAATCCCACTGGCCTCCAAAGTCAAATTCCCTGGGGGTTCTTAGTCCCTCTGCCAGATCCCCAGGTTGTGAAATCTGTTGTGGATCCTAGAACTTTTTTAACAGTGTGATAATTTCTTTGGTATGATTGTTCTGCAGTTTGTGGGTTGTTTGCTCCGCGACTCTCTGGTGGGGTTAATGGTGACCTCCTCCAAGCGGGCTTATGCCACAGGCTGTGTGACCCAGAGCTCTGCCCCCAGATCACCTGCCCCTGCGGCAGGACACTGCAGTCCTGCACCTCCTCAGGAGACTCAAACAGAGTTCTGGTTCAGTCTCTGTGGGGTCTCTGGGTCCTGGTGTGCACAAGATTTTGTTTGAGTCCTCTGAGTGTCTCTAGCGGGTATGGGGTTTGATTCTAAATGTGATTTCTCCCCTCCTACCATCTTGCCAAAGAAATGATGCTTTTGAACTGTGGTGTTGGAAAAGACTCTTGAGAGTCCCTTGGATTGCAAGGAGATCCAACCAATCCATTCTGAAGGAGATCAGCCCTGGGATTTCTTTGGAAGGAATGATGCTAAAGCTGAAACTCCAGTACTTTAGCTACCTCATGTGAAGAGTTGACTCATTGGAAAGGACTCTGATGCTAGGAGGGATTGGGGGCAGGAGGAGAAGGGGATGACAGAGGATGAGATGGCTGGATGGCATTACTGACTTGATGGATGTGAGTTTGAGTGAACTCCGGGAGTTGGTGATGGACAGGGAGGCCTGGCGTGCTGAGATTCATGGGCTCGCAAAGAGTCGGACACGACTGAGCAACTGAACTGAACTGAACCATCTTGCTGGGGCTTCTCCTTTGCCGTTGGATGTGGGACATCTTTTTTTGGTGGGATCCAACATTTTCTTGTCAATGGTTGTTCAGCAGCAAGTTGTAATTTTGGAGTTCTTACAGGAGAAGATGAGCACACGTCCTTCTACTCCGCCATCCTGCCCGTATTCTAGGATGGGAATAAGCCTGCAGACAATGGAGATGCCCAAATAGATCAGGCATGGAAAGCTGATGGTGCTGGACATGCCAGGGGAAGTGTGTGCATTTCTGATAACTGTGTACTTCTGCTGATTGTACAGCTTGAAATACTATTTTTTAAATCAAGTTTTATAAAAATGCAGAATTTTATTTTACTCTTTTTAAAACTAGGTTGTTAGCACACAGGAAACTCCATTAGTTTTTTGGGGGAAGGGCACATGTCACTAACAGAAGCTGGATTGACATGGGGAAAAAAGAAACCTTTCCCATCTAGTTTTGGGAGACTTCCTCTTGGAAGGAGCAATTCCTTCTCAGGAATCGCTTCTCAGGAATCACTTCTCAGGAAGGAACGATTCCTTGATGTTGACATACATTCACCACCGTGGTACAAAAGCTTTGTGGTGGGGAAAATTTAAATTAGTTTTTATGTCCTCTTCTCCCTCTCCACCTATAGCATAGACTTTACTCCCCTAAACCCAGAGACCTATTGGAACCCGACCCCTCCCCAGATTGGTTAACAGTATCCCAGGCAGTCTGGACTTTCCAGTGGCACCACTGAGACAGCATCACTCGAAAGAGCAGTGGTTCCTTTTTTAGATTATGGATCCTCAGATTGATACGTTAGCCATTTTCATTCCCATTTCCTGAAAGTCAGGGTCGGCTTGTGAAAAGTTGTGAAACAACATGCTAAATGTAAAATGTCAACCCTCACTCTAAACCCTCCCTCTTCAGAGCATCAGATGAAGACTTCATTGGGTTTTATAGTGGCTTTCTGATTTTGGTAGTCCACTGCAAAAGGGAGTTTGAAAGTTGTAAACTGTTAGCAATTGTCTGCCTACATCCTTTTTGAAATACTGTGACTGTTAATGAAAAGTATCTTTAAGCTGGATACAGTTTGGCTTGGGAAAATAAACTTATAGTTGTTATATTGTTCTGATAGATTGACCACTTTTTAAAATGGAAATATAGTTGAGGTACAACATTATATAAATTACAGGGATACAATATAGTGATTCACAATTTTTAAAGGTTACATTCCATTTATAGTTATATTGGCTATATTCCCTGTGTTGTACAATATCTCTTTTTTGCTTATTTTATACATAATAGTTTGTACCCCTTGAAAGTGAAAGTGAAAAGTGAAAGTGAATGTCGCTCAGTCGTGTCCAACTCTTTGCAACCTCATGGACTATACAGTCGATGGAATTCTCCGGACCAGAATACTGGAGTGGGTAGCCTTTCCCTTCTCCAGGGGATCTTCCCAACCCAGGGATTGGATCCAGGTCTCCCGCATTGCTGGCAGGTTCTTTAACAGCTGAGCCACAAGGGAAGCCCAAGAACACTGGAGTGGGTAGCCTTTCCCTTCTCCAGGGGATCTTCCTGACCTAGGAATCAAACCGGGGTCTCCTGCATTGCAGGTGGATTCTTTACCAACTGAGCTATCAGGGAAGCCCCTTGTACTCCTTAATTCCCCTGTATTACCCTCCCCTTTACCTCTCCCTGATTATTACCACTAGTTCCCTATATCTGTTAGTCTGTTTTCTTTTTCATTACATTCACAAGTTTGCTGTATTTTTTAGGTTCCACATATAAGTGATATCATACAGTATTTGTCTTCCATCTTTCTCTGTCTGGATTGACCTTTCTATTATTATGAAATTTCCCTCTTTATCTCTAATAATATTCTGTCTTAAAGTCTATTTTGTCAAATATTGATATAGATACTTCTGATTTCTTTTTTTGGAAGGGTGGGTTAAAAAACCCATAACATTAAATTTATCATCTTAACAGCTTTTAAATTCAATAGTGTTAAGTATATTCACACTGTGCTACGAAGCTCTAGAACTGTTTCATCTTGCAAAATTGAAACTCTACACACATTAAACACTAATTTCCCCTCCCCTTCTCCTTTGCCATTGGAAACTAACTTTCTACTCTTTGTTTCTATGATTTTTTACTACTTTAGATATTTTAATGATTGCAAGTATACTGTATTTTGCCCTCTTGTGACTGGCTTATTTCAGTTAGCCTAATGTCCTTAGGGTTCATTCATGTGATGATATGTTACAGGATTTCCTTTTTTAAGGCTGCATAATATTCCACCATGTAAACCACACCAGGTTTTCTTTTTTTATTATTAATTTATTCATTTTAATTGGATGCTAATTACTTTACAATATTGTGGTGGTTTTTGCCATACATTGACATGAATCAGCCATGGGTGTACATGTGTTCTCCATCCTGAACCCCCCTCCCACCTCACTCCCCATCCCATCCCTCAGGGTCATCCCAGTGCACCAGCCCTGAGCACCCTGTCTCATGCATTGAACCAGGACTGGTGATCTGTTTCACATATGATAATATACATGTTTCAATGCTATTCTCTCAAATCATCCCACCCTTGCCTTCTCCTACAGAGTCCAAAAGTCTGCTCTTGACATCTGTATCTCTTTTGCTGTCTCACATATAGGGTCATAGTTACCATCTTTCTAAATTCCATATATATGTGTTAATATACTGTGTTGGTGTTTTTCTTTCTGACTTACTTCACTGTATATAATAGGCTCCAGTTTCATCCACTTCATTATAACTGATCCAAATGCTGCATAATATTCCACCATGTAAACCACACCAGGTTTTCTTTATCTATTTGTCTGTTGATGGACACTTGGGTTGCTTTCACCTCTTGACTCTTTTAAATAATCCTGCATTGGACATGGGTATGCATATCTCTCTGAGATCTTGCTCTGAAATCTTCTGGACATACACTGAGAAGTGGGATTGCTGAATCATATAATAATTCTAGTTTTAGTGTTTTGAGGTACCTCCATACTGTTTTCCAAACAGTGCACAAAGGTTCAAATTTCTCCACATGTTCACTAACACTATTTTTTGTGTGTTTGTTTGCTTTTTAATAGTGACCATCCTACTGGATGTGAGATGATACCTCATTGTGATTTTGACTTTCATATGTCTTATGATTAGGGCTATTGAGCATCTTTTTACATGCTTGTTGGCCACTTCAGATTTCTTATTCTTTCTGTTTGCATAGTGTATCTTTCCATCCTTTTACTTTTTTATATACATTTATGTGTTTATTTTTGGCTGTATTGGGTCTTTTTTTTCCCCTGAAGGGCTTTCTCTAGTTGCGGCAAGCAAGGGCTACTCTTCGTTATGGTGTGCAGGCTTCTCACTGCAATGGTTTCTCTTGTTGTGGAGCATGCGGTCTAGAGTGCTTGGCCTTCAATAATTGCAGCACCAGGGCTCAGCCGTGTGGCTCCTGGGGTCTAGAGCACAGGCTTAGTAGTTGCGGTGCATGAGCTTTGTTGCTCCGAGGCATATGGGATCCTCCTGAACCAGGGATTAACACATGCTTCCTGCATTGGTAGGCGAATTCTTGACCACTGAGCCACCGGGGAAGCCCCACCCTTTTACTTTGAATCTATTTCTTTGTAAAGTCCTTCTTTATTTGCTAGTGAAAGTGATAATCACTCAGTCATGTCCAACTCTTTGCAACTCCACGGACTGCAGCCTGCCAGGTTCCTCTGTCCATGGGATTTCTCAGGCAAGCACACTGAAGTGGGTAACCATTTCCTTCTCCAAGAAATCTTCTTGACCCAGGGGTCAAACCTGGGTCTCTTGAATTGCAGGCAGACTCTTTACCATCTGAGTACACAATTTGGTCTTGTTTTCTTTAGTTTTTAATCCAATCTGACAATCTCTGTCATTTAATTGGCATGCCTAGTGTATTTATATTTAATGTGATTATTGATATTAAGAAGAGCCATCTTTGAAGGATTAGAGGGCAGACTGTCCTAGGCAGCATAATGGCCCCTTGAAGATGTCCATGCTCCGATCTCCAGAACATGTCCATATGTTATTTATGGCAAGAGGGATTTCACTGATGGGATTAATCTTACAATGGGAAAATTATCCTGGATAATCTGGGTGTGCCCAATCCAGCTACACTGTGAAGAGTGTGAAGGGGATTGAACTTGGAGCCACAGGCTTTGTAGAGGGAAGAAGGAAGCCTCAGGTCAAGAACGTGGCAGTGGAACTGGGAATGACTCTCAGCTTATAGCCAGCAGCAAGGCAGAAACCTCAGTCCTACAACTGCAAGGAACTTAATTCTGTCAAAAACCTGAATGATGTGGAAGTAGAGACTCCCCCACATCCTCTAGGAAGGAATGCAGCCTGTCAGTACATCGATTTTGGTCCAGTGAGACCTGCACAGGTCATCTGACCTCCAGAACTGGAAGATAAGAAATCTGTGTTGTTTTTAAGTCACCAAGCTTGTGGTAGTTTGTTGTGGCAGCAATAGAAAACGAATACGACACATATTTTGCAGTCCATCCTCTCCAAGATTCCTTTCTGCATTTCCCCCATAACCTTCCAGTTCTTCTACTGGCCTCAAACTCTGTTTTGTGTCTCCTTCAAGCCAGTCAGGCTGCAGCACTCTTTAGCTGGAGTTGCTCATGGATTGTGGGTTTTGCCCTCAGGTTAAAAATTCACATCCTCACAAATCTCAACAACTTCCATTCATCTTTCAAATGTACTCTCCTCTCCAGCTTCGGCTTTCCTTTGGTCAATCCCTAAGGCCTTCAAATAATTTTTTAAACTCTTTCGCTCAGATTTTAGAAATTTTATCTTCAGGAAGATTAGTCTACCATTACCAAAAGCTAGAACCTCATTGTGCTCTTCTGCATCCTTTTAAGTTTGTAATTTTCTATTATTAGGAAAAAAGGACACAAAAGGACTGCATGGAATATCTTAATTTTTCTTATTTGCATTAATTCTAAGGCCAAAACTTATTTGCCTCCCCTTAATATGGCACTTAAAATACAATAAAATTAATAAAAAGGAAAGTTTTCAAAAGTTTTTATATGGCGGGGTGGGAGTTGGGGAAGAACAATGATCTTCATCCTATCTCATAGAAGGAAATGCAAAACTACTGCACAATTGCCCTCGTTTCACATACTAGCAAAGTAATGCTCAAAATTCTCCAAGCAAGGCTTACACAGTACATGAACCTAGAACTTTCAGATGCACAAGCTGGATTCACAAAAGGCAGAGGAACCAGAGATCAAATTGCCAACGTCCTCTGGATCATAGAAAAAGCAAGAGAATTCCAGTAAGATATCTACTTCTGCTTCGTCAGTTCAGATCAGATCAGATCAGTCGCTCAGTCGTGTCCGACTCTTTGCGACCCCATGAATCGCAGCACGCCAGGCCTCCCTGTCCATCACCAACTCCCGGAGTTCACTGAGACTCATGTCCATCGAGTCAGTGATGCCATCCAGCCATCTCATCCTCTGTCGTCCCCTTCTCCTCCTGCCCCCAATCCCTCCCAGCATCAAAGTCTTTTCCAATGAGTCAACTCTTCGCATGAGGTGGCCAAAGTACTGGAGTTTCAGCTTTAACATCACTCCTTCCAAAGAAATCCCAGGGCTGATCTCCTTCAATAAAGCCTTTGACTGTGTGGATCACAACAAGCTGTGGAAAATTCTTAAAGAGATGGAAATACCAGAGCACCTTACCTGCCTCTGAGAAACCTGTATGCAGGTCAAGAAGTAGCAGAACCAGACACAGAACAATGAACTGGTTCCAAATTGGGAAAGGAGTACGACAAGGCTGTATATTGTTACCCTGTTTATTTAACTTCTATGCAGAGTACATCATGCGAAATGTTGGGCTGGATGAATCACAAGCTGGAATCATGATTGCCAGGAGAAATATCAACAACCACAGATATGCAGATGATACCACTCTAATGGCAGAAAACAAAGAGGAACTAAAGAGCCTCTTGATGAGGGTGAAGAAGGAGAGTGAAAAAGCTGGCTTAAAATTCAGCATTCAAAAAACTAAGATGATAGCATCTGGTCCCATCACTTCATTGGCAAATAGACGGGGGAAAAGTGGAAACACTGACAGATTTTCTTGAGCTCCAAAATCACTAAGGATGGTGACTGCAGCCATGAAATTAAAAAATGCTTGCTCCTTGGAAGAAAAGTTATGACAACCTAGATATCATATTAAAAAGCAGAGACATTACTTTGTTGATAAAGGTCCATATAGTCAAAGCCATGTAGTCATGTATGGATGTGAGAGTTGGACCATAAAGCAGATGACTAATCACAGAAGCGTGTAAGAATTGATGCTTTTGAACTGTGATGTTGGAGAAGACTCTTGAGAGTCCTTTGGACAGCAAGGAGATCAAACCAGTAAATCCTAAAGGAAATCAATCCTGAATATTCACTGGAAGGACTGAAGCTGAAGCTTCAATACTTTGGCCACCTGATGCGAAGAGCCAACTCACTGGAAAAGACCCTGATGCTGGGAAAGATTGAGGGCAGGAGGAGGATGACAGAGGATGTGATGGTTGGACGACATCACCGACTTCATGGGGATGAGTTTGAGCAAGCTCTGGGAGATAGTGAAGGACAGGAGAGCCTGGAGTGCAGCAGTCCATGGAGTCGCAGAGTCGAAGACCACTCAGGGACTGAACAAGGAGGGAAGAAAACCTTGTTTATGGGTTTAATCTACCACATGCAGTTCCCCACAATCACCAGCAGGGGGAAAAAAAAGTAGTTTCCTTTTTTCCGATGGATCCGGGCTCCTCGAGGATAATTCCTTAACCGAAGGGAAAGAAGGGAAGAGCGCCGGGGAGAGCTCGGTCAGTGCTCGGAGGGGGACTGGCCTAGAGCGGTCACTAGAAAGGCGAGGACCCGCGAAACCGAGTATACACATTCCCAGCAGCTCTGTCTTTCCAGGCACGCGGAGTAAGTTGGCTGGAACTCCCCGTGACCGCTCAGCCGGGCGTGCAGGGCTGCAGCGGCGCAAAGCCTATTCCAGAGCGGCCGCAGCGGCGCGGGCAGGAGGGGTACCCAGGTGGGGCCGCGCGCCCTCCGCGGGGGATAGGTGATCCCGCTCCCGAGTCCGAGAGGGAGCCAGGTGAGCGTCCGCCCGGGTCCGCCGGTGACCAGGTGAGCCCACGTCCAGGGACTCTGGGGTCTCGGTCAGAGTCGGGTCGTAGGACTCAAGCAGCCAGTTGGCAAGATGGGTTGAAACGGAGAGCGAAGCCGGCCAGTTATTCGGCATACCTGCCTGGGCACAGTTGTATCTTGCAGGGCGGGGGTCAGGGGGTCGGAAAGGACAGTCTTCTGCCAAGTGGGTTCACAGTATTAGCCTTAAAAATAAACTCTGCATCTGAGAGGATGTGTGTGAAAGGGACCTGAGAGCGGTCATTTTATTAGCGCTGCACGTTAAGCATGTCCTGCCCTCCAGGACCTTGGCTAAAGTGTGTGTTTGGTGACCAGTTGTAGAGCTTGGGTCTGTGCTCCACAATAACCGCGTGGGCAGGTGATGAGCTGCGGCCGAAAGGAAACAGCCTCACTTTAGGGGTCTTTAAGATTGAAAGTCAAGGTGCTGAAGCAGCGAGAGAGATTGGAGACGGAAAGCAAAGATGAGCAAACAGAAAGATGAGCAAAGATGTGGGCAGGCAAGAAAAGGAACCGCGTGGAAACAGCCGGGTGGACCCCCCAGCTCGGTGAGGCGTGCGGGTTAGCCTCAGCAGTGTCTCAGGATTGACATGTGTGTGTCAAGAGCCTGACTCTGGACAGACGATTGGAGTCAGAGGAAGGAGGTCTTTGGTTAAGAACTCGCTGGTTATCGCTGGTTATGCACCTTGTCAGCAGCAAGTTTTCTTCTGACAGATAATCAAATGTACAGATTTAATTGGATTAGGAGATAAACTGCCAGGTGCTGTGTGTTTCTACACCCGGATGAACATTCACAGAGGACTCTCTGGAAATGCCTTTCATGTAAATAATAATTAGAATTCAAGATTAAAGTGTTGCAGAACAATATAAAAATTTTTTTATTGCTGTCTTAATAATATTGCATGTAGCAGCAATAGTACTCTAATTATATTTTAAAATATTTCAAGAATGTGTTCTTTTTAAGATAGCTAATTACAAGTTTAAAATAGACAGGATTCTAAAATATTCCAATCCTTAATATATGCAAAAAGTCAAACAAAACATTTGCCAAGCTCTACATGAAAATGAGTGAAATCATAACATAGCCAAGTTCAGCTACTTTTCAGAAGAGATGTATTATGCTACAATGCAGCCATTTCCCCTGTCCTTGTATTTGAGGGTTGAGGGTTGTATTTGTTACTGCAGATTTGATCAGTGTGCCCCAGTCAGGCCTGAGATACTTGTCTGTCCTTCCCACTTCTCAATTTACTAGTCCCAGGGTCCTCCTATGCACAGCTGTTAAAACAAAACAAAACCAATCCTGTGTTTTAAAACTTGCCTGTTTGCTTGGCATTTAAGAAAATTTGGAACGGGGAGGAAAGGCTCATGAATCAACCTCAATTATTGGCGAAGGGATTGTTTCACTGAAATTGTGGGCTTGGAGGAGGATGTGGTGACCCTGTTCGAACTTTACATACTATTTCTTCCTAAATGCTGAGGAATTCAGGATAGGCACTCAAGCATCGTTTTGGCTGAAAAGCATTAAAGTCTTTTCCTCAGGAATGGTTTACATGGAAGTATTGATATCAAAGAATCTCTTAGCACTTTCTCATAAGCCCCAGTGAGTGATGTCTAGTACCTTTGAGGCACAAAAGTGTTTGTCACCAAACCTTTACCTTGAATCTTGCCTGAGTATATTTTATATGGCTATAATGGAATTTGGGCTTCCCTAGTAGCTCAGTCAGTAAAGAATCTGCCTGTAGCACTAGAGACCTGGGTTCGATCTCTGGGTCAGGAAGATCCCCTGGAGAAGGAAATGGCAACCCACTCCAATATTCTCACCTGGAGAGTCACATGGACAGAGGAGCCTGGTGGGCTAAAGCCCATGGGGTTGCAAGAGTCAGACATGACTTAGCGACTAAACCACCATAATGGAATTTGTGATTAATTAGATTATGTGCTATTAGTTATATTAAAAAAAAAGAAATATTGTGTTGTGGACTATGTGATTTCTTCTGTTGGTTGTTCCCACTGAGCCTGTGTCACTGAAAAAGCCAAATAATCATTGCTTAGGTAAGATAGAGGTCTATGTATTTTTTAATGTGTAAATATTCTGGAAGTCGGCAGTCTTTGGTTGTTGTAGCAGCTCTGCTGTCTCACCAGGGACTTAATGTCCTTCTTTCTTTCTGTTATCCTCAGCGTGTAGCTTGCATTTGCCAGGTTGCCTCATGGTTGCAAGATGACTGCTAAAGTTCCCGTTATCACATCCATCTTCTAGGAAGGAGCAAAGAGAGAAGAGCAGACGGCACTTGGTAGCTAAGATTCAACAACTTCCACTATTTAGTGACAAGTATCTTGCCTGTCTATATTTTGTGGTATATTGTCCACAAAGATGGCTGCCAATAATTCTTGTATGCTCATGTCACCAGGCTTCCCTGGTGGTCCAGACGGCAAAGGATCTGCCTGCAATGCAGGAGACCCAGATCCAATCCCAGGGTCAGGAAGATCCCCTGGAGAAGGAAATGGGGAACCCACTCCAGTATTCTTGACTGAGAAAATCCATGGACTGAGGAGCCTGGCAGGCTACATACAGTACATGGGGTCCCAAAGAGTCGGACGCAAGTGAGTGACTAACAGTTTCAGTTTCATGTCACTTTGCCCATCAAGGAGAGGAGACTATTTCTTTTCTCCTTGTGTGAGGGTTGGCCCTGTGACTTGCTTTGACCAATAGAATGCATTGAAAGGCCTTACTAGGCCTTGCTGTTTCTTGGGATCCAGCTGCTGTGTAGAGAGACTTGGATTACACAACTAAATGATGAGCAATCACTTGAAAGGAGGCCCGGCCAGGCCCCAGTTATTCTATCTACCCCAGCTGAGGTATCAGTCATGTGCATTAAGCCATCTTAGTTGTACCAGCACCAGCTTAGCTCTAGCAGACACCATGTGGAACACAAGAACCACCCAGCTAAGCCCTGCCAACCCACAGAATTGTGAGAAATAATAATCACTGCTGAATTGTGCGGAAACACAATTGGCTGGCCTCCTATCTGCAAATGCCAGGATGGCCAAGAAGTGAGGTTCATTAGTTGGGTCCTTGGCTGCACTGAACATGGTAGAAGTCTATTATCTATTATAGTCTATTATCTATTAGAAGTCTATTATCATAGAGGAAGGGGATGGCTAGCCCAGTTGGGGAGGGGAGGGAATAGTTGTCCACAGTTACCAGTTGGCTGGTGGCAGCTTGGGACAGAAAAGCCACCGATGGGATCTCAAGAGCAAGGTCCTATGGGATCGTTACTCGGAGACTTTGGCATAAATGGGATTGAACCACCCAGGTGGGCTCTGCCCCTGGGTTTGGCCTCGACCCTCTGTCTCTGCTCCAAAGCTTCTGTCCTGAATGGTGTCAGGCTGCCCCAGCCCCTGCTCTGTGCACATTGTGAACTGGCAGCTCCCCTCTACTGGCAGACTGCCTGGCTCCTATTCTCAGAGAGGAGGTCTGACTGAACCAGATCTCTGTCCAACGAGGCCACTGCACAGTCCCTGCCGTGCTCTGAGTTGGCTGCCCATCCCTTGCCCCAATGCCTCTCTCCCTTACCCAGTCAGCCTTGTCAGGAGAGGGCCATGGCCCTTGAGTTCTGGAAGAACTGGGTCAAGTCCTGGCTACACCCTTTTCTGGCTGTGTGATCCTGAGCAGGCTTTATTGCTCTCCCTCAGTTTTCTCATCTGTGAAAACTGTGAAAACCCTGCTTTATAGGGTTATTGTGAAAATTAAAGAGAGTGCATGTGAATACTAATGTGTGCTCAGTAAATGGCAGCCATTACTGTTGTCTTAACTTACATGAGCTACTGTGTGCTCCCTGTGTGGAATCGATGATCTTGAAAAGTTAGCTATTGATCAAACGATACCATCCCATAGACGTCTGTCATAAAATGAGAATCATTTTCCACTGAAAAGTTTATTTTTAGTGCTGTTACTACATTAAAAAACTTCTTTTCAAAACTTTTTTCAAAATCCTGGATTGAAAGGAACATTATCTAATTATATACCAAAGTTAGTATAGTAACTAGTCTCCCCGTAATGTGTTGTATGTGCCTGGTTTTGCTCTGTTGGGGGTAAGTGGAGAGGTTGGAAGTGTGGGGTTTGTTCCTCCATGTTCTGTGACACATAATCCCCCCGTGCAGCTTTCAGGTGGGGCTTGGACTGCCCCCGGGACAAAGGCAGCTTGAGAGAAAAAGCAGTGACATCTGGGTGCTCTTGAAGACACACTTTGAGTTTGTTTTCAGCTGGGCCTTAACCAAAGGTAACTTGTGATCTTCCATGTGGGGAGGGTCTTAAAAATATGGTAGAGTGGATTTTCTCATAACTGCTTATGTAGTAGCTATGGGCAGGGCTGCTGCAGGTTGTTGATGCATGTTTTGGTATTTTTTTGTAGCCGTTTATAGTGAGAACAGCCTTGCCATTCTGCTTCTGATGGACCTTTAAAATTACTGCTTGCATTATATATTACTTCCATAAAGACAAATTCCTCACAGAGGACTTTTTGCCCTTCCTAGATTGTAAAACACTATATAAATGTAAGTATCACTCTAATTCTTTAAGTTAGACACACCTTTTCTTGGTTATGACATTTCTTTTTATAACACCTGAGGGTCAGGTGGTACCACACGTAGAAACTAATAAGTAATTTTGTGAGCTTGAGGCTAATGTGGGCTCTATAACCGCTAGGCAGGGTATCCATTCACACCTTAGTGCAGTATATTGGTATGAGGCAAGGAAAGCAGCTGTTTTTCCTAAAACAGTTTTTAACTTATTTATAAGCTAATCTACTCTTATAAGGTTCAGACAGCTCAGGCGGGTATAAGACCTCCTTCCTAATACCGCCCCCCACCGTCCATCAGACATAGGCATCTGCTAAGAGTCTCATTCTCCAATTAGCAATTTGCTGTGTATTAACAAACATACACACACGTGATTTATTTCTATTTTAACACAAATGGTGTCATGCTGTATGTATTGTTTTGTCATCTTTTTCTTATCTCTAGGCCTGGGATGTGTTTCTACTGCAGCATACCCAGCTTCATTTCGTTCTTTGTAACTGCTCCCTAGCATCCCCTTGAAAGTCAGGACCACGACTGATCAATCCTATATGATAGGCATTTCCAAATAGGCTGTATCTAAAACTAAATACTAAACTAGACTTTTTAGAGTGTTGTTAAAACAATTTTTACTAGACTTTATTTTTTACAGCAGTCTTAGAGTCACACCAAAATTGAGCAGAAAGTGCAGAAATTTCCCTTATAACTCTGTCCTTCCCTCCTCCCACTGATGCCCCCGTTATCAACAGCCCTCACCAGAGTGGCACATTTATTACAGTTGATGAACCTGCACTGACACATCTGTATCACCCTAAGTTTGTAGTTTACATTAAGGTTCATTTTGGGTTTTGTATGTGATGTGGGTTTTTACAAATATATAATGATATGTATCTGTCACTATAGTGTCATACAGAAGAGTTTCCCTGCCCCCAGAATACTGTCCTCTGCCTAGGCATTTCCCTTACCCTTCAGTTCCTGACCACTACTGATCTTTTTACTGTCTTTATAGTTTTTCCTTTTCCACAATGTCATATACAACAGTCTTCCTTATCAGAGGGAGATACATTCCAAGACCCCCAGTGCATACCTGAAACCTCAAATAGTATCAAGCCTATACTAAAAGTTTCCTCAAATAGTATCAAGCCTATACTGAGTTTCCTCAAATAGTATCAAGCCTATACGAAGTTTCCTCAAATAGTATCAAGCCTACACTAAAAGTTTCCTCCTGTGCTGATGGGCTGCTCCCACGTGCAGTGTGGGTACACTAGTCCAAGGGTGATTCCCGTCCTAGGAGGACAGAGCAGGAAGACATAAGGTTTCATCACACTACCCAAAACGGCACACAGTTTAAAACTTCACCTCATTTGGGTAAAATAACAAGGAGTGCTAGGTCATTTGGTAAGGGTATCTTTGGTTTTGTAAAATAACTGCCAAACTATCTTCCAAAGTGTCTCTACCACTCTGCATCCCCACAGCAATGAATGAAAGTTCCTATTGCTCCACACCCTTGATAAAATTTCTTATTGTCAGTGTTTTGGATTTTGGCCTTCTAATGAGCATGTGGGCTTCCCTGGCGGCTCATTGGTAAAGAATCTGCCTGCCAATGTAGGAAACTCGAGTTTGATCCCTGGGTCATGAAGATCCCCCAGAGAAGGGCATGGAAACCCACTCCAATATTCTTGCCTGGGAAATCCCATAGACGGAGGAGCCTAGTGGGCTACAGTCCATGGGATCACAAAGGAGTTAGACACAACTTAGCGACTAAACAATACCGCCGCCAACATGAATATGTCCTGGTATCTCGTTGTTTCCATTTGCAATTCCCTAACAACTGTGGTGTTGGAGAAGACTCTTGAGAGTCCCTTGGACTGCAAGGAGATCCAACCAGTCCATCCTGAAGGAGATCAGCCCTGGGATTTCTTTGGAAGGAGTGATGCTAAAGCTGAAACTCCAGTACTTTGGCCACCTCATGCGAAGAGTTGACTCATTGGAAAAGACTCTGATGCTGGGAGGGATTGGGGGCAGGAGGAGAAGGGGACGACAGAGGATGAGATGGCTGGATGGCATCACTGACTCGATGGACCTGAGTCTGAGTGAACTCCGGGAGATGGTGTTAGACAGGGAGGCCTGGTGTGCTGTGATTCATGGGGTCGCAAAGAGTTGGACATGACTGAGCAACTGATCTGATCTGAACAACATATGACATTCAGCATCATTTCATATGCTTAATTTCCATCTCAATAACTTCCTTGGTGAATTATCTGACCATATCTTTCACTTATTTTTCAATCGGGTCGTTTATTCTTTTATTGTTGAGTGTTCTCTTTAACAGTTCTATACCAGATAATATCTTTGGCAAATATTTTCTCCCTGTCTGTGACTTGTCTTCTCATTTTCTTGACAAGAATTTTTTTAACTACTGAAAAAATCATGTCCATTGTACCAAGTGTTACAAAGCAGAGATATATTCAGAAAAACTCAATAATCATCCCTGTCTCTAATTGTACCATTGGCAGTGACTAATCTGAACAGTTTGGTTTGTAACCTTCTGCACCTTTCTCTTGGCTCAAATGTGTTTGTGTGTGTGTGTGTGTTTATGAAAATGTATCTGGGTTTCCCCTGTATTTTTGTTCAAGAATAAGCCTCTTCTCTATACATTTCTCCATAATTTTCTTTTATCCCTTCCTGCTAAACAATTTACCACTGGTATATTTCTTGGCAAATATGTATAATTTTAACATTCTTTTTCATGACTGTGCAATATTAATTGGTGCAGATATAATAATGTAGTCAGCCATTCCTCTAGTGTGGATACTGAGGATGTTTCCAGTTTTATTTTTTTTCCATTATAAACAATGTTGGCACTTTTATTCTTGTAGGATAAATTCCCCAAAGTGGGTCTCCTGGGTCAAAGGTGATTTGTATTTCTAATTTTATTGGATATTGCCAGAGAACTTTCCAAATGATTGTAAGGATCTATACCCTCACCAACAACGTGTAAGAAGTGCATTCCCCGCATCCTCGGTGCTGCATGTTAGCAGTCTTTTAAAAATTTACCCATTTGTTGATATTGCTTTAATTTACATTATTTTTATAATTAGTGGCCCTGGGTAGCTCAGGACAGGTGTGTGGGTTGGTTGTTCATATCCTTTGCACATGTGGTTCAGTTCAATTCAGTTCAGTTCAGTTGCTCCGTCATGTCTGACTCTTTGCGACCCCATGAATCGCAGCACGCCAGGCCTCCCTGTCCATCACCAACTCCCGGAGTTCACTCAGACTCATGTCCATCGAGTCAGTGATGCCATCCAGCCATCTCACCCTCTGTTGTCCCCTTCTCCTCCTGCCCCCAATCCCTCCCAGCATCAGAGTCTTTTCCAATGAGTCAACTCTTTGCATGAGGTGGTCAAAGTACTGGAGTTTCAGCTTTAGCATCATTTCTTCCAAAGAAATCCCAGGACTGATCTCCTTCAGAATGGACTGGTTGGATCTCCTTACAGTTCAAGGGACTCTCAAGAGTCTTCTCCAACACCACAGTTCAAAGGCATCAATTCTTCAGCGCTCAGCCTTCTTCACAGTCCAACTCTCACATCCATACATGACCACTAGAAAAACCATAGCCTTGACTAGACGGACCTTTGTTGGCAAAGTAATGTCTCTGCTTTTGAATGTACTATCTAGATTGGTCATAACTTTCCTTCCAAGGAGTAAGCGTCTTTTAATGTCATGGCTGCAGTCACCATCTGCAGTGATTTTGGAGCCCAAAAAGATAAAGTCTGACACTGTTTCTACTGTTTCCCCATCTATTTCCCATGAAGTGATGGGACCAGATGCCATGATCTTCGTTTTCTGAATGTTGAGCTTTAAGCCAACTTTTTCACTCTCCTCTTTCACTTTCATCAAGAGGCTTTTTAGTTCCTCTTCACTTTCTGCCATAAGGGTGATGTCATCTGCATATCTGAGGTTATTGATATTTCTCCCAGCAATCTTGATTCCAGCTTGTGTTTCTTCCAGTCCAGTGTTTCTCATGATACATATAAGTTAAATAGGCAGGGTGACAATATACAGCCTTGACACACATGTGGTTAATAGGCTTTAATGTTGTTGTTGTTTAGCCGCTCTGTCGTGTTCGACTTTGTGACCCCATGGATTGCAGCATGTCAGGCTTCTCTGTCCTTCACCATCTCCTGGAACTCTCTCAAACTCAGGTCCATTGAGTCAGTGATGCCATCCAACCATCTCATCCTCTGTCATCCCCTTCTCCTCCTGCCTTCAATCTTTCCCAGCATCAAGGTCTTTTCTAAAGAGTCAGCTCTTTGCATCAGGTAGGCAAAGGATTGTAGCTTCAGCATCAGTCCTTCCAATGAATATTCAAGATTGATCTCCTTTAGGATTGACTGGTTTGATCTCCTTGCAGTCCAAGGGACTCTCAACAGTCTTCTCCAACACCATAGTTCAAAAGCATCAATTCTTCTGCGCTCAGCCTTCTTTATGGTCCAACTTTCACATCCATACATGACTACTGAAAAAAACCATAGCTTTGACTATATGGATCTTTGTTGGCAAAGTAATCTCTGCTTTTTAATATGCTGTCTAGGTTTGAAATAGCTTTTCTTCTAAGGAGCAAGCGTATTTTAATTTCATGGCTGCAGTCACCATCCATAGTGATTTTGGAGCCCAAGAAAAGTGGCCCTTAAAAGGCTGGAGTAGGACAGAATAGAATAGAACAGGCAGCACAGGCACCAAATCTGTGGTGTCACAGGGTAGAATCACATCCTCTGGGCAGCTGCCATTATCACAGTAGGATGGTGATGCCCACCGTTAGCACCTCCTCCAAAAGGTCCGTCTAGTCAAAGCTGTGGTTTTTCCAATAGTCATGTATGGATGTGAGAGTTTGATCATAAAGAAGCCTGAGCCCTGAAGAATTGATGCCTTTGAATTATGGTGCTGGAGAAGACTCTTGAGAGTTCCTTGGTTTACAGACAGATTAAACCAATCAATCCTAAAGGAAATCAACCCTGAATATTCATTGGAAGGACTGATGCTCAAGCTGAAGCTCCAATACTTTGGCCACCTGATGTGAAGAGCTGACTCACTGTAAAAGGCCGTGATTCTGGAAAAGATTGAGGACCAGAGGAGAAGGGGGCGACAGAAGATGGGATGGTTAGATAGCATCACTAATTCAATGGACATGAATTTGAGCACACTCTGGGAGATAGTGAAGGACAGGGAAGCCTGGCATGCTGCAGTCCACAGGGTTGCAAAGAGTCGGACACAACGGAGTGACTGAACAACAATAACAGCAACAACCGCCACCTACCTGTGTGTCCTGGGTCACCGCTAGGGCTTCTGGGTGCACAGCTCCAGGGCCCATGTTCACCCGGTGAATGGAGTACGGCGGGTAGTAAGAGCCCCCAGGCTCCCAGGATTGTGCCCCTGAGCTGCGCATTGCCAGCACTCAGCTGCACCATGACCTCCGTGTGATGGTTGGTTGGCCATCTTTTCAGACTCCATGCTTACAAAACTTTGATCCTCAAAGCCTAGTATAGTGCCTGGTACATAATGGGGCCTAACTGAAAGTGCCAGCTGATGGAGTGAATAAAAGTGTCTGCAAGAGCTGACAGGCCACAGAAAGTGCTAGGTGAAGGTGATGGCTTGTGAGTGTGCATCTGTACATGAACATCAGGCACGAGGGCTGGCCTTCAGGTGGGGATTGCTGCTCGGAAGCTCAGTCTGGGCACGGAGGAGAGGTGCTCCACAGGCCAGAGGACTCCCCGCCCCCGACCCCCCTGCTGTTTTACTCACTTCTATCCAAGATGTGTATGTGGTTAGTCGCTCAGTTGTGTCCAATTCTTTGTGACCCCATGGATGACTGTAGCCTGCCAGGCCCCTCTGTCCATGGAATTCTCCAGGCAAGAATACTGGAGTGGGTTGCCAGTCCCTTCTCCAGGGGATCTTCCCGATTCAGGGATCGAATCTGGTCTCCCGCATTGTAGGCAGATTCTTTACCATCTGAGTTACCAGGGAAGCCCCCATCTAAGATAGTGGCCCCTAAGACCCCTCTCTGTTGTTCTCTCTCTTTCTGACTTTCTGTAGGAGTCACTCTCCTTTCCTGAGCATACCTTCCCACCCAAAGCTCGAGGGCTTTTTGTACACAAGGTCAAGGATTGCATTACAGGAAGCCAATTATTCTCCAGAGTATTTCTCCCAGGGACTGTGGGTGTGCAGACCAGCCACTGACTTATGTGTGGTTTGAAGGGAACTGGCTGAACCCCAAAGACTGAGTTCAGAACAATCATGATAAGCTATAATGGGAAAAGGAGCTAAGTGTGTATAGGTGGGTGGGAGAAGTGCAAGGTGAGTGGGTGGGGGTGGGGATTAGAAGCTGAATGGACAACAAAAGCCATTTAATTCATTTGTTAATTTTCTCCCATTAATTCACACAACAGATTTTAGACACATTCAGGATTCTCAATATTTTGGAGGTCAGGAAATTCTCTCGGAATTGGGTGAATGCTATTGACTTTTCTCTTGAAAGCATCCCCTATATACACAAAAGGCTTATATACAATTTTCTGGGGATTGGTGGGGGGCGCTTCATCAATTGCCAGAGACCTCTAAGTTCTTTGGTTCTTTGCCTCTGGTCTCAAAGGAGGAAAGTTATCCTAGAGGTATCTGACTTCTTAAAGGACTATTACCAGATTATAATTACTTTTCTCCCCCCAAAGCTAATTAAAGCTCCCACAAAGCATTGAAATTTATTGAGTTGAGTCACGATGGAACCGTAAGGAGGCAGGGGATAGAAGTGTCTCTTGCCAGAAGCATATGAATGCCAGGTGAAGATTAGAAAAACCTTATAAGAAAGATAAAAGTCAGAGTTTTCACTTTGAACTTGAAAAACATCCACCCTGCACAGAAGTAAGTGGCCAGAGTCAAACCTGACGAAAACAAACAGAATTCAGAACTATAATCGTAGGCATTTCGAGCTGTGGGGGCTTCTCATGAGGTGAATGATCCATTTACCCTCAGGGCATTCTTGTACATCTATTCCATGCTTTGTCATGTTTTCCTATCCTGAGCCTCAACATCCTGTTTATCGTCATTTGATAGGAGAAGACTTTGCAGGGCACCTGTCCCCAGAGGCCAGGAACCCCTCTTGTGAAGGCAATGAGCCTGAGGCTGGTACAACCACGAGGCCAGAAAAGGAGGCTGGGAGGTTGGGGTAGGGTCTTCCTCTCCATGGAGGGGCCTTAGTTTCCATCCTGAGGTTTTCAAAAAGTCCTCCCACTCGCAGGCCTTGACTGTGAATGCAACTCTTCTCACAGAGGTCATTTCCCGAGGATTTGATTTTCTTTTCTCAGGTGTCAGTAACACCTTGGATATCCAGGGTCTCCAAACATGAGTTTCCTAGATTAACAAAGTCAATCCTTTACATCCATGGATTCTGTGCCTTTGAACAGAAATCATTCCAGAAACGTAACACATATTCTCTCCTTACTCAACTGAATGGACTGTCTTGTTTCAAGGGGATGGAGAGTGACCCCGGCAACTGCTGTCTGTTAATTCACTGGGAAGGAGCTCAGGTGGGCTTAGAAGAGTTCCGAGAAGTGGCCTCCTTGCCACGTTGCCTCCTCACCGAAGAGCAAATGCAGGTGTGGGGCTGCAGACCTGGAGGCAATTTAATGTGCCTGCTCTTCAAAAAGTGATGTGCCTGTTCTCTTCAAAAAGGCAAAAGCAGTCTTTCCCTGCAATGAACAACCCTTTTTTTTTTAGTTCCCTGACCAGGGATTGAACCCCAGACCCTGGCAGTGAGAGCACAGAGTCCTAACCTCTGAACCACCAGGGAATTCCCAAGAGCACTTTCTTCAGTTCCAGAAAACCCCACCTTTTCGTTTTTCTCTGCCATTATCCACGACCTTAGATTTCCGCTGGTATCCCTGTCTCTTGTTTATGCCTCTACCACAGCGCAGCTCTTCAGCCCACCTCATTCCTATTGAAGTGGCTAAAATGTGCAGGATAGGCACCCCTCACAGTCTTCAGGTTTTATCCAAAGCTCACCTTCTGAGCTGAGCGCGCTTTTGCCAACATACACAAGACTACAGGTCTTCCACAGCTTCCTCCATATTTTCTTTTTTTTCACTGAATTCCAAGCACAGGAAATATTAGAAATTGGGGCTTTAGCATTCTGAGGATGAAAGTCTCATGGAGTGCTGTGTCAGTCATTAAGTTGTGGTCTCTCAGCTGCAAACCCATGCTGTGCTGGATGCTGGGGCAGTTCAGTTCAGTTCAGTCGCTCAGCCGTCTCCGACTCTTTGCGACCCCATGAACTGCAGCACGCCAGGCCTCCCTGTCCATCACCAGTTCCCGGAGTTCACTCAAAATCATGTCCATCGAGTCGGTGATGCCATCCAGCCATCTCATCCTCTATCGTCCCCTTCTCCTCCTGCCCCCAATCCCTCCCAGCATCAGAGTCTTTTCCAATGAGTCAACTCTTCGCATGAGGTGGCCAAAGTACTGGAGTTTCAGCTTTAGCATCATTCCTCCCAAAGAAATCCCAGGGCTGATCTCCTTCAGAATGCACTGGTTGGATCTCCTTGCAGTCCAAGGGACTCTCAAGAGTCTTCTCCAACACCACAGTTCAAAAGCATCAATTCTTTGGCGCTCAGCTTTCTTCACAGTTCAACTCTCACATCCATACATGACCACTGGAAAAACTATAGCCTTGACTAGACGGACCTTTGTTGGCAAAGTAACGTCTCTGCTTTTGAATATGCTATCTAGGTTGGTCATAACATTCCTTCCAAGGAGTTAAGTGTCTTTTAATTTCATGGCTGCAATCACCATCAGCAGTGATTTTGGAGCCCCCAAAAATAAAGTCTGACACTGTTTCCACTGTTTCCCCATCTATTTCCCATGAAGTAATGGGACCAGATACCATGATCTTAAGCCAGCCTTTTCACTCTCCTCTTTCACTTTCATCAAGAGGCTTTTTAGTTCCTCTTCACTTTCTGCCATAAGGGTGATGTCATCTGCATATCTGAGGTTATTGATATTTCTCCTGGCAATCTTGATTCCAGCTTGTGTTTCTTCCAGCCCAGCGTTTCTCATGATGTTCTCTGCATATAAGTTAAATAAGCAGGGTGACAATATACAGCCTTGATGTACTCCTTTTCCTATTTGGAACCAGTCTGTTGTTCCATGTCCAGTTCTAACTGTTGCTTCCTGACCTGCATATAGGTTTCTCAAGAGGCAGGTCAGGTGGTCTGGTATTCCCATCTCTTCAAGAATTTTCCACAGTTGATTGTGATCCACATAGTCAAAGGCTTTGGCATAGTCAATAAAGCAGAAATAGTTGTTTTTCTGGAACTCTCTCTTGCTTTTTCAATGATCCAGCAGATGTTGGCAATTTGATCTCTGGTTCCTCTGCCTTTTCTAAAACCAGCTTGAACATCAGGAAGTTCATGGTTCACATATTGCTGAAGCCTGGCTTGGAGAATTTTGAGCATTACTTTACTAGCATGTGAGATGAGTGCAATTGGGCAGTAGTTTGAGCATTCTTTGGCATTGTCTTTCTTTGGGATTGGAATGAAAGCTGAACTTTTCCAGTCCTGTGGTCACTGCTGAGTTTTCCAAATTTGCTGGCATATTGAGTGCAGCACTTTCACAGCATCATCTTTCAGGATTTGAAATAGCTCAACTGGAATTCCATCACCTCCACTAGCTTTGTTCATAGTGATGCTTTCTAAGGCCCACTTGACTTCACATTTCAGGATGTCTGGCTCTAGATCAGTGATCACACCATCGTGATTATCGTGGTCATTAAGATCTTTTTTGTATAGTTCTTCTGTGTATTCTTGCCACCTCTTCTTAATATCTTCTGCTTCTGTTAGGTCCATACCATTTCTGTCCTTTACTGAGCCCATCTTTGCATGAAATATGCCCTTGGTATCTCTAATTTTCTTGAAGAGATCTCTAGTCTTTCCCATTCTGTTGTTTTCCTCTATTTCTTTGCATTGATTGCTGAGGAAGGCTTTCTTATCTCTCTTTGCTATTCTTTGGAACTCTGCATTCAGATGCTTATATCTTTCCTTTTCTCCTCTTTTTTTCACTTCTCTTCTTTTCACAGCTATTTGTAAGGCCTCCCCAGACAGCAGGGACCCTGCAAACTGCATTCTAGCTTTTCCTGCAGACACCCAGTTTAGCTTAGTTCAGTTCAGTTGCTCAGTCGTGTCCGACTCTTTGCGACCCCATGGACTGCAGCACACCAGGCTTCCCTGTCCATCACCAACTCCTGGAGCTTGCTCAAACTCCTGTCCATTGAGTCGGTGATGCCATCCAACCATCTTATCCTCTGTCATCCCCTTCTCCTCCTGCCTTCAATCTTTCCCAGCATCAGGGTCTTTTCCAATGAGTCAGTTCTTCACATCAGGTGGCCAAAGTATTTAGTTTCAGCTTAGCATCAGTCCCTCCAATGAATATTCAGGATTGATTTCCTTTAGGATGGACTGGCTGGATCTCCTTGAAGTCCAAAAGACTCAAGAGTCTTCTCCAACACCACAGTTCAAAAGCATCAATTCTTTGGCGCTCCACTTTCTTTATGCTCCAACTCTCACATCCATACATGACTACTGGAAAAACCATAGTTTGGACTAGATGGACCTTTGTCCACAAAGTAGTGTCTCTGCTTTTTAATACGCTGTCTGGATTGGTCATAGCTTTTCTTCCAAGGAGCAAGCGTCTTTTAATTTCATGACTGCAGTCACCATCTGAAGTAATTTTGGAGCCCCCTCCAAATAAAGTCTGTCACTATTTCCATTGTTTCCCCATCTATTTGCCATGAAGTGATGGGACCGGATGCCATGATCTTAGTTTTTTGAATGTTGCGTTTTAAGCCAGGTTTTTCATTCTCCTCTTAAACTTTCACCAAGAGGCTCTTTAGTTCTTCTTCACTTTCTGCTATAAAGGGTGGTGTCACCTGCATATCTGAGGTTATTGATATTTTTCCTGGCAATCTTGATTCCAGCTTGTGCTTCTTCCAGCCCAGTGTTTCTCATGATGTACTCTGCGTAGAAGTTAAATAAGCAGGGTGACAATAGACAGCCTTGACATAGTCCTTTCCCAATTTGGAACCAGTCTGTTGTTCCATGTCCAGTTCTAACTGTTGCTTCTTGCCCTGCATATGGATTTCTCAGGAGGCAGGTAAGGTGGTCTGGTATTCCAACCTCTTTAAGAATTTTCCACATTTTGTTGTGATCCACACAGTCATAGGCTTTGGCACAGTCAATAAGTCAGAAGTAGATGTTTTTCTTGAACTGTCTTGCTTTTTCAATGATCCAGTGGATGTTGACAATTTGATCTCTGGTTCCTCTGCCTTTTCTAAACCCAGCTTGAACATGTGGAGGTTCAGGGTTCAGGTACTGTTGAAGCCTGGCTTGGAGTTAGGCTCTGCCAATAGGGGGCGCTAGATAGAAAAGGGAAGGCTGCAGGAGGAAGGGCCTTGCTCCAGCCCCTTTCTCTCTGTGGTTCCTGTGAACCTCACTCCAACAATGGTTGGCCACCCTGGCCGTTACAGTTCCTTCCAATGAGGATCCTGTTTGATCCTGTTTGTAGTTTTTCCAGCACTTGCAAAGACAGACTCATCATTCCCCTTGGCAAGATTCCAGCACCAGTGTCTCCTCCAGAAATCAGAGTTCCAGGGACACTGGGCCTCCATCCAAGCACAGAGCCTCCAGCACCAACGGATCAGAGCCCCCTTTTCAGAGTTTTGGGTCCCAGCTTTGGATCTTATCCTTCTCTGAGCAGCTCAGAAACACCAGGATCAGTGGAAGCAACTTGCCCTCTTGTGTCTGAGGAAACTAGTCTTCCCTTTCTGGAAAACTTATTCTTTAATAGCACTTTATTTTCTGAATAATGGTTTGGACTATGATTTTCACTGAGGTCAGAGTGATGGATTAGTGAAAGTTGGTCAGTTGTGTCTGACTCTTTGCAACCCCAACAACTATACAGTCCATGGAATTCTCCAGGCCAGAATACTGGAGCGGGGAAGTCTTTCCCTTCTCCAGGGGATCTTCCCAACCCAAGGATCGAACCCAGGTCTCCCACATTGCAGATGGATTCTTTACCAGCTGAGCTGCAAGAAAGAGTAATGGATAGGGGGAATAAAAGCTTAGACCCTTTTCTTGCTCAGGGGGAGACCCATGTTTCTTCTAGCAGTAGACTCCTTTGCTGTCTTCAGACAGACTCCTGGTTCTGCAGTGACCATTGGATACAGTGGCATAAATTGAATGCAGTCATGAAAAGTCTCTTTCTCAGTGCATTGGTTCAGGCTTTGCAAAATGTGACACTCTTGAGAACCTGGAGAAGGTTAGATTTCTTTCCAAGCACCAACATTTTTCTTTCTTTCTTCTTCTTTTTTTAAAATGAATGCCTGTAGCATTAGAATATGCAAAAAGAGTCTATCTGTCCATTTTTTTCTGCTTCAGATCAGGGGCACCCACTCCACTTATGAGGAAACTGGCAAGTGACACTACAAAGATCCATTTTATCATCCTTGTACAACTGCCCACAAGAAAGAGTACTTTGAAATGCATTTATCTGAGAACACCTCACGTTGTCCACTGACTCCATGGTCTGATGATTCCTGTCACGACTCACTTTGAAATGGACAAGTCCATCTTCAGAAAATATATAGTGTAGTCAGACATACTTGTCCACTGAAATCTTTGCCTTTGGCTGTGCACTGAGCCGATCCATCCCTGAAAACCTCTCTCTCCCAAGCAGGGCAGCGGTCAATGGCTCTCACCGTGAGAGGCTGGACCTGTGAAGAATCAGATGCACTGTCCTTTCCAATCTTTGATGCCTTCTTATCTTGCTTAAGTTTGCTGTTTAGCAGAGTCTGAGACAAAGACTTTGCTGCAGACAGTCGATTTGGGAGGTCATTGTGGGAGAGGAGAGAGTGAGTCAGAGAAGAGTAGGGGTTCTCTCTCTGTGTAGAGGGCTCAGTTCTGTCTCAGTGCCCTTCAGAGCTGTCTGTGAGGGCCAGATCCCAGAACATTTCTCCACTAGCTCCTGTTGCCCAGTGGTTGAAGGCTCCCTGGTCTCTTCCCTGTCTTGCATCTCTGGGTTGCAGGTAGAGTGGGATGGTGTGGGGAAGTGGAAAGGTGTGGCATAAGCCAGAGGGCTTGTCACAGCTTACTTGAAGCTGTCCCCTGCAGCTACAGCTCCAGTTAGAGGGGATGGATGCAATGGACATGCTCACCAGAGGTGAGCAGCTGTCTTTGCAGCCAGAACACCTCAGATCAGATTCCCAACTCCATCACTTATTAGCTGTGGGATTTTGGTCAAAAAGCCGAACATCACTTTCATCATCAGATGTTTTTGTCCCCTTGGAGATAATAATAGTATTGTTACTGAATGCAAGTTCGTATGCCCAACACACAGTGAGGCCAACAAAACTGAAACATATGAGTTTGGAGCAGAGAAAGGTTCAATATAAGGCCATGCAAGGAGAATGAGTGACTCGTGCCCCCAGAAAACCCCAATCTCCTAGAAGGGTTTCAGCAAAGCATTTTAATGGCAAAATGAGAGAGGGTCGTGGTTGGTGATTGCAACTTTCTTGGTGTTGGAATCCTTGGTTCTTGCAGCTGTCCTCATAGCTCAGGTCCAGATGTTCCTGTAAACTTCAAACAAGATAAATATTTTGCAACTGTTTTGCAACTTTTTATCATATGAATGGGAAAGGTCTCTGAATGACCTTTATGACCTTAAAGGTCAGAGCCTTGAGAATGGGCTCGCGTGTATATTACAGGTTATAGACACTATTCTTAACTCCAAGCAAAGGCAATAAGAATATAAAGTTAAAGTAGAAGAAACTGATCTAATATGGAGTGAGATTTGTTCTTCCCTGTTACAGTGCTTTACCTCATGGAATGTTGTGCTCAATAAAGATTAGCTATAGTTACCCAACCACAGTCTTGTAGTCTAAATCATGTCCAGAGTTCCCTTTTCTCTTTCAAGGTGAGCACAGCCTCTCTGTGCTTCCGTATTTTTCTTGGGAACTGTGGAGCCCTGTGTCAGCACAAACTGACGAAGCACACCTTCTGTCTCATGCCGCATACCTCAGGGTCTTGCAGCTTAACTGCGTCTCCAAAGACTCCCACGTGGCCTCCCTTCTGCTTTCCCATCCCTCTGCTTCTCCACCTTACTGCCATGTTCCTTTGTCTAGATACAGACGGGCCTCTGAGCTCAAGCCCTCCATGTGCCCTCCTGCTGCTGCTGGCTGCACCCCTGTGGGGCTGGTGTCACACTGTAATTTCTTCAAAAATTCCCTGCAACTCCCTGTACTTTCTTGCAAGTGCTGATATAAACCTTTCTCTGCCAGAATCTGGTAACATTCTATTACTGCCAGAACTTAGATTAGTGTGGACACTTTTGTTGACCTTCTAAAGACAGATAAGCTGAAGTGATTCAGCTAATGTCAGCTTTCAGGGGCCTAAACTTTCCAGATTGACTCTACCACTCTAGAGTTTACTTACTGCTAGGAAAAAAATGTCATATCTTCTGGCAAACAGTGAAGTTTTTTCAGATGGTAAGAGTTATGTAAAATTAAGCTACTATTTTATTTTTACTTTGTTTGCCAGGATGCTCTGAGTTTAATTGTTTGTTCCAGTATAACAATTATACTTCATTGCTGTTTTCTGATACATCCGTATTTTCCCCTGGATATTTAATTCTTGTTTTAATTGTTCTTATAGGTCTTTGTATTGTAAGCTGACTCAAATCCTGTTAGAAGCAGTGTGTGAGTAGAAAGTGATGCATGAATTGTTAGAATTGTCCCCATTAAAATATACAGTCACTATGGGTTGTTTGGTCTTCCTGCATTTAGACCTTTCAAAACCAGGATTTCTAAAGTCTGTTACACAAGATGTGGTAGTTTCCATTCTATCAATTGTTTAACAATTCAGAAGACACGTGACATTTTTTGCAGGTTATCCCATCTAATGCACTGCTGCTAAGTCACTTCAGTCGTGTCCGACTCTTAGCGACCCCATGGACTGCAGCCTACCAGGCTCCTCTGTCCATGGGACTTTCCAGGCAAGAGTACTGGAGTGGGATGCCACTGCCTTCTCCGCGTCTACTGCACAGGCTCAAGCGTTAAGAGGAGATTCACTGAGTCTTGTGACTCAGGTGCTTGCTGAATTTCTGGTGTGACTTGATCGGCATTCTGCTGATGGCTCTATTTCTGCTAGCTTGTGCGCCTCTGTGTTGGCTTTTTCTCAAGGCTGGCTTCCTTCAGCAGGGGTGGGGGCTGCCGGTTGCCTCTGATCGGGCCCTGTGCTTTACTCTGCCTGGGCCACACCCTGAGGGAGCCTGTTCCCAAACCAGAGAACAAGGATATTCTAAGTGGGCTGGGCTAGTCAGACCCTGCCTGTAGCTGTGACCCCCCTACAAAGTCCCCAGGAGCTGCA
The DNA here is from genome assembly GCF_029378745.1 of Bos indicus. Classification (NCBI taxonomy): domain Eukaryota; kingdom Metazoa; phylum Chordata; class Mammalia; order Artiodactyla; family Bovidae; genus Bos; species Bos indicus. The sequence goes on from NC_091783.1 coordinate 21,567,780, forward strand.
CGGTAGGGTGGAGGTGGAATGGAAGACAGAGAGAGAGCTTTATTGCTTATTCCATCTGACAGGGCCAATGAAAAGAGAACAGGGGAAGGACATTTACCTACTGTGAGGAGAGCTACAATAAAACCGTGCGTACATGTATTTATTTGGGATGAGCAATGCCAGATTGTACCTTGACAGATCTTGTAAGTTCTATCAAAACTCTCTCACGCTTGTTGGCCTCCAGAAAAAAATTTGTCTTGAGATGCCTTTAGAATGGGGCATGTGGAAAACTTCCTGCAAGTATATTTCTTACATATCTTATTTCTCTACCAGACATTTGCAGTTTTGTAGGATCCATCAACCAATTGATAGTGGGTTTGACATGTAAGTTTACTGCATCAGAGAAAGAGAGGTGGGTTCCATGTGCCCTGGGAACTGACTGGTGCGTGGCTCAATGTGTCCACCAATTGCTTTACAGGACAAAGCTTCTTAGAGGAATTAATATATTTCTGCAAAGAGGGCTCAAAAGGGTTCTGGATACTTTTCCTTTTAATTAATCAAGGAATATTCCACTTCTTTTTAGAAATAACCATTTTCTCTCCCAGTTCCTATATTTTCTTGTATCTGTTATAATTTATGTCTGAAGTCAGCGATTCATAGAGGACCATCAGAATTTATGAAAAGAAGAAAGGCTGTGAGTGCACACACAAGTACACACACACCCTGACCCACAGGCGACTTTCCTTTACATTAAGCATCTTTTCCATTGCTGGACTATGGGTAAGACAATGGCCTCCGTGAAAGGCCTTTTCCTGGAGAAGCACTGTGACTCTCGGGTTCCCTTGGCCATATGCTGCGGCATACGCGTGTGCTTTTGGGTTTGAGAGTACAGTGACTTGAGGGTAGAGCGATGGGCATATTGGCTGGGGGAGGATGGAACAAGCTGTGTCATTTCTTTACCCAGATGCCCTGAGAACCTGTTCACTGCTAGGGGAGGCCAGGGGCTTGGAGGGAAGTACAAATCTTGGTGGCTTTGTCCTCAGCAAGGAAAACCAGGCCAAGGTGGCCCGAGGTTCTCTCAGGATCGGTGTGTGTGTTCTAGGTGTTGCTGTCATCCCTTCAGTAATTGCTGTCAGCTGCTTAACACCTCTTCCCACCTGTCTTCGCTTCTACCTCAAAAAGCAGAAATGAGAAACTTGAAAAGGCCGTTTGTTGAATCCAGTGTGTTTCGGGTCATGACACGAGTGAACAGGACTGTTTCTTGCCTTGACAAACACTGGTGCAGGCCCGTGTCAACGATAAAGGCAAATCTCCATTCAAATGGAGCCAGTTGGTGGAGCTGTGTGCAGGCAATTATGTGAGTTTACCAAGGCTGGTGCCAAGGAAGACAAGGGGAGGACTAGGAAGGGCAGGCTGGGGCTGGGGGGCCAGACACATAGAGGCCTCACTCTCAAAGGGAGTGGTCAAACATTCATATGATAAGGTGCCAAACATTGCGGGTAGCTCTGGATTGACTGGGCTGGAACATGACCTGAATCTTGGCTGAAGCTCCGGTTCTTGGAACCCAGCCCCAAATCAGGGCCTTGTTTGTTTGGTTTCCTTAATATTTATTTTATTTATTATTTATTTATTCGGCTGCACTGGGTCTTCCTTATGGCACGCAGAATCTTTGGTCGTCATTGCAGCATGTGGGGTCTGTAGTTGCAGCATGCAGAATCTTTCATTGTGGCATATGGGATCAACTTCCCTGACCAGGGATTGAACCCCAGGCCCCCTGTATTGGGAGCGCAGAGTCTTAGCCGCTGGACCACCAGGGAAGTCCCCAGGGCCTTGTTGATCAGGGCCCTGAGGCAGAAGCTTCATCATTAGAATATTGTGACTACTAGAATTTCTAGAAAGACCTTCGGGTAGGGAGAGCTGCCTGGGAGAGGAGTTTTAAACTTAGCACAGTCTGGTCTTTAGCAAAAGCCTGGAAGATTACTCAAAGGCTGTGGAGTACACCCACAGCTCCACCTGCCAGGGATTAAACTGGGAATGCTGGTCCTCAGGCCCAGACTGGGCCCAGCATCCTGCAGCGTTGCTTTCTCTTGACTGTAGTCTCAAGGTCAGGCTATCACCCTGATGTTGATGAGGGCGTTCACAGCCCTTGCTTGACAGGCACCCTCAGGAGAAATGTGACCTACTTGAAGAACAGGAAACTGGCACTTCTCAGCATGAGACTTATTTTTGTCTTAAGGACACTGTGAGTCAGGTAAGCTTCTTGCAGTGTGGGAAGTTTCTTAAAGCTAAATGTGAGTATTCAACCTGTGCCTAGGGCTCTGTAGTATACATTTTCATGTTTACTAATTCCTGGCTCCGTTGTACTCCTTTATCCTTGTTTCATTACTTCTTTTTCACCTACTTTTGCTTATGTTTCCTTGATGCATTTTATGTACACTTTAACATTGCCTTCCAGTGATGTGCCAGAACCTTTGTGGTTGTTAAATATTTGGGCATTTTATGAGCCACAGCTGATAACTTGAAATTAGCCATAGTGGGAATATTTACACCATAGATATAGGCAGACACTACAAATAGGCCTTTCTTTGCCTCCAGGGAACTAGTTTACCAGCATACTACTGTTTATATCTCATCTAGAAATGGTGGAATCTTAATAAATGTGTGTTTCAGGACCTAGAGATGGTCATACTAAGTGGAGTGTCAGACGAAGACAAATATTGTGTGATATTGCTTATGTGTGGCATCTAAAAAAATGTAACAAATGAACTTATTTACAGAACAGAAACAGATTCACAGATGCAGAAAACAAACTTATGGTTACCAAAGGGGAAAGGAGGGGAGGGATAAATTAGGGGTTGGGGATTAGCAAGTATATTTTACATACTACTGTAAATAAAAAAGATAAACAACAGGGATCTACTGTATAGCACTGGGAACTAAATTCAATATCTTGGAATAAACTGTAATGGAAAAGAATCTGAAAAAGAATATGTATGTATAACTGAATCACTTTGCCATGTACCAGAAACTAATACAACCTTGTAATCAACTATATTTCAATTAAAACATTTAATGTGTTTTTTAAAAGTACTATGAAATTATCTATCACATTTAAATATAGCGTATGTTGGGACTTCCCTGGTGGTCCAGTGGTTAAGGCTTTATCTGTGCATCCACAAGTGGGGGCATGGGTTTGATCCCTGGTGGTGGAACTAAGATTCCTCCTGCTACACAGCACAGCCAAAAACGAAATAAATTTTTTTAAAATATTGCTTATAATTTTAAATCTTAAGAACAGTGCCAGTGTTTTGGGTCCAAAAATGTTTCTAGGGTAAATAAATTTATGAGGTTGTTTTTTATTGATGGTGGGGGAAAAATGGGATTCATCCAGAACGTGCCTTCTAGTCAACTTGCCTGTGGTGCAGCTGTTCTATAAAGGAGGATATTTATGTATGTGGATGTGGTGACAGCTGTTTACATTTCTGTTTGTCACATTTTGAGTTGTACTCTGGTAGAGCCAAGGTTTTGGTAAATCTAGCAGCATTAAAAGCAAGTTGATATCCCATTCAGTGTGCAATGGTTGCTAAGGGACCATTCAATGCAAATTAGAAGTAATAATAGCTCTGGTTTAAAAGGGCAAAGAATTAGGGCTGGGAAGGGAAAATGACTCCCTACAGAGGACAAGGGTTTTGCGGTGACAAATGTTGGCCGCTTGATCAGTCCAGGAACAGAAAGCCAAGGAGTGGGGACAGAGCAGGGATGGGGACAGCTGCATCACTCCTGGCAGGTCCCAGGCTCCTCTGGTCTCAGCTTGCCTCGGAGTCAGTGCAAATAGCTGCAGAAAACATGTTTGTTATGCAGAGTTGACAGCCCAGCGATTGCAAACCTCAGCGACAGCATGAAAGATAAGTTCTCTGACAGTAAGATGGCAATTCCTGGGCCACAAACGATACCACTGGAGAACACCCCCAAAACTGAAGCTCTCCCAAAAGCGTTGCAGCAGGACCATTCATTGACCACGGTAGAGTTAATGATGTCTGCGCGCTGACTGCCAGGTACAGGACCTTGCTGGTAAACACTTTCTTGTATAGCCCATTCTCACAACAGACAAAAAAACTGGTGCATAGGTGGCTGAAGTCACTTGCCCAAGATGCTTGGTGACCAAGAGAAGGAGCCAGGATTTGAGTGTCTGCTTTCAACTGCTCAGATCAAACAGAAAGAAAGATTTGCATGAATAGTGATGGTCTGAAATGTGGTGATCAGGGCACAGGGAGCAGGTTAGTGAAGCGGGAGGGTGTAAGTAAGGTAAGAGAGACCAGTGGCAGACTGAAGGATGGAGACAGGACTGGGCCCAGTTCCCAGCTCTGGAGACCTAGAGCCTTGAATCAGAAGGAGATGGAACCCACATAGAAAACATAGACAGATCTGCTCTCTACTGGCCAAATAGCACCATTTATCAGACAGTTGAGTCTATATACTGTTAAAGGCAGCCATGAATGTAGGAACTGAGGGGTTACTTTGGTTTAGAGCACTTTGTAGAGGGGAGCATGCATGCTGAGCTGCACTTCTGGAGTAATGACCTGTAATCCAAGAGGTGGATTCTCATCACATAGAGGACTTTCTTGAGCAGGGGATTGGACAAGGATTCAAAGATCCTAAGATAGGAGCAAACTTATAGAAACACTGATCTTACCCTTAAGGGAGCAAATGGGAACCTTTATGTCATTGGAACAGAGTGACTGCCAAAAATTGGTTTACATGAACTCTTTCTTTTGGTCTTGAGGACCATTATTTCTTACCAAACGCCAGTAGACACTGTACTCTTTACCAGCTGATAGGAATCTTTGTGGCTTGCTGATCAAGTAGTTATAGATTAAACCACCACACAAACGCACTGGGGCTAGACTTTGGTTGAGGAGCTCTTGGCTGCACATTGGACAGAACCCTGACTTTTGCTCGATGTCTTTGTTGTTTCCAGATCCAACAGCACCGAAGGCAAGTTCTGGCTGCCAAGAAGGGAGCTGCAGGGTTGAAGCATCCTCTCCCAGCCTCCTCCCACAGGACCAAGTCCTCACCATCAGTTTTCTCTGTCTTTAAAAAACAACTTTTTTCTTTATATATATATATATTTCATTGAAGTATAATTGACTTACAATGTTTCAAGTGCACAGCAAGGTGATTCAGTTATAAATATACACACAATATAAATATACATATAAATATACACATATAAATATATACATATCAGAGAAGGCAATGGCACCCCACTCCAGTACTTTTGCCTGGAATATCCCATGGATGGAGCCTGGTGGGCTGCAGTCCATGGGGTCGCTAAGAGTTGGATACAACTGAGTGACTTCACTTTCACTTTTCACTTTCATGCATTGGAGAAGGAAATGGCAACCCAGTCCAGTGTTCTTGCCTGGAGAATCCCAGGGACGGGGGAGCCTGGTGGGCTGCCGTCTGTGGGGTTGCACAGAGTCGGACACGACTAAAGTGACTTAGAAGCAGCAGCAGCATACACATATATTATTTTTCAGATTATTTTCCATAATAGGTTATTATACGATATTGACTGCAGTTCCCTGTAATATACAGTAAACTTTTGTTGCTTGTTGCATATCTTTTTTTTTAATTAGAAATCTAACAAGGTATCATTTATATGCCACAAAAATATCTGTTTTAAGTGTACAATTCAATGGTATTTAGTACATTTAAAGAGTTGTACATATCCTGTAATCTAATTTTAGAATATATCCATCATCCCCCCCAGAAAGAAGCCTCCTGTGCATTTGTGTTCAGACCCAATTCTTACCCCCAGGCCCAGGCAACCACTGATCTGCTTTCTGTCTGAACAGTTTTATATGCGGATGAAACAGGGGATGTCTTGCAAACAGTATCTGCTGGGCACTTGGGATGAAGCAAAACACAGACCAGTTGACTATTTTTCATAGTCTCAGAAAAATAAAAAAATTCAGTAACTTTAAGGTATAATAATTTAATGTGTTAAAAGATGCAATAACCTACTGCTTTTTGTCTTTGAAGATATTCTGTGAAAGATCAGCTGTGAATTGCTGGCTGACTTGAAGATTCAAACTTTCATGTTGCTGGATGATCATAGAGCTGCCCTGGAGACTGTAGGGTGCGTGCCTAGATTTGTTTGTTACCATTTTTCCCTCTGAAATTCATATCATTCATTTAACTTGTATTCTGGGGGGCTTCTCAGAGTATGAACTGCTATTACAAGGCAGATTTCATGAGGAAGCTGGCCCAGCGTTTGAACCCCTCAGAATCGGGAAGCTAGAACATCACAACCCCATTCGAATCCTGCCACGTGTCCGGTAGGATAGGGTGTCTATGTGTGGGCCCTCCCTCTCCTTCTCTGATAGACCCTTTCTTTCCTCCTGCAGCTTTCTCCTCTCTCTCCTGTGCTGTCGAGTTTTCCCTCACCACTGGTATCAGGATGCACACCTGCCACAATTCTTTTCATTTACAAAACCCCTACCGTTGACCTGGCTTCCTCTTCAGGTACTGCCCATCATCTCTGATTTCCTTTTCAGAGAATCATTGAATGGAATTCTCTAAGATAGCTATCCCTGCCTCTTCTTCATTCCCTCTTAAACTCATTGGGGCAGGGCTTTGCATCTGACTTTGAGCTTCTCTGATAGCTCAGTTGGTAAAGAATCCACCTGCAGTGCAGGAGACTCCAGTTCAATTCCTGGGTCGGGAAGATCTGCTGGAGAGAGATAGGCTGCCCACTCCAGTGTTCTTGGGTTTCCCTTGTGGCTCAGCTGGTAAAGAATCCACCTGCAATGCGCAAGACCTGGCTTTGATCCTTGGGTTAGGAAGATCCCCTGGAGAAGGGAAAGGCTACCCACTCCAGTATTCTGGCCTGGAGAATTCTGTGGATCATATAGTTCAGTTCAGTTCAGTTCAGTCGTTCAGTTGTGTCCGACTCTTTGCAACCCCATGAATTGCAGCATGCCAGGCCTCCCTGTCCATCACCAACTCCCAGAGTTCACTCAGACTCACGTCCACCGAGTCAGTGATGCCATCCAGCCATCTCATCCTCTGTTGTCCCCTTCTCCTCCTGCCTCCAATCCCTCCCAGCATCAGAGTCTTTTCCAATGAGCCAACTCTTCACATGAGGTGGCCAAAGTACTGGAGTTTCAGCTTTAGCATCATTCCTTCCAAAGAAATCCCAGGGCTGATCTCCTTCAGAATGCACTGGTTGGATCTCCTTGCAGTCTAAGGGCCTCTCAAGAGTCTTCTCCAACACCACAGTTCAAAAGCATCCATCTTCGGCACTCAGCTTTCTTCACAGTCCAACTCTCACATCCATACATGACCACTGGAAAAACCATAGCCTTGACTAGACGGACCTTTGTTGGCAAAGTAATGTCTCTGCTTTTGAATATGCTATCTAGGTTGGTCATAACTTTCCTTCCAAGGAGTAAGCGTCTTTTAATGTCATGGCTGCAGTCACCATCTGCAGTGATTTTGGAGTCCACAAAAATAAAGTCTGAAACTGTTTCCACTGTTTCCCCATCTATTTCCCATGAAGTGATGGGACCAGATGCCATGATCTTCGTTTTCTGAATGTTGAGGTTTAAGCCAACTTTTTCACTCTCCTCTTTCACCTTCATCAAGAGGCTTTTTAGTTCCTCTTCACTTTCTGCCATAAGGGTGATGTCATCTGCATATCCGAGGTTATTGATATTTCTCCTGGCAATCTTGATTCCAGCTTGTGCTTCTTCCAGCCCAGCATTTCTCATGATGTACTCTGCATATAAGTTAAATAAGCAGGGTGACAATATACAGCCTTGACGTACTCCTTTTCCTATTTGGAACCAGTCTGTTGTTCCATGTCCAGTTCTAACTGTTGCTTCCTGACCTGCATACAAATTTCTCAAGAGGCAGGTCAGGTGGTCTGGTATTCCCATCTCTTCAAGAATTTTCCACAGTTGATAGTGATCCACACAGTCAAAGGCTTTGGCATAGTCAATAAAGCAGAAATAGTTGTTTTTCTGGAACTCTCTTGCTTTTTCAATGATCCAGCAGATGCTGGCAATTTGATCTCTGGCTCCTCTGCCTTTTCGAAAACCAGCTTGAACATCAGGAAGTTCACGGTTCACGTATTACTGAAGCCTGGCTTGGAGAATTTTGAGCATTACTTTACTAGCGTGTGAGATGAGTGCAATTGTGCGGTAGTTTGAGCATTCTTTGGCATTGCCTTTCTTTGGAATTGGAATGAAAACTGACCTTTTCCAGTCCTGTGGCCACTGCTGAATTTTCCAAATTTGCTGGCATATTGAGTGCAGCACACGGGGTCACAAAGAGTCGGACACGACTGAGTGATCCTTCTTTGCAGGTGACACTCCACCAAACTGGCCTGTGGGGTTGCCAGTGACCCTATGTGGCTGATCCCATAATTGACCCTCAGCCTCTCAGTGCAGCTTATCAATTGCATTGACACCTGGATCCCCACCTTCCTGAAGTATTCCCTTCTTCTAGACCCTGGAACATCTCCATCACTTGGCTTTTCTTGTGCCTCGCTGGTCCTTCCTATTCAGTCTGCTGTGTTGGCCGCTGCTCCTCACATCTCCAGCATATCTGTGTTGGAGAGTCCCACGGCTTGCTTCTTCTTTTCTCTCCTTAGCCTGGAACCCTCTTGAGGTGATCTCATGCAGGATGGTGGGTACTTTATATACTATCTTGACTTCCAAACTTGTATCTCTAACCCTCTTGACTTCCAAACTTGTATCTCTAACCCTCCCATCCTAAAACTATGGGAGTTCAAGAGAATTGTACATGGAGATGCTAGAAATGTGGGAGGGCTCAGTGGACCATGTTCTTGGACCTCTTGACTTCCAGACTTGTATCTCTAACCCTCTTGACTTCCAAACTTGTATCTCTAACCCTCCCATCCTAAAACTATGGGAGTTCAAGAGAATTGTACATGGAGATGCTAGAAATGTGAGAGGGCTCAGTGGACCATGTTCTTGGACCTCTTGACTTCCAAACTTGTATCTCTAACCCTCCCATCCTAAAACTATGGGAGTTCAAGAGAATTGTACATGGAGATGCTAGAAATGTGGGAGGGCTCAGTGGACCATGTTCTTGGACCTCTTGACTTCCAGACTTGTATCTCTAACCCTCTTGACTTCCAAACTTGTATCTCTAACCCTCCCATCCTAAAACTATGGGAGTTCAAGAGAATTGTACCTGGAGATGCTAGAAATGTGGGAGGGCTCAGTGGACCATGTTCTTGGACCTCTTGACTTCCAGACTTGTATCTCTAACCCTCTTGACTTCCAAACTTGTATCTCTAACCCTCCCATCCTAAAACTATGGGAGTTCAAGAGAATTGTACATGGAGATGCTAGAAATGTGGGAGGGCTCAGTGGACCATGTTCTTGGACCTCTTGACTTCCAGACTTGTATCTCTAACCCTCTTGACTTCCAAACTTGTATCTCTAACCCTCCCATCCTAAAACTATGGGAGTTCAAGAGAATTGTACATGGAGATGCTAGAAATGTGAGAGGGCTCAGTGGACCATGTTCTTGGACCTCTTGACTTCCAAACTTGTATCTCTAACCCTCCCATCCTAAAACTATGGGAGTTCAAGAGAATTGTACATGGAGATGCTAGAAATGTGGGAGGGCTCAGTGGACCATGTTCTTGGACCTCTTGACTTCCAGACTTGTATCTCTAACCCTCTTGACTTCCAAACTTGTATCTCTAACCCTCCCATCCTAAAACTATGGGAGTTCAAGAGAATTGTACATGGAGATGCTAGAAATGTGGGAGGGCTCAGTGGACCATGTTCTTGGACCTCTTGACTTCCAGACTTGTATCTCTAACCCTCTTGACTTCCAAACTTGTATCTCTAACCCTCCCATCCTAAAACTATGGGAGTTCAAGAGAATTGTACATGGAGATGCTAGAAATGTGGGAGGGCTCAGTGGACCATGTTCTTGGACCTCTTGACTTCCAGACTTGTATCTCTAACCCTCTTGACTTCCAAACTTGTATCTCTAACCCTCCCATCCTAACACTATGGGAGTTCAAGAGAATTGTACATGGAGATGCTAGAAATGTGGGAGGGCTAGTGGACCATGTTCTTGGAGCTCTTCTCTTCTTCTTCGTACTCCCTCACTTCCTCACATCCAGTCTTATAGATTTATTTTAATGAAGTCCAGCTGGGTTTTTCTGTCATGGATCATGCATTTAGAGTTGCAAGTAAAAACTCATCACTAAACCCAAAGTCACTGTAGATTTTCTCCTATGTTTTCTTCTAGAAGTTTTGTGGTTTTGTAGTTTACATTTTGGTCTGTACTCCATTTTGAGTTAATTTTTGGGAAAAGTGTAAGGAAGTCTGTATCTAAGTTTATTTTTTATATTTTGACATTCAATTGTTCCAGCAATTGTTTTTATTGAAGAGACTATCCTTTCTCCACTTAATTGACTTTGCTGCTTTGTCAAAGATCAGTTGACTATACTTGTGTGGGCCTGCTTCTGAACTCTCTATTCTCTTCCATGTTTCACAACTTTAAATATCACTGCTGAGGCTCTTCAATGTATATGTCTAACCTGGACTGCTCCCCTGGAGTCCAGACGTATATATTTACTGCCTTCCTGTGCGTCCACTTGAATGCCTAACAGGCATCTCAGACTGGCCACGTCCACATGGAATATGATCTGCTTCCCCACCGTCCAGTCTGTTCCTCCTCCCATCTCCATGGCAGCTCCATCTTTCCTGTTGCTTCCATCAAAAATATGGACTTCTCTCATCAAATGGGTCAAGAAATTCTATTGCTTCTACTTCAAAATGCATCATGAATCCAACCATTTCTCATCATCTGCACTACTGCCATGCTGGTGCAAGCCACCATCATCCCTTGCCTGGGTCACTACAGCAGCCTCCTGACTGGTCTCCCCACTTCTCACCTTGCTTCCCAGTAGTCTATTATCCGCAGAGCAGCTGCAGGGATCCTGGTAAAGTCAGATCATGTCACTCTTTTCCCCAGGCCCCTCCAGTGTCTTTCGTTTGAATTCAGAGTAAATTCTAAAGACCTCATGGTAGCTCCTATGATCCTTTATCACTAGTACTACCCACTCACATCTCCCACCTCACCTCCTACTGCTCTCCCTTGTTCATTCTGCTCCTGCCATCCTGGCCTCCTCCCTCTTCTTCTAACATCCTACAGAGGCCCCTGTCTCAGGGTCTTGGCATCAGTCCCCCTACTGGGCACATTCTTTCCCAAGAGATTCACAGGGCCTACTTCCTCACCTCGTTCAAGACTTTGCTCAGATGTCACCTTCCTTTTAAAAAAATTTATTGACTGAAGTATGATTGATTTACAATGTTGAGTTAGTTTCTGGTGTATAGCAAAGTGATCCATATATATATATATATATATATATATATAAAATGTATGTAAATGGGCATGTGGGGTGAGGGATCTCCTGGAGGCCAGAGCTGGGGTGGGATTGGAAGAGTCTGCTAAGGGCTCAGGTGAAGGAATGCTGAGGGTGCCCTGAGGCCTCTCTCAGCCCTCAAGACACCCAGGCTTGGATGACCCCTCAGAGGGCATCAGCAGCTAGCAGGGTTGACCTTGAGCCCTCGGACATGGGAGGCCACTTGTCCAGCTCTGTCCAGCCCACTCTTCTATACCCTGCCTGTGCAGTGGAGACCCAGTACATGGAGTGAGGGGAACAGGTGCTCCAAGCAGATGTTTCCCCATCCCTGGAGTCTCGAGCGAGCCTGGCCAGACAGGGGAGGAGGGGGCCATGCTGGAAGCTGTCAAGTGGACTAAGCTAAGGGCAAGGCCTGAGACCTACCAGAATATCACTGAGGGAGGGAAAAGAGCCATTCCACTGAACGTGGCTGACAGCAGTGGCTACAGGAGATAACAGCGTGTTATGTGAGCTCAGTAAAGCACCAAAGGGAAAAGAAACCATGTTTGAGGACTGAGTTTGCAGATCTAAATCCATGTACAACAGCAGAGAATCACCTTTGCTTCATGAGATAGCTTTACTTAAGATAAAGGGAGATAAAAAAGCAGAAAACTTAATTTCCTAAAAATATTTCAGATGTTGTTCCAGCTTTCTTCAGGACAAAATTTAAATCACTAGGCGAATTTGGTGGCTCAGATGTAGAGAATCATCCTGCAATGCAGGAGACCCGGGTTTGATCCCTGGGTTTGGAAGATCCCCTGGAGAAAGGCAGGGCAACCCACTTCAGTATTCTTGCCTGGAGATCCCCATAGACAGAGGAGCCTGGCAGGCCGCAGTCCATGGGGTCGCAAAGAGTCGGACACGACTGAGTGACTCAGCACACACACAGGTGAATTTGTGCTCAGAAACTTGAGAAGATGTAGACCTTGGTCTCGTCACCATGCTCTTTGGTTTCCGTGGGCCTATTCTGCCCATTAAGCAGAGACCCTGCTCCTGACCTGAGCTCCCATCTCATTAAAGGAAGCTGCTCAGTCCCAGATCATAGAATCATAGTTTTAGAGCTAAAAGGCATGAATTGGTTTATGATGCCCAAGATGTGGCATGCTCAGAGAGGTGGATGGTTTAGTTAGGATCACACAGCAGGTTGGGGATTGTGGTAAGCAGAAAAATGGCTCTGAGGATGTCCACATCGTCATCCCCAGAACCTGAGATGATGCTCCCTTTCAGGGCAAGCAGGACTTTTCAGATGTGATTAAGTTAAGGATGTTGAGATGCAGAGAGAATCCTGGAGTATCCAGGTATCATCACAGGGGTCCTTGTAAGCAGGAGGCAAGGGGGCCAGAGTCAAAGAGAGAGATGTGATCATGCAAGCAGAGGTCAGAGTGACGTGCCCATGAGCCAAGGAATGCAGGTAACTTCTAGAAACTGAAAAAAGCAAGGAAACAAATTATCCCCATCACCTGAGGAATTGCATCTCTGCCAACACCATGATTTTAGCCCCACAAGACTCATATCAAACTTCTGACTTCCAGAACTGAAAGGTAGTATATCTGTACTGTTTTAAGTCATTCAGTTGGGCAGTCTTTTGTTAAAGCAACGCAGGAAATGAATCCAGTAGTAAAGCCCCATTAAAGCACCCACCTTCTAAGCCCTGTTCCCCTGACCTTCCTGCCACAGTTCTGAGCTGGTGATGAAGCAGGGTGATTCCTTGAGCAGGTGGAAAGCCCCATAGGGCCCTGGCTTGAGTCCTGTGCTGTGACAGAGGCCTATCAGGTGACAGGGTCTACTGGGTGGGGAAGCCTCTTTCCAAAGGGTGTGGCCAGTTCAGGTGTGGTTCAGACAAGGACAGCTACCAGAGTTTTGAGACCTAGAGTCCAGGGTGGTCAATGGTTGAGAGTTGCGGAGGCCACTGAGGGTTCTGTGCCTATGTGGACTTGGTGTCCAGAGGCCCCCTGGAGTGGGGGAGCGGGACTTCAGCACTGGACAAGGCTCCTGGGTTGGAGCCAGGGCAGGAACAAATGGGGTGTCTGGTGGGAGGGCCAGATCTGCAAGGATGCGTAAGTGCCCATGAAGGTCACTGGTGTTAAAGGCAGTGAATGAGACTTGGGGATGAAGTGGTCAGTGCGGGCCACTCAGCCTAGGGCTAGGTAGGGAGGCTGGATGACTGATCACTTCCCTTTCCAGCTGGGACTGCTTTAAGAACTGAGCTAGGGCTGGTAGGGATGGAGGGAAGGGATGTCAGTGAAGGCAGCTTCTGGAAGTTGAGCAAGACAGCGGCAGTGGAATGAGGCAGAGCCATTATTCTGCCTCCCACAACCCCCAACGTGCAGCATGACCCTGACCAAAGCGTCCAGCTCTGAGCCTGCGTCGCCTTGTGTTTCATGAAGAATGGCTTGAGGCTGACCTTTCCCGCCACCCTCATAGACAAATTTAATAGTCACAGCAATATACAGCTAATGCAAAGTCCTGCTATGGCTGTAAAATAAGATCACATTTCCTTTTAAATGCCCAAATTCCAATAGCTCAGTGGCCCCAGTCTTGCCTAGATACCGGAATAACCTGGGGAGCTTTGGGCAAGGGCCTGTGGGCCACCCCACAGGGGTCCTACCCCTGACTTGACTTGTCCAGAGGCAGCCTGGGCACTGGGATTTGGAGAAGCACTTGAGGGCCCTGCTAGGGTAGCCCCACGAGCTTATCACCTGTAAACTGACCTAAGGATCCCCCAGCTGTGTCCCAGCTTCTTCCAGAGCTTGGGGCAGGGCCCCCACAGTTTCCAGCACAGCCTCCTGACCATGCCGCTTGGCCCCTGCCTCCTGCTCTGGAACCTTGGCCTCAGGAAATGGTGCTCTCCCTAAAGCTATGGCTCCAAGTGTAAGACTGGCCCTCTTGTGAAGTGGGGCAGGGCACCCAGGCCTTCCCAAGGCCCCAGGACAGTGGATGAGAAGCAACCAGGATGAGGTGGCTCGCAGGGCCCACGGAGCCAGGCCTGTCCTTGGGGACTCTCCCAGGGCAACTCACTCCCCTGCCAGAGGGACCAGCTTGTCCCCTGCCCAGCCATGCTCTGGATATCACGAGCATTCACAGAGCAGACCCCAGATCTGTCAGCCAGCTCTAAGGTCTGACCCGAGCCCCACCTTCAGCCCCAGGACAGCGGGAAGGAAGGTACATTCTCTGGAGGGAAGCCCGTCCTCATCCACAGTCCCCTGGTGGCCTCCAGAGACATCCAACAAATGTACAACGTCCACCCTTCCAGGTAGGTGGGCCTCAGGAGTCTGAGCAGCCTGTAGGACAGTCTCCTCCAGCGGTGAGCAGAGGGCAGGATGCAGGACTGTTTTCTTCACCATATGACTGCTTGTTTGGGCGTCCAGGTGGCCCAGCGGTAAAGAACCCGCCTATCAGTACAGGAAACATAATGAGACGTGGATTCAGTCCCGGGGTCGGAAAGATCCCCTGGAGAAGGAATTGGCAACCCACTCCAGTATTCTTGCCTGGAGAATCCCATGGACAGAGAAGTCTGGTGGGCTACAGTCCACGGGGTCACAAAGAGTTGGACACAACTGAAGCGACCTAGAATGCAGGGAAGCCAGGAAACAACACCCCAATAGCTCAGATGATAACAGGCAACAATTCACAGCTTGAGTCCATCTAGACAATGGCCGTGTCTCTCCCAGAGAAAGGCATCAGGGAGGAGCTCTTTCTTGTGGTTACAAATTAGTCACAAAAAATGAATATTTATAGAGGATGAGAAAAAAAGGACAGCAAACTTCTAATTTTAAAATGCCAAAAAATGCCTTCAAGAGCACCAAATCCAGGATAATGACCTAATATTTTCATTGACAGCCTGACATATCTCTATGCTTTTCCCTATTATTATTATTATTATTTGGCTTCATGCTCTTTGATCACCCGTCATATTCTCTGGAGAGAATCAAAAGATAAACACGTTCTGTTTGGCATAATTTCACATTAGCATAATTTCCTGGAGCCTGATTGATCAAAATTCACTGCATCTGGAATGACAGACTTGAGCAGGGCAAGATGTATCTGATACTTCCAATGGGATCTGATATGTTGGGATATAGAAAACGTGCGACTTCCACGGAGATGTACATGCTCAGTGTTGGGAGTATTTATAGGTTTGTGTCCTATAAACACAGAGCTTCTGATAAAAGTTTATCAGAAAAGAGAGAAAAGAACACGGTGTATTTATAATTGTCTACACTTCAGTCTGGAGACTGTGACAGGAGAGAATGGCCCTTCTGATTGCCGTTGATGAGAGCTGAATCTTCTGCTTGCAATTCTACACATCTGGTGAGGCAAGGAATTTTCCAGAGACCGGCTCCTGGCTGGGTACATTTTAAACCTTGTTTATCCTTCTCCCCACAGTGCTCTGTTGCTGGGTGCCAAAGACATATTCTTGTTATAATATGGCCCTGGGTCCTCAACCTTCATGGCTAGGCCCGAGGAGCCCACCCAGAGGGTGGCAGGACCCTTCCTGGGGAACATTCTTGTGCCAGGGCAGAAACTTAGCTACGCGTGGAAGTGACTGCAGACCACCACCTAAACTAAATGCCCCCCAACCTCATTTCCCATGCTGGATCCCCCAAAGGCCATGGCCGTTCCCCTGTCACCTGGCCTCTAGGACAGTATGACACAGGGGACTTTGGAGTGGATGTAGGCAGTGGTCTTATGCAATGATGGTAGACTATCTTAGTTTAAAATATTTACAGAAACATATGACTGTGTTTCCAGGGTCTGTGAAGCAACCTGGCAAGAGAACGGCCCTGAAGCTGGAGCTTCAGAGGTGTCATTGGCTGAAGGCACTGCCCCTGTTCTGTGCACATAGTCCTCCAGACCCGAGCAAGGGGGACTTGTTTTACATTTGAATAGCCAATAGGCTATTTAGAATGTTTTTCCTATAACAAGGGACACTGCCTCAAAACCTAAGCCTCTACTGTTTGGTAGCCAGAAAACTATTATACTTGAAAGTTTAAAGTTTTTTCCAGTATCTAGAGTCCCTAGGACAGCAAGGAGATCAAACCAGTCAACCCTAAAGGAAATCAACCCTAACTATTCACTGAAGGACCGATGCTGAAGCTGAAGCTCCAATACTTTGGCCACCTGATGCAAAAAGTCGACTCATTGGAAAAGACCCTGATGCTGGGGAAGATTGAGGGCAGGAGGAGAAGAGGGTGACAGAGAACGTGAGTTTGAGCAAACTCCAAGAGATAGTGGAGAGAGAAGCCTAGTGTGCTGTAGTCCATGGGGTTGCAAAGAGTCAGACATGAGTTAGTGACTGAACAGCAGCAATTCATTAAAAGTTAATTTTTTTTCATCCAGAACTAGCCATTTCCCTTTTTATATCCTTAAGGGCACCTTGCTGATATTTTAGTTATCTGATGTCAGTCACTAAATGAGTGTTTTGCGAACTGAAATCTATAGGCCCTTGAGAATTTTAAAATGCTTTGTTGGGTGAAATGGTAAAAAATTCTGGGGAAGTTTGGTGGTTTCTTATCAAACTAAACACACCATTACCATACAGTCCGGCACTCTCACCTGTAGACACTCTCACCCACACTTCTTTCATCCCCAAGAAATGAAATTTTACGTTCACACAAAAACTTGTACATGAATGCTCATGGCAGTTTTATTTACAATATCCCCCAAACTTGAAACAAACCAGATGTCCTTCAGCAGGTGAATGGTTAAACAAACTGTGTTGCGTCCATACCATGGAATCCTAGCCAGCAACAAAGAAAAGAACAAACTCTTGATACACACTATGCTTTGGATGAAGCTTAAGGAAATTATACTGAGTACAAAAGCCAGTCCTCAAAGGCTGCATACTGTATGGTTCCATTTACATAACACTCTCAAAATGACCAAACTACAGAGATGGAGAAGAGATCCATGGTTGCCAGGGGCTTTGGGGTGGCGTGGGTGGAGCATAGAGGGGAGATGTGTGTGGTTTTAAAAGGGTAGCTCCAGGGATCCTTGTGGTGATGGGACTGGTCCTTGTCTTGACTGTGGTGGTGGAAGTTGCTCATGGGATAAACTTGCAGGGAACTAAACATATGCAAAAGTAAGTGCAAATAAGTAAGTGCATGTTAAACTGGGGAAATCTGGTTCAGATTGGTACTTTGCCGTAGTCATCATTAATGTCAATGTCCTGGTTGTAATCTTATTATAGTTTTGTGAGATGTTGTTACCATTGGGGAAACTGGTTGAGGGATGTGTAAGATGTCTAGGCATTATTTCTTTTCTTTTTTTTTTTTTAAATAATTGTATTTATTTGTCTTTGGCTGTGCTGGGTCTTCATTGCCCTGAGGGCTTCTCATCATCATGGCTTCTCTTGTTGTGGAACGTGGACTCTAGGGCACTCGGGCTTTAATAATTGCAGCTCGGTTGTTGTGGCTCCCAGGCTCTGCAGCACAGGCTCAGTTGTTATCGTGCACAGGCTTAGTTGTTTCGTGGAATCTTCCTGGACCACGGATCGAACGCATGTCTCCTGCATCGGCCGGTGGATTCTTTCCCACAGAGTCACCCGGGAAGCCCTTGGTATTATGTCTGATAACTTCATGTGACTCTGCAATTATCTCAAAACAAGTTTAATTAAAAATTATGTGAATATTTCGATAGTAATAAAAAGACAAGTATCTGTACGTTCTGGATGATCCGAGTGACCCCTTTATAGCCTTATAAGCCAGTTCCCCAGTGGATCATCAGTGCTTTGTTTGGAATGAATGTTTATTGCCAGTCACTTTGCACAAGTAACAACATCTTGGCAAGAACAGAATCAATGACAAGCCTCCCCGGTGAGCAGGCCAAGTGTCAGAGAAAGATTCTGCAAGGCAGAACTGAAAAACATTCTTATTGGCTCCCGAGGGTTGACTGTATTATTGTAATGCCAGTTAAACATGCAAGCTCATATACAGATTTCTAACTGAATATAATAAAAACTACAAAACCAATAAAATTCAAATTAGTGCCATTAATTTACTGCAATGAATGATGCTGCTGTGTTGAAACTAACTGGTTCATTACAAAGTGGCGATTATACACACACTGCTACAGGGCTTGCCTACCATTTTTTTTTTTCAGAACTGGGGCTACTTTGCTTACAACTTGAACTTCCTAGGGAGCCAGGGTGCACGTTGGAAAAGGCCTCAGATCCTCTGGGATAAATTTAACAAGGACCATTACTTCTTAAATCTTCTTAACAGCATACTTTCGTGCTCAGACATATCCTTGACCAGCTTGGTTAGCTTGTTTCCTGGCCTTAGCAAATACGAGGATTATTTCTGCAGGCTATCCCCTCGTGATGGAGAAGGCAATGGCACCCCACTCCAGTACTCTTGCCTGGAAAATCCCATGGACGGAGGAGCCTGGTGGGCTGCAGTCCATGGGGTCGCTGAGGGTCGGACACGACTGAGCGACTTCACTTTCACTTTTCCCTTTCATGCATTGGAGAAGGAAATGGCAACCCACTCCAGTGTTCTTGCCTGGAGAATCCCAGGGACGGGGGAGCCTGGTGGTCTGCTGTCTATGGGGTCACACAGAGTCGGACACGACTGAAGTGACTTAGCAGCATCCCCTCGTGAAATGACCACAGAGAATGTGACAATCATGGGGAGATTGGAAAATTACAAAAAGCAGATACAGAAACAACTTATTTTAGTGATTGTGAGGAAAAGGCACAGAACTTCTGAGAAAATCACAGTCCGACTCCCCAGCACACCAAATAATGTTCATGATAATGATGCTTATAAGTGATGAATGGAAGGTCAAGTTAAGTTGAGAGGCTCATGCTTGGGAAGACTGGGTGGTCCCACCTGGACCCTCGTGTGTTTTGGAGTTCTGGTCCTTGAACAAGCACACTTCTGTCTTCCGCAGTCCTGAGCATCCATGGGTGACTCTTTCTCAGCAGGAAGAAGGCAGATGCTGTGGGCACCTGTGCTTGAGCTTGTGTGTTGGGATGGGACGGGGGAGGGAGATGGAATCCTATGACATGCAGAACAAATGGCCTCACACGCGGTTAATTGTGCCCCCCACTTCCTGGGCTCTCAGGGCTGCTGATAATTGCTCCCCTTTTCAGGATTTCAAGGTGGCACATCTGACCTTTCAAGCTTTCATCTTCACACCTCTTCATGCCTCTTATGACAGATAATTACAGCTGAGGATGAACACCAACAGGAAAGCAGACCTCTTATCTTCACGTTATGCACTTCCACCAACATTTTAAGACAAATTATTAATAACTGTGCTCGAGAAAACGGTACCACCAGAAGCTTCTGAGATACTGAATTGTTTTGTGACTATGGAAGAAAGAAGGCCATTTCCATGACAAACGGGGGAATTTTTATGAAGTGATTAAATATTAATTTATCCAACAAATATTTATTACATGCCTTCAGTGTTCAAGATGCCTTATTAGGGACCACAGCATACACAAAGCCATACATGATGCAGTTCCTGATCTAATGGAGTTTATAACCTGGGAATTTAAAATAAGATTTATTGTTCCAAAGTCCTACCATATAAAGTGTCAAAAATCTAGTTCGGTGACTTCCCTGGTGGTCCAGTGGTCAAACTCTGCCTGCTAATGCAGGGGACACAGGTTCGATCCCTGGTCTTGGAAGATCCCACATGCCGAGGGGCAACTGAGCTGGCCTGTGTGCCACAACTACTGAGCCCATGCTCTGCAGCCCATGCTCTGCAACGAGATAAGCCACCACTATGAGAAACCTGCACAGCCCGACAGAGAATACCCACTGCTTGCTGCAACTAGAGAAAAGTCCATGGGCAGCAATGAAGATCTCAAATAAACACATAAATAAGATAAAAAAGAATTAAC
Organism: Bos indicus; assembly: GCF_029378745.1. Lineage (NCBI taxonomy): Eukaryota > Metazoa > Chordata > Mammalia > Artiodactyla > Bovidae > Bos > Bos indicus. Next base: position 21,588,074 of record NC_091783.1, read on the forward strand.
TATTAAAAAAAGAATTAGCTATGCAAAAATGGAGTTCAATCTTAGTGAGGAAGCAAGAAGTGGGGATGTGTAATGACAAGGCGCCCCCAAGCTGCCCCAGAAGGACGAGCAGTGTAGTAGGGCAGGAATGGGCAAGGGCATGCTCCATGGAGGGCATGGTGTGGGCAAAGTTGTGGGGGTTGGCGGTAAGGAAGCAGTGAGTTTCTCTGGACAATGAAATCCTGATGGGGGAGTAGCTGGAGATGGGCAGAGACCAGATTGTAAAGCACTTTTAAAATGCTGGGCTAAGCAGTTAAGCTTTATTCTTTGGGAAGTAGAGTGACCAGTAGCAGTAGTATTAGCGGGGACAATTAGAATGGATGAGAGCAATCTCCACCCCACTAGGAGGCCACCGCAGGAGCCCAGGTCGAAGGCCCGAAGGGGGGAAGTGAAACTTTAGTTTCAGGGAGTCTGGCACGACTGTGTCAGGTCAGTCTGGAGGGAGGTGAGCCTCATTTTTGGTCATGGGCAGCAGATAGGGAAAGCAGATGTTTGATAAGACTGTACAGGTTTCATCCGGAGGGAACCCAGCTTCCAAGGCATTCCTGCCCCAAAGGGCTTGCCCAACTTCAGTGTTTTTGTTACTGAGTCCAACCTTGCACTGCTTGCCCTCATGACAGGCCACTAAAGGGAAAGACAAGTTGCTGGGGCAAGGAATGCTGCTGCTACTGCTGCTAAGTCGCTTCAGTCATGTCCGACTCTTAGCGACCCCATGGACTGCAGCCCACCAGGCTCCTCCGTCCATGGGATTTTCCAGGCAAGAGTACTGGAGTGGGGTGCCATTGCCTTAGAGACTTTATTTGAAAAGCCAGCAAACCAAGAAGATGATAGACTTGTGTCCCCAGGAAACCGTCTTGCCTGAGTTAGAATTCAGGATTCGTTTATACTAAAAGGGGAGGGAGGAAAGTCAAATATTTCCTGGCTCCCATCAGCCATCAGAGATGTGTTAATTTCCTCCTCCTTGCAGTCATTCACAGGTGCGTCTGGTCAGGTTGTTTACTGTGAGCTAAGCAAAGGTATTTTAGCTTAATGCTTATTACCTGGGGAGGCAGGTTTCCCAGAGACGGGCTCTTTTGTATAATTTAAGCTTATAGGTAACATCCCTTTAGTAATTAATTTATAACAGAATAAAAAGTTTCTTCCCTATTACCTTTTGGAACTAATGTACTAAATTTATCTTATCTGCAGGTTGACATTTCGCAATTTTGAACTGACCCTATGTAGTTTCATGAGATGTGCCTTGAATCTCCCCAGAAGGTAACCCACACCTGTCGGTGAGTCTCAAACCTATTGCTAGAGTTGGTCAGGACCCTAAGATTGTGCCTAGCACCCAGTAGGAGCACAGCAAATGCAAGATGTTTATAACCGTGGTTCCTATGAAAGACCAAGCTCAAATCAGACCTTCCTTTATTGGGTCATTCACTTGGCCGAGTATGCCGAGCCCTACTATGTGCAGGAGCCAGGCACGTCTGTGGCTGTCCGCCTCCGTGCTCTTCCCCTTCTCCGAACTTCTCTTGCTCTCCTCTGTTTTCCTCACCAGCAAGTTCTTCCCTCCAGAGGTGGGAGGGAGTAGAGGTTCCCCTGCTGGGTGGGGTCTGGACTGACCACCAGCAAGGAGAGGGTTGAGGGCTGCCTTTGTGGGGAGTAAGCCATGAAGTCTAAACGTATCACCAGGCATGGAGCAGCATCGCTGGTGCATATGGCAGCAACAGCAGGTACTGCATCGGGAAAAGGGGAGGGGGGTGGGGGGAGGCCTGGGGAAGCCTGGTCTCGGTCTGTGCCAGGCACAAGTTCTTTACCATCGCACCTCATGCCTGTCGTGACCTTCCAGTGAATGCGGCCCTATCATCCTGACTTTAAAGATGGAGAAACTTGTTTTTACAAGGACTGTGTAATGTTGCCCAGGTTACACAGGTTGTAAGCTGGATTTGAACCCAGAACATCCTGGCTCCAAAGCTCAGGCCCTGGCCCAGCCCACACTCTTAACCTCTTTACTGTCCCCTAAAGACAGATAACAACCTGACCACCATGGCCTGAACGGGTGCTCGGTTCACCGCCTCACTTCAGGTGCTTAGCACAGGGTCAGGCACACACTAGTGAGGGTGTTAGTCCCTCAGTCATGTCTGGATCTCTGTGACCCCATTGACTGCAGCCCACCAGGCTTCTCTGTCCATGGAGCTCTCCAGGCAAGAATACTGGAGTAGGTAGCCATTTCCTTAAAAGCTCATAAAGTGTTTGTAAAATGAATATGTAAGAATGCATAATTTCTTTGCATCAATGTCATGTTTTATTGTTAGTGCTCAGATTTCAGGGGTAACAAACATGATCCTATCCTGCTCTGCCTGTAAAAATGACCCTGTGCAAAGGCCAGGACAGGTTTATAGCCCCATTTTGCAGAGAAGGAAACTGAGGCTTAGGAAGTTTAAGTGACTTGCCTGAAGTCCCAGAGTAAGGGCATCACGATGTAGAATTCAAAAGCCTTTTTTTTTCTTTCTTTTTTTACTTTAGCTCAATACCCCTTCTCCACGGCTGTGCTTCTTCCTCTAGTAATGAGGTAGAAGCCAAAGTGCGGTCTTTCTTTCCTCATTAACATTCTTTCCAAAACAGGCGCCAGTGGGCCCATCCTATAAAATGCCATAAAGCAGACTCGTGTGGTCTTCATGCTGCTCTGGAAGCATCTGTGAGTTGTGCTCTGGAGGCAAGGGGAGAAAATGTATTAGGTTCTCTAATATGATAATAATATAAAAGAAATTTATGGTGCCCCAGAGGGAGAGAATTACAAATGGATGAAAGGTGACTATTTAATGTAGAGGCTTTATTTTAAAGGGGTATGAAAATAAATAGAAGAAAATAGAGCGCAAGTAGAACCTGCAGAAAATGGAAAGCGGATTGGCCTTGTTTCACGGCACTCCTGCCGCAGCCCACCTCCCTGCGTAATGATGGCCATTTTTAACATTTCCGACTTCATCATTTTTCAAGTAGCTCCACCGTCTCTTGCTTATTTGCCAGTCCTCAAGAGATTTCTAGGACTCCAGTAGTGTGTTTGGTCTGTCTTTCCTTCCCTCACTTCACCACCTCCTTTAAGGTTCTTCCTGAAGTCAGACCCTGGGCCGGGCTTGGGGAAGGGAACTTGTGCACCTCTGAGTCCATGATGCCATGACATCTGCGTGACCAGCTGGGGGCGCTCTGTGGGCAGGAGCCATGTCCCAGGAAGCCAGGAGGTTGCAGATCCTCACTTCACACACCCAGGTCTCTGGTTGCCACCCTATCCCCTTCTATTTCCCCTCCCTCACCCCTGGGCAGGTTGTTCTGAACTCTGCCGGGGGATACACAGGGACCTGCACCCCAGAGGCATAGCCAGGGTGGGGTTCTGCCCACCACCCTCTTGTTGTAGGCCTTAGTCTGCCCTGCTTGACCCAACAAAGCCCTGCCCTGGAGGGAAGCTGCCAGGACGCTCTGAACAGGCATGTCAGCCCTGAACTCCAGCTGCACTTCACCAACACCTCGCAGGATGTAAACTCTGCTCAGGTTTCCCCGAGTCCTGCTTCACTCCAGACTTCACTGTCCTCAGGAGGCCACTAACCTTCCACCTACAACGGTCTCCCTGTCCCTGGCTCAGATGGTAAAGAACCCACCTGCAAAAGTGGGAGACCCAGGTTCGATCCCTGGGTTGGGAAGATCCCCTGGAGAAGGGAATGGCGACCCACTCCAGTGTTCTTGCTTGGAAAATTCCATGGACAGAAGAGTCTGGTGGGCTACAGTCCATGAGGTCACAAAGAGTCAGACATGACTGAGCAACTAACTCTTTCACAACAGTGTCCACCTGCTACAGCCGCTCTTTGATCAAACTAAAGCATCTTTTCTCCTTTATTCTCTGTCTGCTGCCCTCCCAGCCTGCTGGTTTCAGGGTCTCCCGTCCTGCAGGTGGGCTCTGGGGGTTTTGAGTTTTGCTCTCAGCTTTTTTGACTCCCGTTCTGTCTTCACTCTGACCTCTCATTGACGCAGACAAGCCAGGTAGCCCCATCTCAGCATGGGCTTGGAGGAGACGATGGTTCCCTCCAGGGCTGTGAGGGGTTGGGTGGGGATGGAAGGGCCCAGGCAGTGAGGAGACAGGAGGCTGGTCTTGTCTTCATCTTTCTGCAACATCGCCCGTCTCCACTATTCAGGCCTCCCTGCTCCCTCTGCCTGGACTCGCCTTCCAGCCCGGCAGTGCCCGGAGCTTCCCACAGGCCCGTCTCCTGTGGTGGTCCCCATTCTCCCCTGACCAGGGTGGGGCCCCTGTCCCTCTGCTGTTCCAGCTGAGCCCCCACGTGAGACAGATGGGGGTGGAAGGCCTGGCTCAGGGCACCTGGAGGATGTGCCAGGGGGCAGGTGCAGGGGCTCCTGTGGACTGAGGCTCTGCCTCTGTTGGCCCACACTTTTACTGGCTGGTTCGTGGGGACCAGCTCTCCTAGCATCCTGCAAACAGGCAGGGTGTGGCTGCAGCCTCCAGGTCTGTTTCTCAGGGTCGCACAGAGTGGCCTCACCCCCAGCCACTGTCTGGCAGGGCTGGGGCTTGACCTCCCCACGCCATTGCCTCATCACGGGGCTTTCGCTTCAGGGCTCGGCCTGCCTCCATGTCCCTTGGTTTCTCAAAATACACCGTAGGGTGCCACACATGCGCACAGTCAGATGTGCTGACAAGCACTGGGAAACCTTCACTTTCTTAAAACAGAACTCAACGCAAACACACTTCTGCTGTTTTTCAAAAGGCAGATCATCGCGTACAGAATTTCCATTTCTTCTGAGTTCAGTTTGAGCCTGGCTGCTGGGGGACACGGCTGACACGGGGTGTCTGGACTCTCTGGGGTGGGGGAGCTTCTCCCAATAGCGGGCATCAGGCAAGGCCTGGGCCCCCTGACAGGTCTCTTTTCTCAGAGGTCCTGTCCTGGGCCCCGAGAACATAGCAAAGTCTTAAAAGGTGAATGATTCCAGGAGATATAGGACAGAAAAGTGAAAGGAGTCTGGGGAAAAAACTTATTTGGGGAATGTGTGCTCTGCGTGCACACACACTTAAAGACAATGGTGAGAATTCAGGTCACTGGAAAGAGCCCTTGTGAATTTTTTAGGTCCTTTAGGCAGGAAAATGGATTTTTTTTTTTTCGTTCAAAATATTCAGTTTTAGAGCTTCCAAGGTAGCTCAGTGGTCAAGAATCTGCTTGCCAATGTGGGAGACCCAAGTTCGATCCTTGGGTCAGGAAGATCCCCAGGGGGAGGAAATGGCAATCTACTCCAATATTCTTGTTTGGGAAATCCCATAGACAGAGGAGCCTGGTGGGCTACAGTCCATGGGGTTGCAGAGTCGGACATGACTTAGTAACTAAACAACAACAATTCAGTTTTAAGTTTCTGTGTAAAATGTGGACATAATATTGTTATTTCTCTTCCTCCTAATTGGTGAATCTGTGGGATTCTTGTCTTTCACTGAGAGAAAACCATGTCTTATCGAATTTCTGCAGTTTTACTTAACATCTAAACTGTGTTAAAGCCCGTTGCCTTCTTGAACAAGGCTGATGGTCTGCATTATTGGAGCAGAAGTAGAATGAGCAAAGCCTCAGTTTATTCTCATGTCAATCCACGATTTCCGCGAAGAGTTTAGCCGACAGGGGCTCTGGAGGAGAAATTTCAATAGGTCACCTTTGGGGAAATTGAACTTGGGCCCTTTTAAAAAAATTCTGGACAGACCTCATTTTATTTTGTAAGAAAACCTAGAAATGACTCACCAAAAAGAATCCACATAAAAATGATATGTAGGAGTTTTTGAATAAAAACAAGCCATAAATAAGTAATAAATCCTCGATAGGCCCATTGAAAATGGATAGCAATAATGTTGTGTTTACTGCCTCACTCCCAAAGCACAGATATTTATTATAATTCAGGGCAATTCATTGTACTTGTCTGGCATTTATAAAATTCTCATCATAGTATTAGAGTAAGAACCCATTTCCTAGGAAGTATTGTTGTAATAAACTGTAATTAGTGGGTTGTAAACAGCCGTAATTCATTTTTGGAAGGAAAAGGCATGTGGACAGCTAAGTATTTGTGAGCCGGTCTGCTCGCTGGAGCATTTCCATCAGCTGGACGCGCACCTGGAGCGCGGGGCTCCTGCAGGCCGCAGCCGGACTCCTCAGCTCCAGGCTGCCTTTCACGGAGACCACTGGTTTTTCCACTGGTTTTCTACTTCCACAGAGGACGGTCCCAGCGCTCCATCTCGATGCAGCCTCTGTTGTTATACAGCGTGCTCATCCGGATAGCCAGCGAGAGGCACTCTTGGCGGCCCACCTGGAAGAGGAAGCGGGGCAGGTGCCCGCCGGCCGGGCTCCCCACGACACGGTGTGAGACCTCGGGCTACAACACGGGACCCGGGCGCTGCTCCGACCCCTCGTGTCTTGTGTTGCAGCCGGAGGGACGCAAGTCCGCAGCAGAGCCTGCTCCCCGCCGGCGCGGGACTCGGCAGCGGGAAGGAAGGTGGGTGTGAGCTCTATAGGGTGGCCTGGGGGCAGCCCCTGCTCCGACCCCTTCTCGGTCCGCGATCAGTCTCGGTGCAGGGCTTCGTTCACCTCCAGTCCGCGTTGGGTCCCTCGTGCCGGTTGCCTGGGGCGCGCAGCCTGCTTTGAGCTGGGCTTTGAGGCCACTCTCTGTTCCTCACACGCAGTGCCCCCAACCCAGCTCAGGTGACCACAGTGAGGCTTGAAGGGCCTCAAGAAAGTTTCTCCCCCAACGTCTCTCGCATTGGTGGGAAAGCCCATCGTTAAACCCGCGTTCCTGCTGGTGGAAACAGACATTGCTTTTTTCGTTGTTTCTTAAATGTATTTTCCTGCAAGGTGGTAGATTAAACCATTGCAGGCATCAGCTGGGTTTTATTGGCTACATTCTTCTCCAACATGGCAGGGAATGGAATCTGATGGTGAATTTCCATAGGGAAAAAGCTCCAACAGAGGACCCTCCAACTGGAGGTGGGAGGCATCAAAGGCAAGCTCCTTCACCATCTCAGCACAGGCTGGAGCTGTGGACACGGGTCCAGAGAGCTGTAAGCTGGGGTCTGTGGGTCACATTTCTGCAGTGCACCTGCCCCCACCCCCCAAGTAGTGGCTTTCAGCCAGATCTGATCAATCCCCACCCGCCCCCCCACAACTGGGTGTGTTTCTTCCACAGCCACCCAGTCCTCAGTACAAATCATCTGTTCATTCCTTCACTTTTTTGCTGGCCTCATGGTGCTCATAAAGCCACCTATTTTAGAAGGAACTTACTAGGTTTTAAATGTAATCGGTTCAGCATTTTTCCTTCTCTTGACTGATTTGGAGGGCAGTGGAATAAAGTGAGAGACTCTATTTAAATGAACTGAAGGGGAAACCAGGTGGCTGAGAAGGTTGAGATGAAATGGTTTTCAGCTGGTCCTGGAATTCTTCCCAGGCAATGCGTTTATTTAGGAAAATACCTTAGGATGGAAAGTGGTTTGGCCAGACATCAAGGAATCAGTAGAAACATCTAGATTGCCTTGTATTAGAAATGAACAATTCTTTGGAGGTGGGAAGAACAGGAAAGGAAGGAGAAGCAAAGAGAATGGTCACATGGCGGAGGGTTTATTGTGCAATCTGAAGCAGTTTGCGTGGCTGAAGAACCTCAGCCTGTATCCCCTGGTGTTCACTAATGTCTGTTACACCCACAAAGGCCTCATCTGAATGGGGTTCTGTTAGTTTCTTGGTTTTGTTGGAACTTGGCGGAAGGGGCCGGGTTTCATATTCATGGCACATGTGAGGTGGCCTGATGATTTGTAAACTGAACTAATTTAGGACAGATGTTAATTTGGAGAGGCATGCTCATCATTCAAGAAATTTAAGAAATCTTGGTGGGGAGGCATGGTGGTTAGCTTTATGTGTCAACTTGGCTGAGCAGCAGTGACCAGGTATTTGGTCAAATTCTAGATGTTTCTGTGAAGGAGTCTTTGTTGGATGAGATTAACATTTAAATGCTTGGACTTCAAACCAGTAAACCTTCCAGGGTGAGTCAGCCTCATCCATTCCTTGAAGCCTTACTAGAACAAAGACTGACTTCTTTTGAGCTAGAAGGAATTCTCCCAGCAGACTGCTTCTGGAGTTGAATGAAAGCTCTTCCCCGAGTCTTCAGTTTGCTAGCCTACCCTGCAGATTTGAAATTTGTTATGCCTGTACAATCACACGTGCCAATTAAAAAAGAAATCTCTCTCTGTCTATATATATGTATGTATACACATCCTACTGGTTTTCTTTCTCTGGAGACCCTAACACAGGAGAGGATATCAGATTTCCATAGATAGCGGATGAGGGTCTGAGACAATCTTATCTAGATTATTTGAGACAGGAAGACTCTGCTGATGTAGAGGTGAAGACTTATTTTTTTTCTTAAATTGATTTCCAGTTTAATTCCATTGTGGTCAGAGAACATATTTGGTATGATTGCAATGCTTGAAATTTATTGACTTGTTTAATGGCCCGATAAATAGTCTGTATTGGTGAATATTCCATGTGCACTTGAAAAAAAATGTTTTCTGCTGTGGTTAGGTGGGGTGTTCTATAAGTGTCAATTAAGAAATCTTTGTGGATGGTGTTTTTTCATATTTTTTTATGCTTATTAATATTTCTGTCTGCTTCTCCTAAAGATTACTGAGAGACGTGTTGAATACCCAAGTAAGATGAAAGATTTGTTTGGTTCTGTCATTTTCTGTTTTAGCTATTTGTATGTGAAAACTTGTTGTTGGGTGCATATATTTAGGCTTGTCATGTCCTGTAAAACGGATCCTTTTATCATTATGAAGTATTCCTCTTTCACTGGTGATTATCCTTGTCTTGAAGTCTACTTTGTTATTAACATAGCTGCACCTACTTTATTCTGATTAGCATTTGTGTAGCATGTATCTTTCAACCTGTGTCTACTTATATTTAATGTGTAACTCTTATAAAATGTATTTGACTTATTAAAAAATACAAATGATCTTCTATTGGAGTGTCTAGTTCATTTACAGTTACTCTAATTACTCATATGGTTGGTTTAACCATTTTGTTCCTATTTTCTATTTGTCCCATCTGTTCTTTGTTTCTTGTTTCATGCTTTCTCTTGAATTAATCAAGCTCATTCTGGTGTTCCATTTTGTCCCTTTTATTTGCTTTTTAGCTATACTTCTTGGCAGATAGTTAATTTAGTGCCTGTTCAAGGGGTTATAGTATGAAGCCTTGCTGCTGCTGCTGCTGCTAAGTCGCTTCAGTCGTGTCCGACTCTGTGCAACCCCATAGACGGCAGCCCACCAGGCTCCCCTGTCCCTGGGATTCTCCAGGCAAGAACACTGGAGTGGGTTGCCATTCTCCAATGCATGAAAGTGAAAAGTGCAAATGAAGTTGCTCAGTCGTGTCTGACTCTTCGAGACCCCATGGACTGCAGCCTACCAGGCTCCCCAATCCATGGGATTTTCCAGGCAAGAGTACTGGAGTGGGGTGCCATTGCCTTCTCCGAGTATGAAGCCTTAAGTTATGACAATTGATCTTGAATTCAGTCATACCACTATACAAACAATATAAGAATCTTACAATTGTATTTAACTTTGTTTCTTATTTAGTGCTATTTTGGTTGTATATTTTACTTATATATTTGTTATAAACCCCTCCATACATTGTTACTGCTTTTACTTTAAATAGTCGTTAGTTTTCCAAAATCTTTCACTTTTGAAATAGTTACAGACTCACAGGAAGTTGCAGAAGTAGTAGAATCCTGTGTATCCTTGACCCATATTCCTTCAGCGGTGACACATTACCTATATGTGATATAGACACCAGGAAATTGATACTGGTACCGTACTGTTAACTTTGCCTAGTTCAGATTTTACCAGTTTTCAATAATGAGTTTGTATGTATGTGTATGTATGTTTCTATGCCGTTTTACCATACATATAGATTTGTGTTACTATATAATCAAGGTATAAAGCTGCTCCATCAATACCGAGGAATTCCCTTCTGCTACCCCTTTCGTAGTCATGCTCCCCCTCTCCATTCTCTGTTGTCTGGCAACCAGTAATTTGTTCTCCATTTCTGTAGTATTGACATTTTAAGAATGTTGTATAAATGGGGTCATACAGTATGTAATCTTTTTCGTTTGGCTTTTTCCACTCAGAAGAATGCCTCTGAGAGCCATACAATATGCATCATATATCAGTAGTCTACTCCTTTTTATTGCTGAGTAGTATTTCATTTCACCATAGTTTGTTTCTCTATGTACACACTGAAGGACTTTTGGGCTGTTTCCATATTTTGGCTATTTTGAATAAAACTGTTATGAACATTCGTATACAGGTTTTTGTGTGGGCATAAATTTTCATTTCTCTGGAGTAAATGTCCAAGTGTGTGAGTACTGGGTCAAATAATAAGAATATATTCAGTTTTATAAGAAATTGCCAAACTGTTTTCCAGATTGGTTGTCCCATTTCACATTCCCACTAGCCTTGTATGAGACATTCAGTTTCTTCACAACCTCACAGCACTTATTATTTTTATTTTAGTCATCCTAATAGATTTGTCATGATGTTTCATTGTGGTTTTAATTTGCATTGCTCTAATGGCTAATGATGTTAAACAACTTTTTAATGTTTGTTTTCCATCCATAAATCTTTTCAGTGAAATTTTTGTTAATGTCTCTTGCTCATTTTTCTCATTGGATTGTTTACTTTACTACTGTTGGGTTTGTGAATTTTTTGTATGTTCTAGATACAAGTCCTTACATAGTTTGCAAATATTTCCTTCCAGTCTGGGTCTTGCCTTGTCATCCTCTTGTAGCTCAGTTGGTAGAGAATCCATCTGCAATGCAGGAGACCCTGGTTCAATTCCTGGCTCGGGAAGATCTCCTGGAGTAGGGGGATAGGCTATTCACTCTAGTATTCTTGGGTTTCCCTTGTGGCTCAGCTTGTAAAGAATCCACCTGCAATGTGGGAGACCTGGGTTTGATCCCTGGGTTGGGAAGATCCTCTGGAGAAGGGAAGACTACCCACTCCAGTATACCGACCTAGAGAATTCCATGGACTGTATGGTTCACGGGGTCGCAAAGAGTCAGAAACGACTGAGCAACTTTCACTTTTCATGGTCTTTTATAGAGCAAAAAAGTTTTTAATTTTGATGAAGTTTAATTTATTAATTTGTTCTTTTAGGAATTATACTTTTGATGTCATGACTAATCACTAGTGATGCTGAATTTAGCACTAGATTCCAAAGAGTTTCTCCTATGTTTTCTTCCAAAAATCTTACAGTTTTACCTTTAAACCTATGGCTCATTATCAATAATTAGGTGTGAGGTTTTGATCAAGGTTTTTTGTTTTGTTTTGCCATTTGCTCCAGCACCATTTGCTGTCTAGACTATCCTTTCTCCATTGAATTGCATTTCGACTTGGGTCAGAAAATGATGGGCATGTTTGTACAAGTCTATTTCTGGGTTCTTTCTTCTGTGTCATCAATCTTTGTGTTCATTCCTCCAGCAGTACCACACTGTCTTCGTTACTGTAGCCATATAGTAAGTTTAAAAATTCCTCCCAGTGTATTCTTCTTGTCAAAACTGTTCTGGTTTTTCTAGGTCCTTTCCTTGTCCATATACATTTTAGAATAAGATTGTCTTCCTTTGTTTTTAAAAGAGAAACACTTAAAATAGTCTTTTATGTTTACCATATCTTTACCATTTCCAGGACTACTTCTTACAGGTCTAGGTCTTTATAGGATCATTTGCTTTTAGCATTTTTTTTTTTTTTTACAGTGTAGTTCTGTTGGGATAAATTTTAGTTTTGTCTGAAAATGTCTGTGGGTTTCCCAGGTGGCTCAGTGGTAAAGAATCTGGCTGCTAATGCAGGAGATGCAAGTTCAGTCCCTGAGTTGGGTAGATCCTCTGGAGGAGGAAGTGCCAACCCACTCCAGAATTCTTGCCTGGAAAATCCCATGGACAGAGGAGCCTGATGGGATACAGTTCATGGACTTACAAAGAGCTGGACATGACTTAGTGACTGAGCACACGCAGACACACAAATGTCTCTGATTTCTTTTCATTTTTGAAGGATATTTGAACTGGGTATAGTGTTCTAAATCAACTAATATTTTCTCTTAGCACTTTGACGATGTTCTACTGCCTGGTGGTTTCATAGCTTCTGATGAGAAGTTAGTCGTTATTGATATTGTTCCCCTGAATGTAATACGCCCCCCTCCCCACACTGACTGTTTTAAGACGTTTCTCTTTCTCTTTGGTTTTCTGAAGTTTGACTGTAATGTGCCTCATCCTGTTTGGGATTCATTTAGATTCTCATATGTAGATTGTCATATTTCATTCATTTTTGAAAAATTTCATTTACTATCTCTAAATGTATTTCCTCCCCATTCTTTTTCTGGGCCTCCATACATATATATTGGACTGATAGTGTCCCCAGATGTTCTTGCTTCTTATAATTATTATTGTCTCTATGTAGTTCATTTTGGATCCTTTGTATTGACCTATCTTTGGTTTCACTGGTCAGTTCTTCTTCTGTGTCCAGTCTTCAGCTAAACTCTCCAATGAATTCTTTATCAAGATATTGGATTTTCAAATTCTATAAAGAATTATTTGGTTCTTGTTAAGAGTTTCTCTTTCTCTTTTGGAATTTGCCATCTGTTCACCTATCTTATATATTTTTCTCTTAATTTGTTAACATTTTATAGTAGTTATTTTTAAGATCCTTATTTGGTAATATGAGTATCTGAGTCATTCATTTGTCTGCTTACTGTTTTCCCTCTTGATTATGGATCACATTTTCTAGTAATTTTTTCTGAATGCTGAACGTTGTAAATGAGCCATTGTAAAGACTCTGGGCTGTATTGTCTTTACCTGAAGATTGTTAAGTTTTATTCTGTCAAGCAGTTAAATTACTTGCAGAGTCAGATATTCTTGATCTTATAGCTGCTTGGTGTTAGAAAAATATATATCTATTCTTATTTTGGGAAAGAGTAGAGTAATTCCTCAGGACCAAGAAAGAATGCCTGTTTTAGGGTCTAAGAGCTCATATGGATGTAGTTGAAAAATGATGTAGACACAGGTTTCCGTGAATTTATTGAAAGAGAATCTCTTAAGATTCTAGTCTAATTCCAGTCATTTTAGGTATCAATATTCTGGTTAGAGGTCTGAAATCTTGACCTGTTCTGAAACACATCTCATTAGTCACTTCAAGTGATTCTCAACATAATTCTTAAATCTTTGTATCACAGGTCCTTATTACACATAAGAAAAGCTTGTATTACAAGCTATCTCATATAACAAATGAGAAAAGCTTGCAAATAAGTTATCCACAAAGATGTTTGTTGCACCATTATTTATAATACCAATAAAAGGGAAAATAACCCAAATGACTGTCAGACATGATCAATTAAATGATTTAACCATAAATTCTATACCACAGAATGCTGTACAAATAATATATCTAGATTTAAGGGCAAAGGAAATGTGTCCATTCTATATTACATGAGAAAAGTTTACTAAACAGAGTATGTAATATGATCCATTGCCCATTAACAAAATATTGGAATGTATAGAAAAAAGTATGCATATATACACATAGTTTTAATTTTTAATTTTATTGTTTAAGTTAATTTATTTTAATTGGAGGATAATTACAATATTGTGATGTTTTGTCATATATCGACATGAATCAGCCATGGGTGCACATGTGTCCCCCCATCCTGAACACCCTTCCCACCTCCCTCCCCACCCCATCCCTCTGGGTTGTCCCATAGCACCAGCTTTGAGTGCCCTGCTTCATGCATCAAACTTGCACTGATCATCTATTTTACATATGGTAATATACATGTTGGAGAAGGCAATGGCACCCCACTCCAGTACTCTTGCCTGGAAAATCCCATGGACGGAGAAGCCTGGTAGGCTGCAACCATGGGGTCGAGAAGAGTCGGACACACCTGAGCAACTTGACTTTCACTTTTCACTTTCATGCATTGGAGAAGGAAATGGCAACCCACTCCAGTGTTCTTGCCTGGAGAATCCCAGGGACGGGGGAGCCTGGTGGGCTGCCACACGACTGAAGCGACTTAGCAGCAGCAATATACATGTTTCAATGCTGTTCTCTCAAATCATCCCACCCTTGCCTTCTCCCACAAAGTCCAAAAGTCTGTTCTTTACATCTGTGTCTTTTTTGCTGCCTTACATATAGGATTGTCATTACCATTTTTCTAAATTACATACATATGCATTAATACACTATTGGTCTTTCTCTTTCTGACTTACTTCACTCTGTATTTCATCCACCTCATTGGAACTGACTCAAATGTGTTCTCTTTTATAGTTGAGTAATATTCCATTGTGTATATGTAGCACTACTTCCTTATCCATTCGTCTACCGATGGACGTCTAGGTTGCTTCCATGTCCTGGCTATTGTAAACAGTGCTGCAATGAACATTGGGGTACGTGTGTCTCTTTCAGTTCTGGTTTCCTCAGTGTGTATGCCCAGCAGTGGGATTGCTGGGTCGTATGACAGTTCTATTTCCAGTTTTTTAAGGAATCTCCATGCTGTTCTCCATAGTGGCTGTACCAATTTGCATTCCCACTAACAGTATATACACATATTTTTAAGAAAACATTATCTTATTGTCTTATGTTGTTGTCATTCAGTCGCTAAGTTGTGTCTGACGTTTGTGACCCCGTGGTCTGCAGCATGCAAGGCTTTCCTGTCCTTCATTATCTCCCAGAGTTTGCTCAAATTCAGGTCCGTTGAGTTGATGATGCCATCCAGCCATCTCATCCTCTGTTTCCCCCTTCTCCTGCCCTCAATCTTTCACAGCATTAGGGTCTTTTCAAATGAGTCAACTCTTTGTAACAGGTGGTCAAAGTATTGGAGCTTCAACTTCAGCATCGGTCTTTCCAATGAATATTCAGGACTGATTTCCTTTAGGATCAACTGGTTTGATTTCCTTTCTGTCCAAGGAACTCTCAGGAGTCTTCTCCTGCACCACAACTCGAAAGCATCAATTCTTTGTCACTCAGCCCTCTTTATGGTCCAAGTCTCACATCTGTACATGACTCCTGGAAAAACTATAGCTTTAACTATATGGAGCTTTGTTGGCAAAATGATGTTTCTGCTTTTTAATATGCTGTTTAGGTTCGTCATGGCTTTCCTTCCAAGGAGCAAGCATCGTTTAATTTCGTGGCTGCAGTCACCATCCGCAGTGATTTTAGAGCTGAAGAAAATAAAGACTGTCACTGTTTCCATTGTTTCCCCATCTATTTGCCATGAAGTGATGTGATCAGATGCCATGATCTTAGTTTTTGAATGTTAAGTTTTAAGCCAGCTTTTTCACACTCCTCTTTCACCATCATCAAGAGTCTCTTAATTCCTCTTTGCTTTCTGCCATTAGAATGGTATCATCTGTAAATCTGAGGTTATTGATATTTCTTCCGGCAATCTTGATTCCATCTTGTGCTTCATCCAGCCCAGCATTTCACATGATATAGTCTGCGTAGAAATTAAATAAACAGAGTGACAATATACAGCCTTGACGTACTCCTTTCCCAATTTTGAACCAGCCAGTTATTCCATGTCTGGTTCTAACTGTTGCTTCTTGACCTGTATACAGGTTTCTCAGGAGACAGGAAAGGTGATCTGGTATTCCAGTTTCTTTAAGAATTTTCCACATGACCAAAGGCTTTAGTGTAGTCAATGAAGCAGAAGTACATGTTTTTCTGGAACTCTCTTGCCTTTTCGATGATCCAATGGATGCGGGCAATTTGGTCTCTGATTCCTCTGCCTTTTCTAAATCCAGCTTGTACGTATGTAAGTTCTCAGTTCATGTACTGCTGAAGCTTAGCTTGAAGGATTTTGAGCATTACTTTGCTAGCATGTGAGATGAGTGCAATTGTACAATAGTTTGAACATTCTTTGGCATTGCCTTTTTGGGGGATTGGAATGAAAACTCGGAGAGGCAATGGCACCCCACTCCAGTACTCTTGCCTGGAAAACCCCATGGACGGAGGAGCCTGGTAGGCTGCAGTCCATGGGGTCGCGAAGAGTCAGACACGACTGATCGACTTCACTTTCACTTTTCATTTTCCTGCATTGGAGAAGGAAATGGCAACCCACTCCAGTGTTCTTGCCTGGAGAATCCCAGGGACGGAGGAGCCTGGTGGACTGCCGTCTATGGGGTCGCACAGAGTCAGACACGACTGAAGCGACTTAGCAGCAGCAGCAGCAGCAGGAAAGAAAACTGACCTTTTCCAGTCCTGTGGCCATTGCTGAGTTTTCCAAATTTTCTGGCATATTGAGTGCAGCACGTTTACAGCATCATCTTTTAGGATTTGAAATAGCTCAGCCAGAATTCCGTGACCTCCACTAGCTTTGTTGTAGTAATGCTTCCTAAGGTCCACTTGACTTCACACTCCAGGATGTCTGGCTCTATTTAAAATTTTTAACTTTAAATTGTTAATATTTTCATTGAGGATCCCCAAGACCATACATTGTTTAATGATTCATTAATAGGATTCACAGAGCTCAGAAAAGCAGTTATATTCATGGTTACAGTTTATTACAGCAAAAGGATACATATTAAAGTCAGCAAAGCAAAAAAGTGCACAGGATGGAGTCCAGGAAAAACCAGGACAAGCTTCCAATTCTCACCCAGTGAAGTCACAAAGAAAGTGCTTAATTCTGCCAGAAACAAGATGTGACAATGCATGTGCAGTGTTACCAACCAGGGAAGCTCAGAACTGGGTAAGATCACTGAGTCTTGGTGTCGTGGGACACCAAGGCCCTGGGACACATAGGTATGCAGACCCCACATCCCATAATCACACTGTTAGCATAAATGATCTGGTATGGCCCAAGGCTTTAGCCATATAAAGACACTCTTATCAGGCAGGCTACTCCAGAGGCTCAACAGACAAACTCTAAGAACTGGGCCAAAGGCAAGTCCTGAAGAACTTGAGAATATGTGGATTTGAGCAGCCCAAGTCTGCTGACTCCTTTTAAAAGATAATTAATTAATTACTTTGGCTGTGCTGGGATCTTTAGTTGCAGCATGTGGACTCAGCTGTGGCATGTGGAATCTAGTTCTTTGCCCAGGGATTGAACTTGGGCCCTCTGCATTGGGATCTCAGAGTCTTAGCAGTTGGATCACCAGAAAAGTCCCCTGCTGAGTTAACTCATTATTGCATGATACTTATCTCGTTTTCAGTGTTTTGCAATAACCACACATTGCTTTTATCTTCACAAAGTAATTAATTCCATTCTGCAGAAAAGGAAATGCATCAGAAATGTTTGCTCCTGGCCTTCTAATATTGTTTGATGTCACCAAATTCAAACTCATCTGTAACAACCTTTTCAGCTGCCCAAAGTGGCATCTCAATAACTATAGATGAAACATATCATTATAAATAACTTTCCTTGCCAAGAATGATCCGAACTTTACAAATAGTCTCATGAATTTATGCCAGAGAAGACTAGGAGCCAACTCTCTTACTTCATTTAGAAGAAAACCTTATTCCACGGCACCAAATGCTTGGAAAATCACAAACAGCTACATAGGAAGGTGATTGAAAGAAGTATTTGTCTCCCTAGCTACTGGAAACTCATAATTTATAACCATTTAGTTTTGGTGACTGTGTTGTGAATTTAGGGATCAAGGATTTCAGAAGCCTGGCTCACTGAGACTTCATTTGCAGACCATTTTGATCATGGACTCAGATTGGTCATGAGCAAAAATACTCTCTCATCCTTTTCAGTCATTGCCATGTTTTCCTGGCTAGCAAAGAATAGAATAGATGCTTACTGGAGGCAAAATTCTGTGCCAAGCACTTAGCTTACATTCAGCCTTCACAACAACTTTGTAGACTATATGTTAATCATCCCCACTTTATAGAGAAGGAAACTGAGAATCTGTACAAGTCTCAGGACAAGGACAATGGGACAAAAATGAAAGAGAGTTCTTTTTGTTATGATATTCGTTGAAGAAATACCAGTAAAGTCACACATTTCAAAATTCTCACAACCCAGCAGGAGTGGCCACAGCATTTGGAAACTACCTCTTATATCCAACTGTCATGTTTCACCATCACGGAAAGGACAGAAGTATATCAATATTTTAGGATAAAATTTTTTCTATCTCAAATAGAGAAAAATGGCATAATCTAAAGAAAAGTCTTAAAAAAGAGAGAATAGTACTAAGAAATATTCTCTTAGTGCTTGACAAAGTGTGAAGTTGCCAGTGCTTCCTTAACATTTTGAATTTAAATCTGATTGTGAGCTAAGTTTCAAGGGGGTGACAAATTCTGAACAAGTCGATTGAAACTCAGTAAACAGTTGCTCCATCCTACTCCTCAGCAGTTAATTATAGCAAGAACCCTGCTTCCAGGGAAGTGTTGTTATAATAAATTATAATTAGTGGTTTGAAGCAGATACTTTTCCCTTAAAAAAAAAATGTATGTACCAGAGTTAAGAACTTTGTTGGCACCGTACCTATTGAGTTAGAAAAGAGTTATGGGAGAAAATTGGTTATTCTTTTGGCAGCCAAGAAAACCTGTCAGTCAAGACTCTGAGTCAAGAGCTCCAAATATTCAAAAAGGAGAGAATGAACCTGGTAGAATGTTCAGGTGTGGAAAGGCCCTGGGTGCCTTGGCAAATGTTCTGCCTTGCTTAATACCGAACGCTAATTGATGATCTCTGCTGATTGCTGTTGGTTTTAAAGCTGCCTTCAGATTAGGCTTTCTCTGCTGCAGAAAATGTGGCAGTTAAAAAGTGCTTTAATATCACCGAGAATGGGCCCAGGAGCACCATAGATGGCTCCGTGAGCTCCAAAATAATGACAGATACGGGGCCGTGGAAAGAGCTCAAGGTGGGTAAATGGCTCCGCACACCAAGTTTTAAACAAAGGCTCAGAGCTCAGCAGAGGATAATTTGACAGCCAAGAGCTTCCTCCACGAGGCTCCTCTCTTACCTCCACGCAGGCCACCTTTTCTCCCTTCCTCTTGCCTTTCTTTCCCTTTGCTCTTGGAACTTCCTTCCACTGCTCTCCGGGAGCCCTGGGTTCTACTGTCACTGATGGAAACTTTCTGCAATGCCATCCCCGCAAAGAGCTTGGCCAAATCCGTTTATTTCTAGAGTGATGGGAAATAGGAGTAACCCAAGGGTGGGTAGGGGCTGGGTATTTTGTTGGCTCCCCGCTTCTCTCCCATTCTGTGCCCTCAAAGCACGGCTTCTGACCACTTCTATAGGGTGTATCAGCTGTTGTTGTTACAGCGACTTAGCAGTCACTAAGTTGTGTCCAACTCTTTGCAGCCCCTTGGACTGCAGCACGTGCGTCAGGCCTCTTGGTCGCTCACGATCTCCTGGAGTTTGCCCAAGTTCATGTCCATTGAGTTGATGATGCCATCCAACCATCTCATTCATTCTCTGTCTCTTCCTTCTCCTCCTGCCTTCAATCTTTCCCAGCATCAGAGTCCTTTCCTGTGAGTTTGCTCTTTCCACCAGGTGGCCAAAGTATTGGAGCTTCAGCGTCAGTCTTTCCAATGAATATTCAGTGTTGATTTCCTTTAGGATTGACTGATGTGATCTCCTTGCTGTTCAAGGGACTCTCAAGAGTCTTCTCCAGCTCCGTAGTTTCAAAATATCAATTCTTTGACACTCAGCCTTCTTTATGGTCCAACTCTTACATCCATACATGACTACTGGAAAAATCGTAGCTTTGACCTTGTCAGCAAAGTGATGTTTCTGGTTTTTAATGCACTGTCTAAGTTTGTCATATCTTTTCCTCCAAGGAACAAGCATCTTTTAATTTTGTGGCTACAGTCGCCATTTCAACAGTGCGTGAACTGTGAAGAGAATTCCAGAAAAACATCTATTTCTGCTTCATTGACTATGCTAAAGCCTTTGATTGTGTGGATCACAACAAACTGGAAAATTCTTAAAGAAATTGGAATACCAGATAACCTTTCCTGTCTCCTAAGAAACCAGTATAGAGGTCAAGAAGCAACAGTTACAACCAAACATGGAATAACCGGCTGGTTCCAAATAGGGAAAGGAGTATGTCAGGCTGTATATTGTCACCCTGCTTATTTAACTTATATGCAGAGTACATCATGAGAAACGCTGGGCTGGAAGAAGCATAAGCTGGAATCAGGATTGCGGGGAGAAATATCAATAACTTCAGATATGCAGATGACAGCACTCTTATGGCAGAAATTGAAGAACTAAAGAGCCTCTTGATGAAAGTGAAAGGAGAGTGAAAAAGTTGGCTTAAAGCTCAACATTCAGAAAGCTAAGATCATGGCATCTGGTCCCATCACTTCATGGCATATAGATGGAGAGACAGTGGAAACAGTGGCAGACTTTATTTTGGGGGGCTCTAAAATCACTGCAAATGGTGATTACAGCCATGAAATTAAAAGATGCTTGCCCCTTGGAAGAAAAGTTATGGCCAACCTAGATAGCATATTAAAAAGCAGAGACATTACTTTGCCAATAAAGGTCTGTCTAGTCAAAACTGTGGTTTTTCCAGTAGTCATGTATGGATGTGAGAGTTGGACTATAAAGAAAGCTGAGCACCAAAGAATTGATGCTTTTGAACTGTGGTGTTGGAAAAGACTCTTGAGAGTCCCTTGGACAGCAAAAAGATCAACCAGTCAATCCTGAAGGAAATCAGTCCCGAATATTCATTGGAAGGACTGATGCTGAAGCTAAATCTCCAATACTTTGGCCGCCTGATGGGAAGAGTTGACTCATTGGAAAAAACCCTAATGCTGGGAAAGATTGAAGGCGGTAGGAGAAGGGGATGACAGAGGATGAGATGGTTGGATGGCATCACCGTCTCAATGGGCATGAGTTTGAATAAATTCCAGGAGTTGGTGATGGACAGGGAGGCCTGGCATGCTGCAGTTCTTGGGGTTGCAAAGAGTCGGACATGACTGAGTGACTGAACTGAACAGTCACCATCTGCAGTGATTTTGGATCCCAAGAAAATAAAATCTGCCACTGTTTCCATTTTTTTGGCTCCATCCTTCCCTCCCATTCTGTGCCCTCAAAGTCTGACTTCCGATGACTTCTATAGGCTGTGTCTGCTGGGTGTTATCTTATTGCTTGGCTTCTGATGATATTGGTTAGTGGGTGGCACCAGCAGCAGATTAGAGGATGAGAAGGGAATGTGGTGGAGATATTTACTCTCTGTCCCTGCCACAGCCCAGCAGCTCGGCTCCCATCAAGCAGACCCTCTGCCATGGCTGCAGCTCTCACTGGGTTCTGTTAACAGCCCCCGCCCCTTGCCCTTTGAGGCTTGAGGATTTAATGCGTCTCCTCTATGTCCCTTGGTTCTTCTCTGTGCGTCTCAGTTCCCTTAACTCTCCTGACTGTAAATAGTCCCTTCTTTAAATTCTCTTCATTTGGAGCAGCCATCAGCTGACAGGACCCTGACTCATGCCTGCACAACTTAGGGCCTTGCCGCAGACATGATTAAGGCAAGCATCAGGTACCTTACCTAGTGGGAGGCTCAGTGGTTGCCTGACCCTCCCACAGCCAGGTGCTGCCTCCCGCTGCCATGCTTAGGTTCCAGCGAGCCTTTCGTCCTGTAGCCTTCCCAGGTTCCAGCTTACATATGTTATGGGGCCATGATCTTGGAAAGGTCGAAAGGAACAAACAATGGGGATAAAGAGAATCTTGCTACAGCCCTGTTTCTTTCTTAGTCTGCTAAACTTCTGGACTGTGTTACCCACCAGACCTTGGTTTTCTTGCCTCCTTTTCAATCCCTGTCTCTGTTCCATTTATTACCTTCAGAATTGCTCTACCGAAACTCATTTTTTTTAAAGTCACCAAGTTCCAGGTCACAAAGTCCAGGTAACACAGTCTCCTTAAGGCTTGTCTTTACTCTCCGTCCCTAAACTCTGGATACATTGTGTACTGAATTCCTGATCCCTGGCTTTGTGTGTGTGTGCGCGGATGAGGATGTGCATATGTGTTGTGGAAGTAAAGGTGTGTGTATTTCTGTATTGTTCTATATCATCTAGTGGTCCATGGCCTCTCTGCTCAATTTTGACTGACTTTGGGGGCACAATGAGGCCCCAGTACTGTTCCTTATATATAATAGGACCTTATGAAACGTTGGATCCTGGGGGGCTATGGTCCATAGGGTCCTGAAGAGTCAGACATGACTGAGCGACTACATATGCATGCACACAATGAAATGTTAGTTGACCTCTGTGTCAGGCAGAATAATGCCCCCCCAAAGATGTGCACTTTCTCACCCCAGGAAGCTGTGACTATGCTCTGTTGTATGGCAAGGATAATAAGGTTGATGGAATTAAGGCTGCTAATTTGCTGACCTTAAAATGGGAGAGTATTATGAATTATCCTAGTGGGCCTAATATAATCACAAACGTGCTTAAAAGTGGGAGAGAGTGGCAGAAGGTGAGAGTGATGTGATGTAAGAAGGATTCAACCTCCTTTACTGACTTTGAAAGTGAAGGAAGGGGGCACAAGCCAGTGAGTGAGGGTAACTTCCAGAAGCTGGAAAGAACAAGGAAATGGATTCCCCTCTAAAGTCTTCAGAAAGGAATATAGTCCTGCTGACACCTTGATTTTGACCCACTGAGAGCTGTGTTAGACTTCAAATTCTCATAATTGTAAAATAATACATTTGGGGACCTCCCTGGGGGTCCAGTGGCTAAAAGTCTGAGCTTCCCATACAGGGAGCCTGGATCCAATCCCTGGTCAGGGATCTAGATCCCACAGGCCACAACTAAAGACCCTGCAGGCCTCAACTAAAACCTGGAGCAGCTAAATAAATAAATAAAAATTTTATTTTTAAAAAGAAGATAATACATTTGTATTGTTTTAAGCCACTAAAACTGTGATAATTTGTTACAGCAAAAACAGAAAATAATACAAGCTCCATGCAGAACTATGCACAGGACAGGAACTGGCAACAAGGACCAGAATGAACCAATCATGGGCTTGAGTCAGGGTGGGCTGTCACGTGTGCAGCGGCGGGACTCAGCTCAGCCTGGGGTTTTGGCCAGAAATGCAATGGGTTGGGGGTCCTTAGACACTCACAGGGCAGGAGTTTAAGTCCCTCACCCAAACTTTCGTCAGCCTGAAGGGAGCGTCATGGTGGGTGAAATGTGGTTGTATGTCCATGCGTGGGGCCTGGGTGAGTGTATGGGGTGGATATGCTGAGAGGGCTCTTCCTTGGAAAGACTCCCACACCCATCGTACCTGTAAGGACACCTGCCTCGCTAGCCTCATGGGACATATCACCCCTCGTCACAGGCCTCTCCTCTGCTAAGGCACAATGGGTGTATAGCTTAAAGCCACCACTTTACATACTCTCCATGACTCTGGTGTGATATTGATAGCTTCAGTGAATGATGCTGGACTTGTGATCTCCAAAGAAGATTTAGCTTCGGGGCCAGGGATCAGGCTTGATCACTACTGAAGAGCTTTTGTGTAGCAGTTTTATTAAAGTGTGAAAAGAGACAGAGAAAGCTTCTGACACAGACATCAGAAGGGGGACGGAGAGTGCCCCCCTTGCTAGTTTTAGCAAGCTGCTTTATGTCTGTTAGAAAGCTATTAATCAGATAAGAGAGACACCTCGAGACTGCGAGGTTTCACCAGGCCCCTCTCCCACAATATGCATTTTTGAGATAGGATGGCATGAGGTGTGTCATAAACAATCATAAAATAATTGATATGAATACTGGTTTGTTGAGCTATTATAACCCCAAGGTTTGAGAAAAGAAAAAAAGTTAGTCTTAGATGGAACCATTTTGAAGAAAGGCAAATTCCAAAGCAAATGCATAGTTTTATTAACATAGTTTAAGAAAAAAATATTTCAGTAGAGAGTTTGTTCCCTCCTGCCTGTTTAAGGGAGAGATAAAAAAATGTCTGTCACTTGCAGCCTATTTTCTGTTTGGAAACCCCTGGCCTTCCTGCCTGTTACCCTCTCATTATGATGTAGGGAAAGGAACTGGGCCACAGACACTCTTTCCCAATAACCTGAGCTAAAAAAAAAAAACCAGGGTTTGGGTAGGGGGCCATGGAGGAGGTGAGGCCATGACAGGCTTCACCGTGCAAGCCAAAGAGGGAGTTGCGGGTGGGGATGGTGGGTAATGGATGGAGGGAAGAGGAGAGACTGAGGCCCACAGGGGAGTAGCAGAGAACACAGCTCCTCTGCTTCCTCAGGACCTGACGGCTCCCACCTCTATTGCCTGCGATGCCCAGATGTGCCTCAGTGTTTGCTCTAAAGTTCCTGTAGGAAAACTATATGCCAGCTATACTCTAAATAGCCTGTGCTTTAACAGACCAGTATTGTGTAGCTGTTGGAGCTTTACAATAAAAGCAAGTCTGAGATGGTTGGATGGCATCACCAATTCAATGAACATGAGTTTGAGCAAACTCCTGGAGATGGTGAAGGACAGAGGAGCCTGGCATGCTGCAGTCCATGGGGTCACAAAGAGTTGGACATGACTGAGTGTCTAAGCAACAACCACTAAAGTATGTGTGGGCCCCTAAAGTTGACAGCATACCGTATTTGGGACCTAGAGACCAATAGCAGCCATAAGATGTTTGGAGACAGAATAGAGGAAGTGGAGGAGGAATGGGGAAGAAGTTCCCCTACTCTGATCCCTTTTACAACCTTTTGTCCACAGTTTCCAGAATGAGAACTGGGTGTCCTCTGTCCTTACCCCTTGGATTTAGTAGTTCCACAAAGTCTGATGTCTGAAGGACATGGTATAATGTCATGGGGTTATGCCTGCCTGGGTCTGAATTCCAAATCTTTAAACCATGAGATGTGGAATCTCGAGCCAAGCTACTTAGCTTCTAGCATAATTTTAATTTCTTCATTTGTAAATGGGCAAAAGAATAGCATCTATCCATAGTGTTGCTGTGAATGAAAAATGGATTAATCCATATAAATGATTGGTCACAGCAGTTGCTATATAGAATGTGATCAGTGTCATAGGTTGATTTGTGTCCCCCAAAGATATATGTAAGTCCTAACCCTCAGTACCTGTGAGGGTGACCTTATGGGGAAATAGGGTCTTTGCAAATGTTCAGAATCTTAAAGGAAGACCATCCTGGATTTAGAGTGGACTCGATGTCCAATGACCAGTGTCCTCAGAAGAGAAAGGAAAAGGAGATGAGGGACAAAAACATAAGACTTTAGAGATACGGGGAAGAAGGTCACATGAAGAAGGCAGAGATTGAACTGATGTGGCCTCAGCCGGAGTCTGCCAGAGGCCGTCAGAAGCTGGAAGAGACAAGGACGGATTTTCCTCGAGAGCCTTTGCGACCCTGTGACCCTGCTGTTATTTACCTTGACTTTGGACTTCTTACGTCCGTAACTAAGGGAATGAATTTCTGTTGTTTTGAGCTACCTGGTTTGCGGTAATTTGTTACAGCAACCCTAGGAAAGTAATGCAATCAGTGTGTTTTCTTTTGCTGTTTTAAAGGGCAGCCGTGTCTGCACAGTGGATGAAGGATAGTGGTATTCACTTGCAGTTGGTAGCAGTGTCTTGATTTCCTGACGCCCTGTGTTCATTTACAAGAGAAGGATGACAGGCAGGATGGACAAATTCACAGAGTTGGTCTTCCTTCTTTTTTATTGTTAATATATATATTTTTTCTAGCTTTATTGAGATATAATTGACACATCACTTGCAGAAGTTTAAGGTATACAGAATAATGGTTTGACTTACATGTATTGTGAAATGATGACCTAAATAAATTTAGTTAGCATCCGTCATCTCATAAAGATACAATAAAAAGAGAAAGCACATAAAATTTTTTTCCTTGTGTTGAAATCTCCAGGGATTTATTTTCTTAACTTTTGTATATATCACAGCAGTGTTAACTGTGTCATCATGCTATACATTATTTGTCTGTATTTATTTATCTAGTAATTGGAGGTTTATCTTACTTTGATTCTTGTCTTAATTTGATTCCTTGAAGAAGGAAAATACCATAGAAAGTATTTTGACAATGGTAGAGTAGGTTGTGGAGGAGGAAATGGCAACCCACTCTAGTATTCTTGCCTGGAGAATCCCATGGACAGAGGAGCCTGGTGGGCTACAGTCCCTGGGGTCGCAGAGTCAGACAGGACTGAGCGACTGAGCATGCACAGAGTAGGTTGATGCACCCAGCACTTCCTCTGAGGCCAAACTAGAAGACTGGACAGAATAGCAGAGACATTTATTTGAAGGTAGAACCTGGAGCTCAGTAGACTAACTAACTAGAAGGAATAAAAAGGGAATTCAGATTCTGTCAGGAAAAAGATTCTGCTAAACTCCAAGACTTTGGCATTAACTACATCCTGGGAGTAAGAATAAAAAAGAAATAGATCAGTCAGCACATCAGCTGAAACCATGTCAAGTTCTCTTAATCTCTTTTTGGATTAAGATGATCTGGAATTGAGAGCGCCTCTTAACTCCCTACCAGGAGCAAAAGTAAATCCTCTTTAAGCACATGTCTAGTGCTTAAAAATAATTACTAGGATACAAGAAATAAGACGATATGACCAAAAATAAAAGAAGCAATGGACAGTAGAAACAGGCCCACAGGAGATTCAGATAGTTAATAGATCAGATCTGGGATTTAAAATAACTCTTCAAGGGGTTAGAAGATGATATTGAGAATTCTAGGTAACCCAAGAAAAATGGCAGGTGCATAAATCCAAATCACTGCATATATCCTCCAAAAAAGTATGCAGATCAATAAGAACAAGTAAAACCGCATGTAACAGATACTTTTAGGAAGTAAGCAGTGGACAGAAAAACAACAAACTTCAAATAATCTGTCAGTATAAAAATCAACCCTAAATTCTGCCAGAGCCATCTCCCTAGGTTGTACCACAATCCTCTGTGGGAAGTGGTTTGGGAGAATATTTAATAATGGGTCATTGAAGACAGGCAGAAAAATGATCAAGAAAATGAAAATAAGATACCAAAGATGTAAAGGGGATCATGGAGAAAGTGGTTGAAATAGAAGACAGGCAAAGCAAATCTGATGTTCAAACTGTAATCCAAGATAATATTTTAGGGGAAAAAAAGCCTGAATCTACATGTTGATAAATCCCACTGGGGACTTGGAAAATTCACCCAGAATGGTAGATTCCAAGAAATAACAGTGAACTATCAGACTTCAAAGATAAAAAAAATAAATCCTCAGTGTCTCGAAGCAAAAAGACTTTCAAGGGCAAGAGAGTTAGACTAGCATCAGACTTCTCAAGAGCAACATACAAAGCAAAGCAAAAAAAGGAAGGCACTTATAAGAAATTCAAGGAAAGAAAAATATTAACCAAAATTTTTATATCTTGCCAAGCTTTCTTTTAAGTATCAAGGTTATAGAAGAAGAGTTTAAAATGTTCAAGAACTCAGAGAATTCTATGTTCAACGAACCCTTGCTGAATAAGAATGAGCTATAAAGGGATCAGTGGCAACTCACTCTACTATTCTGGCCTGGAAAATCCCATGGATGGAGAAGTTTGGCAGGCTACAGTCCATGGGGTTACAAAGAGTCAGACACAACTGAGTGACGGA
The DNA here is from genome assembly GCF_029378745.1 of Bos indicus. NCBI lineage: Eukaryota > Metazoa > Chordata > Mammalia > Artiodactyla > Bovidae > Bos > Bos indicus. The sequence goes on from NC_091783.1 coordinate 21,615,702, forward strand.
GCACATAAAGGGATCGAGTATATAAAGATGAAAACAAAACCATGCACTTATTAGAAGAAAGTACAGGTATTTATAACCTGGATATAGGGAAAGACTTTCTAACTATCACTTAAAATATAGTATAATAAAAGAAATGATTGATTCATTTAACTACATTTATGGATGTGAGAGTTGGACTGTGAAGAAAGCTGAGTGCCAAAGAATTGATGCTTTTGAACTGTGGTGTTGGAGAAGACTCTTGAGAGTCCCTTGGACTGTAAGGAAGTCCAAAAAGTCCATTCTGAAGGAGATCAGCCCTGCGTGTTCTTTGGAAGGAATGATGCTAAAGCTGAAACTCCAGTACTTTGGCCACCTCATGTGAAGAGTTGACTCATTGGAAAAGACTCTGATGCTGGGAGGGATACGGGACAGGAGGAGAAGGAGACGACAGAGGATGAGATGGCTGGATGGCATCACTGACTCGATGAACATGAGTCTGGGTGAACTCCGGGAGTTGGTGATGGACAGGGAGGCCTGGTGTGCTGCGATTCATGGGGTCGCAAAGAGTCTGACACGACTGAGTGACTGAACTGAACTGAACTGAAAAAGAAAAAACAAGCTTTGCATGGTATAAACACAAAAAAACCTATAAGTAAACAATGAGTTACAAAGTGGGAGAAAATATTTGCAACATTTATTACAGATAAAGAGTTAGTCAAAGAAGTCAATAGAAAAATAGACTAAACGTATAAACAGACAATTCACACACAAAAAACATATTCAAAATCACTCATAATTAGAGGAATGCAAAACTACTATGAGTCACTATTTTATTGGCAAATACTATCAGATTGGCAAAAATTAAAAAATATAAAAACATACTGCTTGTAATGATGTGGACAAAGAGGAACTCTTATACATTACTAGTGTGAGTGCAAAAGCATGCACCTTTATGAAGGGGAATTTTGCATATCTTACAAAACTACACATGAGTTTGCTTTGTATCCAGCAGTCTCACTCTGTAAATTTACCCTAAATATACACATTCAATAATTTGAAAATGTGTATGTAAAATACTATATATTTTAGCATTGTTTGTGATTATAAATGTTGGAAATAACTTGTATATCCATGTAGAGAAGATTGGTTGCATAAATATAGGACATCCACACAATGGAATAAAGTACAGCTGAGAGAAAGAGGGAGAGAAACAGAATATCTTCAAAGAAATGGGAGTCTGAATTGCCTCAGGATTTCCAAAGACAACTTGGATGCTTAACTCAGTAAAACCGAATTCTGAAAGAAAATAATACTAGATCTAATTTTATCTCTAGCCAAGCTAATATTTTAAGTTTTGAGAACAAAAATAGAGACATAGTTTAACATATAAGAAATACCCTTAGGCACTTCCCTGGTGGTACGGTAAATAAGAATCTGCTTGCCAATGCAGGGGACATGCGCTTGATCCCTGGTCTGGGAAGATTCTACATGCCATGGAGCACCTAGCCCATGCACCCCAACTACTGAGTCCATGCACCTAGATCTTGTGAAACAAGAGAAGCCACCACAGTGAGAAGCCCCAGCACCATAATGTAGAGTAGTCCCCACTCTCCGCAACTAGAGAAAGCCCACACACAGTAACCAAGACTCAGAACAGCCATATGTAAATAAAATTTGAAAAGAAATACCCTAAAACTATCTCAGAAAGAAATACTCAAGTTATTTTTTCAGCAAAATAAAGAAGTTTAAAAAAATCCAGAAGAGCCAGGAAATAGAAGCAAAGGAGCCAATGAAACTTTTTTTTTTCATTTAAAAAAAAAGTTAATGATGCATAGTTGACCTGCAATGTTGTGTTAATTTTTACTATACAGCGGCTGCTGCTGCTACTAAGTCGCTTCAGTCGTGTCGGACCCTGTGCGACCCCATAGATGCCAGCCCACTAGGTTCCCCACCCCGTCCCCGGGATTCTCCAGGCAAGAACACTGGAGTGGGTTGCCATTTCCTTCTCCAATGCATGAAAGAGAAAAGTGAAAGTGAAGTCGCTTGGTCGTGTCTGACTCCTAGCGACCCCATGGACTGCAGCCTACCAGGCTCCTCTGTCCATGGGATTTTCCAGGCAAGAGTACTGGAGCGGGGTGCCATTACTATACAGCAAAGTGATTCAACTATATGTAAATATATATATATATATATATATATATATGCACGTGCATTCTTTTCTATTCTGGTTTATCACAGGATATTGAATGTCCTATGCGGTAGGACCTTGCTGTTTATTTATCCTATATATACTAGTTTGCATCTGCTAATTTCAAGCTCTCAATCCTTCCCTCCCCTACTCCTCTCCCTCTTGGCAACCACAATTTTGTTCTGTATGTCTGTGAGTCTGTTTCTCTTTTGCAGATATTTGCTTGTATTTTAGATTCTACATGTAAGTGGTATCATATGTTATTTTTATTTCTCTGTCTAACTTCACTTTAGTATGATAATCTCTAGTTGAGTTACATCCATGTTGCAGATAGCATTATTTCATTCTTTTTTATGACTAATATTGCATTGTGTGTATGTATATATATATATACACACAGACACTACATCTTCTTTGTCCATTTAACTGTTGATAGACATTTCGGTTGCTTCCATACTTGGCTGTCATAAGTAGTGCTGCTGTGAAAATAGGGGGCTGCATGTATCTTTTTAAATTATAGTTTTGTCTAAGTATATGCCCAAGAGTGGGATTGCTGGATCATATGGCAACTCTATTTTTAGTTTTTGAAGAACTTCCATACTGTTTTCCACGGTGACTGCATCAATTTACATCGCAACCCACAGTGTAGGAGGGTTCCCTTTCCTCCACACCCTCTCCAGTATTTGTTATTTGTAGGTTTTTTTTTTTTTTTTTTGAGATCACTTATACTTTATTAGAATTAGGAAAGAGTTTTATTTTGGGAACTTTTTTTTTTGCCATTTTGTGTAGTATTTTTTTTTTTTTTTTGGTTTCTATAGAGTTTTTTTTTATTATTTTTTAATTGAAGGATAATTGCTTTACCAAATTTTATTGTTTTCTGTCAAACCTCAACATGAATCAGCCATAGGCATACATATATCCCCTCCCTTTTGAACCTCCTTCCCACCCTACTCCCCATCCCACCCCTCTAGGTTGATACAGAGACCCTGTTTGAGTTTCCTTAGCCAGACAGCAAATTCCCATTGGCTATCTATTTTACATACGGTAATATAAATTTCCATGTTACTCTTTCCATACATCTCACCCTCTCCTCCCCTCTCCCCATGTCCATAAATCTATTCTCTATGTCTGTTTCTCCATTGCTGCCCTGTAAATAAATTCTTCAGTACCATTTTTCTAGATTCCATATATATGCATTAGAATACAATATTTATCTTTCTCTTTCTGATTTACTTCACTCTGTGTAATAGGCTCCAGGTTCATCCACCTCATTAGAACTGACTTAAATGCATTCCTTTTTATGGTTGAGTAATATTCCATTGTGTATATGTACCACAATTTCTTTATCCATTCATCTGTCAATGGACATCTAGGTTGGTTCCATGTTCTAGCTATTGTAAATAGTGGTGCAATGAACAACAGGATACATGTGTCTTCTTCAATTTTGATTTCCTTAGGGTATACGCCTAGGATTGGGATTGCTGGGTCATATGGTGGTTTTATTCCTAGTTTTTTAAGGAATCTCCATACCATATTCCATGGTGGCTGTATCAATTTACATTCCCACCAACAGTGCAAGAGCGTTCACTTTTCTTCACACCCTCTCCAGCATTTATTGTTTATAGACACTTTGACGATGGCCATTCTGACTGGTGTGACGTGATATCTCATTGTAGTTTTGATTTGCATTTCTCTAATAATGAGTGATGGAGAAGGCAATGGCACCCCACTCCAGTACTCTTGCCTGGAAAATCCCACGGACAGAGGAGCCTGGTGGGCTACAGTCCATGGGGTCGCTAAGAGTCGGACACGACTGAGTGACTTCACTTTCACTTACTTTCACACATTGGAGAAGGAAATGGCAACCCACTCCAGTGTTCTTGCCTGGAGAATCCCAGGGACGGGGGAGCCTGGTGGGCTGCCGTCTATGGAGTCACACAGAGTCAGACACGACTGAAGCGAGTTAGCAGCAATAATGAGTGATGTTGAGCATCTTTTCATGTGTTTGTTAGCATCTGTATGTCTTTAGAGAAATTTCTGTTAAGTCTTTTTCCCACTTTTTGATTGGGTTGTTTGTTTTTCCGGTATTGAGTTATATGAGCTGCTTATATATTTAGGAAATTAATCCGTTAACAGTTGTTTCATTTGCTATTATTTTCTCCCATTCTGAAGGTTTTCACCTTGCTTATAGTTTCCTTTGCTGTGCAAAAGCTTTTAAGTTTAATCAGGTCCCACTTGTTTACTTTTGTTTTTATTTCCATTACTCTAGGAGGTGGGTCATAGAGGATCTTGCTTTGGTTTATGTCTTCGAGTGTTCTGCTATGTTTTCCTCTAAGAGTTTTATAGTTTCTGGTCTTACATTTAGGTCTTTAATCCACTTTGGGTTTATCTTTGTGTATGGTGTTAGGAAGTGTTCTAATTTCATCCTTTTACATGGAGCTTTCCAGTTTTCCCAGCACCATTTATTGAAAAGGTTGTCTTTGCCCCATTGTGTATTTTTGCCTCCTTTGTCAAAAATAAGGTACCCATAGGTGAATGGGTTTATTTCTGGGCTTTCTGTCTTGTTCCATTTGTCTATATTTCTGTTTTTGTGTCAGTACCATACTGTCTTTATGACTGTAGCTTTGTAGTATAATCTGAAGTCAGGCAGGTTGATTCCTCCAGCTCCATTCTTCTTTCTCAAGACTGCTCTGGCTATTTTGGGTCTTTTCTATTTCCATATGAATTGTGAAAGTTTTTGTTCTAGTTCTGTGAAAACTAGATGCCATTGGTAATTTTATAGGGAGTGCATTGAATCTGTAGATTGCATTTGGTAGTATAGTCATTTTCACAGTAGTATAGTCATTTTCACAATATTGATTCTTCCTACCCAGGGACATGGAATATCTCCCCATATGTTTATGTCATCTTTTATTTCTTTCATTAGTGTCTTATAATTTTCTGTGTACTGTTCTTTTGTCTCCTTGGGTAAGTTTGTTCCTGGATATTTAATTCTTTTTGTTGCAATGGTGGATGGGATTGATTCCTTAATTTCTCTTTCTGATTTTTCATTGTTAGTATATAAAAGTGCAAGTGATTTCTATGTATTGATTTTGTATCCTGCAACTTTGCTAAATTCACTGATTAGCTCTAGTAATTTTCTGATATTATCTTTAGGGTTTTCTATGTACAGTACCATGTCATCTGCAAACAGTGAGAGCTTTACTCTTCTTTTCTGATCTGGATTCCTTTTATTTCTTTTTCTTCTCTGAAAAAGAAATTCCTTTTATTTCTTCTTCTTCTCTGTCTTGTTCCTGATCTTAGGGGAACTGCTTTCAGTTTTTCATCATTGAAAATAGTGTTTGCTGTAGGTTTATCATATATGGCCTTTACTATGTTGAGGTAGGTTCATTCTATCCCCATTTTTTAAATAGTTTTAATCATAAATGGGTGCTGAATTTTGTCAAAGGCTTTTTCTGCATCTATTGAGATTATCATATGGTTTTTATCTTTCAATGTGTTAATATGGTGTATCACATTGATTGACTTCCACATATTGAAGAATCCTTGCATCCCTGGAATAAACCCAACTTGATCATGGTGTATGAGCTTTTTGATGTGTTGCTGAATTCTGTTTGCTAAAATTTTGTTGAGGAATTTTGCATCTATGTTCATCAGTGATATTGGCCTGTAGTTTTCTTTTCTGTCTTATCTTTGTCTGGTTTTGGTATCAGGGTGATGGTGGCCTTGTAGAATCAGTTTGGAAGTGTTCCTTCCTTGGCAGTTTTTTTGAGAGCATTTTAGAAGGATAGGCATTAGCTCTTCTCTAAATGTTTGATAGAATTCTCCTGGGAAGCCATCTGACCCTAGGCTTTTGTTTTCTGGGAGATTTTTGATCACAGCTTCAATTTCAGTGCTTATAATTGGGTTGTTCATAATTTCTATTTCTTCCTGGTTCAGTCTAGGAAGATTGGAAGGTTGAACTTTGCTAAGAATCTCTCCATTTCTTCCAGATTATCCATTTTATTGCCATATAGTTGTTCATTCTCTTAGAATCCTCTGTATTTCTGCACTGTCTGTTGTAACCTCTCTTTTTCATTTCTAATTTTGCTGATTTTGATTCTTCTCTCTTTGTTTCTTGATGAGTCTGGCTAAAGGTTTGTCACTTTTCTTTATCCTCTTAAAGAACCAGCTTTTAGTTTTATTAATCTTAACTATTGTTTCTTTCATTTCTTTTTCATTTATTTCTACTCTGATCTTTATGATTTCTTTCCTTCTACTAATTTTGGGTTTTTTTTTTTTTTTTTTAGTTCTTCTTTTTCCAGTTGTTTTAGGTATAAAGTTAGGTTGTCTATTTGATGTTTTTCTTGTTTCTTGAGGTAGGATTTTATTGCTGTAAACTTCCGTCTTAGAACTGCTTTTGCTGCATCCCATGGGTTTTGAGTTGTCATGTTTTCATATGTAGTTTTTTTAATGATGGTCATTCTTACTGGTCTGAGGTGGTACTTCATCATAGTTTTGATTTGCAGTTCTCTAATAATTAGTGCCGATGAGCATTTTTTCAGGTGCCTATTGGTCATCTGTATGTCTTCTTTGAAGAAATGTCTATCTAGGTCTTCTGCCCAGGTTTTGGTTGTGTTGTTTGCTTTTTTGTTATTGGAATTATATGGTCTGTTTGTATATTTTGGAAATTAAGCTCTTGTTGGTCGTATCATCTGCAGATATTTTCTCCTAGTCCATAGTTTGTCTTTTCATTTTGTTATGGTTTCTTTTGTTGTACAGAAGCTTGTAAGTTTGATTAGGTCCCATTTGTTTGTTTTTACTTTTATTTCTATTGCCTTGGAGGACTGATCTAAGTAAACATTGGTACGATTTATGTCAGAGAATGTTTTGCCTATGTTCTCTTCTAGGAGTTCTATATGTGGCATGTCTTATTTGTAAGTCTTTAAGCCATTCAGAAAACTAAGATCATGGCATCTGGTCCCATCACTTCGTGGGAAATAGATGGGGAAACAGTGGAAACAGTGTCAGACTTTATCTTTTTGGGCTCCAAAATCACTGCAGATGGTGATTGCAGCCATGAAATTAAAAGACGCTTACTCCTTGGAAGGAAAGTTATGACCAACCTAGATAGCATATTCAAAAGCAGAGATATTACTTTGCCAACAAAGGTTCATCTAGTCAAGGCTATGGTTTTTCCAGTGGTCATGTATGGATGTGAGAGTTGGACTGTGAAGAAAGCTGAGCGCAGAAGAATTGATGCTTTTGAACTGTGGTGTTGGAGAAGACTCCTGAGGGTCCCTTGGACTGCAAGGAGATCCAACCAGTCCATCCTAAAGGAGATCAGTCCTGGGTGTTCATTGGAAGGACTTATGCTAACACTGAAACTCCAATACTTTGGCCACCTGATGCGAAGAGTTGACTCATTGGAAAAGACCCTGATGCTGGGAGGGATTGGGGGCAGGAGGAGAAGGGGACAGAGGATGAGATGACTGGATGGGATCACTAACTCGATGGACATGAGTTTGAGTGAACTCCGGGAGTTGATGATGGACAGGGAGGCCTGGAGTGCTGCGATTCATGGGGTTGCAAAGAGTCGGACACGACTGAGAGACTGAACTGAACTGAAGCCATTTTGAGTTTATTTTTGTGTATTGTTTGGAGGTATATTTTAACTTCACTGATTTACATGTGGTTGTCCAGCTTTTTCAACACCACTTGCTAAAGAGACTGCCTTCCCCTATTTTATATTTTTGTTTCCTTTGTTGAAGATTAATTGTCCATAAGTGTGTTTTATTTCTAGTCTGTCATGTTCCTTTGATCCAAAGTCTGTTTTTGTGCCATACCATGCTATTTTGATTACTGTAGCTATGTAGTATTGTCTGAAGTCTGGGAGGGTTATGCTTCCTGCTTTGTTCTTTTTCCTCAGTATTTCTTTGGCAATTCTGGGTCTTTTATGGTTCCATATAAATTTTAGGATTATTTGTGAAATATTATTCTGTGACAAATGTCATGGGTAATTTGATAAGGATTGCATTAAATCTGTAGATTGCTTTGGGTAGTATGGCCATTTTAACAACCAATGAGACTTGTTAAATTTAAATAAGTGTTGAGGAATAACATTAATATAATATAACCTCTATTATTATTTGTATTACCTTTAGAAAGTAACATAACCTTGTGTATATCTCATAAACATGTTGGTAAGATTGGAAGAATTTATGCTTATACATTGTGGAATAGAGTAAGTTATTCCATAAGTATTAGTTTCATTTGTTATTACTAACAGTATTCATGGGCTTCCCTCACTGCTCAGTCGGTAAAGAATCTGCCTGCAATGTAGGAGACCCAGGTTTGATTCCTGGGTTGGGAAGATCCTCTGGAGAAGGGAAAGGCTACCCACTCCAGTGTTCTCACCTGGAGAATCCCATGGACAGAGGAGCCTGGCAGGCTACGGTCCACGGAATCGCAAGAATCAGACACAACTTAGTGACTAAACCACTACCACCAACAGTATTCATACTAATGAAACCGACAATTCCAGATAATTGGAACATGAGTGGCAGCAGGGATGAATAAGAGGAAAACAGAAGCTTGTTAAATTTCTTCTCCCTTTCAGGGGATAAAGTTAAAGATACTAATGAGCAGAAATATATGTATAAATACGTGCTTTAAATTTTAAAGAAAAACTGCTAAAAGAACAAAATGGAATAGGCAAAATTCAATCACTCTTATAAAAGGCAGGAAAGGAAAACATACTAAAAAACTGGGGCTTCCCTGGTGGTATGGTGGATAAGAAGCCACCTGCCAGTGCGGGGGACATGGGTTCAATCCTTGGTCTGGGAAGATTCCATGTGCCATGGAGCAACTCAGTGAGTGCGTCACAACTACTGAGCCTGAACTCTGGAGCCCGTGAGCCGCAACTACTGAAGCCTGTGTGCCTGGACCTGTGCTCCACAACAGGAGAAGCCGCTGCAATGAGAAGCCCGTGTGCGGCAGCCAAGAGTAGTCCTGCTCACTGCAGCTACAGAAAACCCCCACACAACAGCAAAGACCCGGTGCAGCCAAATAAATACATTTTAAAAAATGTTTAAAAATGATAGTAAATTTGAAAGAATAAAGCAGAACTTTTAAGTAATCATAGTAAGTATGAATGGACTACATTCTATTAAAGTTTGGAGTGGTTTCAATAAATAAATAAATCAGCTTGTGCTGTATATGAGGCTCTTTGAAACAAAATGACATAGAAAAATACATGCCAAGAAAATGTTAACAAAAAATTATACTTAGCAATAGAAACATCAGACAAAATAGAATATAAGGCAAGAAGCATTGTCTCGGATAAAGTTTTTTCATATTGATATGTTACATTTCAATAAAAAATTCAATAATCACAAGGCTAAAGATACAGTTTTAAAACATAAAAATAAAAACCTGATAGATTTGGAAAATGCAAATCAAAACCATAACCAAATGCCATTTCATACACAACAGGATAGCTATAATCAAAAAGACAATTACAAGTGTTGGTGAGAATGTACAGAAATTAGAACCCTCTTACATTCTTTGGTGGGAATGTAAAATGGTACAGCTGTTTTGAAAAACAGTCTGGCAGTTACTGAAAAAGTTAAATATAGGGTTACAATATGACCTAGCACTTTTACTCCTGGGCATATATCCAAGAGAAATGAAAACGTATATCTACAGAAAAATGTGTGCGTGAACATTCATAGTAGCATTATTCATAATAGCCAAACAGTGGAAACAACCCAAATGTCCATTAGCTAATGAAAGATAAGTAGGAGGTAGTGAGTCCATATAATCCAATATCATTTGGCAACAAAGAAGCATGGAATACTGATCCATGCTACAATACAGATGAAACTTGAAAACATTATACTAAGTGAAAGAAGCCAGTGCCACAAAAGACCATGTGCTGTGTGATTCCATTTATACAAAATATCTAGAACAGGAACGTCTGTAAAGACAGAAAAAGTAGATTAGTAGTTGCTTAGAACTAGAGAGGTTGAAGGGAAGCACAGAATATGGACAATGGAAATATTCAAAATTCAATGTGGTCATGGTTTGCACATCTCTGAATTATACTAAAAACCATTGAAATATACGCTTTAAATGACAGAATTATATGGTATGTGATTTGTAGCTTAACAAACCTCTTATAAAAGCAAATCAAAGAAATATTGGCACAAGTACAGATTAAAAAAGCAGTTGTATTGCAAATGTTTAATCGTGCATGCACAGTAAATTATTCGGTAGAGCATTTAATATGTCCATATATGTCCACTAATGCTGAAGTGGGACCTGACCTCAGCAGCTTTAATATCATTCCCACTGATAAAGCTCAGAGGCCATGGTTCTTCTTCCTTTTCTTTTTTAGTAAATAATTTGGGGGGCGCGCTGGGTCTTTGTTGCAGCCGGTGGGCTTTCTCTAGCTGTGGTGAGCAGGAGCTGCTCTCTAGTTGCGGTACGTGGGCTTCTCCTTGCAGCGGCTTCTCTTTTTGTGGATCTTGGTCTCTAAGATGTGTGGACTTCAGTAGTTGCAGCATGTGGGCTCAGTGGTTGTGGCATGCAGGCTTAATTGCCCTATGGCATGTGGAATCTCCCTGGACCAGGGATTAAGCCGGTGTCTCCTGCATTGGAAGATGGAATTCTCAACCACTGGACCACCAGGGAGATTCAAGGCCATGGTTCAACTCCCAAATTCTGATATCAGTTTACTCTGGGCCCTAGGGAGAATCACTCTTCCCCTCTGGACCTTATTTTTTCACTTGTAAAATGAGAAGGAAAGAGACCTTCCATAATGATCTTAGTGGAAGCAACTTTCTTATTGATCGTTTAGAAGCTTCTGTTCTCATATCCCATGAAGACCTGCGAGTTTCCCTTGATGTGCTGTTCCTGATCAACTCTGTGACATTGGCGCAAGTCCTGACTTCTCCTCCCAGTCAGAAGTTAGAGCCCCATGCAGCCAGCAGAAAACATCTGTACTGTGCAAAGAGAAAAGACGAGACAGTATGTTCATTTCACTTGGTAGAGGTCATTGCCAATCTGGACCTATAATATGTTCATTTCCATTTTTAAGGGATATATTTTGTCTTCTAATTAAGGCGTTGTTTTTGTGGTTATATTCAAGAAATTTGACTCTTACCAGTATTTCCTTATTTGCATTTTCCTTTCTAAGGATCCTAGGAGTTCTTTCAAAAAATTGTAAGCCACTTTGATCAAGTAGATAAAGCCAGGAGGGAATTTATTACTCTGCCTTTAACTCTGACCAGTCAGTTGGAAATAGAGTGGACAGGTGGAAACGGGAAAAAATGAACTGAAAGGTCAGTGTTGTGGCATAATGGAATGAATGTGTTATTCAGAATCAGATCTGGATTTGAATCTTGGTCCATCTTGGTTCATTCTTATTAGATGTATGACTTTGGACCTGTTCAGTAATCTCTTTGAGCCTGTTTTCTCAACTGTAAAATGGAGACAATATTCTTTGCCTTGTAGAATTGTAAGAATTAGAGATAATAATGGTACCTGTTACCATTTCCAAGGACTAAATGCAGGAGCCACTTACAACAGCTACTTACTGCTCAAATGCACGGTGCTGAGGCACACTCTCTGCAGCATGAAAAACCATGAATTTGTGAATGCCTCTGATTGCTAAAAATTCCTTCCTTATGTCTAGATGAAATATTCAGTCCTTCAACCTTCATCTGTTGTCCTGGTTTTATTGTTTGAATCATTGTCATCCTCGTGATAGACTTTAGATACTAAAACACATCCCATCCCTGGCACCAAGTGTTCCATTGGCTAAGTGCTCCCACCCCTGGTACCAGGTGTCCTGTTGGCTAAGTACCTCCCACGGTCTCCATTTTACCTCGTAGGACAAGGTTTCTAGAATCCACACCATCCAGGACGTCAGCTTGGTTGACAGCCACCGTGATTTCCAGCTGAGACCACTGTGGTCTGATTAACCCGTAATTAAGGCTGTTTCCTTTCTTGGTAATTCTCATGGAGCCTTGAGTGTCATTAGCTTGTTTAGCAGCCTAGTCACATCCTTTGTTCTTGTTGAATTTGCTTTTATTTGAAACCTGTTAAATTTTTCAGATGGACTTTTTTCAGAGTCAGGTGCTTGGTCCTTTTTTAACCTACAGTTGTACACACACACATGCACACGTATGTGCATACATATGTCCATATTTACACTGAGTTTTTCCTGCATTTTCAGATGAGAAAACAGAGAGGTTAGTTTGTGTAAACATCTATATTTCTAAATGTATGTGTATATCCATTATATTCGTTTACATGAAGAGTTCCAGAAAGTACTAAACACAGCATTAAAATAACATTGAATATTTAATATTTAAAATTTAATATTTATTTTAATATTAAATCCAATATTTATAATAAGTTTAATGAGTTTATAATAATGTACGTTTAATATTTAAAATTTAATTTTTAATATTAAATTTAATATTTAACATTGAACGTTTGCTATGACTCATCACTGACTTTTTATCCCATTTTCAGAGGAGGAAACAGAGAAGTTAAAAAGCTTGTGCAAATTTTCACAGCATGTGTGTGTTGGAACTGGAGCCCAAGGTGGGACTCTTGACCATTGCTCTATACTGACCCCTGACGTGGCACCAAGCTCATGCGCACACAGTGGTACCACTTCCATCAGAGTTGAGGACGCCACTGAAATGCAAGTCTTCTTTAGGTCACAGTCTTTCCGGGTCCTTATCTGTACTGTGTCTGGTTGGGCTAGAGGATTTCTTATGTTCCTCTCAGCCCCAATATTCTGCATAAATCCACCAAGACTCTAATCACAGTGTGGAAGAGAAGTTAATTTTTAAATTTTCTTTCCCAGAAAATTGTGTTGAGCTCACACACAGAACCTCACATTTGCCCCTATTAAATTTTTTCTTATCAGATTTGTTGGGGGTGATAAGAGCTTCTGAAATCAGTGTTTCCCTAGCAGCCACATTGCTGGCCCTCCGACTTGACAGCAGCATCTCTGGGCTGATGCTCAGATCCTGTTGGCCTTCTTCCAAATCACTGGTCACACAGCCGCCCACACTGCCCTGCCAGGGCCTTGCTCGGCCACTAGAAATGCTTCTGAGACATGGGGACAACTCTGCATTCTGAGGTCTCCAGAACTGTTTTAATGATAGGTCCCCAAATGTTCTTTCCTGGAATAACCATCTAAGATGCAAACCCAGAGGAACCAGGAGCACAGTCTCTGGGTCAGAGTGACCCTGAGCAAGTCCCTTCACTCTGACTGTGGCCAGTGGGATCAGCTTTGAGGAGGCTGTGTGCGCTCCAGGGCAGAGGTGGGGTGATGTTGAGGGGACATGAGAAGCTAGATCACACCCCACCCGGCCCCCCGTCCTCTGCAAGTTCAACCCCATGATGACTGTGTGGGACACTTTCCCTTCCTCAGCAAGCTCCTTGTGCCATAAGATCAAAAGCTTCACTTCTGGTAAGAAGAATATGTTGGGACTTTTATTCCTGGCCTTCTTTCCTAAGCAAGAACCTTGTCTTTTCAAACCTAAGCAAGAACCTTGTCTTTTCTCTGTCAATACACATCCCTTGTCTGCAAGGAAAAGAATTCTTTTCATCATCGGATCTATTTTTTCGGTCATGCCCTGTTTCTGGAATACAAACGCAGACCAAGCTGGTGCAGCGTTTGACTGATAGAGAAACTCTGGCACTATTTTGGGAAAGCTTGGAGAAAATCTCTTCTTTGGTTCCGGAGATTTTTCTTTCTCATTGGCAGCAGATAGGATGAATAGAACAATTGTCTTTTTCTTAAGTGATTATGCAGTGGAGGATACGTTCATTTCTAGGACATGTGCTATGAATCTGCAGCAAGGAAAAGTACATGCAATTGTTCAAATTTCCTGTTAATTTCCCCTCTTTGTTTTGAAATGATGCTTGCTTGTTGAAAAACGTTTGTAGTCAAGACTGGGGAGAAGCTTGTCTCACTGCGTCCCACTTGAGGGAAGAGCATTGTGATTAGATATCACCTTTACCCTAGAATTTCTGCCCCGAAGACAGAGACAGAAATAAGATGGGATACTTTGCTCCAAGGAAAGGTGGTGGAGACACAGCCTCTGTATAGCCCTCTCTGTTTCCTTTGGCGGGGGCGGGGGGGGGGGGGGGGGGGGGGGTAGGGTGTGCTTAGTTGCTCAGTTGTGTCCGACTCTAAGACCCCATGGACTGTAGCCTGCCAGGCTCCTCTGTCCATGGGGATTCTCCAGGCAAGAATACTGGAGGGGGTTGCCATGCCCTCCTCCAGGGGATCTCCCCAACCCAGTGACTGAACCCAGGTCTCCCACATTACAGACAGATTCTTTACCATCTGAGCCACCAGGGAAGCCCTTTGGGACGGGGGGAGAAGTATTTGTTTTGTTCTCAAAGACAAGTAAGTTAAGACATTTGCACAGTCTTACATTCAGACAGAGGAAGCTGTAACTAGATAATGTGTGAATTTTATAGGACTTGCCTTCCACAGAAAGTCAGAGCTAGATACCCTTGGTCTGCCTTCTGTCTCCCAGAAGCCTGACTTTCTATCCCCTTGTGATAAAAAGAATGAGTGTGTGACCTGGCTCAGACATGGATGACATCCTTAATTTTGACAAGTCCTAAAATAAGCATGAAGAGTTTATGTGCCTTAATGAGGGTCATGCAATACTGAGGTCAACTCCTGACTCTAAATCCAATTCTTTCCACGTAGTCTCAATGACCAGGTCTCCTTCAGGCGAAGAGCAGATAGAAGCCACCCAGGTCAGTGTTTCCTCTCTAGCCTGGGCACCCAGCCTCAAGGGCTCTGGAGAAGAAGGTGAGTGAAAAAAGACACTTGTGCCGAACACGCCAGCTTTGAGCTCAGTGTAAGCAATACTGTTTTTCCGCTTGGAGCGAGGATAATAAAGGGCCCGAGGTTCGTTTTGGGCAGCCTGTCTCTTTGGACATCTGTGACCAGCCACTGCTGAGAGCACATCTTCCATTTGCCATCATGTTGCTCTCAGTACAAAACAGATTCTGTTCCAACTTAGTGAACTGTGGTGACAGCAGTTATTCTGATTTTCGAGCTCTCCTTGGTTCATTTCTTCTGTTGATTGATCTGCCTTTCATCACTGGACCTTTCTCCAGCTCTGCCTCCCTCTTGGCCCGGTCAGGACACCTTCCGGAGCGGATCAGTTTTCATGCCCCCGTGGTTGCCCACCCTTTGTCCCTGACTCACCACACAGATGTCTTGCCCATGCCTGGCTCTGACCACAGCAGGGCATTCCCACCAGATGTGCTGTTGATCAAGAGGCCCTGAAAATGAAGCATTTGGAAACCTTTTGAGCTAGAATCCCTGGCGAGGCATGGGGCAGTCATACTTCCTCACACCCTTGGACCAACCGCAGTCCAGCCTGTCTAACTGCTGCTGGCGGGAAACCTAGGGAGCCCATTTTCCTGGTGACAGCGGGACTTGGAGACCAGTGTTCCCTGAACACTGTCTCAGGTGTAATAATAGGTGTTCCTGAACTGGTTGCCATCTGTGCTCCATATTTGCAGGCATTTTTACCTTGATCCAAAAATAAGTCATTTCCTCTGCTTGATCTTACTTTTTATGGTAAATACAACCCTGGTGAGAGACTGAACATACATATAAATAATGGCCAGACCAAACGCAGCAATGGAACTCTGACCCACAACCCCTGCAGCAGCGAGGCCAGCCCTTGGACAGTGACGGCAGCTTCCTTTTCTGTTGTGGTTGTTGAAATCACCACTCCTCCTCACCCTACCCCCACCCTCCCACGCGGGACCAACTCAAAAAAGCCAAATAAGCTCCCCCAAGAAATCCCACAGGACGCCCCACTTCTAGTTAGCTGCCTCCAGCTTCCCCATACCAGCAAACTCCAATTAGGGTGTACCTGAAGCCTTCCAGTTTTCCCACTGTAAAGCTTTCCCACTCCCCTGCCTGCCTTTGAGTCTCTGCCAAACCCAAGAGATGGTGGCTGGCTGACTCCCTTGCCACAGCAAGCTCTGAATAAATAGCCTCTGCCTGTTCTCTTTCGGGAAGCCTTTGTTTATTTCCACTCTGGGTAAGTCATGCAGCCCTTCAGCTTCTGCCCCCTCCTACCCTTGACTGCTCAAAGGGAAGATATCCTCCGTAATGGAAAGGGAGTGATGTTATGGTGACGGGCTCCACTTCCCTTAAAAGAACACAGTAAAATGACAGCCGAGGAACAGAAAAGCATCTTTTTTTCCCCTTAGTGTTTGGCTTTGTCTCTGCATTACCCACGCAGATGGTAAAGGAAAGTGGCCACCCTGGGGCTGAGGCGCCACTGAATGGGAAACTCAAGGATTGAGTTTGAAGGATTTGAAATCCCCTGAAAGAAGTGCCCTTTTGTACTTAGAGCTGCAGCCTCACCCCATCCCCCATGTCACCCACCCCCTCATTTTCCTTTCGGATACCTTTCTCCTAGCGAGGGATTCACGCCTATGGAGAGCTCCTTGGTCCCTCTAGAACCTCCGATTAGCAGCAATTAAAAAAAGGTCTTCCAGCAACTTGACACTTTTTGAAATGCTAATTGATGCTAAGCAGAGCCATCAGGCTGTCGTTCACACCTACTCAGTCCCTGCCCCCAGGCTTTTTTGCATATTTGAATCAATAAGTTTCTCAACCAAGGAAGTGTGAGATATGCAAATAGAGTGCTCCCAACCACCCTTGCTGAGACTGGGACCCGTGGAGACCTAGAAAATCCCCGCAGCCCACCCCTCTCCCCCTGCAGTGCTTTAACTTCTTCGAGTGGAATGCACAGAGCTTCCTGGACCTGACCTCTGTCCTTGGTTAGAGCTTTATTTCAGTATTTGCATAAACTGGTTGACAAACACGTGGTCCAGTCCATTGCCTGAGCAATGAAATGGTTTAAAATGACACCAGTGTACACGACGTGTGAAAGAAAGGACGCAGAGATGAGACTGCTGAATTAGGTACAGAACTAGTTGATGTCCCCAGAGCAAGAAAAAAGGGCAGAAACCATCTATTAGTTGTCTGTCAGTGGGTATAT
The DNA here is from genome assembly GCF_029378745.1 of Bos indicus. NCBI lineage: Eukaryota > Metazoa > Chordata > Mammalia > Artiodactyla > Bovidae > Bos > Bos indicus. Next base: position 21,632,925 of record NC_091783.1, read on the forward strand.
AATGTCCCAGTGTGATGACAGAATGCCAGAAGTATACCAAACTGGGTTACATTTCTTACAGCCGCAGGTGACCCTTAGGCCTGTCAGACAATGATCCTGTTAGGGGAAACACACTGACTGAAATCAACCCCCGCCCCACCCAGCCAAGCACCATAGTAACTATTTGCCTGAGTTATTTTACAACAGGAGGTCCTGGTAAGGAACACAGAACTAATAAGCCACCACCAACCAGAAGAGTTTGGAAAAGGTCAAAAGGAGATACCACGTGTCTGGCCACCTCCCAGAATCCTTCTTGCAGGCATCCATCTTGGCTGAGTGATGTATGTGCCACCAGGAAGGACTCTAGAGTCAGAATGATTGGCTAAAGACAACCCGAAACTGACTCCAACTGCCATAAAACCTGAGGCTGCATGCCACATGGCAGAGCAGTTCTCCTGGGTTCCCTTACCCTGCTGTCCTCCCCCCGGGCGCCCCTGCCCAAGAAAGCCTCTTGCTTTGTCAACACGTGTGTCTGCTCGGACAATTCATTTCCAAGGCTTAGACAAGAGTCCACTTTTGGGCCCTGGAAGGGGTCCCTCTTCCTGCAACAATCCCATAGGATTTTGAAGGGGCATGCAGTCATCTTTTGCCCGTATTTTAAAATAGTTCATGCTTTTAGAGATGGTCCCTGAAGGGTAGCAGAATACGCTATTCCCAAATAGGCTCCTTTGGCATAAGGATTATTGGGAGCTGATTATTTTGGAGAAAAGGCAGATACAGAAGCAGCTCTAAAAGCAGAGTAGAGGACTTCCCTGGTGGCCCAGAGGTTGAGACTCTGCACTTCCAGTGCAGGGGACCTGTGTTCCATCCCTGGTCAGGGCACTAAGATCCCACATGAGCCCTGCACACCCAGAAGTGTTTTAAAAAAAATGTTTTTAATGAAAATCAGAGTAGAATGTGCTATTTGTACTGTTTTGCCCATTGATGGGGAAATCTCCATTTGTAAGAACGTCCCCCTCTCTGTGTCAGGAAGAGAAAGACTAAATCACAAAAAGCTCTCACCAGTGTGACTTAAATCTGCAAACAACCTTACCCATGTTTGCTGTGTTTTTCCTGGGAACCTCCCATAACTGGTCTTCTACCCACCAACATCTTTATTTTGTCGGTAGCTGAAGATGGTATTAAGGTGGTGGTTTGGGCCATTTCAGGGAGTTTTCCCAGTTTTCTTGGGTATACCCATTATACAGTCAATATCCATGTTATTAAACTTCAGTTTGTTTTTCTCTTGTTACTCTGTCCTTCATTACAGGGAGGGATGTCTCAGAACCTAGAAAGGAAGACAAAAAATTGCTTTTCTCCCCTACATCCCCACCCCCAGGGCAGCCCCAGGACCTGCGTGAAGCTGTCTTCATAACCCATCCTTGCAACTGGTGTTGCCTCCAGCCCTGCAGGCCACAAGCTCCTCTCTCCTGGGCCTTCCTGTTCCCAAGCCCTAGTAAAGCAGTCCTTCTGACAATGATGGTCCCCTTTATCAAATGTTACTAAGGTTCCTGTAAGCCCTCTTCTCAACTAGGCCTCGACCCCTGGCCTTCTGAGTCCTTCCTTAGGAGTCACCACTAAGTCAGTTTAAAGAGAATACCCTACATCTGATATTCGATCAAGTTCTCCATCCTCAACCTTTGATGTTCCAAATCCTTGGGCTGCCTTTAGCAAGGATCCTGTTAGCTCAGTTTGATTTCGGGTGGCCTTGGCCTGCAGTGGCTTGGAGCAGGGCTTCGGTTCCCAGCCAGAGACTGGTGCCAGGTCACAGCGGTGAAAGAACCAGATCCTAGCCACTCAACCAGGAGTCAGTGACAAGGGCCCTGGCCCTTCAACTTTGCAGAAAAGAATTCCCACAGAGACAGAAAATAGTGAAACAAGTAAAGTTTATTAAGAGGAAAAAAGAGTGCAGTACGTGTGGATAGACATATATGTAGACTCAGAGAGAGTCTCTTAGTCACCTCGTGGCAGTTTGAATTACTTTTATAGGGCATTTCTTCTGGGTTTCCTTTGGCCGATCATTTTTGACTTGCCTGGTTCACAATCTGGTATATCTCGGGATCCTCCCGTGTGTGTACACGCACCTCTTAGGCAGGATGGATTCTACTGAAGAGGCCTGTGGGTAGCCTGGCATTAGTTAGCATCACTCCCCTTTGACCTCCAAGGAGCTTTTCTACACATGTGTGGGTTGAGAAGATCTCCTGACTTCCAGAAGGAGAAGTTGTGGCCTGGCAGGGCCCAGCCCCCTCCCTAATCGTCCTGCTATTCTCATCTTGGAGTTTTGGTCGCTAGGGAACGAATCTTCACTCACTTTACCCTGGAGTGGGCCCATCTACTTCCTGCCTCATGTTTAGCAAGAATCCCCCACCCTTGACGTCTCCTCTTAGCAAGTCTCTGTCCACTGGCCCCTTCCCCTGCTTCTTGGCTAGAAATCCCCACTGTATTTGCTGGCTATGGAGTGGAGCCCCATCTCCCTCCCTCCCCTTCTCTCTCTTATTGCAGTAGTCTTGAACAAAGTCTTCCTCACTGCTTTAACAAGTATCAGAATAGATTGTCCTTTATCTCTTCTACAGGGCACCACTTCTTCTGCCAGGACTTGGTATAGCTGGCTTTTAGGCTTATAGCAGTACTCCCCAGCTGGTGCCCTGGGATGGAGGAGAATGGAGCTATTGCCTTTGATCATCAGTCTCCCCTTCATCCCCTCTTGATAGTGCCAGCCCCTCTCCTTGGCACAGGATTCGGGCATGGGCCATTCCTTGGACACAAGCTTGTCCATGTGTGCTGGTCCTGATATACCAACAGTAGCAGGAAGAAGTCTCTTCTGTTGAGGTTACCAAGCAGGGAAGATACTTTGCCTCCATCCTCTCAATGGGGGTATCCCTCCTGCAGTTGACCAGAATGAAGCTGAGATGCAGAGGGCAGGAGGGTACCAGAGGGAAGGGTCCTGAGGGTGTCCAGCTGGCCCCGGACATTTCTGAGGCCAGGACGTTCCCTTTGGGTCTGACTTGGGATTTTTGTCAATAGTAGCTGAAAGCCCTGAGAACGGCAGGGCAATGGTTCAGTTATCCCTTTGTACAGTGTCCAAACTACCCTCCTGTACCTTACTCATGGGGCCCCAGGAGCACTTCCTATGCTATTTCCTGGCCCCTCCCAGGGGGCACAGGGATAAAGAATATGCCTGCCAATGCAGGAAATGCAGGTTTGATCCCTGGGTCGGGAAGATCCCCCAGAGAAGTGGCAACCCACTCCAGTATTTTTGCCTGGGAAATCCCATGGACAGAGGAGCCTATGGGCTATAGTTCATGCGGTCACAACAAGTCAGACATGACTGAGTGATCGTGCAAACATGCTTATACTCTCTGAGACAGACTTGACACTGAGCAAGTCTGAACAGGGCCTGGCTTTACTTTTCTCTTTACAGCTGCTCTGCAATCTCTCACGATAATACACTAAGGCAGTGTTTTTCAAATTTGAGGAAAGAACAGTCCCCATTCAAAGAAAAAAAAAAAGAAAGGTAACAGACCCCCTGTATGAATTTAAATTATTTTTATACTAAGTGCAAACATGTAACATATCCTCATGGCTATATAAAACCAAAATAAAATTGCAACTATAAAACCAACAAAACTCAAATTAAAAACAATAATTTAATGACAGATTATACTTTGCTAAAGCCACATTGCTAATATTGAGTTATTATTAGAAAATGCACTATATTTAGTTAGTCCTGAGTTTATATAGGAAATAAATGGTGGGAGAAACCCTTGGGCCAATTTCTGTTTCCTAGCATTGTAACATTTCCATTTCATTGTGATCTTCTGGAAGGAGGCAGGCACGTCTGGATCTGAGACAGGAGCTGACTCCACGTTCCCCTTGAGGTTCTGAGGACCCCGTTTGGAAACCCTAGATTGTGAGGTACTCTAGTGGCCTTGGGGTCCCTGATGAGGCCCCTCGGGGATGATGGAGGAAGCCTGCCAGGAGGCACATGGCCCTGGGCTCCTAAAACACTTGCTTCTTTACATTTTGGTCTTAGGCTGTGCTGTGGTTAGTTGCTCAGTTGTGTCTGACACTTTGCAACCCCATGGACCATAGCCTACCAGGATCCTCTGTCCATGGAGATTTTCCAGGCAGGAATACTGAAGTGGGTTGCCATGCCCTCCTCCAGGAGATCTTCCCAACCCCGAGATCAATCCCAGGTCTCCCACATTGCAGGCGGATTCTTTACTGTCTGAGCCACCTAGGCAGACAGGTGTAAATGCCCCCTCACAGAGAGAGCATGGCTGCCCCATGTCCCATTGGGAGAGCAAGAGGGTTCTGATGATGATGAAAGTGCTCTCAGCATTTTGAGGGGATAATGGAAGAATAGGAACATATTTAACAAATGATGTGAAATAGTGGAAAAACAGAACAATATCTTTTTTCCTGCTGCTACTGCTACTGCTGCTACGTCGCTTTAGTCGTGTCCGACTCTGTGTGACCCCATAGACGGCAGCCCACCAGGCTCCCCCGTCCCTGGGATTCTCCAGGCAAGAACACTGGAGTGGGTTGCCATTTCCTTCTCCAATGCATGAAAGTGAAAAGTGAAAGTGAAGTCACTCAGTCATGTCCAACTCTAGCAACCCCATGGACTGCAGCCTACCAGGCTCCTCCGTCCATGGGATTTTCCAGGCAAGAGTACTGGAGTGGAGTGCCATTGCCTTCTCCATCTTTTTTCCAGAACTGTTAAAAAAAACAAAAAAACAAGAACTACTGAGAAGAAATAGGCCTGATGTCCTGGGTAGGAAAGGCAGGTGCAGAGAGGGGTTATTCCAGCAGCCCTGTCCCCAGCCTTGAATCCTCTACCTTCAGCCCCCAGAACCCCCAGTTCCTAGATCCTTGGTCTCCAGATTTAAACTCCAGCCCATAGCCCCCAGCAGTCAGCATCCCCATTCCTTTCTGTTTTCTCAAAAACTTTATCCTATTATAAAGGACTTAAGCTTCATTCATCACCAAACACACTTCTTTTTTTTAAATCCTTTTTTTTAAGAAAGGATATGTATAATAACTGCAATTAAAAACTTGAAAAATTTTCCTGTGACCATAATGCATTCTTCAATTTTTCTGAAATAAAATAATGAAAAATAACATTTTGGAAGTGCATATCTTAATTATTCTATGTTTAATAATTGCTGATGAAAATTTATAATGCATAGTATGATGTATCATTTGGAGAAAATACATACTATTCATCATTGTAATCGTAATCCAATTCAGAAATGTTCAAATTTAAGAAATATTTAAATACTTGAGTATTACTGTCACAGGAAATTAAAAAAATTTTTTTTAATTTCAGTTATTTGGTAATATATTCCTTTGTGAGTTTTGGCATAAAGTCGGAAGGAGTTCAGCGCATTGAGTGAATTGTTGTAACCAATCTCCTCCCATTCTTATTTACTTATTGATATGAATAAGAGTACTTGCATCGATGAAAATGAAAAACAGGAGTAAAATCTTTGCTGAATTCTATCTCATTCTAGTCATAAGTACTATGAGGGACCACTTTTGGCAAATGTTAGATCAGACTCTCCTTGAAGCCTCTTTCCTTCCCTCTTCCTCTCAGTAGAGTTTTATTGCTCTTTTAAATTAAATCAGTATTCATTGTTTGCATTATTGCATGTGTGCTCAGTCATGTCTGACTCTTGCAACCCCATGGTCTGTAGCCCTCCAGGCTCCTCTGTCCATGGGATTTTCCATGCCAGAATATTGGAGTGGGTTGCCATTTCCTACTCTAAAATATTATTCATGGCTGAATCAGCAGTGGTCTGTGGTTATATTTCTTTTATTGTACAATGATATTTGATTTTTTTTTTTCCTATTCCTTAGTCTTCTACATGGCCAGTCCTAAACTCTGCTATGGAATGAAAAGTCTGCTTTCAGCATGATTAAACACATCACATGTAACTATAGTTTCCCTTTTTTCTTGGACATATTCTCCGAGTTCTTCCCTGCTCTAATATGGACTTGGCGCCTTATATCTGTTACGCAGCAGTCACTGGAGCCTTAGTAGGACTCACCTCTGTGTCATCTGGAAGAGTTTTCTTGTCTCTCTCCTGAGCTGGATCCCAGGTCTTTGGTCTACCTTTATATTCAGTGGAACCCATCTTCACTGGCTTCCTGGGAAAGCATGTCAAATAAAGTCCTTGTTCTTCTCTAGGTCCAAATACCAATGCTGAGTAGTTAGAATAGGAAAAAGGAGTCCAAAATGGCGGTGGCAAAAAGACAAAGAAAGGAAGAAACCTGTGAAAATGGAACAAAAGAAAATCCGAGGACCGGAGTGAGAACCTCAGGTGAAACAAACAGCCCTCCTGGCTAGTCCAATTTACATGGGGCAAGCTCAGGGGGAGGAGACAAAACATTTAAAAAGAGGAGCCAAGAGGATTGAAGCCTGCCCGCACGCGTGGAGAAGGCAATGGCAACCCACCCCAGTACTCTTGCCTGGAAAAATCCCATGGACGGAGGAGCCTGGTAGGCTGCAGTCCATGGGGTCGCTAAGAGTCAGACACGACTGAGCATCTTCACTTTCACTTTTCACTTTCATGCATTGGAGAAGGAAATGGCAACCCACTCCAGTGTTCTTGCCTGGAGAATCCCAGGGACGGGGGAGCCTGGTGGGCTGCCATCTCTGGGGTTGCACAGAGTCGGACACGACTGAAGCGACTTAGCAACAGCAGCAGCAGCTCATGCCTCAAGGGTTACTATCCTTTGCTTGTCAAATAAAACTGAGCTGTAACTGAGCTGTAACACTGGTCTGCCATTTCAAATCTTTGCTGTGGCAAGACAGAACCGAGGAACTTACACCCTCTACCAACACCAATATTCAGGAAATCAAGAGGATGGAGAGATTATTGACATCATAGAAATGCAGTCAGCAAAATGAATCTAGAACATCGGCCACATAAAAACACAGGTCATAAAACAGGTCATACAACCAGTTTTTTCAAGAAATAAATTTCAAGAGGGAAAAAGCATTTGCAAGAAAATAATTTGTACAGAAAGTAGAGGAGAAAACAATAGATTAAAATATTTAAAAGAAAGTTTACAATATGTGGATCTTACATGGATCCTGATTCAAACCAACTATATTTCTAAAAAGTCTGTGATATCTATGAAGCAATTGGAAATTTGAACATCGGATTCTGATGATATTGTTCAATTTTATTTTAGATGGAAGTTATTCTTATATTTTGAAGTCCTGAACTATCTTTTAGAGAGGCCCACTGATAAGCTTCCCTGGTGGCTCAGATAATAAAGAATCTGCTGCATTGCAGGAGACCTGGGTTCAATCCTGAGTCAGGAAGATCCCCTGGAGAAGGGAATGGCAACCCACTCCAGTATTCTTGCTTGGAGAATTTCATGGACAGAGGAGCCTGGCAGGCTGCAGTTGATGGGGTTGCAAAAAGTCAGACACGACTGGTGACTAACTGATGGGGGGAGAAATGTGGTTAGGGTATCGATGAAGCAAGATTGACCATTATCTGATCATTATTGAATCTGGTTGTTAGGTAGATGGGAATTTATTATATTGTTGTCATCTCTACTTATAAATATGTTTAAACTTTTACACAATAAATAGGTTTTCTTTTTCTTTTTAATGAGGAAAGCAATAACAAAGAGTCACTGTTTTTTCCCCCAGACTTAAGTGATACCTCAGTTGGATATGAATTATAAGATAGAAATTCTTCTTCCTCAGAACTGGGAATGTGTTTTCCACTGTGAGTTTTCTAAAGCACAGTAAGGTTGGTTTCTGAGAGGTCTGATGTTTCTGCGAGTCCTGGGTTGTTTAAAGTCTATTTTTCTCCCTTTCTGTTAGTTTTTAAGAGCTGCCTTTTTTTTTTTTTTTGAGTTTCCTTTTTATTATATACTTTTGTTCTGTAATGTCTTAATCATATGACTTAGTATAGGTCTTGTTTCTCTCTATTTATTGTACTAAGAATTCCAAAGGACCTTTCAATCTAGAATGTTTTGCTCAAGAAATTGTATTTTTCTTTGATAATTTTTCCCCTACCATTTTCTTTGCTCTTTCTGAAATTTCTATTATTTAGATATTGATCTGATGCTATGTTTATTGGGGTCACATTAAACTTATAGACAAAATTAGGAGGAATTGATACTTTTATATGGTAGATTTTCTCATCTTGTAAAAAATGTGTCTTTCCATTTATTAAATTGTCCTTTCAGTTTTGTCAATAGAGTTTAAAATTCTTCTACATACTGCACGTTTTTAATAATCTTATTCTTAGCAACTTTTCTGTTGTTTCATGTCATTTTGAAATAGAATCTTTTGTTCTGTTTTCTAGCTAGTTATTGTTGCATGTAGGAAAGCAATCATTTTGTTTAAGTTTTTTAATCAGTTTGGTAAATTCTCTTATTTCTAATAGTTTTAGTTGATTATATTGGTTTTTTCAGGGATACATCTGTATGTTCTCCAAATGAAATTAATTTCAGCTCTGCTTTTTTTTTTTTTTTAACCTCTTCTTTCTTTTTAGTCTTTAAAAATAGCTGGTGACAGTGGGGTATTATTATTATCATTATTCTTTTTGGTGTGTTGCTACAGTCCCTTTTCTAGTTTTTCATTTTGGAGTTTTCTTTCACTGTTGATAGGTGATAATGAATTCTGTTGGTTATGGTACAAAGCAACATGTTCCTTTGTCTTCTGCATTTCTTACAAACTGACAGCCAGAGGTAGAAATTGGACTAGATTCAAGTTTAATTCTTTCAGCACGACAGCAAAAATCACATAAGGTCTGGTTGTCTTTCTTTTTGTAATCACAGCAGTCACTGGTGCTCAATGCCTGTATTCATTCTTTGGGGTATTGCAAAGTGGTGATGATTCTCACATTTCTTTTTAAATATTTAAATAGACTTTTTACTTTAGAATTGTTTTAGATTTACAAAAAAAATTTTTTCAAAAATAGTAGAAGAATTCAGTATACTGAGTTTTCCCTATTTTAACATCTTACACCACTCTGATATATTTGTCACAACCAATGCATCAGTACTGATGCATTATTAGCATCCATACTTTAGTCACATTCCCTGGGTTTCTTCCTAATGTTCTTTTCCTGTTCCAAGATCCCTTCCAGAATATCACAATACATGCAATTATCATGTCTTATTCTTTGTTAGTGGGAATGCAAAATGGTACAACCACTTTAGAAGACAGTCTGGCAGTTTCTTATGAAACTGAACATAGGCTTACCATATGATCCAGTAATTGATTGCACTCCTTGGTATTTACCCAAATGAGCTGAAAACATATCCATATAGAAATCTGCACGTACTTACAACAGCTTTAGTCACAATTGCCCAAAATTGGAAGCAACCAAGATATCCTTTAAGAAGTGAAGTATAAATAAATGATATATCCTTACAATGGGGTATTATTCAGCAATAGAAATGAATTATCTACCAATTCATAAAAAGGCATGGAGGAAACTTAAATGCATGTCTGACTCTACTCAGTTGTGTCCAACTCTTTGCAACCCTGTGGACTGTAGCCCACCTGGTTCCTTTGCCCCTGGGATTTTTTAGGCAAGAATACTGGAGTGGGTGGGCTTCCCTGATAACTCAGTTGGTAAAGAATCCACCTGCAATGCAGGAGACCCTGGTTTGATTCCTGGGTTTGAAAGACCTGTTGGAAAAGGGATAGGCTACCTACTCCACTATTCTTGGGCTTCCCTTGTAGCTCAGCTGGTAAGGAATCTACCTGCAACACGGGATACCTGGGTTCGACCCCTGGATTTGGAAGATCCCATGAAGAAGGGAATGGCTACTCACTCCAGTATTCTGGCCTGGAGAATTCCATGGACTATATAGTCCATAGGGTCACAAAGAGTCAAACACGACTGAGCGACTTTCACTTTGACTGGGGTGGGTTGCCTCTTCCTTCTCCAGCCAATCTTCCCAACCCAGGGAAGCCCCCTTAAATGCATATCACACAGTAAAAGAAACCAATCTGAGAAGAATATATGTTATATGATTCTAACTATATGACATTCTGGAAAAGGCAAAACTAGGGAGACAGTGAAAAGACCAGTGGTTGCCAAGGTTCAGAGTGAAGAAAAGAGGGAAGAATAGAAGGAACACAGGATTTTTAGGGCAGTAAGGCTATTCTGTTTGATATTGTAAGGGTGGATACGTTCATTGCATATTTGTCAAAGCCCATAGAATGTACAACATGTAGAGTGGACTCTAACATAAGCTAAAGACTCTGGTTTAAGAGTCAGATTGCCTTATAAATGTACCACACCATTACAAGATGTTCAGAATAGGGAAAGTTCTGTGTATGTGTGTGAAATATATGGGAACTCTAACTTTCTGTTCCATTTCCCTATAAACATCAAGCTGCTCTAAAACAGAGTCTATTATTTAAAAATTTTTCATCTTTATCCTAACTTAGTTAATTAATCAGTTACTTTATATCTGTATGGATTCATAGAGTCCTATTTTATCCTATAAGTTATGTCATTATTTTTGAGAATGAAAATGACATTCCTGAGTGCTGAGAACTGGTCTGATGGTTACAGCTGGGTGTCACTGTGAAGCTGGCCTGGTGCTCACAACTAGGCTGTGTATCCTCTTCTGTCGGACACTAATCATCTCAGAGCACTAACATCAGACAAGGCCACTTTGAGACCATAGCACATTGGGACAAAACAAGGCCACTTCATGATTTTATCTAGGCACAGACAAGAACAAAATGCAACCCATGATAATACCAAATATCCCTCTCTCCCAGCTAATATAGGTGACTGCTGCTTTTTGACCATTACAGCCTTATCCTCACTAGTCTGCCCTCCTATGGAAACATTTGTTGAGGTACCAATCATAGAAACGTCTCCACTTCCTGACAGTGTGCGATCCAGAGTGAATCCCATGTTCTTGGACACTTCCCAAGCCCTCCAAAACAAAAGCTAGATCCTGTAGTAATTTCTTCTGACATCCTCTTACTGAGACACCCCATGGTTACTTATAGGCTTCCTGGGTGGCACTAGTGGTAAAGAACCTGCCTGCCAATGCAGGAGACATAAGAGACATGGGTTTGATCCCTGGGTTGGGAAGATCCCCTGGAGAAGGAAATGGCAACCCACTCCAGTATTCTTTCCTGGAGAATCCTGTGGACAGAGGAACCTGGCAGGCTACAGCGCATATGGTCACACAGTCGGACACGACTGAAGTGACTTAGCACACACACATGGTTATTTATGGTGTGTATTCACCCTCACTGTTCAGTTCAGTTCAGTTCAGTCGTTCAGTCGTGTCCAACTCTTTGCGACCCCATGAATCGCAGCACACCAGGCCTCCCTGTCCATCACCAACTCCCGGAGTTCACTCAGACTCACATCCATCAAGTCAGTGATGCCATCCAGCCATCTCATCCTCTGTCGTCCCCTTCTCCTCCTGCCCCCAATCCCTCCCAGCATCAGAGTCTTTTCCAATGAGTCAACTCTTCACATGAGGTGGCCAAAGTACTGGAGTTTCAGCTTCAGCATCATTCCCTCCAAAGAAATCCCAGGGCTAATCTCCTTCAGAATGGACTGGTTGGATCTCCTTGCAATCCAAGGGACTCTCAAGAGTCTTCTCCAACACCACAGTTCAAAAGCATCAATTCTTTGGCGCTCAGTCTTCTTCACAGTCCAACTCTCACATCCATACATGACCACAGGAAAAACCATAGCAGAGTTCCAAAGAATAGCAAGAAGAGATAAGAAAGCCTTCCTCAGAGATCAGTGCAAAGAAATAGAGGAAAACAACAGAATGGGAAAGACCAGAGATCTCTTCAAGAAAATTAGAAATACCAAGGGAACATTTCATGCAAAGATGGGCTTGATAAAGGACAGAAATGGTATGGACCCTCACTGTAATGAGTAATAAAACCAACTGGTTCGACTCTAGGCATTGGTAGCAACTATTATCTATTTTAATGCTTAAATTGTCTCAGATTTGGCCTATAGGCCAAAGTCCTTTTGACATATCCTTATTGTTCTTTGAAGGGAAGCCCTGGTATCTCAGAGGTAAAGAATCTGCCTGCAATGTAGGAGACCTGGGTTCTGTCCCTGCATTGGGAAGATCCCCTGGAGAAGGAAATGGCAAGCCACTCCAGTGTTCTTACCTGGAGAATTCAATGGACAGAGGAGCCTGGTGGGCTACAGTCCATGGGGTTGCAGAGAGTTGGACACAACTAAACAACAACTGTGTTGTTCTTTGAGCACTTTCCTACTATCTGGCACAATCAGATATCCCAGACTCATCTTGTAGGTTCCGTGTCCCAGCTCTGGAATCAGCCGTTACTCTAAGGAGCCCTGGTTTCTTTCAGTTGGGAGTGGTATTTAAAAGCCGAGATCTGGGAGCTAAGTGTGCTCATTGCTTTTGGGGTGCCACTGCTTCCAGGTGTGGTCAGAGTTAGGGAATATGTGTATCTACCTTTATGTACGCATATACAAACATTTGCATCTTTCTCTCTTTATTCCTGTATATATATATATATATATATATATATACACATATATATATGACAAAATGAGTTCAGAGGAGAGAGCAGCATCAACTTGGGGCCCTCCTGTCAAACCCCCAGGTGTGGCCAGAGGGGAGGGAAATGCTTATGTTTGGGTGGTGATGATTATAGCTGGGGTAGGAGTGGGGAGACTGGTGGTCCTGATAAAGAAAAAATTCTTCATGGTATTTGTTACAGATGGTAAAGCAACTGTTATTTGGGACCATGATGATAGATGGCTTCCCTGGTGGCTCAGCGGTAAAGAATCTGCCTACCAGGGCAGGACACATGGTTTTGATCCCTGAACTGGGAAGATCCCTTGGAGAAGGAAATGGCAACCTCCTCCAGTATTCTTGCCTGGGAAATCCCATGCACAGAGAAGCCCAGTGGGCTGCAGTCCACTTTTCATGAGGTTGCAAAGAGCTGGACATGACTTAGCGACTGAGCAGATACACACACGCATGACGATAGGTATAGGGACCACCAGAATGGGATTCTGAAGTGGAAAAGAGATTGGACTTAACTCTGAATACAGCTCAGGCAAGTGGGAATACAGGGCTTCCCCAGTGGCTCAGGCAGTAAAGAATCTGCCTCCAATGCAGGAGACCCAGTTTCGGTCCCTGGGTCAGGAAGACCCCTTCTCCAGGCAACCCACTCGGTATTCTTGCCTGGGAAATCCCATGGATAGAGGAGGCTGGTGGGCTACAGTCCATGGGATTGCAAAAGGTCAGATATGACTGAGTGACTAACACTTTGACTCAGAAGTGGGAACTTACAGCCAAAGAGCAGAGTGGGAGGCAGTGCCTGGAAAATTAAGAGGAAATATCAGGGGTAAGAGGGGACTCAGACTAAACCAGCCTAACAGGATTCTTGCTGAAGGCAGGTCAGGGTGATCAGATGGCACCTGGGAAATGAGGGGGATGAGGAGCCTGATCAGATATCGAGGTTGGGGGTGTCTCTTGCTAAAGCTGCATTTTAGAAGGAAGTGCAGAAATGGGCTTGGAGAAAGTTCATGGAGCCTGAATAAAGTTTGCTCAAGCAAAGAAGTTTTGTCAGCACTCACTGAATCAGTCTGGCCCATTAGGCCTGTCATAAGGGATTGTTCCCCAGATTCCTGCCTGCCCCCACTCCTGCCGCTGAGCCACCATGCTCCCACCTCACCAAGAACACCCGGGGGTCACCATTTGATTGTTGATTCAGTCAGATGAAGCTCTGATTCTTCCCCCCAAATTCAGCAAAACGAATACTGATAAATCATGAATTAGCTGGTTCACTGACAGAGATACCTCCCAGTGCAGCGCCACAGACACACACACCTAATGTCTCCAGAACACTCTGTGGCCCCACCTCTGCCCATTAGCTGAAGCTCTGGCTCCCCCAGGCCAGAGCTCTGCGGAGTTTCTGGAACCTTCTTTCCTCTGTCCTCTCTTTCTCCTTCCTTCAAGAACTGTAGTTTCTTTTTCTGAGCAGCCATTGTCTTGACAATAGACAGAATCGCAGAGCTACTGTGACTGCCCCTTGACAGCGGGGAGGACCAAAGAGGTGCGGTCCTAAGGAAATAAAAGCCTGTCCTAAAGTTATGCCTGAGAAGTCTACTGGAAGCTGAGTAGTGTTCCTCAAGGAGCCATTCATGTTGAGAGGAGGCTTAGAGGAAATTGTGTATTTTATTGGCTGCCTTGGCTACCCACTTGGGTGAGTTAGGGGCTGACCCATACCTGTTACTTTTATTGTTATTTGTCTGACTCATCCCCTGGCTTTTGCCATGGAGCTCAGGCCTCTCTTGTCCCATTTCTCTTCTGGCCTGTCTCCTCCATCCCCCTGTGCTGGTTCCCCAGGCCTTGTGGGGTGTGTGTGTGAGTGTTAGTCACTCAGTCGTGTCCAACTGTCTCTGACTCCATGGACTGTAGCCTGCCAGGCTCTTCTGTCCATGGAATTCTCCAGGCAAGAATACTGGAGTGGTTTGCCATGCCCTTCTCCAGGGGATCTTCCTGACCCAGGGATGGAACCGGGGTCTCCTGCATTGCTGGCAGATCCTTTACCATCTGAACCCCATGGTAGCCGCTAGTAAACCTGCTCCCTTAGCCAACTCTGCCCTCCCTGTGTTCCAGTCCAGCGAGGCCCTCCCAGCATCTCTGCTGCCCACAGAGGACAGATGGGCACCCATGATGTTTGGAGAGATCCGTCCATTACTACAGGCATGCTGACCGCTCCTTCACCCCACCCAAATCCCAGGGCACCCAACCTAGATTCCTGGACAGTGAGAAGGTACTTCTGGGTCCCCCCTGTCTCTATGAGGGTCTTTCACTTTCTTTTTTTCAACTTAACAGGATTTCCAAGGGCATCTGAAGGCAGTAAATTTTGCCAGAAAACATATATTCTTCTGATCTCATTTGCTTCTGGGACTGTCTTGACAGGCTGTGATTTGTTTTTTTTGTGACTAAGGAGCCACAGGCTGGGAAGGCAATTTGCCGTCTGCACCCAGCTGAAAGGGTAATGCAAGGAGCCTGTTCTTTGCTGTGACCTCATTGACCCCCCAGGGGCCTGTGGGCTGGTCGTCCTGGCAAGGCTGTAAGTGTTCTCCTGCCCACAGACCATTGCCTCCATTGTTGGAGCTCTCTCTAGGAGCCAGGCTCTGTGCTGCGTGTTTCGTTCCCAAGTTTGTCGTCTCACGTAGTCCTTACAACAGCTCTGTGAGGCGAACGTCAGCAGCCCCATCTTCCAGGAGAGACCTGAACGTTTAAATAAGGTCCACAGCCAGGACTGTAGGCTGTGGTGGACTCATATCCAGTAGGTTAGCCCAGCTCACAACAGCACAACCACCACCAGCCTCACAAAGTGGGAAGACAATTTCGTTATAGTGCAAAGGGGGCTCAGATAACAAGTAGATTGTTGAATGCAAGCCCATGATATGGTTAAAAAATCACCTTCACACAGCTAGAGGCCCCCATCTAATTTTCCTCCCTTGGCTGTAACACGGACTGCCTCTAGCCCAGACCCTCTAATGGAATTTGAAAGTTTAAATTTCTGCAGCTGTCTAGGACACCGTCTCATAGGCCCCAGAACCCATCCATCCTTAGGAGTCCAGCCTGAGCAAACTCTACTTATGACCCTCTCAGCCTTCAGCCTGCCAGAGTCGTTTTAGTAACTTCTTTCATCCCCACCTTGGAGCGTATTCTTGTTCCTCCTTCTAATCTTGGTGGGGGTGCCACTGGGTAAGGCTGCTTGAAGCAGGATCTTAGTTCCCTGACTGGGTATCAAACCCAGGCTGCCTAGTGAAAACCAGGAATCTTAACTCCTGGACTACAAGGGCCAGTGGTCTTGAAACAGGACCTTGATCCTTGTCTTCTTTAAAGAAAGAATTCAGCAAAGAGAAGGTAGCAGAACAACTAAAGCATTTATTTGAAAAAAAAAAAAGTATGTGTGGAAAGAGACAGCAGTCACGAGCTTTGGGGGATGGCTTAAACTGTTTATATGGGGACCGTTTTCCAGATTCCCTCTAGCCAATCATCTTGCTTCATCTTGCTTTGTGTCCGTATCTGCCTGCAATGCAGGACACCTGGGTTCGATCCCTGGGTTGAGAAGATACCCTGGAGAAGAGAATGGCTGCCCACTCCATCTTCTTGCCTGGAGAATCCCATGGACAGAGGGAAAGCCATGAGGTTGCAGAGAGGCAGACACAACTGAGCAACTAGCACTTGGTCTGACTCAGAGCCCTCCCAGTGTGGGCACACATCTTTTAGCCAAGATGGATTCCAGCACAAGAGTGTCTGGGAGGTTGGCAGGACATATTATGGGCTAATGCCCTCCCCCTTTTTTGACCTTTGAGGAACTTTTTTTTTTTTTGGCTCATGTTTAGTTGGGGAGATGTCCTTCAACACAAGAATGAAAAATGTGCTCGTCTTATCTCTTCACTCAAGCAGAGCTCAGCTCCTCTTTGCTCCTGCCTTTATCTTTCCCTTGAGGTGTCTGCAGGAGACAAGCTCCAGCAGCTCAGCCTGGGGCCCCACTGTCTCCTGTCTCTCTTCCAAGGGTGTGATGGTGTCAGAAGGGCTACACTGGTGTTTACTATGGGATCACCATCTAACCTCTTGGTCTTCATCTTAGTCCTTCCAAGTCTGTAACTAAAGACTGTCAACACTGTAACTTCCAAGGCTTTCAGTCTGTGAAAAAGGAAAGACTGGGCGCCAAATATGCCTCAAATCCACGCCAGCTTTTCCTCTGCTCCTATTTTGATCATAGGGAACTGCATTTCATGGGCTTCGTTACCAGTGGCCGCTGGTGGGCTTGCCGAGGGAGGCCTGGCCGAAAACTGAAGGGAGGGGAGGAAATTCCCTACTGCTTTTGTCCTCCTCCCTCTCTCTCTGCTCTCGAATCTCAGCAGTGGCTGTGTTCCCTTCGGGGCTCCAATTTCTGCTAGGCAGCCCCTCCCTTTTGGTCCCAGCTCCCACGAGGCCATCTCACAGTTTCAGCATCTGCAGGAGATCTGGTTTTTAGCCCCTGTTTACACCCTCTGCTCTCAACTGTCTCACGGGCCTTGGCATGTTTGTGGCTTCCTGCTGTGGCTAATCTCTGCTTTTCTCCTGTTTTCTGTTGAATTTCTCTGTACTCCTGTAGCTTCACCAACTGATTCCCTGTATTAAATTCTTCTTTTCAAAGACCTAGAAGGATTTCTGTTTTTGTGAGCAGACCTGACTCTCACCAAGTGCTTTATGAACCACAGTGCCTAGACAAAGGAAGAGGCTCTTGTTCCTCTCTGCCCAGCTTGTAAGTGAGGAGGAAGTGAGGCTCATTTCTTTCTTTTGGAAATCTATACATGTTATGATTATAGAAGCTATCTATTAATGAGAAAAGCTCTGAGCATCAGTAATGAGACCCTCTACTCAGACTCGTAGGACTATCTCCCTTCTCCCAGATCCTCAGCTTTTGCACAGGAGGGTCAGGTGAACATCTGTAGCCAACACAGTTCCTATTCCCAGATGACGGCAGCCTGGCTGGGAGACAGGCTGCAAGTCCTTCCTGATGAGGTCACGGCTCAAAGCTTCAGTTCGCTGGGCATGAGCTGCCTGGAAACACATGAATGCATCAAAGCAGGCGCTGGCAGCGAGAGCTGGATGGGGGATGGGGCAGAGGAGAGAGTCCTGGGTGGAAATGTGCAAATGCCATCTGCTAGGATGGAGACTTTGTCTCACAGGGTCTCTGGGAAGCAGGGAGGGGATGGGTGATGGAGGAGAGCAGGAGTGTGATGCAAATCAGCCTTGTAACCCTGGAGACCTGTGCAGTTGGTGCATTCAGCAAACAGGGAAGCCTTTCCTGTCTGTGTTATTTATTTCTTCTAACGTGTTACTATAGTTGTGATACTTTGTCAAAAAAATGCTACATTTGAAGGGGAAAGTCAGCCAGTTCTCTAGCAGTAGGAGAGAGGAGAATGATGTTGAAAGAAGAAAATCTCCTCTTAAAATCTGGCAGATACTGTTGAAGGTGGCTCTCCCCATGTTAGCACAAGGCTGCTTTCCTGATGCTCGGATGGAAGGAACTGGGCTGCTCCACTTCTTTGATTCTTTGTGTCAGAGGAGTGGAGCTAATTATAAAATATCCTTCCATATCCTCTCTGTTGAAAGATGACACTCTGTTTTTCTCTTCTCAAAATGCAGACGCGGCTGATCCATTTCATTGCCTGGCCCAGCTGTGAAGTGCACATTCTGGATGCTAAATGTTATGTTTCTGAGATCAACTTCCCTTTGAGACAAACTTTTCCAAATAGTGGTTGATGCATCCTTCACGTTTAAGAAAGCGGCATGCAGCAGGCAAAGATAAACTGGGGCTGAGAGAGTTCTTTTTCTGCCCTGCAACCTTGAGACCAGTACTCTAAGGGTGAGCCTTCTGCTTCTGAGTTCTTGAGGAAGATGGGAGGGGGAGAGGGGTCACCTTCCTAAGAGCTGCACTCTGGCCTAAGGGAAAGAACCTATTTTTCAAGGCCCTGCCCCAGACTTGTAAACTAAATCTCTTAGTTATTTGATAAGGGCTCTTAGCTGTTTGAAAAGGGATGAGAAGGAGCCCCTTTGTGCCCTGGGCATGGTCTGGACAGAGAAGAGTGGGCCAAAGGGCTCAGCTGGTGCTCAGCACAGTGATGAAGATACCCAGGGGAAACACTATCCCCGCTGTCTGTTGCTATACTGTTTTGCTTCTGGAGATTATTACTCATCACTGGGAAGTGTATGTGTGTGTGTATGGGGCAGGGGTGGGGGAGGTGTGGAGTATTACTGCCCAAAGACTGTTGCAGGGAACTGAGTGAAGTGGGGTTGGGGGGCTCCACCCCACCAAAGCCATGTGTGATAGACATAGTGTAGGGGAAGGGCAGCCATCCCAGAATTCCAAGCGGCAGTCCCCGGTGGAGGAGCTGAAGGCCACGGGGGACTTAGAGCCACATAACAAGACACCAGCATGAGGCTGGACCATGGCCTGCGTGAGACCATCTCTTCTTTCAAAATGTGATGTGAGCTCTGCCTGGTGAGGTCAGTGTACAGTTGCCACAAGTTCTTCTAGAATTTAATGAAGGACTATTCTAGAGGGATCCAATGATCATGATAATTAGGAAGCATTTCCCCCCAAAACCTATGCTATTAAGAAAGTGAGTTAATATAATAAGTAACTACTGGAATAGAAATCCTCCAAACCCATGCTATCAAGAAAGTAATTTACATGGGGACAGAGAGTAAAATGGTGGTTGCCAGAGGTGGGGTGGGAGAGAATGGGAGATGGTCAAAAGATATAAGCTTCCAGTTAGAAGATGAGTAAGTCTTGGGGCTCTCATGTACTAGCATGGTAACCATAGTAACAATGCTATGTTACATACTTGAAAGTTGCTGATAGATCTTAAATATTCTCACAGCACACATAAAAGGTAATCATGTGAGATGGTGGCGGTGCTAACTAACCTTATTGTGGCAATCATTTGCAATATATGCATGTATCAAGTCATCACATTGTATACCTTAAACTTGTACAAAGGTATATGTCAATTATATCTCAATAAAGCTAGCAGGGAGGAGAAGGCAATGGCACCCCACTCCAGTACTCCAGTACAATATAAGCACTATTAAGCATAAGTACTCCTGCCTGGCATATCCCATGGACGGAGGGGCCTGGTAGCCTGCAGTCCATGGGGTCGCTAAGAGTTGGACGTGACTGAGTGACTTCACTTTCACTTTTCACTTTCATGCATTGGAGAAGGAAATGGCAACCCACTCCAGTGTTCTTGCCTGGAGAATCCCAGGGATGGGGGAGCCCGGTGGGCTGCCATCTATGGGGTCGCACAGAGTCGGACACAACTGAAACGACTTAGCAGCAGCAGCAGCAGCAGCAAAGCTAGGGGGGAAAGAAAATACTAAGGAATTCCCCAAACCCATGCTATTAAGACAGTGAGTTAATATAATAAATAACTACTTGAGGAAAAGTCCCACCCCACATGTAGCAAATCATTATTTGGAAATTTTGGAGTGTGGTGAAGAAAAGGAACTCAACAACAAAATTTCAAATCTTAAAGGACCTCAGGTTATGATGGACTTTAATTCTATGAGCTAGGAAATACTGACAACAAATTAAAATCTCAATCATGGGATTTATTAAGAACCTTGTCCTGGAGCTTAAAACTAGCCCAGTAATGAAATGATTATCCATCCAAGCAAGAGGGACGATCGAACTGTTTCACAATTAACTGAGGGCTCTGGCATCAACCACTTCGATTTCCTATCAGCATGAAATTCTGTGCCAGATGATAACCCTACAATTGCTGTTGTGGAAAGGACTGGGGCCTTTGTGGGAGGAGCAGCATCAAGGCAATCAGGACAACAGGGAGCACTTGAAGAGCTCAGGGAGACATATTTACCAGCCAAAGTGGAAGGATTTTAATGTTTTGACAACCCAAATGCCCATGTTGTTGTGTATCATCTTGGCCCTGCATGCATCTATTCAATAATCCATCACATCTATTCATCTTCCACCCACCCACCCACCCATCCATCCACTCATTCAGTGTTCCATCTGCCTATTCAAAGCCTATCCTAGAGATGTTTCCTCAGGGGATGTGGATCACAGTGGATAATCAGATGAGTGGAATGATTCTTATCCTTGAGGCGCTCACAAGCTATTCCTGTTATTTGTGGGAAGCATGTGTGTTAGCTGTTGCCATCAGTCCTACTGTGATAGAATTATGGTGAGATTTCATGGAATAACAGATTAAATTTATAACATTTCACAGAGCCTGTGCTTCTCATTTTATATTCCTAGCAATCCTGTGAGATGGGTGGAAGCACATTTTATAAACCATGGCACTCAGATACAAAACCATTAGTGATGGCCAGAGGGGTACAGAGTCAGGAATTTGGCCAGTGGATTTTTATCATGGGTGGAAGAGGGTGGAATCATTGCTGAGTGACGGTGGCTCCAAAATATGGGATCTTCTCCTGTCTTAACATTGCCACTGACATTTTGCCATTGTTGGACAAACTGCACAGCCAAGAGTGGATGATCTCAGTTTTTGTGGTTGAGTTGACACTCCGGCTCTGCAATTAGCCAATGTTTGGCTCGTCACTGGTTTGATACAGTAAGAAGGAAGGAAAGGAGGATCCATTGAAATTCAAAAGTTCCCTGTGGTTTGAATGACAAATTTTCATATAAAATACAATGCAACAGCTTCAAATGAAGAAAGGGATCCTCAAGTTCTTTCAAGAACCTGCTGAACCAACATAGACATCCAGTGTTCCCACTGGTGATTTGTGTGAGCTGTGTCACTTCAGTTGTGTCCGACCCTTTGTAACCACATGGACTGCAGCCCACCAGGCTCTTCTGTCCATGGGCTTTCCCAGGCAAGAATACTGGAGTGGGTTGCCATTTCCTTCTCCAGGGGGTCTTCGTGACCCAGGGATTGAATCCATGACTCTTAGGTCTCCTGCATTGGCAAGCAGGTTCTTTACCACTCACACCACCTGGGTACTTTCCTTTTTTCTTGAAGTCAGGAAGAATGGCTACTTTTCAGTCATCTGAATATCTCTGTACCAACTGTGACAGACTCTCATAGATAAAGTGGCTGCCTCTGGCTTTGAGGGTGAATGGAAAAACACATTCCTGTAGCTGAGTGAAAGAATACTTCCCAGAAGATGGTTAAGTTTGAGTTGATTTTTAAGCTGTCAGTAGGGAATAGCCTATAGAGAATTTGTAAGGGAAAAATAAGATTTACTGTCCTCCTTTCTCCCTTGAACTTCACTGAAGGTTTTGGCTAGAGAAGTAACTGCAAGAAGCATGTCCTGTCCTCAGGAGATTTACAACCAGAGCCTGACCAGCAGTAAATTAAGCTAAAAGTACCTGGTCAAAAAGCAGAAGAGTTCACCTGGGTTATTGGTCATTCAAGAGGTGAAACAATAACTGAGAATTATGGCTCCTCTGTCACACCTCCCTGAAATGGGTCAGTACCTTCTGTACTCAGAGCAAAGGCAGGTATATCTTTCTACCAAAAATAAAGCAGGTTCCGACATTGTTTATGATGGCTGAACCCACAGAAAGGTCAGTGAACAGAATAGATAGTTTGTGCACAGACCATCAGCAGCTTTCATTGCCTGTGAGAGATGTTAGCTGAGAAAGGGTCCTGGGATACCTGCCCTTGCCCTGCTGCCCCTCCAGCCAGGAGTGGACCCTGGGAAAGATGAACATCATGGTCGGTAACTGGGAGCAGCATATGAAAGAGGCAGTCCCAGCCTCAAACAGGAGATGGTTCAACCAGCCCCGTCTGCTACGTGTACATGGCCACCTTGGGTCTCTGAGGTCCCCACTGTCCCTTGTCCTCAGGTCGTCCCGGTTAACTCCCTCACATTCTGCTTACTTCCTCCACTTGAATCCCATGAAGTCAGAGTCTTCTACCCTAGAAGGAATCTGGGGTTATATGCACCTTATGCATTACGAAGCATTCTTATTACTTATATATTTCTGGGTTTAAAACCATCTCACAACTTAGAGGCTTAACACAACTATTTGCCCCTGATTCTGTATAAGAAAAGCAAAAAGTGGCCCCAACAGCTTGCAGCTGGAAGCTGTGGTGTGCCTGAATGTATATAAATAATTTTCACAGCATTTAAACAATACTCAGACAAGGCCATTCTTTGACCATGATGCAATAATATAGAACAAGACTATTTTGTGATCATGCCTGAAACTATACAGAGACAAGGACATTCTGCAACTCAAAAGTAATTAAATATCTCCTTCTTCTAACAGATAATGAGTTACCACTGACAACTGTAGTCCTACTTTAATCCTCCTGCCTCAGATAAAAATTATCAAGAGAACCAGTCACAAAGCTGGCCCTATTTTCTGAAAGCACCCAATCAAAAACTGGCTCCAACTTCCCTAAATGTTTTATGAAATCACCCAGCAGACACCCAATCACCAAGCAGACACCCAAATCCTATAATAAGCTCCTATTGCTTCCCCTTCCTATTTCCTCTGGTATACATTATCTCTTGCTATAGCGCTCAAAATAAAGGTAACTTTGCCTAACTACAAGTGTGTTTCTAGTGGTCTTTGACATGTAGGTCAATAATTTGGGTTGGGTTCAGCTGGCTGATTGTTCTGCATCTGAAATCTCTTGTATGGCTGCGGTCATCTGGCAGTCAACTGGGTGGTGTGAGATGGCTTCACTCGGATGGCTGGTGGTTGGGCTGGCTGACAGCTGAACCACATGTCTCCAGCAAGCTAGCTTAGGCATCTTCACATGGTAGGCTTGTGTGTTATAACAGGCAAGTCCCAATGCATGATATGCCCCTCTGCTCAAATTATCTTTGCTAATGTGCTATCAGTCAAAGCAAGTCACATGGCTAATCCCAGAATCAATGTGAGAGGATAGCACCAAGGGTGGAGAAACAGGAAGATGTAATTGGGGGCCCATTTCTGTAATAAACTACCATAGCACTGAACACACAGTCTCGTTTAGTCCTCACAAATGATGACACTATTATCCTAATTTTACTGATGAAAAAATTCAAGTTTAGAAAAATTTGAATATTGACTAAGGCCATCAAGCTAGTAAATTTCAAGACTGAATCCCAGAACCAGATTGCTGAGTTGTATTTCAGAGTTTCTCTCCCCAGATTCCTCACTGCAGAGTTGCTCTGTTGATTTTGTTCTGCAGGGCCCTTTGAGTACATTTTGTGACTGGCTTTTTTCATTTATTGTAATGTTTTCAGCTGCATCAATTCCTTTTTCTGACCAAATATATCTCATTGTATGGATATATCATATTTTGTTTAGCCATTCATTAGCTGAGAATCCCATGGATGGAGGAGCCTGGTGGGCTGCAGTCCATGGGGTCGCGAAGAGTCGGACACGACTGAGCAACTTCACTTTCACTTTTCACTTTCATGCATTGGAGAATGAAATGGCAACCCACTCCAGTGTTCTTGCCTGGAGAATCCCAGGGATGGGGGAGCCTGGTGGGCTGCCATCTATGGGGTCACACAGAGTTGGACACAACTGAAGTGACTTAGCAGCAGCTGATGAGCATTTGGGTTGAAGCCAAAAGGAGGACACGACTGAAGCAACAGCAGCAGCAGCAGCAAAAGGAGGAGACTCAGCAAGTTAAGCTGTGAACCTTATGTAATAACGTCATGTCAACCCATTCATGCATTTCACTGGGGCATTTGGATAGTAAGGCTTAAACATCTCAGTCTGCAAACTGCCTTCTCCCCTCCAGTCTGAGGCGGGGATGCATGTCCCAGGAGGCAAGGACAGTGAGTTGGGGGGGGGGTCATAAAAGACTCTATTGCATGGGACTTCCCCCAAGCCTGAAACAGTGTTGTTCCCACATTGAGGGGTTTCCCACAGGACCCCGTCTGGGGCCAGGCTCTCACTTCAAGGGCACGATTTTATTGCCAGAACATCTGGACATAGCACATTGAATCAATCAGGAATTTCTTCTGTCACCAGGTTAACAACTATGGCCCTAATACAATTAGGAAAAGATTTTCTAAAAATACAGGTTTGACCAGTTTCTGTTTTTTGTTTTTAAGTTAAACAGAAAAGGCCTAGAGTAGGGTCTGAGAAGGAAGAAAGGAAATAATCTCAATCCCAAAACTATTCCATGGCAGAAAGCAGGAAGTGTTAGGTGTCCATGAGAACTGACAGGGCTGCAAAAGCTAAGATTGATTGGAAGTGGCAGAAACTAGAGAAAGTTCTTTTAAAAAGATTATGCAAAACGAAATAATGATGCATTTAGAAAACATATGTTTCTAGAATTAATTGTAAAAGGTAGTGATGAAAATGGATGTCAGGACATGTCCGGGAATCTTCTTGCTGAACTGTGCTCCAACCATAGGGAGATCCCTAAGTTCAGTCACCCCTATAGGGTTTCCCAAAGGTATCAGAAGGGTCCCCAGAATCCACTCTCTTAACAGGGCCCTGAGTGGTCTGAGCATCCCATTTCCGAATCATTGTCCTAGAGGCCACCTCAGTTCTGTCTTCTTCTGATGACATTGTTCATTTCTGAAGCTGGAAGTCACAGGAGAATGCTTTGGAGTCTCTGGGAGTGAAATGGATTAGTCCTCACTTAGCGGGAAAATTTGACACATTTCACTTAACACATATGCCCAGATTAGGTCAAAGAAAGGATATCAGTTCAACTTGTTTGAGTTGCAAAGCCCTCCAAGGAGGCAGAGTTACACCATTTTTACAGCAAACTAAGGGATATTCATAGGTTGACTATGTTATGGTGTATTGATTTCCCTGAGAAATAGAGCCAACAGGATATATGTGTAAAGAGGTTTATTATAAAGAATTGGCTTATATGATTATGGAAGCTAAGTAGTTCCAGTCCAAGCCTGAAGGAGGAGAGCTGATGATGTAACTTTCAGTCCACATCTGAATCCAAAGACAGAAGACCAGTGTCAGCTCAGAGAGAGATGGAGATGTTCTCTTCCAGGCCTTAATCTGATTGGATGAGACCCACCCACACTGGGGAGGGCAATCTGCTTTACTTCTACTCATTCAAATTGGAATCCCACCCAGAAACACTCTCACAGACACATTCAGAATAGTACTTAATATTATCTAGTCATCCCATGGCTCAGTTGATGCATAAAATTAACCATCACATATGTTATTTCACATTTCAAAACAAAGCAGATCTAAATGTATTGTGTTCCTCTTAATTTAGTTAAATCTGGTAAAGAACCCTCAGGTCTAGAAGTCTCTGGAAAGACACCTCAGTGCTGTGCTTTTTCTCGGGTGGGCAGGCTGGTGATCCTGGTGTTCCTCCTCTTTCTCTCCATGGCTACTCTGCTTCGTAACACCATGGCTTCTTCACGTGAATGTCTCCACCATCAGACTGTGAGTTCCCAAAGCCAGGAGCCTGGTCTGTGCTGTTTACTCAGAATCACTAGCCTGGTATGGTGCCTGTCACATAGAAGGTGCTAGAAGGTACCCAATAAACTCTTTTAGGAATCGAACTTGATCCTTGGCCCAAGGTATTGGTATGTTGAGTTGACTTCCCCATCCCCCACCACATCTTGGCAGGACAGGTTTATGGCATTATGTGAGCTTGGTTTGACAAATTAATATGAAATACTAAGAGAAATCATTGACATTTTATGACAGAGACAGCATTAGAATGAAATGAGACTATAAAATAAAATTGCAGCAAATGCCTAATAAAGAAGGGACTCAATTTAATAAACAATCTTTGCACAGTTTGTTTTGTTCTGATGAATCATGAGAGCAGCTGCTGATTTACAACAGGCTGATTCTGACCAAATCTAGCTCGGCTTGTGATGAAGAAACATAACTCAATATTACATACAAGAAATGGTTCATTGTTTTTTGTTTTGCACCAAATGTCACTGAGGCACTCAGAAAAATGTTAAAATACCTTTCATGGATGATTTTTCTCCAGTAAATTTTTAATCACACCAAGTAAGCAATAAACAAAATGCAGTTATTTCCTCTATAATTAAATTGACTAAATTCACAAGTTCATCACATTCATTAAACTAGCGCTCACCCAATTGTAAAATTACAAATACTGGCTTTCTCTTGAGCTTCAGACGGTAGCTTTTATTAGTTCATATATTTACACGTATACGGGCTATCATTTGTGCCCTGAACTGCTTTAGATTTGTTAATTTTTTTTTTTTTTTCATTGATTTCTGTTGTTCATTGTTTTTTTTTTTTCTTCTTTTTTTTTTTTTTAATTTTATTTTATTTTTAAACTTTACATAATTGTATTAGTTTTGCCAAATATCAAAATGAATCCACCACAGGCATACATGTGTTCCCCATCCTGAACCCTCCTCCCTCTTCCCTCCCCACACCATCCCTCTGGGTCGTCCCAGTGCTCCAGCCCCAAGCATCCAGTATCGCGCATCGAACCTGGATTGGCAACTCGTTTCTTGCATGATATTTTACATGTTTCAATGTCACTCTCCCAAATCTTCCCACCCTCTCCCTCTCCCACAGAGTCCATAAGACTGTTCTATACATCAGTGTCTCTTTTGCTGTCTCGTACACCAGGTTATTGTTACCATCTTTCTAAATTCCATATATATGCGTTAGTATACTGTATTTCTGTTTTTCCTTCTGGCTTACTTCACTCTGTATAATAGGCTCCAGTTTCATCCACCTCATTAGAACTGATTCAAATGTATTCTTTTTAATGGCTGAGTAATACTCCATTGTGTATATGTACCACTGCTTTCTTATCCATTCATCTGCTGATGGACATCTAGGTTGCTTCCATGTCCTGGCTATTATAAACAGTGCTGCGATGAACATTGGGGTACACGTGTCTCTTTCCCTTCTGGTTTCCTCAGTGTGTATGCCCAGCAGTGGGATTGCTGGATCATAAGGCAGTTCTATTTCCAGTTTTTTAAGGAATCTCCACACTGTTCTCCATAGTGGCTGTACTAGTTTGCATTCCCACCAACAGTGTAAGAGGGTTCCCTTTTCTCCACACCCTCTCCAGCACTTATTATTTGTAGACTTTAGGATCGCAGCCATTCTGACTGGTGTGAAATGGTATCTCATAGTGGTTTTGATTTGCATTTCTCTGATAATGAGTGATGTTGAGCATCTTTTCATGTGTTTGTTAGCCATCTGTATGTCTTCTTTGGAGAAATGTCTATTTAGTTCTTTGGCCCATTTTTTGATTGGGTCATTTATTTTTCTGGAGTTGAGCTGTAGGAGTTGCTTGTATATTTTTGAGATTAGTTGTTTGTCAGTTGCTTCATTTGCTATTATTTTCTCCCATTCTGAAGGCTGTCTTTTCACCTTGCTAATAGTTTCCTTTGATGTGCAGAAGCTTTTAAGGTTAATTAGGTCCCATTTGTTTATTTTTGCTTTTATTTCCAATATTCTGGGAGGTGGGTCATAGAGGATCCTGCTGTGATGTATGTCAGAGAGTGTTTTGCCTATGTTCTCCTCTAGGAGTTTTATAGTTTCTGGTCTTACATTTAGATCTTTAATCCATTTTGAGTTTATTTTTGTGTATGGTGTTAGAAAGTGGTCTAGTTTCATTCTTTTACACGTGGTTGACCAGATTTCCCAGCACCACTTGTTAAAGAGATTGTCTTTAATCCATTGTATATTCTTGCCTCCTTTGTCAAAGATAAGGTGTCCATATGTGCTTGGATTTATCTCTGGGCTTTCTATTTTATTCCATTGATCTATATATCTGTCTTTGTGCCAGTACCATACTGTCTTGATAACTGTGGCTTTGTAGTAGAGCCTGAAGTCAGGTAGGTTGATTCCTCCAGTTCCATTCTTCTTTCTCAAGATCGCTTTGGCTATTCGAGGTTTTTTGTTTTTCCATACAAATTGTGAAATTATTTGTTCCAGCTCTGTGAAGAATACTGTTGGTAACTTGATAGGGATTGCGTTGAATCTATAAATTGCTTTGGGTAGTATACTCATTTTCACTATATTGATTCTTCCAATCCATGAACATGGTATATTTCTCCATCTATTAGTGTCCTCTTTGATTTCTTCCACCAGTGTTTTATAGTTTTTTATATATAGGTCTTTAGTTTCTTTAGGTAGATATATTCCTAAGTATTTCATTCTTTCCGTTGCAATGGTGAATGGAATTGTTTCCTTAATTTCTCTCTCTGTTTTCTCATTATTAGTGTATAGGAATGCAAGGGATTTCTGTGTGTTGATTTTATATCCTGCAACTTTACTATAGTCATTGATTATTTCTAGTAATTTTCTGGTGGAATCTTTAGGGTTTTCTATGTAGAGGATCATGTCATCTGCAAATAGTGAGAGTTTTACTTCTTCTTTTCCAATTTGGATTCCTTTTATTTCTTTTTCTGCTCTGATTGCTGTGGCTAAAACTTCCAAAACTATGTTGAATAGTAATGGTGAAAGTGGGCACCCTTGTCTTGTTCCTGACTTTAGAGGAAATGCTTTCAATTTTTCACCATTGAGGATAATGTTTGCTGTGGGTTTGTCATATATAGCTTTTATTATGTTGAGGTATGTTCCTTCTATTCCTGCTTTCTGGAGAGTTTTTATCATAAATGGATGTTGAATTTTGTCAAAGGCTTTCTCTGCATCTATTGAGATAATCATATGGTTTTTATTTTTCAATTTGTTAATGTGGTGTATTACATTGATTGATTTGCGGATATTGAAGAATCCTTGCATCCCTGGGATAAAGCCCACTTGATCATGGTGTATGATCTTTTTAATGTGTTGTTGGATTCTGATTGCTAGAATTTTGTTAAGGATTTTTGCATCTATGTTCATCAGTGATATTGGCCTGTAGTTTTCTTTTTTTGTGGCATCTTTGTCAGGTTTTGGTATTAGGGTGATGGTGGCCTCATAGAATGAGTTTGGAAGCTTACCTTCCTCTGCAATTTTTTGGAAGAGTTTGAGCAGGATAGGTGTCAGCTCTTCTCTAAATTTTTGGTAGAATTCAGCTGTGAAGCCATCTGGACCGGGGCTTTTGTTTGCTGGAAGATTTTTGATTACAGTTTCAATTTCCATGCTTGTGATGGGTCTGTTAAGATTTTCTATTTCTTCCTGGTCTAGTTTTGGAAAGTTGTACTTTTCTAAGAATTTGTCCATTTCTTCCACGTTGTCCATTTTATTGGCATATAATTGTTGATAGTAGTCTCTTATGATCCTTTGTATTTCTGTGTTGTCTGTTGTGATCTCTCCATTTTCGTTTCTAATTTTGTTGATTTGATTTTTCTCCCTTTGTTTCTTGATGAGTCTGGCTAATGGTTTGTCAATTTTATTTATCCTTTCAAAGAACCAGCTTTTGGTTTTGTTGATTTTTGCTATGGTCTCTTTTGTTTCTTTTGCATTTATTTCTGCTCTAATTTTTAAGATTTCTTTCCTTCTACTAACCCTGGGGTTCTTCATTTCTTCCTTTTCTAGTTGCTTTAGGTGTAGAGTTAGGTTATTTATTTGACTTTTTTCTTGTTTCTTGAGGTGTGCCTGTATTGCTATGAACTTTCCCCTTAGGACTGCTTTTACCGTGTCCCACAGGTTTTGGGTTGTTGTGTTTTCATTTTCATTCGTTTCTATGCAAATTTTGATTTCTTTTTTGATTTCTTCTGTTATTTGTTGGTTATTCAGCAGCGTGTTGTTCAGCCTCCATATGTTGGAATTTTTAATAGTTTTTCTCCTGTAATTGAGATCTAATCTTACTGCATTGTGGTCAGAAAAAATGCTTGGGATGATTTCTATTTTTTTAAATTTACCAAGGCTAGCTTTATGGCCCAGGATGTGATCTATCCTGGAGAAGGTTCCATGTGCGCTTGAGAAAAAGGTGAAATTCATTGTTTTGGGATGAAATGTCCTATATATATCAATTAGGTCTAACTGGTCTATTGTATCATTTAAAGTTTGTGTTTCCTTGTTAATTTTCTGTTTAGTTGATCTATCCATAGGTGTGAGTGGGGTATTAAAGTCTCCCACTATTATTGTGTTATTGTTAATTTCTCCTTTCATACTTGTTAGCATTTGTCTTACGTACTGTGGTGCTCCCGTGTTGGGTGCATATATATTTATAATTGTTATATCTTCTTCTTGGATTGATCCTTTGATCATTATGTAGTGACCTTCTTTGTCTCTTTTCACAGCCTTTGTTTTAAAGTCTATTTTTTCTGATATGAGTATTGCTACTCCTGCTTTCTTTTGGTCCCTATTTGCATGGAAAATCTTTTTCCAGCCCTTCACTTTCAGTCTGTATGTGTCCCCTGTTTTGAGGTGGGTCTCCTGTAGACAACATATGTAGGGGTCTTGTTTTTGTATCCATTCAGCCAGTCTTTGTCTTTTGGTTGGGGCATTCAACCCATTTACGTTTAAGGTAATTACTGATAAGTATGATCCCGTTGCCATTTACTTTATTGTTTTGGGTTCGAGTTTATACACCGTTTTTGTGTTTCTTGTCTAGAGAATATCCTTTAGTATTTGTTGGAGAGCTGGTTTGGTGGTGCAGAATTCTCTCAGCTTTTGCTTGTCTGAAAAGCTTTTGATTTCTCCTTCATACTTGAATGAGATCCTTGCTGGGTACAATAATCTGGGCTGTAGGTTATTTTCTTTCATCATTTTAAGTATGTCTTGCCATTCCCTCCTGGCTTGAAGAGTAAGTCCAAACCCTGACTCCAGGGAACTCCTGACTCCAAGGAACATTAATTGACAGGAGCTCATCAAATGCCTCCATAACGACACTGAAACCAAGCACCACACAAGGGCCAATAAGTCCCAGGGCAAGACATACCAAGCAAATTCTCCAGCAACAAAGGAACACAGCCCTGAGCTTCAAGATACAGGCTGCCCAAAGTCACCCCAAAACTATAGACATCTCATAACTCACTACTGGACATTTCATTGCACTCCAGAGAGAAGAAATACAGCTCCATCCACCAGAACACCGACACAAGCTTCCCTAACCAGGAAACCTTGACAAGCCACCTGTACAAACCCACACACAGTGAGGAAACGCCACAATAAAGAGAACTCCACAAACTGCCAGAATACAGAAAGGACACCCCAAACTCAGCAATTTAAACAAGATGAAGAGACAGAGGAATACTCAGCAGATAAAGGAACAGGATAAATGCCCACCAAACCAAACAAAAGAGGAAGAGATAGGGAATCTACCTGATAAAGAATTCCGAATAATGATAGTGAAATTGATCCAAAATCTTGAAACTAAAATGGAATCACAGATAAATAGCCTGGAGACAAGGATTGAGAAGATGCTAGAAAGGTTTAACAAGGACCTAGAAGAAATAAAAAAGAGTCAATATACAATGAATAATGCAGTAAATGAAATTAAAAACACTCTGGAGGCAACAAATAGTAGATTAACAGAGGCAGAAGATAGGATTAGTGAATTAGAAGATAGAATGGTAGAAATAAATGAATCAGAGAGGATAAAAGAAAAACGAATTAAAAGAAATGAGGACAATCTCAGAGACCTCCAGGACAATATTAAACGCTACAACATTCGAATAATAGGGGTTCCAGAAGAAGAAGACAAAAAGAAAGACCATGAGAAAATACTTGAGGAGATAATAGTTGAAAACTTCCCTAAAATGGGGAAGGAAATAATCACCCAAGTCCAAGAATCCCAGAGAGTCCCAAACAGGATAAACCCAAGGAGAAACACCCCAAGACACATATTAATCAAATTAACAAAGATCAAACACAAAGAACAAATATTAAAAGCAGCAAGGGAAAAACAACAAATAACACACAAGGGAATTCCCATAAGGATAACAGCTGATCTTTCAATAGATTTGTTAATTTTGCAACAAATCCTTTGTTAGGAAAAAAGTAAAATTGAAATAATGTCTGTTCTTTAACTGACGTGCACAGCCAAACCTGTTGCAGCATTTTTTTTTCAGTCAAATGCCAGCTGTGTCCCTATAAATAAAGCTAATTACCAATTTCAAAGTCATAGGTAACCTTGAACTTTTAGAGAAAAAGTATGTATATTTTAATTCATTTGAGCCTTGATATAAATGACTTCATGACATAATAATGCAAAACCCCAATATTCCCAGAGACTGATTATATTTGACTCCAAAGACCCAGTGACAATACAGCATAATTAAACACATGGGGGTGTGAGTGTCTTTGAAACACATTTTCTGCAGGGTGGATAAAGAGAAAAGAAATAGGATTTTTTTTTTATGAGACTTTAAGAATATAAATCTGCTTTTCAAATATTTGGCCGAATCATTCTCTTATCTCCCTCTCAAATCCCACATGAAGTTAGTTTCTTAGACTCAGATTGGGAAGCTGAGTGTAATTCCCGACTTAGAACCAGAATCTTCTTTGTATTGCTCTAATTGCAGGCAGCCTCTCAAGGCAGCCTTTCCTCTATTCGAAGGTCTGATTGCTGGAAGCGTCTTCTTCATGTTGTTAAAGCCTTTAAGCTGTAGGGTTCCTGTAGAGTCCCATAATCATTTGACCTTGTTTGGTCTTATTTCTGTAATTCAGAAAAAGACCCTCTCACCCCTAGAAATGATTTGAATCTTGCTTATACGTTTTTCGGACTATTCTCCCCATTCTGTATATCATACCCTTGGCTGACTCAAGCTTGTCAAAGCCAGTTTTAAAATGTAAGTCACAAATTCATTTCTACAAAATTACTGAGTAGCATGTGTCAGGTTTTTGCTTATTATAAAGAGGTCATTCCTAATTGTGTAAGACGAGAGCTCAGCCTTCCAGTAGTTTCCAGTTGGGAATAGAAAGATTCTGCACCTTTCTGCAAGCTTCTTTTCTGTGCTATCCCTGTCTCCCTCTAAGGGGAAAGTTGTGCCTATGGTTGGGTAGATCCCAGGTTAGTCACTGGGTCCTGTTTTTCCAGAGAACCAGGTGGCTGAGACTTAAAAGATACCACCCATTCATGGTGCCCAGTCTGTCTTACCCGTGGCAAGTGACAGGCCAGCCATCCACCGTTTCTATGTTGTGTTCACTCGGGTAAGTGGATTCTGCCCTTTTGAGCCACTCCATCTCTCTCTCTGTCCATCTGCCTTTCTCTCTGCACTGAGGTATAAATGGGAAGAGCAAGTGTCCCACTTTGACCTTGAACCAAATCTGCCTACTACTGAATTTTCCTAGTGGGTTCTACTTTGTAGAACAGAAGCATTGGTTCACATTTAATCCTGGCACTTTATTCTCATTCTGCTATTATTCCTTATGCAGAGATTTCTCAGCCTAGACCTGGTGAGGAGGAGCAGGGAGGAGAAGCCTAATACAGACTTTCATGGGATGCCATGCCTCATTCCATCAGATGCACTTGAGAGCCCCACCCAGAAATCCCAACACTCACACATCAGGCATGATAGGAGTACATATCCTAAAAAGGAGAGCAAAAACATGGAGTTTTCCGAGTGGGAGATTGAGGGTTGAGTAGAAGAGGTAAGGTGAGGTGCAGGAAAGGCTGGGACTTTCAACAGGTGCAGCTGGAAGACTGTGGAGGGAGACGGCAGTCTGCGAGGGGGCGGGAGAAGTTGGAATGTCCTCAGAAAATGATAAGATCTCAAGTTCGGTTGAAACACGGAGGAGAGAGTGGGGAGAAGGAGGCCGGAAAGAGGAGTTGCCCAAAACACTGAGCACTTGCCTTCCAGGCCAAAGTTTTCTGCATGACTTGGTAGGCAATGAGGAGTTGGTGATGGCTAGGGTGTCGGGATGTGGAAGTGGTCCCCTCACAT
The DNA here is from genome assembly GCF_029378745.1 of Bos indicus. NCBI lineage: Eukaryota > Metazoa > Chordata > Mammalia > Artiodactyla > Bovidae > Bos > Bos indicus. The sequence goes on from NC_091783.1 coordinate 21,667,191, forward strand.
ATGATAATAGAGCTGGCTGTGCAGCCAGAAAGGAGGGGAAGGGGAGGCTGGGCAACTGCGAGCCCAGTGAAGAGGCTCTCACGTGTAACACCCAGATGTGGTGGTCCATGGAGAGGGCCATGCAGAAAGAGTTGCTGCAAACCCAGGTTGGACTCATCTGTTTAGCTGCCATGTCAGACTCTTGGTTGACATTGGGTCTGGCACTGACTGAGATCATTGGGCCTCTTTTATCACAGGATTTCTTTCAAGTCTTCCCACCCTCATAATTTAGAAGTGACATGGAAGATGTCTGTGTAAAGCCTGACCTTCACTGAGTTGTGCAGATTCATCTTTTTTAGTGTTAACTTGACATTCCTGACTCCCAAGATAACTCTAAATCTTCACTCTGTTGTCTATCACTTTATCTCTTCTTCCCAGCTCTGTTTTGTCAGAAAATGGAATAAACATCAAAGTTATTGCTAAAATGTTGACAAGATGAGCACAAAGACAGTCCCCTGGAGCTCTAATTGGAAGCCCCCCTAATAGCATCGTGGGCTTTCATGGTGGCTCAGATGGTAAAGAATCCACCTGTAATGCTGGAGACCCAGGTTTGATCCCTGTGTCAGAAAGGTCCCCTGGAGAAGGGAATGGCCACCCACTCCAGTATTCTTGCCTGGAGAATCCAGTGGACAGAAGAGCCTGGCAGGCTAGAGTTCAAGGGCTTGAAAAGAGTTGGATACAACTGAGTGACTAGCACACTAATAGCATCAAAACCATTGACCAACAGACTGCGGGAGCCTTGCTTTCCTGGAAGCAAACCCACCACCAGCTTCATCATGCCGCAGGTGTTAATCATTTCATTCCATAAAAGACTTAGAAGTGACATCAAAGACTCTGTGCATTCTCCTGGTTTCTGGGCTCGCTAACACCAACAGTGATGAGTGAGAATAAGGCTCATGTGACACTATTGTTCTACTGCTTTTACAAAGCTGCTCTTTCTTATTTTTAAGATATTTTCATTTTTCACACAAGTGGGATTACTAAATCATATGGTAGTTTTCCATAGTGGCTGTATCCATTTACATTCCCACCAACAGAGTACTCGTGTTCTCTTTTCTCGACATCCTCACTAAAATTTGTTATCTCTTGTCTTTTTTATAATAGCCATTTGAATAGGAGTGAGGTAATATCTTTTTGTGGTTTTGATTTGCATTTCCCTGGTGATTAATGATGTTGAGCACCTTTTCATGTACCTGTTGGCCATTTGTACGTCTTCAGAAAAAAATGGCTATTCACTTCCTCTGCCTATTTTTGATTGAATGGTTTGGTTTGGGTATTTTTCTGCTGTTGAGTTTGTGTGAGTTCTTTACATGTTGCATATTAACTTTTATCATACATTAGATTTATAAACACTTTCTCCCACTCTCTAGGCCTCTTTTTCGTTTTACTGATGGTTTCCTCTGCTGGGCGGAAGCTGTTCAGTTTGATGTGGTCCCATTTGCCCATTTTTGCTTTTGTTGCCTTTGTTTTTGGAGTTAAATCCAAAAAATCATTGCCAAGACCAGTGTCAGAGAGCTTATCCCCTAGAAGGAAATATAGGAGTTTTATGGTTTCAGGTCTTTTGTTCAAGTCTTATTCAATTTTGAGTTGCTTTTGTGTATGGTATAACATTTATCGTTGTTCAGTTGCTAAGTTGTGTCTGACTCTTTGTGATCCCGTGGATTGCAGTGCACCAGGCTCCTCGATTCTCCGCTTTCTCCTGGTCTTTGCTCAGATTCGTGTCTGTTGAGTAGGTGATGCTATCTAACCATCTCATCCTCTGCCGCCCCCTTCTCCTTTTGCCTTCAGTCTTTCCCAGCATTAGGGTCTTCTCCAATGAGTTGGCGCTTCACATCAGGTGGTCAGAGAATTGGAGCTTCAGCTACAGCATCAGTCCTTCCAGTGAATATTCAGGGTTTATTTCCTTTAGGATTGACTGGTGTAATATTCTTACAGTCCAAAGGATCCTCAAGAGTCTTCTCCAGCATCACAATTCAAAAGCATCAATTCTTTGATGCTCTCAGTGGTCCAGCTCTCACATTCATACATGATTACTGGGAAAATGATAGATTTGACTATATGGACTTTTGTCAGCCAAGTGATGTCTCTGCTTTTGTGTACGCTGTCTAGGTTTGTCATAGCCTTTCTTCCAAGGAGCAAGCATCTTTTAATTTCATGGCTGCAGTCACCATCTGCAGTGATTTTGGAGCCCAAGAAAATAAAATCTGTCACTGTTTCTACTTTTCCCCCATCTATTTGCCATGAAGTGATGGACTGGATGCCATGATCTTAGTTTTTTGAATGTTGAGTTTCTAGCCAACTTTTTCACTCTCTTCTTTCACCCACATCAAGATGCTTTTTAGTTCTTCTTTACTTTCTGCCATTAGAGTGGTATCATTGGCAGATCTGACCTGGAGCTGACTGCAGCTCAGGTCATGAGCTCCTTATTGCAAAATTCAGACTCAAATTGAAGAAAGTAGGGAAAACCACTAGGCCATTCAGATATGCTGCTGCTGGTGCTGCTGCTGCTAAGTCACATCAGTCGTGTCCAACTCTGCGACCCCATAGACAGCAGCCCACCAGGCTCCGCCATCCCTGGGATTCTCAAGGCAAGAACATTGGAGTGGGTTGCCATTTCATTCTCCAATGCATGAAAGTGAAAAGTGAAAGTGAAGTCACTCAGTCGTGTCCGACTCTTAGTGACCCCAAGGACTGCAGCCCACCAGGGTCCTCCATCCATGGGATTTTCCAGGCAAGAGTACTGGAGTGGGTTGCCATTGCCTTCTCCGATTCAGATAGGACCTAAGTCAAATCCTTATGATTATACAGTAGAGGTGATGAATAGATTCAAGGGGTTAGATTTGATAGACAGAATGCCTGAAGAACTATGGACAGAGGTTCATAACATTGTATAGGAGGTGGTAACCAAAACTATCCCAAAGAAAAAGAGATGCAAGAAGGCATGGTTGTTGTCTGAGGATGCTTTACAAATGGCTGAGGAAAGAAAAGAAATCTTAAGGCAAGGAAGAAAGGAAAGATAAACCCAACTGAGTGTAGAGTTCTAAAGAATAGCAAGGAGAGATAAGGCCTTCTTCAATGAACAATGCAAAGAAATAGAGGAAAACAATAGAATGGGAAAGACTAGAGATCTCTTTAAGAAAATTGGAGATATCAAGGGATCATTTCATGCAAGGATGGGCATGATAAAGGACAGAAATGGTATGGACCTAACAGAAGCAGAAAATATTAAGAAGTGGCAAGAGTACATAGAAGAACTATACAAAAAAGATTTAGTGACTGGGATAACCATGATGGCGTGATCACTCACCTAGAGCCAGACATCCTGGAGTGTGAAATCAAGTGGGCCTTAGGAAGCACTGAAGAAAGCTAGTGGAGGTGATGGAATGCCAGCTGAGCTATTTCAGATCCTAAAAGATGATGCTGTTAAAGTGCTACGCTCAATATGCCAGAAAATATGGAAAACTCAGCACTGGCCACAGTGAAAAGTTGCTGCCACAAGCTGTGTGCTATGCCAGGATTCAGGACCTCCAGAGGAGAGGATTTCGATCTGGGGACAGAGACCAGTCTTGACCACTGGAGATTTTTGTGTAACAGGATTTTATTTAATTATAAGAGAGAGAAAGCTTCTGATGTAGACATCAGAAGAAGCAGAAGGAATGCCCTCTTGCTAGTTTTTAGCAAGGTGTTTTATGTCTGTTTGCAAGCTATTAATCAGATAAGAGAGACACCTCAAGGCTGAGGGAGTTTCACCAAGCACCTCTCCCACAGTATGCATTTTTGAGATAGGATGGCACGAGGTGTGTCATCCCCTACAATAAAGCAGTTGACATGAATACTGGTTTGTTGGGCCATTATCAGCCCAAGGTTTGAGAAAAGGAAAAAAGTTAGTTTTAGGTGGAACCATTTTGCAGAGTCAGATTCCAAAGTAAGTACATAGTTTCATTACCATAGCTTAAGAAAAACGTTTCCATAAGAAAAACACATTGGTTAGCTCAGGGAGAACCAGGTGTCCTCAACACAGAATTAAAAGAAGCTTCTTTTAATTTTATGTGGAGAAGGAAAGAAACATCTGCCACTTGCAGTTTATTTCCTCTTGCCTTCCTACCTGTTTCCCTCTCAACAGGACTGGAAAAACTCAGTGTTCATTCCAATCCCAAAGAAGGGCAATGCCAAAGAATGTCCAGACTACCATACAGTTGCACTCATTTCACATGCTAATAAGGTTATGCTCAAAATCCTTCAAGTTAGATTTCAGCAGTACGTGAACCAAGAGCTTCGAGATGTACTGGGCTTAGAAACAGCATAGAAACCAGAGATTAAATTGCCAACATTCATCAGATCATGGAAAAAGCAAGGGAATTCCAGAAAAACATGTAATTCTGCTTCATTGACTACAGTCAAAAGCCTTTGACTGTGTGAATCACTTACAAACTGTGGAAAATTCTTAAAGAGATTGGAATACCAGACCACCTTATCTGTCTCCTGAGAAGCCTGTATGCAGGTCAAGAAGCAATAGTTAGAACTGGACATGGAACAGCAGACTGGTTCAAAACTGGGAAGGGAGTATGACAAGGCTGTATATTGTCACCCTGCTTATTTTACTTATATGAAGAGTACAATCATGTGAAATGCTGAGCTGGATGAATCACAAGCTGGAATCAAGATTGCGGGGAGAAATATAAACAACTTCAGATTTGCAGATGGTATAAGACAGTGGTCTAGTTTCATTCTTCTGCATGTGTCTTTTGGTTTTCTCAATACCATTTATTAAAGAGACTATCCTCTCTGCACTGTATATAGTCTTAGTTCCTAATTCATTGACTATACACACATGGGTTTATTTCTTGGCTCTCTATTCTGTTCCATTGAGCTATTTGTCTGTTTTTATGCCAATACCATACTGTTTTCATTACTATAAGTCTGTAATATAGTCTGAAATCAGTGTTTAAAAAACTCAACTGGGAAAATTTGAAGATCTAATTGACTTTTTTCAAAGATTCATGAATCGAGCAGCATCCTATCTACTAAATAGAGAGATGCTCCAAGGAGTTGTATAAAATGGAACATTTTTATAGGTTTTATAGGGTCTTATCACAAGTGACTCTGCTTGGGTTTTATTCCTTTTTAACATCACGAAGTATGGTGCCTCTGTTTGTTCTTTCTCAAGAATGCTTGGCTATTTGGGGTTTTTTTGTGGTTTTATACAAACTTAGGGATTGTTTGTTCTATTTCTGTGAAAAATGTCATTGACATTTTGATGGGGATTGCATTGAATCTGTAGATCCCTTTGGGTAGTGTGGACATTTTAACTAATATTTGTCCAACCTAAGGGCATAAAATATTTTTTCCATTCTATTTATGTCTTCGTTTCTTTCATCAGTGTCTGATAGTTTTCAGTGTACAGATTCTTCATCTCCTTGGTTAAATTTAATCTTGCTTTTTAAAATTCTTTTTGATGTAATGGTAAATGGGATTATTTTCTCAATGTCTTTTTCTGATAGTTCATTATTACTGTATTGAAATACAACTGATTTTTGTATATTGACTTGGTATCTTTCAACTCTACTGAGCTTGTTTATTAATTTTAACAGTTTTTTGGTGGACTTTTTAGGGTTTTCTGTATATAATTCATTATATATTTTCTTTATATTACATATAATTTTATTAATTATTAAGAAAATTTAAAACATACCTTGTAGGCAGAATTCTAAGAAAGTTTCATGATCTCCACCCCAGATGTTATGCCCATGATTGGGTTTCATATATGGCAAAAATGAAGACATTTTCCAAATGTAGCTGAAGTCCTTAAGCAAGTAACCTCTAGTTAATGAAAAGGGAGAATTACCTGAATGGGCATGACCTAATCAGATGAGCTCCTTAAAAGACATGCAAAGCAACAGAGACTCTCTCCTGCCGGCCCTGACGGAAGCCAACAGCCCCCCTGTGAACTGCCTAAGGGGAGCAACAGCCAATCAGAGCATGAACCTCAGTCCTACAGCCGAAAGGATGATCCATGAGGCATTAAGTATAGAAATTGAGAGTAAACACTGATAAACTTTCATAGCAGTTTGACTTTGCCACAACCTCCAAGTGCCTCTCATTGAATTCATCTCAAGTAGCAGGATATAGACAGTTTGGATTTGTTAAACTTACATGGTGAATTGTGTACAAAGTGACCAATGTACCACATTGCAACATATACAATTTTCAGTTTAATTTGGCAACTGAAATCTAAAAGAGTGTAAAAATATGAGAAGTTTAATCATTTGTTTATTTTTATGACTTGTAATTTTTTAAATCAAGCTTGTCTATTTTTAATTTAGCAAATTATTTATTTAATTGGGAAGCTAGCAATTGATTGATTTATTAACCCTATGTTACTTAACCCCAAGTTTCAATGACCATAGCTTTATACAGGGAGGATCTGCCTTGTATACAGAGAACCAACCCATAGAGCACAAAAAGCCAGTAAAGAATTTTTCATTGTAGTGTAAATAATGCAAAGATTTGTTATTGTGGTAATTCTAGTATGTGTGCAATTTGAACATGATGGTGATATGAAGGCTTCTTTTTAACTTCATTGCCAATAAACACAACTAGCTCTGAACTGTATAAAATTATGAAAGAATATATTGTCAACAAACGTGGTTTTGAGTTTGTTTTGTCTAGGAGAGTGTGTTCTAATAGCACAGTTGCAATGATGGAAGAATATTCTGGAGCAGTCACCTGGATTAAGGAGCTTGTGAATTAATGCACTTTTACCTTTATTGAGAAAGTCTTGTTACCAAATCAAACAAAAAATCAGGTGAACTAAATAGTGTATTTAATGATTAATTAAGAATCTGTAAATTACATAAATTCAAGATGCATTAACATGGAAACAACTTAAAGGTCCATCAACAGATGAATGGATAAAGATGTGGTAAATATATATAATGAAATTCTACTCAGCCATAAAAAAGAACAAAATAGAACAAAAAAAGAACAAAAAGTCAACACTGTAATGAAAGAGAAAGTGTTAGTCACTCAGTCATGTCTGATTCTTTGTGACCCCTTGGACTCTAGCCCACCAGGTTCCTCTGTGCATGGAATTCTCCAGGCAAGAATAGTGGAGTGGGTTTCCATGCCCTTTTCCAGGGGATCTTCCTGACCCAGGGTCTCCTGTATTGCAGGCAGATTCTTTATCATTTGAGCTATCCAAGTCATTCTACTTTTATGTGATGTATGGGTGTGGAACATAATCTTTTACTGCATGCTGAGGTACAATGTTTGTTGTGGGGAGAATTCTTTTGGAATATAATGCAGAACAAATTCATCATTTTTCTGTAAGATAAGGAGTCAGTTTGAGCCAGTGTTTAACGACGTAAACTAGACTCCACACTTGCTGATTTATCTGATCTCTTAGAGGTTTTCAATGATCTTAAAACTTTTACCCAAAAAGGAATGCAACAAAGACTCAAAAGGCAAAAACAAATTTAAGATTTCTATAATTTTTATGACCCGCTTCAACAACAATCAGGAATGTAGGTGGTAGCCTGTTACTGTACACTCATGCTCCTATGAAATTTATTTTCCACCAAAAGATAATGTACATGTAAGAATCTGTGGTTCTGGAATATATATTTTTTTTCATCAAAAGATGTGGATAATTTAAATTGAAATACAGCTTTATAGGATAAATTGATAGCACTGGCTAAAATCGAGGACTGAAGATGAATCTTGAAAATACATCATTATTTGCTTCATTTTGGATACAAGTTAGAAATGAATATTTTGAGTCTGCTGAAATTACTTTAAACTCTTCTGCCATTCACACCTCTGTGAGTCTGATTTCTCTACGAGAAGTGTCATGACAACAAAGCAAAGACAATTTTCAGGGCATATTATCATCTGTGAGTAGTGTTGCCATCAGTCCAAACGAGGTTAGATAAATTAACAAACAAGAAGCAGGCTCAATTGTCACATTAAAAACTTTAAATACTGATGTCCATGATTTTTGTTCAAACTGTGTGCTGAGGCATTTAATATGGGGAATCACTATCTCACTCATAACTTTCTGATCAGTTATGATTAGGGAATGACAAAAAGTTATTAAAGTAATAGCAATTCTCCACATTCATCACTTATATACACACATTCAGTGAAAAACAGCCACAGTTTAAAAAATTATTTTCAAGTTCCATATAGTGCATTTGTTCCCACTGTATTTATTTCAATGTAATTATACATATGTGGAATCCAAGGAAAAATTTAGACTTATATGCTGTTATGTCTGGTTTTGTATCAGTTAACTTTTTTGGCAATTCACTTTTGTTGTATTTTACAAAAGTATTGGTCAACAATATATTGGAAATTGAACAGAAGCAAACCAGTCTTCTCTCCCACATAGATGAGAAGTAAAGAGCCAATATCTTTTTCCACAAAGACCCACTTTTCAGCATTCTTGTCCCAATTGCTCTCCCATTTATATCTTTTGGCTGGTTATAATGTTATATGCAAATATTTCAATATATGTCTCTAACCATAATGACTTAAAAACGTTAACCATAATATGACATTCAACAAAATAAGTAATTCCTGAAAAAAGTGAAAGTGTTACTTGCTCAGCTGACCCTTTGCGACTTCATAGACTGTAGCCCACAAGGCTCCTCTGTCCATGGAATTGTCCAGACAAGAATACTGGAGTGGGTTGCCATTTCCTTCTTGAGGAGGTCTTCCTGCCCAGGGATTAAACCCAGGTCTCCTGCGTCGCTGGCAGATTCTTTACTGTCTGAGCCACCAGGAAAGCCCAAGTAATTCCTACTATTAATAGTATCCAGTACCTGACTTGTATTCACTTTTCCCTGATTATCTTGAAAACATATATTTGTAGTTGTTTTTTTCAAATCAGGATGCAATTAAGAGCCATATACTGCATTTGATTGCATTGTCCCAAGTCTCCTTTAATCTAACAGTTGTCCTTCTCTTTTTCACAACTATGTACTTATTGAAGAAACTGGGTCATTTGTCCTGTAGAATTTTCTACATTTCCGAATTTGGTTTACTGATTTCTGGAACTACCTGTTAACCTGTTCCTCTGTCCTTGATCGTTTCCTTTTCTAGGAGTAGAGTTGAGGGCTTGATCAGATTCAGGATTTTTTTTTTTTAATCAAAATTACTTCTTAGGTGGTACTGTGTGCTTCCTATTGCATCACCCCAAGAGACAAGGTTCTCCACTTTTGGTGACATCAACTCACATTGCTCTGCAGGTTTCGTTTTTCACCCTGATTCATTCAAATACATTCCATTGACTTTCACTGAATGGTTAGCAGCCATTAATCATTGCTACCTAAGTCCGTTTTTCACTGGGGATTTGCAAAATTGTGATTTTCTACTTATCTCACTGCTTCTTCATTTATTAGCTTGAATGGCTCTCTGTAGAAATAAATTTTGTTTCTTTACTTGGTTATCTTGAAATATAGCTTGTAGTAGAAAAACAGGATAAAACTCAAGTCTTTCTCATGCTTTATTGGTTTTCAGAATAACAAGTTTGTGCCTTATCTAAGGTGATCAACTAGTTTTGGGGTTTTTCTGGAATATTAATATGAACTCATAGATTTTAATATATTTCATGTCTTTCAAAACATTGTCATTATTTAGATGGTCACATTTGGGCCATGGGAGCCTTTTCAAGTTGGCCCTTGGGTCTTTGTTTGCCATGATGCTTTGAGATCTGTTTTCAAGCAGGACAAGATGGCCCAGGCTCATCTTATCCACTTTTGGCCCCAGATCTGAAATCAGCCATTTCTCTAAATAATCCTGGTTCCTTTTAGTGGGAGTTAGCATTTTAGGACCAAAGTCTATGTTTTACATGTCTAATTTCTTTAAACCCTTTTCTCATGGAAAATTCACCAGGAACTGAATATATTGAAGTTTGTGGCTAAGGCCGTGGCTTTGCTTTGTGAGTCAATGTATATGTTACCCTCGGGGGCCCCTCAAGGAGAGAAACCTGAGTCTCCTGACCTAAGGCCAGAAAATGACACTTGTTCTGTTCAGTTCAGTCACTCAGTCATGTCCGACTCTTTGTGACTCCGTGGACTGCAGCACGCCAGGCTTCCCTGTCCATCACTAACTCACAGAGCTTGCTCAAACTCATGTCCATCGAGCCGGTGATCTCATCCAACCATCTCATCCTCTGTCGTCCCCTCCTCCTCCTGCCTTTAATTTTTCCCAGCATCAGGGTCTTTTCCAATGAATCAATTCTTCGCATCAGGTGGTGAAAGTATTGGAGTTTTAGCTTCAGCATCAGTCCTTCCAATGAATATTTAGGACTGGTTTCCTTTAGGATTGACTGGTTGGATCTCCTTGCAGTCCAAGGGACTCTCAAGAGTCTTCTCCAACACCACAGTTCAAAAGCATCAATTCTTCAGCGCTCAGCTTTCTTCACAGTTCAACTCTCACATCCATACATGACCACTGGAAAAACCATAGCTTTGACTAGATGGACCTTTGTTGGCAAAGTAATGTCTCTGCTTTTTAATATGCTGTCTCGGTTGGTCATAGCTTTTCTTCCAATGAGCAAGTGTCTTTTAATTTCATGGCTGCAGTCACCATCTGCTGTGATTTTGGAGCCCCAAATAATAAGTCTCTCACTGTTTCCATTGTTTCCCCATCTATTTGCCATGAAGTGATGGGACCAGATGCCATGATCCTTGTTATCTGAATGTTGAGTTTTAAGCCAACTTTTTCACTCTCCTGTTTCACTTTCATCAAGAGGCTTTTTAGTTCCTCTTCACTTTCTGCTGTAAGGGTGGTGTCATCTGCATATCTGAGGTTATTGATATTTCTCCCAGCAATCTTGATTCCAGCTTGTGCTTCATCCAGCCTGGCATTTTGCAAGATGCACTCTGCATATAAGTTAAATAAGCCGGGTGACAATATACAGCCTTGACATACTCCTTTCCTGATTTGGAACCATTTGTTGTTCCATGTCCAGTTCTAACTGTTGCTTCTTGACCTGCATATAGATTTCTCAGGATGCAGGTAAGGTGGTCTGGTATTCCCATCTCTTGAAGAATTTTCCACAGTTTGTTGTGATCCACAGAGTCAAAGGCTTTGGTGTGGCCATTTGTACCACCCCTGAAACATCTAAGTGACTCCTTTATTCATGCAAGGAGTGCTATGATGATTGCCTATTATAGCTATTGTTTCAGGTGCCTGAGAGGTCTTTATCCTTGCTGTCATGGAGGATGATGTTCTGGGGAAGCGACGTTCATGTGCTGGGGTATGGGGCTGCTTTTCTGAACAGGGTGGTCTGAGGAACATTGCATCAGGGTCATGCCAGAACCCAGGAAGCACGCCAGGCACAAGTCTGGTGGAAAAGTGTTGGGACAGAGGGAACAGCCAATGCAAGGCTCTGAGCCAGGTGTGTGCTGTCTGTGATTTCTAACAGTGGAGATACTGAAAAATCCCTCACTCTCCAAGGTCTCAGGATTTATCAGTTGCAAAATACTTTCTCACAGTAGAAACTTACAGCTTGCATCTTTCCTTTCAATAGTGATCTTTTTATTTATTTGAAATATTTTTTAAATTTGTTTTAACTGGAGGAAAATTGCTTTACAGTGTTTAGTTTGTTTCTGCATACAACAACATGAATCAGCCATAATTATACACATATGCCTCCCTCTCGAGCCTCCCTCCCCTCTCCCCGTCCCCACCTCTATGTCATCACAGAGCACAGGGCTGGGCTCCTTGTGTTATATAGCAACTTCTCATCAGCTGGCTATTTTACGCATGATGGTGTATATGTTGATGCTACTTTCTCTGTTGGTCCCACTCTCTCCATCCCCCACTGTGTGCACAAGTCCATTCTCTATATCTGCATCTCCATTCCTTCCCTGAAAATAGCTTTAACAGGACCATTTTTCTAGATTACATATTAATACATGTGTTAGTATATGATATTTGGTTTTTCCCTTTCTGACTTACTTCATTCTGTATAACAGGCTCTAGGTTCATCCACCTCACTAGAACTGACTCAAATTCGTTCTTTTTCATGACTGAGTAATATTCCATTGTGTATATGTACCACATCTTCTTTATCCATTCATCTCTAGACGTACATCTAGGTTGCTTCCATGTTCTGGATATTGTAAATAGTGCTGTAATGAGCACTGGAGTACATGTGTCTTTTAGATTTGTGGCTTACTCAGGGTATATGCCCAGTAGTGGGATTACTGGCCCATATGGTAGATTTATGCCTAGTTTTTAAGGAATCTCCACACTGTTCTCCATAATGGCTATATCAGTTCGCATTCCTACCAACAGTGTATGAGGGTTTCCTTTTCTCCACATCCTTTCCAGCACTCACTGTTTGTAGAATTTTTGATGATGACCATTCTGGCTGATGTGAGGTGATACCTCATTGTAGTTTAGGTTTGCATTTCTCTATTATTAGCAACATTGAACATCTTTTCATGTGTTTATCAGTCATCAATAGTGATCTTTTTTATGGCAATTTTTCTGCTATCACATCTTGATGTCTTGTAAGATACACCATCCCTCCCTCAATACTCATATTCTAAAAAATAACTGTTATAATTCTAGAAGTCATAGGTATTTGTGGCAGAACATACAGAAAGCCCAAAGAGAACATAGAACAAAATAAAATTAAAACAAAACAGGAGTCATCTGTGACCCTCCCCTCCTCCCACTCCTGCTCAGAATTAACCTCTGTGATACAGCAGAGGTAGCCATCCTTCCATTCTTTAACAGAAGCGCATCCAGTGGTAAGTTCTAGAGCCTGTCTTCCTACATTCAGACATGGTCTTCCAAGGCTGTAGAGATTTCTGCCTATTAACTGCTCAATACTTTGTCAGAGCACAAGTTTCTTACTAAGCCTATACCAGCTGACTCAAACTGTCCCTTCAGGCCTAGGGGGCACTCCTCATGTGCCCCATACCCCCAACCTTCCCTGTCTCTAGGGGCCATGCCACTGGGTCCTGCCGTTTCCACATCACCAACCGGTTCTTGCTTCCTGGTCAGACAGGAGTGACAAGGAAAGTCTGTCCTTAACAGCCGTCATTTCTCTTTCCTGCAGAGAGAGGCCGTGGGGGAGGGGTGGGGAGGCAAGCAATATTTCAAAGGTAACAGTGGAGCCAGAATTTAATCAACTCTTCTTAAAAGAAAAGGGTTCATTTCAGCGTAAAGTGGAATTTTCATTTACTGGGTTTGCTTTCATCACCCGAGGCTGCATGTGGTATTATCACAGAGGGCCTGCTTGTTTGCTACATCTCATCCCAGTTACCTGAATGCTGGTCTGTGTGCAATATTCTTAACAAATTTAGACACATGTGGAAGAAAGCAAAGAGCACCCAAATGAGCACAAACAGGTCCCAGGTGTTAAGATTGCTGCAGATCCTTCTTGGGGAAGCAATTCAACCCACAATGGGTACCTTGATCCTACAAAAAAGAGTACCTTTTTAATACCAAAAATGTTTAAACTTCATTCTCTGTCTTAGGTACTGTGCTGGATATAATATATAAATATGTTGTTATTTTAATCACTAAATCATTTCTGATTCTTTGTGATCCGTTGGACTGTAGCCCTCCAGGCTCCTCTTTCCAAGGGATTCTCCAGGCCTGAATATTGGAGTGGGTTGCCATTTCTTCCTCCACGGGATCTTCCTGATCCAGGGATCCAACCCAAGTCTCTTATGTCCCCTGCGTTGGCAGGTGGGTTCTTTACCGCTGAGCCACCAGGGAAGCCCCCACTGGAGTGGGTAGCCATTCTCTTCTCCAGGGGATCTTCCCAACCCAAGGATCAAACTCACATCTCCTGCCTGGCCGGCAGATTCTTTACCACTGAACCCCCAGTATAAATATGTACACCATCCTATTTCTTAGATTTTTATGAGATTGACTTTAAGGTTTAGAATAATGAGGTTTTTTAATTTTAATTGAAGGATAATTGCTTTAACAAAAGAGTACTTCTGCGAGACAGCACAGCAAGTGGTTGGGAGAGGGATTCTGGCACCACTTTGTCTGGATTCAGCCTCTGGCTTTGCTGCTTGTTAGCTGTGTGAGCTTGTGGAAGGCAGTAGGCGATCTGTGCCTTGGTTTCTGCATCTGTGAAATGGGGGTGATGCTAATAAGAGGACCCTGTGACTGAGCAGAGACAGACTTAGCACAGTGCTAGCACAGAGCAGGTGCTCAGCCCACGGTGGCTGTGCTGAGAAATCTGAGATCGTCACGGGTATTAGCCTTGATCTTCAGAACAACTCAGTTAAATGCGTACTATCACCACCCCATTTTACAGAGGCTCTAACTGAGGAGCAGCTAGATAACTAGCCCAAGTCACACTGGAGTGTGACACAGCTGGCATCCAAACCTGGGTGGCCCCAGTTCAGAGCCTCCTCTACCCACTGCTTAATCTGCCTAGTGCTCCTGCCAGACACAGGAGCCTGCTTCTTTTGAATACTTTTTCTCCCTGTGTCTTAAACTCAGACATGGATATGGTTCTCAGTTTAAAATGAGGCTTTCTCTGCCCCCTCAGTCCTCTGGAGCTGTAGCCCCCTGTCCTGGGCTGCCTTCATTTCTCCAACTCCCCAGACCTCTGGCTTTCATGACAGACTCCCTGGATGCATCCTACCTTTGCCTCCATGCAGGGAGCTGCCAGCAAGAGTTAGGTTACGAAATGGGTGTCTACACAGAGAATGTCCTCCCTGTCTGCCTGCCATCTGTCAACCTTTGCCCCTTCTTTGCTTTGTTCCTTTTTTGGAAAAAACTCAGCCCCAGTGCTAACGATATCATGCTTTATTTGTATCTGTAAGACATGGCCCCTTTCACAGAGTTCTCATCCCAGGCCCCCAGGCTCCTGAGCCAGAGGACTGCACAGGGGCCAGCAGTGGCGATGACTGGTCACAGAGGAAAGATGCCTGGCTTGGCGTCAGGTTTATTTTGAATGAACTTATCCAGAAGCTGCTTTGAGCTGGGACTGGGAATAAATGAGGAAGTTCCGGCCTGCTTTTGTGGCAGGTGCAAGCAGGATCCAGGGTACAATGCAGGTGTCATAGTGGAGGGTGTGTGGAGGTCAGGGAAGGCTTCCTGGAGGAGGTGACCTGAGCTGAGTCAGACGCACGTTTGAACTGAGGCTTCATTGTTCCCTGACTGTGTAACATTGTCAGCCTCTCCAGCCTTCTTTCCTCACCCCTTAGATGGGGCTGTTGTGAAAAATGAGACGTGTTCAATAGGCGGCACACAAGGGTCATCCTGAAAATCACAGCGGGTGGTGCTGTTGTCAAAACTGTTGTTCAGTCGCTCAGTTGTGTGCGACTCTGCGATGGCATGACTGCAGCACTTTCCCTGTCCTTCACCGTCTTCCGTAGTTTGCCCAAGTTCATGTCCATTGCATCGATGATACTGTCCAGCCACCTCATCCTCTGATGCCCTCTTCTCCTTCTGCCCTCAATCTTTCCCAGCATCAGGGATGTTTCCAATGACTCATCTGTTCTCATTAGATGACCAAAATACTGGAGCTTCAGCATCAGTCCTTACAGTGTATGTTCAGGGTTGATCTCCCTTAGAATTGACTGGTTTGATCTCCTTGCTGACCAGGAGACTTTCAGAAGTCTTTTCCAACACCAGATTTCAAAGGTATCAATTCTTTGGCATTCTGCCTTCTTTACATACCTGCCATCAATGACACTGGTCATTTTCTAATAACATGCCCTCCTCATATTCTATGGGGCTTCCCAGGTGGCAGTAGTGGTAAAGAATCTGCCTGTCAATGCAGGAGACACAAGAGACGTGAGTTCAGTCTCTGGGTTGGGAAGATCCCCTGGAGTAGGAAGTGACAACCACTTCCATATTCTTGTCTGGAGAATCCCATGGATAGAGAAGCCTGGCAGGCTATATAGTCCATGGGGCCGCAGACAGTCGGACACGATTGAGTGACTGAGCACCTCTTATTCTATGCAGAGGTTATGTTCACTTCCAATACCAAATCCCAGTCTACATGCAAATACAGCTCTTTAAAAATACAATTATAGACAGAAAAGCAAGGTTTTAAAGAGTGTTGTAAACGGATTTCACCACAGACCATTTCACACAGTCCCTGCCTCACTGACCTCTTGACAAGTCTGTCATGAGCCCCGTTAAATGTTTGAGGATTTGCAGAACAGGAATCAGACTTTTTATCCCCGGTTCCGACTTCCATCTTGAGCAGCAGAAACAAAGGTGTTCCCTCTACCTTTAATGTATTAAAGGGATGTGTGATTATGACCACAGTGGAACATTCTTGGTTCCCTGAGATCATATCCTAGCGATGATTCTTTTGTAATATCGCCATTATTTCTCCACAGAGCCAAGCCAAATTGCTGAGCTTCATGATATAAGCATGTCATTGCATTAAACAGACGTTTTCCCCCTTGGCCTTTCATAATTTATATCTTAAAGAAGACAAGTAGCTGTCCTACCAGCTAATTAAAAATACCGGGTCTCACAGATGAGATGTAAGGTTCTTATTAAGGTGTACATTTGCTACTTTGACAGTTTCTAAGAAGCAAACGTTTCTACTGCTGCAAACCTAAAGAAACAAAGTTACTTGGCTGTGGGAAATACACTTTAGAAACAAATGAATCCATGAGTCTCCCCCATGATGCCACAGTCCTTGATACAGAATCAGATGATAAAGTAGGATGATTGCAGAAAAAATGCAGTTTTTCATTAAATGAGGGAATTGGAACCTTCTTGATCTCAGTATCAACCTGTGGTCCACACATTTCCCCCAGTTTATCAAAGAGAGAATTTTTTGGACTTAAGTACCAGGCATCCCCTCATTAAGTGCAGAAAGACTTCACCAAGCAGTTTTCAGACAGAAGCCCGCCCCAAACAAAATCCTGACATTATTGCCGGTTACAGATGCTGTGGGGGTGCAGTCACATGCCGCTGTTCTGTCCCCAAAGTCCTCTAAAGACAGTAAAGAGACAACCAAAAGGCGTAAACCCTAAAAGGTAAAGAGACTAGGCCAAGAGATCACAGCAGCAAAAATGTAGAACCCAGTCTCTTGAGTGGTCACTGACCCAGCAAATGCAGGAAGCTGAAAGCTGGCAGGGAGCAAGCTGAGAAGCCAGCCTCGTCCGCCCGGCGCCTGCAAGACTCACAGCAGAGGCATCAGGAAGCTGAAAACATAGATAGAGCTAGAATCAGAGAAGAACAAAAAGGCCCCTGACAGCCGGGAGCTGGCCTGGCCCTCACAACAAGGCCATGATATTCTCCTGTTGAACAAAGACAGTTTCCCAGGACACGTCTAGCAGACAAGGCCACTGGGTGGTGTGACAGATGAAGATAAAAACAAGGCCGTCTGACAGCCAAGCCTGAGCATCAGCAAAAACAGGGACAGCCAGGACCTGAAGAATGTTCCAAGGCTCCTCTTGTGGCTCAGAAAGTGCCTAACAAGGTCATCTAACAATCACACCTGTGCATCAACAAAAGCAGGAACAGCCAGGACCTGAAGAATGTTCCAGGGCTTCTCTTGTGGCTCAGAAAGTGCCTAACAAGGTCATCTAACAATCACACCTGAGCATCAACAAAAGCAGGAACAGCCAGGACCTGAAGAATGTTCCAGGGCTCCTCTTGTGGCTCAGAGAGTGCCTAACAAGGTCATCTAACAATCACACCTGAGCATCAACAAAAGCAGGAACAGCCAGGACCTGAAGAATGTTCCAGAAACTCGTCTTCTGGCTCAGAGAGTGATTGAAACTTCTTTACTGTTTACAGCGTTAGCCCCACTTCCCTCCTCCTGACTCCCACATAAGGCTCATTAAACAATCACAGGATTATCCCTCCTGTCCGTGATCCAGAGCAAAACACACTTCCCTGAGCCCACTTCCAAATCACCCAGCTCAAGTCCAAATCAGATTCTAAGTTCTTCCTGACACTCTTCCAGACAGCCCCCTCAGTTTTCCACCTGTCAGTCTCTCTTGTTTCAACAAGACACTAAACTCAACTCTGACTGACTTATAAGTGTCCTCCTGGTGGTCTTTGATGAACATCAACAGGCCCAGACCCAACTCTCTGTGCCCTTTCAGGCAGCCGGGGTGGCTGGGTGCCCTGGAGAGACTGGGCCCCAGGGAACTGAGCCTGGGGGAGCATCATACCCTCAGAAAGGGCTGATTCTCTAAAATGGGCCTTACATGACTGATGACATCATAGCAAAACTACCATGCCCCTCCCCCAACCCGTTCCCAGAAAAGACAAAGCAAAGAAAAAAAATCAGAAATCTCACAGGAAACAGAGACAAAAAGCAAAAAACAGAATGTCTAAAGCTGAAGCATATTCTTCACCAAATAAATTACATAGAAAAAAGAGTTTGGAAGAGAAGTTATACATTAAAAGAGACTTAAATGTTTTATAAACCAACAAGGAAGTGTGGTGCTTACGTGGATTCTGATTTAAACACACTGTAAAAATAAAGTCATTGATGAAATGTAGGGTTCAAAACAAACCTGTCCCAAATGCGCCATTTTTGCATGAGGACTCCTTTGAGCTAAAGGCAATCGCGATCCTACAGGTTCAAAAGAAACTACTGCTCCTCCCTTCAGTGCCTGGAAGAATTTAAATTGGAGATTTTTCCCAGGAAAGAGTCATCACCAGCAAGAAATTGTATCTAAGGGTTCCCATCTATGTGATAGAGCAAACATCTAATTACCAAACACGTGCTCCTCTTATTGTTCTGTGAGTGAGCTTCCAGTCTCCGGAAGCCCCATTCCTCAGCTCAGGATGCACATCCCTCATTTTACCTGTCTCTGAACCTCTCATGTCAAGGCTATGGTTTTTCCAGTGGTCATGTATGGATGCAAGAGTTGGACTATGAAGAAGGCTGAGCGCCGAAGAATTGATGCTTTTGAACTGTGGTGTTGGAGAAGACTCTTGAGAGTCCCTTGGACTGCAAGGAGATCCAACCAGTCCATTCTAAAGGAGATCAGCCCTGGGTGTTCTTTGGAAGGAATGATGCTAAAGCTGAAACTCCAGTACTTTGGCCACCTCATGTGAAGAGTTGACTCATTGGAAAAGACTCTGATGCTGGGAGGGATTGGGGGCAGGAGGAGAAGGGGATGACAGAGGATGAGATGGCTGGATGGCATCACTGACTCGATGGACGTGAGTCTGAGTGAACTCCGGGAGATGGTGTTGGACAGGGAGGCCTGGCGTGCTGCGATTCATGGGGTCGCAAAGAGTCGGACACGACTGAGCGACTGAACTGAACTGAACTGAACGTCTCATGTATGTGTGGTTGAAGCGAAGCAGGACACTCTGGGGCCCTCCTGGGTACCAAAGCCTTTCTGTGTCCTGTGTTTCTTGTTTGTCAGAAAAAGGTTTCGGCCTCCTAGACCTTCCCTGAATTCCAAAGGGCAGATTCAGTCAGTTACCAATAGGGAAGTGAGGGAATGCAGAAACGAGGGGAAGACAGTCAAGAAACTTTAGTGTGGCAATACAGCAGGGTCCTAGCTCCTCCTCAAGGGATGTACAGAGCCATCTGATACACGTCTCTGAGTTCTTCTATAGGAACGAAGGTCCCCACCCTGGGGAAGGATGGTAACTTCAGGCTGAGCTCAAGCACATGCATGGATCCCAGATTGGTCAGAATCAAAAGGCTGATGAGTGAGATTCCTGAAACACTGCCCTGATACCTCACCACCAACCAATCAGAAGACAGTCCCGCACCTGCATCCTTCACTCCAGATTTCGCCTATAAAAACTCTTCCGTCAAGGCCATGCGAGAGTTTGAGTCTTTGCAGCATGAACTGCCTGCTCTCCCTGCCTGACCCTGCAGTAAGCCTCTGTCTGCTCCAGACTCCAACATTTTGGTTTGTTTGGCCTCACTGTGCATCGGACACAGGAACTTGGGTTTGATAACAGGATCTCTGACCCTCTTGTGTATGTGGGTCCCTGAATGTACAAAATTAAATTTTTTTATTTTCTCCTGTTAATCTGTGTCACATCAATTTAGTTCTTAGACCAACCAGAAGAATCTAGACATGTAGAGGAATGTTTTCATCCTCCCTGACAGAAACAATCAAGGAAAGATGACTATTGACAGTGTATTTGATATTATGAGAGAATTATCACCAAAAGTTTCTACATGTAGCCATTGTATTGTGGTTATAATGACATAAAAGATTCCTTATCTTTCAGAGATACATATGGGGATATTTATAGGTGAAACACTTTGAATTCTGGAATTTGATTAAGAACAGTCATCTGAGAATTGGGATAAAGATGAACCAGAACTGGCAGATATGGAGTTGCCAAAACTGTATGGGAGATATACAGACGTTTATCATTCTATTAGTTCTCCTTTTGCATATGTTTGAAGATTTCCACAATCGAGAAGAAAGAAACAAACAAACAAAAAAAGAAAACATAAAAATTCCTAAAGTATATAACATTCTTGAACCTTGAAAAAAATGCCTGTTTATTCAGACCGTCCTTAAGCCCCTAGCCAGAAGATGTCACAACAGTTTCCACAAAGCCTATGGACACAGGAAGAAAGCTTTAGAAATGTCATAAACCTTACAAGGGTCGTAAAGCAGGGAGGTAAGAGGGCAGCCCGAGCGTGCGGGTACCGGGCTGTCTCTCCTCCTGAATCCTCTGCACCTACTTGAGGGGGCCATTGGTATCCATGGACAGGGCCTTACCACTAGCCAGGAATCACCTTGCTGGGAGTCTTGCTTAGGGGGAAATCTTCAAACATATGTGAATGGAAAACTAAAAGAATGATACACGTCTGTACATCTCCCATACAGTTTCGGCAATTCCATATCTGCCAGTCCTGGTTCATCTTTACCCCAATCCTCAGATTGTTTTTAAGCAAATTCCAGAATTCAAAGTGTTTTGAATTCTATAAATATTCCCATATGTATCTCTGGAAGATAAGGAATCCTTTATGGAGGAAATGCAGGTGGCAGCTCTGGGTCAGATTTGGCCTTGGGGGGCAGGGGGTGGCTTGCCTTTGATGCAAACAAGCCCCCCAGTGACCCAGGTGACAAGTGGGAAGTGTGCCTCAGGACGAAGGGGCAGTTCCGTTTGGGCACCTGAGCTGCTGGCAGACTGGAGGGCGGGAGGTGGAATTTGACTCCTGGAGGCAAAGAGCTGGAGCTCAGGGTTTTCTCTAAGGGCTGTTGCTTAAGGGGCTGTGACTTAAAACAACTCCCTGTGGCATTAACTTGATGTGATTCTTGGGGGAAGAAATTTTTCATCTTAAAGTTCACTCTGAGACCCAGAGGCAGCTTGAAACAGAGACCATTCTTTTTTCTTCACCAGGAAATTTCCAAGGGCTCTCCTGCTTTTGAGCAACTTATCTTGCTTTTCATATTTTTGTGAGACTTGTTGCTTTCAGCCTCTTTGATGTATAATATTATTCCATCTTAGTAATAGAGTGTAGAACCTTTACGCTTTACAAATAATGGGCTTCACCAAGTGCATGTTACTGGGGACTCTCTTAATGGTGGCTGGATGGAAAACTGTGGCTAATAAAGATCTGTTTTCTAAAAACAGACAATTACCAAGGCAATTGATTCACCAGGAAAGGGCACATCAAGACAGTCCTGAAAAATAGGCACAAGCCAGGGTCTCATCTTCTTAGCCTTCTGGAGTAACGGACCCTTCAAGAATCTAATGGACGATGTGAATGCCTCAGAAAAATGAACAAAATGCTCACTCACACATATTTTACCTAAAATCTTAGAAGGTTCGCAAGCTGGAGGAAAGCTCAAGAACAACACAGAGCTGGGAGGAGGCGATGGATCATTTACATCACAAAAGAACTCTGCTCCCAAAAAAAGATTTGCTCTGGGCTCCAAAATACCTTCTGGTGTATTCCAGTTGGTTTATTTGCTTTGCAAATATTTCATTTCTATGAGACTTTACAGGTAAGACACTATTTAATGAGTTCAAGCCTACTTCCTTCACAGATCCATTAATGGGACAACACATTCTTTTAACAAGTGCTTATCATGTCCCTTTTCTGTGCCGGGCCTGGGGGCCACAGAATAGATGCAGTTTCTTCTGTCTTGTGGAGTGTAGGAGAGCAGCTGAGCAAGAGAGCGAGTCTGGATTGTTCCTGGCTGTGTCTCCAGCACCTAGGACAGCTCTCAGTACTAGTGATTGGATCAATGTAGGCTTCCCTGGTGGCTCAGCTGGTGAAGAATCTGCCTGCAATGCAGAAGACCCCACTTTGATTTCTGGATCAGGAGTTCCCCTGGAGAAGGGGTAGGCTACTCACTCCAGTCTTCTTGCCTCGAGAATCCCCATGGACCGAGGAGCCTGGCGGGCTACAGTCCATGGGGTTGCAAACAGTGGGACGTAACTGAGCCACTAAGCACAGCGCAGCACAGGAATGAATATAATGCTAAATACAAAAATACCACGAAGAAAATGAGCGCTAGAGTGGTGGTCAAAGGGTGGGGGTGGAAGGCAGAAACCCCAGTGGAAGGAGGTCAGGAGGACTCAGGGAAGGGGGTCCCAAGAAGGAGGAATTTAACCTGAGCCCTGAAGGATGAGACCTGGGGCACAGCATTTCAGAAGGGAAGACTGGGGAGTGCAAAATCTCCAGTCAGGTGAGGTATACCTTGGTGAGGACATGTAATGGGCCTGGACTGTAAGAAGGACCCGGAGGACTTCCCTGGTGGTCCAGTGGTAAAGAATCCGCCTGCCAATGCAGGGGACCCGGGTTCGATCCCTAGTCTGGGAAGACTCCACAAGCTGCAGGCAACTAAGCCCAAATGCCCTAAAGTCCCTCTCTGCAACAAGAGAAGCCACCACCACGAGAAACACACCCACCACAGCTAGAGAGTGGCTCTCGCTCACTGTGACTAGAGAAAATTGCCCACAGCAAAGACCCAGCACAGCCAAAAATAATCAATTAATACATATATGCTCGGTTGCTCATTCGTGTCTGACTCTTTTTGGCCCCATGAACTGTAGCCTGCCAGGCTCCTCTGTACATGGGATTCTCCAGGCAAGCATACTAGAGTGGGTAGCCTTTCCCTCTTTCAGGGAAGCTTTCCAACCCAGGGACCAAACCCAGGTCTCCCACACTGCAGGTGGATTCTTTACCATTTGAGCCACCAGGGATACCTAAGAATACTGAAGTGGGTAGCCTATCCCTTCTCCAGTGGCTCTTCGAACCGGGGTCCCCTGCATTGCAGGCAGATTCTTTACCAGCTGAGCTACCAGGGAAGCCCCACATCCATCCATGGTGCCCCCCAAACCACAGATAACATGAATAGAGCCTTTAGGTGCCCTGCTGGAGCCCCTCTCTATACTTGAGGTGAAGGAGACCCCTCATACTAAATCTTGGGCCTTTTTATGCCCTGAATGAGGTGTGGGTGGGAGAATCACAGGGCTTCTGAAGTTGTCCTGCATCGTGGGCTTGTGTCCCACCAGGGAACGTGGGGCAGCCTATGAATCTGCTGCCTTTGCACTACCTTTGACAATAGTGTTACACATGTATTTACGGCCCTTTGTTGTTGTTTTCTAAATTGGAGTATAGTTGATTTAAATGATGTGTTAGTTTTAGGTGGACAACAAAGTTAATCAGTTGTGAACATACACACATACACACACACACACATATATATATATATATAGCCTTTCTTTTTCATTTTCATATTCTTTTCCCATATAGGTTATTAAAGAAATCTGAGTATAGTTCCCTGTGCTATATAGTAGCTTTTGCAGTCAGTTCATCACTCAGTCATGTCAGACTCTGTGACCCCATGGACTGCAGCATGCCAGGCCTCCCTGTCCATCACCAACTCCTGGAGCTTACTTAAACTCATGTCCACTGAGTCGGTGACGCCATCCAACCATCTCATCCTCTGTTGTCCCCTTCTCTTCCCACCTTCAATCTTTCCCAGCATCAGGGTCTTTTCCAATGAGTCAGTTCTTCACATCAGGTGGCCAAAGTGTTGGAGTTTCAGCCTCAGCATCAGTCCTTCCAATGAATATCCAGGATTGATTTCCTTCAGGATGGACTGGTTGGATATCCTTGCAGTCCAAGGGACTCCCAAGAATCTTCTCCAATACCACAGTTTAAAAGCATCAATTCTTTGGTGCCCAGCCTTCTTCATAGTCCAACTCTCACATCCATATGTGACTACTGAAAAAAACATAGCTTTGACTAGATAGACATTTATTGGCAAAATGATGTCTCTGCTTTTTAATATGCTGTTTAGGTTGGTCATAGCTTTTCTTCCAATGAGCAAGCATCTTTTAATTTCACAGCTGCAGTCACCATCCATAGTGATTTTGGAGCCCCAAAATGGAAAGTCTGTCACTGTTTCCACTGTTTTCCTATTTATTTGCCATGAAGTGATGGAACCAGATGCCATGATCTTTGTTATCTGAATGTTGAGCTTTAAGCCAAATTTTTCACTCTCTTCTTTCACTTTCATCAAGAGAGTCTTTAGTTCTTTGCTTTCTGCCATAAGGGTGGTATCATCTGCATATCTGAGGTTATTGATATTTTCCTGACAATCTTGGTTCCAGCTTGTGTTTCATCCAGCCTGGCATTCTGCATGATGTACTCTGCATATAAGTTAAATAAGCAGGGTGACAATATACAGCTTTGACGTACTCCTTTCCTGATTTGGAACCAGTTTGTTGTTCCATGTCCAGTTCTAACTGTTGCTTCTTGACCTGCATACAGATTTCTCGGGAGGCAGGTAAGCTTCCTGAGGTATTCCTTGGGAATGGTATTCCCATCCTCAGGATGGTATTCCCATTCCTTTAGATGTTTTTCTGGAATTCTCTTGCTTTTTCGATGATCCAACGAATGTTGGCAATTTGATCTCTGGTTCCTCTGCCTTTTCTAAATCCAGCTTAAACATCTGGAAGTTCACAGTTCTTGTACTGTTGAAGACTGGCTTGGAGAATTTTGAACATTACTTTGCTAGCATGTCAGATGAATGCAACTGTGCAGTAGTTTGAACAGTCTTTGGCATTGTTTCTCTTTGGGATTGGAATGAAAACTGACCTTTTCCAGTCTTGTGGCCATTGCTGAGTTTTCCAAATTTGCAGGCATATTGAGTGCAGCACTTTCACAGCATCGTCTTTGAGGATTTGAAATAGCTCAACTGGAATTCCATCACCTCCACTAGCTTGGTTCACTGTGATGCTTCCTAAAGCCCACTTGACTTCACATTCCAGGATGTCTGGCTCTAGATGAGTGATAATACCATCGTGGTTATCTGGGTCATGAAGATCTTTTTTGTATAGTTCTTCTGTGGATTCTTGCCATCTCTTCTTAATCTTCTGCTTCTGTTATGTGATACCATTTCTGTCCTTTATTATGCCCATCTTTGCATGAAATGTTCCCTCGGTATCTCTAATTTTCTTGAAGAGGTCTCTAGTCTTTCCCACTCTATTGTTTTCCTCTATTTCTTTGCATTGATCACTGAGGAAGGCTTTTTTATCTCTCCTTGCTATTCTTTGGAACTCTGCATTCAGATGAGTATATCTTTCCTTTTCTCCTTTGCCTTTTGTTTCTCTTCTTTTCTCAGCTATTTGTAAGACCTTCAGACAACCATTTTGCCTTTTTGTATTTCTTTTTCTTGGGGATGGTCTTGATCACTGCCTCCTGTACAACATCATGAACCTCCGTCCATAGTTCTTCAGGCACGCTGTCTATGTGCCTTTGAATCTAGTTCTCACTTCCACTGTATAATCATAAGGGATTTGATTTAGGTCATACCTGAATGGTCTAGTGGTTTCCCCTACTTTCTTCCATTTAAGTCTGAACTTGGCAATAAGGAGTTCATGATCTGAGCCACAGTCAGCTCCCAGTCTTGTTTTTGCTGACTGTATAGAGCTTCTCCATTTTTGGCTGCAAAGAATATAATCAATCTGATTTTGGTATTGACTATCTGATGATGTTCATGTATGGAGTCTTCTTTTGTGTTGGAAGAGGGTATTTTCTATGACCAGTGCATTCTCTTGGCAAAACTCTGTTAATCTTTGTCCTGCTTCATTTTGTACAGCAAGGCCAAATTTGCCTGTTAGTCCAGTTATCTCTTGACTTCCTACTTTTGCATTCTAGTCCCCAATAATGAAAGAGACATCTTTTTTGGGTGTTAGTTCTAGAAGGTCTTGTAGGTCCTCATAGAACCATTCAACTTCAGCTTCTTCAGCATTACTTGTTGGGGCTTAGACTTGGATTACTGTGATATTGAATGGTTTGCTTTGGAAACAAACAGAGATAATTCTGTAATTTTTGAGATTGCATCCAAGTACTGCATTTTGAACTCTTTTGTGACTATGAGGGCCACTCCATTTTTCCTAAGGGATTCTTGCCCACAGTAGTAGATATAATGGTCATCTGAGTTAAATGCACCCACTCCAGTTCATTTTAGTTCACTGATTCCTAAAATGTTGATGTTTACTCTTGTCATCTCCACTTTGGCCACTTCCAATTTACCTTGTTTCATGGACCTAATATTCCAGGTTCCTATGCAATATTGTTCTTTACAGCATTGGACTTTACTTCCATCACCAGTCACACCCACAACTGGGCATTGTTTTGCTGTGGGGTTTGATTCCAAATGCTATTTTACCCCTTCTTACGTCTTGCTGGAGATTCTCCTTTGCCCTTGGATGTGGGGTATCGCTTTTGGTGGGATCCAACATTCTTCTGTCAGTGATTCTTCAGCAGCGAGTTGTAATTTTGGAATTCCAGCAAAAGAAGATGCGCACACATCCTTCTACTCTGCCATCTTATTCCCGGCCCATATTCTATTGTCTATAGAATATATACATATATTAGAATATAGCCCATATACAATAATGTGTATATGTTAATTGCAGTATCCTAATTTATCACTTCCTCCCACATTTCCCCTTTGGTAACTATAAGTTTGATTTCAAGATTTGTGAGACTGTTTCTGTTTTGTAAATAAGTTCCTTTGTATATATATATATTTTTTACTAGACTCCACATATAAGTGATATCATATGGTATTTATCTCTTTCTGACTTACTTCATTAGGTATGATAATCTCTATGTCCATCCATGTTGCTGCAAATGGCAGTATTTCCTTCTTTTTTCTGAGTGAGTGATATTCCATTGTATGTATATACCACATCTTCTTTATCCATTTTTCTGTTGATGGACATTTAGGTTGCTTCCACGTCTTGGTTACGGTGATCAGTGCAGTGAACATCGGGGTGCATTTATCTTTTTGAATTACGGTTTTCTTTAGATATATGCCCAAGCGTGGGACTGCTAGGCATATAATGGGGCTTCCCTGATGGCTCAGAGGGCAAAGAAACTGCCTGCAATGTGGGAGAGCTGGGTTCTAGAGGAGTTGCTTCCCAGGTGGCACAGTGGTACAGAATCCAGTGCAGGAGAGTACATTTGATCCCTGGGTCAAGAAGATCCCCTGGAGAAGGAAATAGCTATTCACTCCGGTATTCTTGCCTGGGAAATCCCATGGACAGAGGAGCCTGATGGGCTGCAGTCCATGGGGTCACAAAGAGTTGGACACAATCTGGTGACTGAACATGAGCGAAATAGTAGAAAGGAGAAGCCGTGGTGGCTTTCGTGTGCCCTGCCCAGGTGTAGGATTTAGAAAGGGAATAGGAGGAGGTGAGGGCAAATTTGAACCCAGGATACCATGGGGCAGAAAGCTCGGGGAACTGGCATGCAAGCAATTTCAATGGTTCTCATTTTCATAAAAGGATATTTTGCCTTGGTGATGTCGGAATGGGCAGAGATTCTTTTTTTTTTTTTAACCAACTTACACGCACAAAGATGTTAGTTCCTTGCTCCCTCTCTGAGCTTCATTCTAAGGAATGAGTTTGGGGGTAGACTTTGGGAGTAGTGTGGAGCCCTGAGAGCCAGAGAGGGGAGTGGCCAGGGTTGTGGCAGGTAGAAGGGAGCCAGCCTAGGTGCTAGAGAAGAGGAGGGGCATCACGAGTCCCATGATGGGACCGTCTGGCAGGTGGGGCAGGACTGAGGGCTGAGAAACCAGTGAGATGCCATTCCAGGTGGGAGGTGGGAACCTCGGGGTGTCCTCAGGATCAGAGGAGGGGCTGGGCCTGAGGGCCCAGGGAAGTCTGTTTGGGGGGTTTTCTTAGAGCCAAGAGAGGGAGGGCATGTGCAGGCAGCCCAGAAGACCTCTTAGCAGTCTTGCTCACTGCTTTCTTTGCTACTTGGGGCTCATCAATGCAAACATCGAGTAGGCCTTGGGCACTGGCCCAACCATCTCAGGAGGGCAGAGAGCCGCCCTTCTAGGAATCTTCCCAGCACCATCCTGCCCAGGCGGAAAAACAAGACGGGAAGGAGGCCTGTAGTTACTCTGGGTCATGTGGTTGTCCGTGGTGTGCTGGTGTGGGTCAGCAACCAGCTCTTTGAAGAAAAAGGTTGTGGGGGGTGGGTGGTTGCTGGTTTGCTCCCACCAATTTCAACAGCATATTCCCACCAGCAATTCCCACCAGCATAACCTTACTGCTGCTGCTGCTGCCAAGTCGCTTCAGTCATGTCTGACTCTGTGCGACCCCAGAGATGGCAGCCCACCAGGCTCCCCTGTCCCTGGGATTCTCCAGGCAAGAACACTGGAGTGGGTTGCCATTTCCTTCTCCAATGCATAAAAGTGAAAAGTGAAAGTGAAGTCGCTCAGTTGTGTCCGACTCCTAGCGACCGCATGGACTGCAGCCTACCAGACTCCTCTGTCCATGGGATTTTCCAGGCAAGAGTACTGGAGTGGGTTGCCTACTAAACACCATTTTATGGTCCTTTCACCTGTCCATGGAAAAAAAAAATCAATAGGCAATCTAAGAAAGAAATGGAAAATTTTATTCAAGCCAACCTGAGCATTATAACCCAGAAGACAGTCTTTCAAAAAGCTCTGAGGACTGTTCTACCCATTAGAGGTCAAAGCAGAATTTAAGGTTTTTGAGACAAAAGATATATGTCAGGTGGTATATTGACAGTTTGCAGAGAGCTGCATGTACAAGGTGACTAGTGGGTCATCTACATCTTAAGATCAAGAAGCAAAGTGAAAAGTAAAAGTGTTAGTTGCTCAGTTGTGTCCAACTCTTTGCGACCCCACAGACTGAAGCCCACCAGGCTCCTCTTTCCATGGAGGGCTGGTTAATGCAGATACACAACACAAGTTAGAGGGGAGAGAGGAGGCCTGAACGCAGAGCAAAAGGTTATGTTTACATTTTTCTTGTCTTGTCATAAAACGTATATTTTATCTCAACATCATAAATATGAATGACCACAGGAACATAGCTGGTATTACCTGGACCAAGTCTGGTTGGATGCACAGCAAGTCAAACGCTGAGACACCGAGGTTCACAGCAGATAAAAGGTTTATTCACCAGGCAGCTGAGTGAGGAGACTGGAGAACAAATCTCAAGTCTGACTCCCTACAGGCAAGGAGCCTGGGATATTTATGAGATAAAGCTGAATGTGAGGAGTGAGGGGAAAGCTAATTGGAGCTAAGAAAAAGGTGAAGTGAAAGTGAAAGTCGCTCAGTCGTGTCCAACTCTTTGTGACCCCATGGACTATATTGCCTGGAATTTTACAGGTGAGAATACTGGAGTGTGTGGCCTTTCCTTTCTTCAGGGGATCTTCCCAACCCAGGGATCGAACCCAGGTCTCCCACATTGCAGGCAGATTCTTTACCAGCTGAGCCACAAGGGAAGCCCAGAAAAAGGTGAGGTAATGGTCATTTTGTGCAGGTGAAATAAGCTACAGACTTCTCCATGGGACGTGTTCAGAAATCGGTGCAGTCCATACACTCTGGAGGTGGAATTGGGGCCTCTGACATCAGAAAGTCACTGAGGCGCTTCCCCGGTGGCTCAGTGGTAGAGAATCTGCCTGCCAGTGCATGAGACACAGGTTCTATTCCTGACTCGGGAAGATCCCACATGCTGCAGAGTGACTAAGCCCGTGCGTCACAACTATAGAGGCTGTGCTCTAGGGCCTGGGGGCCACAATTACTGAAAGCCACGTGTCCTAGAGCCCGCGTTCCACGACAGGAGAAACCACTGCGATGAGAAGCCCTCACAGCACAGCTGGAGAGAAGCCCCTGCTTGCTTCCACTAGAGAAAAGCCTGCGCAGCAATGAACACCCAGCACAGCCAAATATATAAAAGAGGTCACTGAGCTGACACTTGCTCCTGTCCAGATGAAGGGTCAGTGGTCTTAGCCAGTCTTCACTGGCTCAAGCTCAAACTGGACATAGCTGAGGCCAAGTTTCTGCAATTACAACTTGGACCAACATCGTATTGTTGAGGCTACATGAGGCTTGGAGGATGTGCGAAGTTTTGTGAAATCAACTAGAGAGAGCTTGATGAGTGAAGGCGGTTACAGGTGTGAGGCATCTAACTGCTGACTACCCTCTGTTTCAATAGTAATACAGCAATAACGCAGTAATGAATTTTAGAGATTTTTCACTTTCATTTTTAGGATAATGTGTTTACTTTTAAGTTTACATAATTTAAGTTTTAATAATAACTGTGGAAGAACTGGCTTCCCTGGTGGCTCAGACAATGAAGAATCTGCCTGCAGGAATCCCAGGTTAGGTTGCAAGTTTCCAGAAAATTTAATAATCAGACCTTGAGAGGTGGTACACGCCATTTCTGATACACCACTGCTGATGCTGAGGATGGGTCCTAGTTCTTGGCACTAAGAGCCCTTTTCCCTGGAGCTCTCCTGCAAGACACATGACTTTCTACCATTGGGAGGCCTTGTTTCCATGGAAGGAAGCTGCAGAGGGCAGGAGATATGACTGGGCAGCTCCTAAGAAGAGCTCAGAGCAGGGCCAGCCAGACTGGCCTGTGAGAGGAGCATCTTTCCTGTAACACAGGTCCAAGAATTGTTGGATTTTTAACCAAAGAGAATGGGAAAACTCATTAAAAATTTGCATTTTTTCAGTGTCATTTGAGCTGGAATGGCTACGATAAGACAATGTATTGGTGTTAAAATTAAAGTGAAAATTAAGCACACGCCTCCCTATTAGTCAGCAACTTTTAAGGCTATCTTATTGTGAAGTTCAGAAAAAGAGTTAAAGAATCTATTTAAATGCAAATGTGCCATAAAACCAACTAACAGCAATGCATCTTCAAAACACTCTCAGCCTTTCTTTCAGCAGGCTCTGCTCGTCATAGTGTTGTTATTTTTTCAATGTAGAAAATAATATCTCTCAAGAAGGCGGGTGTCATGGTAGTGCAGCTGGTGTGATTACCTGGGGTTTGGGAGGCCCTGGCTGGGGGGCAGGGAATCTGGGGCTTCTTCCGGGAGCAGTATCAGCTCACGTGCCTCTATGTCTTCTGGGCTGGCAGGGCTCTGGACTCTGGGGGTTCTTCTGCCTGTTCTTCTCCCCGTCCTTCCTAATTACACTGCTGCAAGGAGCCAACCCTTACCTCTGTGTTCCATTAAGTGGGAGGATGTGGTGCCTGGACTCAAGAACTGAATCAGACTTTGCCCAAAGCAACTCAGGCACAGCATCTGACTCAGAGGAAGCCACCTGCGGATGCTGGCCATGGGCCCACGGGCCCAGTGCGGGAAGGAGGCCGGGAGGTGACCGACCATCACTGTGCCTGAAACCTGTGTCTCCTGCGGGGCCCTCTTGGACACCAAAGGCCTGCTGTGCCCCGTTTCTTGTTTGTAGAAAAAGCTTTAGTCTCCTAGCCCTTCTCTGAATTCCAAAGGACAGACTCAGGCAGTTACTAGTTAGGAAAGTAAAAAATGCAGAAACAAAGGAAAAGCGGCCAAGAAACAACAATTCAGTGATAAAATTTTAGTTCTTCTCAAGGCATATATCATAATCTGACACATATCTTTGTGTCATTCTTTAGGCATTAAGATAGAGAGTGGTGCCTGCATGCTGAGCACAACACTCTAGACACCAGTCCCTGAAAGGTTGACGATTGATAGGATTCCTGAAACATCATCCTGTTATCTCATCACCAGTTAGTGAGTATAAAGTCATTCTCTTTGCAAACCTCACCCCAAATGTTGCCTTTACAAACCTAACACCCTAGTCGGTCAGTAAGATGGATCTGAGGCAAACCTACATCTCCCATCTTCTGTGTTTGTGCTGTCTTGATCAATAACCCTTTCTTTTGCTCCAAACCTTGGGCTTCCCTGATAGCTCAGTTGGTTAAGAATCCATCTGCAATCCAGAAGACTCTGGTTCGATTCCTGGGTCGGAAAGATCCACTGGAGAAAGGATAGGCTACCCACTCCAGTATTCTATGGCTTACCTTGTGGCTCAGCTGGTAAAGAATCTGCCTGCAATGCAGGAGGCCTGGGTTCAATACCTGGGTTGGGAAGATCCTCTGGAGAAGGGAAAGGCTACCCACTCCAGTATTCTGGCCTGGAGAGTTCCATGGACTGTATAGTCCATGGGGTCACAAAGAGTCAGATACAACTGAACGACTTTCACTTTCATACACTCTTGGTGAGAATTTAAATGTTATGGCTGCTCTGGAAAAGTCTGACTGTTTCTCAAAAAGCAATTCCACTCCTAAGGGTATACACAAGAGAAATGAAAACATATGTCTGAATAAAAACCTTTACACAAGTGTTTATAGTTATTCATAACAGCCAAAAAGTGGAAAAACCCAAATGTCCATCAACTAATGAATGAATCAATCAAATGTGATGTATCCTTATAATAAAAGATTATTTGACCATAAAAAGAAATGAAGAACTTGCACATGCTTCAACATGGACAAACCTTGAATACATGATAAGAGAAAGAAACCAGTCACAAAGACCATGTATTATGTAACTCCATTCCTATGAAATGTGCACTGTAGACAGAGCCATAGGACAGAAATTACATTGGTGGTTGCCTAGGGCTGAAGAGTTGGGAGGAAATAGAAAGTGATTGCTGTGATTGCTAATGGATTCAGGGTTTCTTTTTGACCTGTTGATGTGTTCTAAAATTGATTGTGGTGATGGTTACCCAACACTAAATATACCAAAAACTATTGAATTATATACTTCAAATGGGTGACCTGTGTGGTATGTGAATTATACCCCAATAAATCTGTTATATTAAAAAAAAATAATTTGAGAATGAAAGCAACAGGGCTTGGCGATTTTAAAGTACAGCTTTCAACGACAGATTCAGTTCTTAGAATTGTTGTAGAACTGGCCTCTCTTTCATGTTGTGGGTGAGTTTGGAGAGCTTGTGGTTTTTCAAGATTTGACCTATGTCATGCAGTCTGTCTAATTCATCGGCACAGAAACATTATTGTTTTAAATTCTATGAGGTGTAGAGTCATAGTCGCTTTTTCATTCCCGATTCGGTAATTTCTGTCTTCTCTGTCAGTCGGACTAGGGGTACATCAATTGTATTAGTTTTTCAAAGAACCACCTTTCGATTTCACTGATTTTTCTCTGCTTGTCTATTTTCAGTTTCATTAATAACTGATTCTTATTATTTCCACCTCCAACTTACTTTGGGTTTATTTTTCTCTCCCTCCTTCCCACCCCCTCCCTCATTTTCTCTTTATAGGAGAAGCTTAGATGGTTACTTTAAGATATTTCTTATTTTGTAATATAAGCACTTCAGGCAATAAAACCCCCTCCCACTTTAGCTACATCCCACAAATTATGATATGTTATATATATATAAATTTTCTTTCATTTTAATGTATTTTCAATTATTTAATTTTCTATTTTAATTTATTTAAATTTCAATTAAAGTATTTTCAATTTAATTTCCTTTGAGATTTCTTTCTTATGTGTGTTGTTTCTTTGGCAATGTTTGGAAAATTTTTAGTTATCTTTCTGTTACTGATTTCTAATTTAATTTCATTATAGTCAGAAAGCATAGTGTGTATGATTTCAATCCTTTTAAATTTGTGAAGGTTTGATTTGTGACTCACCGTACAGTCTGTCTTGGTAAATGCTCCACGTGTGCTTGAAAAGACTGTGGAGTGTTCCATCGATAGCAATTAACTCCAGTTAGTTGATGGTTTGTTCAGTTCTATCCTTGCTAATTCTCTGTTAATGTAGCGTATTACATACAGAAGAGTGCTTCTCTGTGTAACACATACAAACGTAGACAGAGAATTCTTGCCTGGAGAATCCTGTGGACGGAGGAGCCTGACGGGCTACAGTCCACAGGGTCGCAAAGAGCCAGACAGGACCGAGCGACTAACACGTTCACTTTTTTCAGAGAAGAGTGCTGCAGCTTCCAAGTTTAACTGTGGATGCGTCTACCACTCACTTGAAAAGACTCTGATGCTGGGAAAGATGGAGGGCAGAAGGAGAAGGGGACGACAGAGGATGAGATGGCTGGATGGCATCACTGACTCGATGGACGTGAGTCTGAGTGAACTCTGGGAGTTGGTGATGGACAGGGAGGCCTGGCATGCTGTGATTCATGGGGTCGCAAAGAGTCAGACACGACTGAGCGACTGAACTGAACTACCACTTTTCTGCTCTGACAGTTTTTGCTTCTTATATTTTGAAGCTCTTCTCTCAGGTGTTTATACATTTAGAAGTGTTTTCCCTTCTTGGTGGATTGATTCTTCCAACAATATAACTCTATAGTGTTAGAGTTATAGAGTTAGAAGTGTTTTCCCTTCTTGGTGGATTGATTCTTCTAACAATGTGTAATGTCTCTCTTTAAATCTGCTAATTTCTTTGCTCTGAAGTTTACTTTGATATTACTATAGTTACCCTTCTTTGGTTTATTGAGGTTTCCAAGGTTTTTTTGTTTGTTTGTTTTCATACTTTCTCTTTTTAACCTACCTATGTTATAATATGGAGAAGGCAATGGCACCCTACTCCAGTACTCTTGCCTGGAAAATCCCATGGGTGGAGGAGCCTGGTAGGCTACAGTCCATGGGGTCATGAAGAGTTGGACACGACTGAGCAACTTGACTTTCACTTTTCACTTTCATGCATTGGAGAAGGAAATGGCAACCCACTCCAGTGTTCTTGCCTGGAGAATCCCAGGGACGGGGGAGCCTGATGGGCTGCCATCTATGGGGTCGCACAGAGTTGGACACGACTGAAGCGACTTAGCAGCAGCAGCAGCATGTTATAATAGGGGCTTCCCAGGTGGCGCTGGAGGTAAAGAATCCACCTGCCAGTGCAGGAGATGCAAGAGACATGGGTTTGATCCCTAGGTCGGAAAGACCCCCCGGAGTGGGAAATGGCACTCCACTTCAGTATTCTTATCTGGAAAATGCCATGGGCAGAGGAGCCTGGCAGACTACAGTCCATGGGGCCACAGAGTCAGACACAACTGAGCTCACATGTGAGCGAGTTTCTTGCAGATAGCAGGTACTTGGGTCATTTTTTAAAAAATCCATTCTGCCAAACTGTTTCTTGAATTGGTGTGTTTACTGTATTTACATTTAACGTAATTATTAACATGTATAGATCCCGACCTCCCCTTTTCATTTTCCATTTGTGCCCTCTGTTTTTCATTCTTCTGTTTCCCCTACCTACCTTTGTTTAGGATACTTACATTTTTTTGGCTGTGTGGGTGGCATGTGGGAGGATCTTAGTTCCTGAACCAGGGAGCCAATCTCTGCCCCTTGCAATGGAAGCAGAGTCTTAACCACTGAACTACTAGAGAATTCCCTTAAAATATTTTTAGTATCCCATTTTAAGTTATCCAATATATTTTTGACATTATCTCTTCACATAATTTCTTCAGTGTTGGGAAAGACAATTTTCTTTGAGCTCCTTGCTCTCCTACATCTTTTACTGTGCATGCAAAGAGTGTGAAGCCCTGGCCCCTGTTTTGCCTGGGTCATTTCTCGTCACTGGGTTGGGCACAAAGGACAGAGAATGCTGGTGGGAAGGTGGTGGCCTGCGCAGGGGGAGAAAGAAACCCTTGGGCCCGCGCACCAGGCACCAGGCGCTGGGAGCAGGAAGTGGCAACTCAGGTGTAGACCCTGCAGGAGTGGAGACAGGATACTGGCCCCTTTTCTTTCCTGCTGCTCCCACTGCCCGCAGGTGGGAAGGGCTAGCTCCACCGCCCCGTTTGTTCCCTGAGCACCCAGCCAGGGGAAAACGTGGCGTCCTGGTGTAAGGGACTCTCATCACTGTAATCCCTGCCTCCTGTGCAGGTGAGACTCCCAGGTCCATGTTCTCCTGGAGTAAAGAGGCTCCGGAATTCAAAGGACAAGGTTCTGGCAAAGTTTGCAGAGGGGCCTGAAATCCTCAGTGGCCTCGTGGGCGAGGTCCTGTGGGTCATTCACCGTCCTGTGGTTGTGACTTCTACTACGGAACGGAGGGGCAGAACCGAGGTGTTCTTGTCTGCCTTCCCATTGGGTGAGTGACGGAGGGGATTCTCCTGTCCGCGGTCACCACGTGTACAGAAGTGCTAGAGGTACATCTGGGCTACATCCTCCCCTCCCTAAACCATCCCTGGTGGTCCAGCAGAAACAATACAGAGTTCCAGCGGGTGGAGAAAACAGTTTTAAAGGTTTAATGGCTGCCACACTATACAGAGGCATTGCCTAGTACAACAGTGCCACCTGCTGGCAAAACTGCCTACTACACTTTTTGTTTTTGGATTTGAGGGACGTTACTGTGTACAACCGGAGAAGGCAATGGCACCCCACTCCAGTACTCTTGCCTGGAAAACCCCATGGACGGCGGAGCCTGGTGGGCTGCAGTCCATGGGGTCGCGAAGAGTCGGACACGACTGAGCGACTTCACGTTCACTTTTCACTTTCATGCATTGGAGAAGGAAATGGCAACCCACTCCAGTGTTCTTGCCTGGAGAATCCCAGGGACGGGGGAGCCTGGTGGGCTTCCCATCTATGGGGTCGCACAGAGTCGGACACAACTGAAGCGACTTAGCAGCAGCAGCATTGTGTACAACTGTGCTCAGTTGTGCCTGACTCTTCGTGTCTGACTCTTTGTGACCTCATGGACTGTAGCCCTACAAGCTAGGCTTCAACTGTATGTGAATCGAGAACTTTCAGATGTACAAACTGGACTTAGAAAAGGGAAAGGTACCAGAGATTAAATTATCAACATCCTCTGGATCATCGAAAAAGCAAGAGAGTTCCAGAAGAGCATCTACTTCTGCTTCATTGACTATGCTAAAGCCTTTGACTGTGTGGATCACAACAAACCGTGGAAAATTCTTAAAGAGATGCGAATACCAGACCACCTTACCTGCCTCCTGAGAAATCTGTATGTAAGTCAAGAAGCAACAATTAAAACTGGACATTGGACAAGGGACTGATCCAAATTGGGAAAGGAGTACATCAAGGCCGTATATTGTCACCCTGCTTATTTAACTTATATGCAGAGAACATCATGCAAAATATCAGGCTGGATGAAACACAAGCTGGAATCATGATTGCTGGAGAAATGTCAACAACCTCAGATATGCATATGATACCACCCTAACAACAGAAAGTGAAGAGGAACTAAAGAGCCTCTTGATGAGGGTGAAAGAGGAGAATGAAAAAGCTGGCTTAAAACTCAACATTCAAAAAATTAAGATCAAGGCATCTGGTCCCATCACTTCATGGCAAATAGACAGGGAAACAGTGGAAACAATGGCAGATTTTATTTTCTTGGGATTCACAATTACTGCTGATGGTGACTGCAGCCATGAAATTGAAAGATGCTTGCTCCTTGGAACAAAAACTATGACAAACCTAAATGGCATATTAAAAAGCACAGACATTACTTTGCCGACAAAGGTCCATGTAGTCAAAACTATGGTTTTTCCAGCAGTAATGTATGAATGTGAGAGTTGGACAATAAAGAAGGCTGAGTGCCGAAGAATCGATGCTTTTGAACTGTGGCATTGGAGAAGACTCTTGAGAGTCCCTTGGACTGCAAGGAGATCAACCCTGGATATTCATTGGAAGGACTGATGCTGACGTTGAAACTCCAGTATTTTGGCCACCTGATGGGAAGAGCTGACTCACTAGAAAAGACCCTGATGCTGGGAAAGATTTCAGCAGGAGGAGAAGGGGGCAGCAGAGGATAAGATGGTTGGATGGCATCACTGACTCAATGGACATGAGTTTGAGCAAACTCTGGGAGACGGTGAAGGACAGGGAAGCCTGGCATGCAGCAGTCCATGGGGTCACAAAGAGTCAGATATGACTTAGTGACTGAACAAAAAGGACTGTAACCTGCCAGGCTCTTCTGCCCATGAAATTCTCCAGGTGAGGATACTGGAGTAGGTTGCCATTTCCTCCTCCAGGAGATCTTCCCAACCCAGGGATTGAACCTGCTTCTCCTGCATTGTTAGGCAGATTCTTTACCACTGAGCTACCTGGGAATCCTATTCACATCTCAGCAGAGCCCTAAATGAGCCTCTCAACCACCCTGGAGCCTCAGGGTCCTTATTGTTGTTCAGTTGTTAAGTTGTATCTGACTCAGTGACCCCATGAACTGCAGCAAGCCAGGTTTCCCTATCCTTCACTGAGTTTGCTCAAACCCTTGTCCCTTGAGTCAGTGATGCCATACAACCATCTCATCCTCTGTTGCCCACTTCTTCTCTTGCCCTCAATCTCTCCCAGCATCAAGATATTTTCCAATTAGTCATTTCTTTGCATCAGGTGGCCAAAGTTTGGAGTTTCAGCTTCAGCACCTGTCCTTCTAATGAATATTCAGAACTGATATCTTTTAGGATTGACTGGTTTGATCTCCTTGCTGTTCAAGGGACCCTCAAGAGTCTTCTCCAACACCACAGTTCAAAAGCATCAATTCTTCAGCACTCAGCCTTCTTTATGGTCCAACTGTCACATCCATACATGACCACTGGAAAAACCATAGCCTTGAGTAGACAGACCTTTGTTGGCAAAGTAATGTCTCTGCTTTTTAATACACTGTCTAGGTTGGTCATAGCTTTTCTTCTAAGGAGCAAGCATCTTTTAATTTCATGGCTGCAGTCACCATCTGCAGTGATTTTGGAGCCCAAGAAAATGAAATCTGACACTGTTTCCTCTTTTTCCCCATCTATTGCCATGATATGATGGGACCAGATGCCACAGTCTTAGTTTTCTGAATATTGAGTTTTAAGCCAACTTTTTCACTCTCCTCTTTCACTTTCATCAAGAGGCTTTTTGGTTCTTCTTCACTTTCTGCCATAAGAGTGCTGTCATCTGTATATCTGAGGTTATTGATATTTCTCCCATCAATCTTGATTCCAGCATGTGCTTCATCCAGATGTACTCTGCATATAAATTAAATAAGCAGGGTGACAATATACAGCCTTGATGTGCTCCTTTCCCAATTTGGAACCAGTCTGTTCTTCCATGTCCAGTTCTAACTGTTGCTTCTTGACCTGCATACAGATTTCTCAAGAGGCAGGTCAGGTGTTATGGTATTTCCATCTCTTTAAGAATTTTCCACAGTTTGTTGTGATCCACACAGTTAAAGCCTTTGGCATAGTCAATAAAACAGAAATAGATGTTTTTCTGGAATTCTCTTGCTTTTTTGATGATCCAGCAGATGTTGGCAATTTGATCTCTGGTTCCT
Organism: Bos indicus; assembly: GCF_029378745.1. Taxonomy (NCBI): domain Eukaryota; kingdom Metazoa; phylum Chordata; class Mammalia; order Artiodactyla; family Bovidae; genus Bos; species Bos indicus. The sequence continues at coordinate 21,706,711 of NC_091783.1, forward strand.
CTGCCTTTTCTAAGTCCAGATAGAACATTTGAAAGTTCATGGTTCATGTACTGTTAAAGCCTGGCTTGGAGAATTTTGAACATTACTTTGCTAGCGTGTGAGATGAGTGCAATTGTGCGGTATTTTTGAGCACGCTTTGGCATTGCCTTTCTTTGGGATTGGAAGGAAAACTCACCTTTTCCAGTCCTGTAGCCACTGCTGAGTTTTCCAAATTTGCTGGCATATTGAGTGCAGCACTTTCACAGCATCATCTTTGAGGATTTGAAATAGCTCAACTGGAATTTCATCACCTCCACTAGCTTTGTTCATAATGCTGCTTCCTAAGGCCTACTTGACTTCACATTCCAGGATGTCTGGCTCTAGGTGAGTGATCACACCATCGTGATTATCTGGGTCGTGAAGATCTTTTTTGTATAGTTCTTCTGTGTATTCTTGCCACCTCTTCTTAATATCTTCTGCTTCTGTTATGTGATACCATTTCTGTCCTTTATTGAGCCCATTTTTGCATGAAATGTTCCCTTGGTATCTCTAATTTTCTTGAAGAAATCTCTAGTCTTTCTGATTCTATTGTTTTCCTCTATTTCTTTGCATTGATCACTGAGGAAGGCTTTCTTATCTCTCCTTGCTATTCTTTGGAACTCTGCATTCAGATGAGTATATCTTTCCTTTTCTCCTTTGCCTTTTGCTTCTCTTCTTTTCTCAGCTATTTGTAAGGCCTCCTCAGACAATGATTTTGCCTTTTTGCATTTCTTTTTCTTGGGGATTAATGGTCTTGATCCGTGCCTCCTATACAATGCCACGAACCTCCGTCCATAGTTCTTCAGGCACTCTGTCTATCTGATCATGGCATCTGGTCCCATCACTTCATGGCAAATAGATGGGGAAACAGTGACAGACTTTATTTTTGGGGGCTCCAAAATCACTGCAAGTGGTGACTGTAGCCATGAAATTAAAAGACACTACTCCTTGGAAGAAAAGTTATGACCAACCTAGACAGCATATTAAAAAGCAGAGACATTACTTTGCCAACAAAGGTCTATCTAGTCAAAGCTATGGTTTTTCCAGTAGTCATGTATGGATGTGAGAGTTGGACTATAGAGAAAGCTGAGTGCTGAAGAATTGATGCTTTTGAATTGTGGCGTTGGAGAATACTCTTAAGAATCCTTTGGGCAGCAAGGAGATCCAACCAGTCCATCCTAAAGGAAATCAGTCCTGAATATTCATTGGAAGGATTGATGCTGAAGTGGAAACTCTAATACTTTGGCCATCTGATGTGAAGAACTGACTCATTTGAAGAGACCCTGATGCTGGGAAAGTTTGAAGGCGGGAGGAGAAGGGGACGACAGAGGATGAGATGGTTGGATAGCATCACTGACTCAATGGACATGAGTTTGAATAAACTCCGGGAGTTGGTGATGGACAGGGAGGCCTGACGTGCTGCAGTCTGTGGGGTTGCAGAGTCAGACACAACTGAGCGACTGAACTGATGGAATTGATTTGCCATGAAGTGATGGGACCAGATGCCATGATCTTCATTTTTTGAATGTTGAGGGATTTGGTCTAAACAAGCCCACCCTATTACATCCATAGGCATTTCCCCCAGAGGGCACTTTGCTCACAGAATCCGGCACCTTCATCTTGCATCTCTGGCGGAGTCACCTCTGGTGAGAAAGACTCCTGAAACACAAGAGACCTACCTAGGTTTGTGTAACCTGTAGTTGCCCAGACCTACAGGGCTGTCCTTTCCCACAGAACACCTTTTAAGATGCCATGATATCCAGGCTGGGAAACCCCTTGATGGCCTTTTTTTCCATTTTAGCCTTTAGGGTTGGGTCCTTCCCTGCCACCCTTCTCCTGGCCAGGCTCTGACCCCTGGGACCCTAAGTGCATGGTCCCATCGGGTGTGTGCAAAAGGGCTGGGCTGAGCCTGAACCACCATGGCCTCCCCAGGAGCCGAGATCAGCTGCTCAGTTTTAAGCTAAGGCTAAACCTCCTCCCCCAGGACAAAAGGGGTGTGGGGAGTCTGATTTCAATAAAAGCAGGGTATAGGGAATGCCATCGGTCTGGTTAAATGCATTTCTCCAGGACCTACTGTGTGCCAGGCACTGACTAGTGGTCACTTTAGGGCACATTTTCTCCTCGAAGAAGTTTTCACTGCTTTGGAAGGTGCAGTATTGATCTAGGAAGGACAGTGCCCTGTCTGGCTCATCGTTTCTGTGGATCAGCCACACCAGGGGGCTCAGTCTCCAGCTCCACCCTCCTCAGGTCGTGCGGGACAGGGTCTGAGCCAGGCTGAGTCAGGACAAACACAGTGACGCAGGGGCTGGGGTGAGGGTGGAGTTGGAACTTGGGAAGAGAGGTGACCGGTCACTGCTGTCCTGGGGCCTGCCCCCAGCCCCCATCTGTCTCACTGAGGTCCTGCTAAATCACAAAGGCTGATTTCTCCAGAAGCTGTTGTCTCCTAGCTTCTCACTGTTAAAAATAGGTGGAGAGCTGCAGAAACCCAACAACTTGAGATTTGAGAGACAGTTCTAGTCATTTGGCACATACATGCTGCTATATACAAAATAGACAACTAAAATATGACCTACTGTACAGCATAGGGAACTCTACTCAATACTCTGTGATGGCCTATATGTGAAAAGAATCTTAAAAAGAATGGATATATGTATATGTATAACTGATTCAATTTGCTGTACATCTGAAATCAACTCAACATTGTAAATCAGCTATAATCCAATAAAAACTTTTTAAAAATTAATGTATACCATTGATGCTTCTGAACTGTGGTGTTGGAGAAGATTCTTGAGAGTCCCTTGGACAGCAAGGAGATTAAACCAGTCAATCCTAAAGGAAATCAGCCCTGAATATTCATTGGAAGGACAGGTGCTGAAGCTGAAGCTCCAATACTTTGGCCACCTGATGCGAAGAGCTGACTCATTAGAATGATGGGAAAGAGTGAAGGCAAGAGGAGAAGGGGATAACAGAGGATAAGATGGTTGGATGGCATCAGTGACTCAATGACAGGAGTTTGAGCAACTTCTGGGAGATGGAGAAGGACAGGGATGCCTGGCATACTGCAGTCCATGTGGTCGCAAAGAGTCGGACACGACTGAGTAACTGAATAAGTAGTCATTTGGATAGATATTTGCTCTAAAGACCTGCAATGTCTGTCATAATTAAAGTCAGGTGTTCCCTGGCAGATTCATTCCTGTTAGAAGCAAATTATTTCACAGACTTCAAAAAAATAAGTTGCTATTTCCAGTGGGTTTGGAGGTATTCAGAGATGTTACTACAAAGTCTTGAGGATCCTCGTCACTGGAATCCAAATTCCTTGTTAGGCTGACAAGCAGCATGCAACTGGGGGTGGGGTGGGCTGCCAGATTCTCTCCCACTCATCAGGAAGGGTGATGTGGCTGGGATTTCCAGGGTTAACTCAGGGTCTTGGGCCTCGCTATGGAGTAACCAAATTCTGCTGGGAGCTTTCAGCTGGGGTTCTCAGATGTAGGTGAAATGTATTTTTCACTTTGGGATATCTGATTCTGGCCTTTTTTCTTTTTTTTTGCCAAAGTGTTGCTGCTGCTAAGTCACTTCAGTCGTGTCTGACTCTGTGTGACCCCATAGATGGCAGCCCACCAGGCTCCCCTGTCCCTGGGATTCTCCAGGCAAGAACACTGGAGTGGGTTGCCATTTCCTTCTCCAATGCATGAAAGTGAAAAGTGAAAGTGAAGTCGCTCAGTCGTGTCTGACTCTTCGCGACCCCATGGACTGCAGCCCACCAGGCCAAAGTGTTATAACTGTAAATTGTAGATGACTGATAATGCAAAATGATTTTTGTCTAAAGACATGCAAATAACTTTTCATGTTATTTGGGAGCTGGAGAGAGAAGCTCCCTCCGCCCCTCACCCCCACCTCAACCCGGGAGAATTTTGGATCCACTTGCAGGTTAATTTCAATGTTATAATATCCCTCGGGGGCCCCCACCTCCCTCCCCCCATTACACCCCCAGCAGTAGCGCTCGCAGAATCCTGGGCTGGTGGAGGAGGGGGCAGGGGTGGGAGACACGGTGTTCTTCCCGTTTCCTGCACCCTCCTCTGCAGAGCTCTTGGCAAGGGGTCCCCGACGGAGCTTGCGGATGTTCTGGGGAGCCAGGCTTGGCGCCCTAGACGGCGGGCGGCGAGGACCGTCCCTAGTGCGCCCTGGGTGGGTAGCTCCGTGGGCCTGGCGTCAGAGGGGCTGTCGGCAGGGGCCCAGGCAGGGCACTGGGCCGAGGCACCCCTGCCCGGTGAGTCTGAGTTGGGGGGAGGAAGTGCGGATGAAAACTGGGGTCTGGTTGCTAGGTGGCGTGAGGAGGAGTCCAGGAGGAGGGACCTGCAGCACGCTGGGCACCCAGGTGTTTCCATTTCAGGACCTCCCGCAGGCACTTTGCTCTCTCGAGATTCTGCCGGATCTGGCTTCCTCTGGGAAGACCGGCGAAGGTAGCGGTGCCTTGGGTAGGACTCAGCCGTCTCTGAGCCTCCTCTCCACCTTGCTGCATTCCAGCCTGGCCTCTGCCTGCTCCTCCATCAGGACCCCACTTACAACCGCCAGCCCTCCTTCACCAGGCTCACCCTTGGCCCTCAGGTGACCTTCGTGGTGTTCAAACGCGAGAACATTCCCTGATGGAGGGGCTTGGGTGAAGGGACCCGCTCTCCGCTCGCAGGGTGCTGGCTGTTGGGTTGTTTTTTCAACGAGAAAGCAACACGTTGACGCTATTCTTCAGAGGAAAGACTCCAAGAGTAGGAGTGATATCAACTGGGACGAATTCGAGACACCTCACAGCTGCTGGCAGCAACAACTGGACCCAAGAATGTGGGTGAGTGCCTGCGATTCTTTTTTTTTTCCCGCTTATATGTGTTTGTTTGCACGTGTTTGTTTCTTTTCCCCCCTAAAACCTACCGCAAGAACTGCGTTAAAATGACTAATCCCTAGCTTTTTCTGGATTAGAGCACTCAGTATGGGTAGCCCACCATGCCTTAGGGCCAGCTGTAACCTGTGTAGTCATTAGTATGCCTTGGGTTCTGAGAGTAAGGGCTGTCTTCCCCTTGGGACTGGCTTGTGCTGTGATGAAGGAGATTGGCTGCAACTGGATGGGGGAAGATGGCCAAGGCTGATAACACCAGCTATTTTTATCAGGTGGGCTCCCATTCCATTCTTCTGAATTCCTCTGCCAACCTGACATACCTCATTTTTTGATTTGAGAATTTTGGGTTGCTACAGACGTTGACCTTTCCAGATATAGGCTTTATGCCCTTGTAACCTGTGCTGGCATCCTAGGCTTTGGCCCCTGGGTCTCTGGGCATCCTAGAAGGTGATAGGCTCCTGGTATTCGTGTGTGAAGTTCTTTCCCCTGACCGAGCATCGCATGATTCTGCCCTTGCACCTCCTTTGGGACAAAGCCTGGTTCCTCCTTTCTGGGACCCTGGGAAGAACCACCACCGCAGTGTGGCTCTGATAGGTGCCATGAGTTAGAGTCTGTTCTGAAGGGTCTGGGTAGAGGCACCCAAATGTCTCATCAACTAGTTGTCTGTTGGCACTATGCTTTACTTAGCTTCTTGCTTTGAGATACCAGATCAAGAGGTCATCTTGTTAACATGATTGTGGCAAACTTGCTTTGACATGGTATCCTAAGATTGAGCAGAAAAAAGTGGCAATGTGAGGGTGAGAGGGTGGTGGATCCTGACTTGATGTGACACAGCAGCCCACATCTAACACTGAGATTAATTACTCAAGTGGGATCAAGTTTATAGGCAAATAACAATTACAATAATAATTATAAATATTATACATATAAATTATATAATTTTGAAGTATGAACAGTATCATAAATTATGCATCTATCTAAAAACCAAACAAGCATGTAAGCAGTAAAAAGAAAACAATAAAAAAATTATACACCCCGAACAATAGAGAAAAAACAGAGTAAAAAGTAATTAAAAAAACCCTGTGGACCTGTGTATTATATTAATAAAAACAGATCAAACACTTGTTTACCTGGAGCCTCAGAAGATGAGAAAGAGTGCAGGATTGAAAAGGTATTAAAAAAATATATAGCTGAAAATGTTCCAAATTTGAAAAAAAGATAGTCTACAGATTCAAGAAACTGAGCAAGTCCCCAGTACGATAAGCCCAAAGAAAGACAAACCAAAACATATCATAATAAAAATTCTTCAAGCTAAAAACAAAGAATTCTTTATCAATTACAGAAAAATGACCCCATATCCATAAAGAAAAAATAATTCAAATGACAATGGGTTTCTCATTAGAAATAAGAGGCCAGAGGAAGTGGTACAACATTTTTCAAGTGCTAGAATTGTCAACCCCAAGTTCTATATCCACTGAAAATATCCACTAGGAATGAAAGGTATATTAGGATATTCTCAGATGAAAAAACAACTGAGAGAATCTGTTCCCAGGAGAACTACTCTACAAGATTGGCTAAAGGAAGTTCTTAAAACAGAAAGTAAATGATGAAAGGAGGAGTCTTAATACCTACTTTATATCTTACACAAAAATTAACTTAAAAAAATCAAGGAGCTACAATTATGAGACTCTTAGAAGAAAACTTAGGAGTAAATCTGTGTGACCTTTAATTTGGCAATGGTTTCTTTTAGTTTTTTGAAAAATTTTATTGGAGTGTAGTGTTGTGTTAGTTTCAGGTGTACAGCAAAAGGAGTCAGTTATGCACATACATATTAATCCTTTTTCAGATTTTTTTTCCCATGTAAGTGATTATAGTATATTGAATAGAGTTCCATGTGCTATACAATAGGTCCTTGTTGATTATCTGTTTTATACATAGCAATGTGTGTATGTCAGTCCCAAGTGCCTGATTTATCCCCCCTCCTCCACATTTCCCCTCTGGTAACCATAAGTTTGTTTTTGATATTTGTGAGTCTGTTTCTGTTTTGTAAATAAGTTCATTTGTATAATTTTTAAAAATCAGACTCCATATATGAGTGGTATCAGTTACTTATCTTTCTCTAGCTTCTCTTAGGATGATAATCGCTGCTGCTGCTGCTAAGTAGCTTCAGTCGTGTCCGACTCTATGCAACCCCATAGACGGCAGCCCACCAGGCTCCCCCGTCCCTGGGATTCTCCAGGCAAGAACACTGGAGTGGGTTGCCATTTCCTTCTCCAGTGCATGAAAGTGACAAGTGAAAGTGAAGTCGCTCAGCCGTGTCCGACTCTTAGCGACCCCATGGACTGCAGCCCACCAGGCTCCTGCATCCATGGGATTTTCCAGGCAAGAGTACTGGAGTGGGGTGCCATTGCCTTCTCTCTGATAATCGCTAGGTGCATCCATGTTGCTGCAAATGACATTGTTTCATTCTTTTCTATGGCTGCGTAATAGTCCACTGTGTGTGTATACCCCATTTTCTCTATCTGTTCCTCCTTCAGTGGACATTTAGTTTGCTTCCTATTGTAAATAGTGCTGAAGTGAACATAAGGGTGCACATATTTTTTTTAATTGTGTTTTTTTTTCCAAATACATGCCCAGGCGTGGGACTACTGGATCACATGGCAGTTCTATTTTTTCAGTTTTTTAAGGAAGCTCCATACTGTTCTCCACAGTGGTTCTACATCAGTGGTTGTACCAATTTACCTTCCCACCAACACTGTAGGAGGGTCCCCTTTACTCCACATACTCTCTAGCATTTATGGTTTGTAGACTTTTTGATGATGGCCATTCTGACTGATTTGAAGTGATACTTCACTGTAGTTTTGATTTGCATTTCCCTGATAATGGTGTTGAGCATCTTTTCATATCCTTTTGGCCATCTGAATGTCTTCTTTGGAGAACTGTTTATTTAGATCTGCCCATTTTTTTGGACTAGATTGTTTTTTGACATAGACTGGCATGAAATATTTGTAAATTTTGGAGATTTTTTCCCTTGTCAGTTGCATCATTTGCAAATATTTTCTCCTATGCTATGGTTTGTCTTTTTGTTTATGGTTTCCTTTGTTATGCAAAAGCTTTTAAGTTTAATTAGGTCTCATTGTTTTGTTTTGTTTTTATTTTCATTACTCTAGGAAGTATTCTGTGATTTATGTCAGTGTTCTGCCTATGTTTTCCTCTAGGAGTTTTATAGTGTCCATCCTTACATTTAGGTGTGTACTAAATGTATGTTTATTTCTGTGTATCATGTTAGAGAATGTTCTAATTTCACTTTTTACATGTAGCTGTCCAGTTTTACCAGCACCATTTTTTGAAGTGACTGTCTTTTCTTCATTGTATATTCTTGCTTCCTTTGTCAAAGATAAGTTTCCCATAGGTGTGTGGGTTTATTTTTGGACTTTCTATGCTGTTTCATTGGTCTATATTTCTGTTTGAGGGCCAGTACCATATTGTTTTGATGACTGTAGCTTTGTAGTGTAGTCTGAAGTCAGGGAGACTGATTCCTCCAGTGCCATTTTTCTTTCTCAGGATTGTTATTCGGGATCTTATGTGTTTCCACACAAATTTTTAAAAATTTTGTTCAAGTTCTGGGAAAAATTCCAATTGGTAATTTTATAGGGATTGCCTTGAATCTGTAGATTGCCTTGGACAGTATAGTCATTTTGACAATATTGAATCCTCCAGTCCAAGAGCATGATATATCTTTTCATTTGTCTGTGTCATCTCCTATCTCTTTCATTAGAATCTTACTGTTTTCAAAGTGCAGGTCTTTTGCCTCTTTAGGTAGGTTTATTCCTTGGTAGTTTATTCTTTTTGATGAGATGGTAAATGAGACTGTTTCCTTAATTTCCCTTTCTGATCTTTCATTGTTAATGTATAGGCATTAAAGAGATTTCAGTGTATCAATTTTATATCCTGCAGCTTTACCAAATTCATTAATGAGTTCTAGTAGTTTGCTGGTAACATCTTCAGGATTTTCTGTGTACAGTATCATGTCACCAGCAAATGGTGACAATTTTTAGTTTGTTCTTCTATAATAAGTCTTGTTCTTTTCCAATTTGGATTTCTTTTTATTTCTTTTTCTTCTCTAATTGCCATAGCTAGGAATTCCAAAACTTATGTTGAATAAAAGTGGCAAGAGTGGACATCCTCATCTACTTCCTGATCTTAGATGAAATACTTTCCACTTGGCACCATTGGGAATGATGTGGGTTTGTCATAGATGGCCTTTATTATGTTGAGGTAAGTTCCCTCCATGCCCACTTTCTGCAGAATTTTTGTCATAAATGGGTGTTGATTTTGGTCATAAGCTTTTTTTGCATCAATGAAATGATCATATGGCTCTCGTTCTTCAGTTTTTCATGTAGTATATCACATGAATAGATTTGCAGATATTGAAAAAAAAAATCCTTGCATCCCTGGGATAAATCACACTTGATCATGGTGTATGATCCTTTTAATGTATTGCTAAATTTGGATTGTCAGTATTTTGTAGAGTATTTTTGCATCTTGAACACAGATGAGATGCAAAAATACAAAAATACCAACAATCCAAATTCATCAGTGATATTGGCTTGTAATTTTCTTGTGCTTTCTTTGTTTATGGTATCAGGGTGATGGTGGCCTCATAGAATGAGCTTGGAAGTATTCCTTCCTCAGCACTTTTTTTTGAAGTAGTTTCAAAAGGATAGGTATTACTCTCTTCTAAAAGTTTGATAGAATTCACTTGTGTATTCTGGACCTTTGTTTGTTGGAAATTTTTAAGTCACTGTTTCAATTTAAGGACGTGTGATTGGTCTATTGAGGTGCTCCTATATCAGATGCACAATTATTTATGGTTGTTATGTCTTCTTGGATTGATCCCTTGATCGTTATGTAGTGTCCTTCTTTGTATATTGTAACAGTCTTTATATAAAAGTCTGTATTGTCCAATATGAGTGTTGCTGCTCCAGGTTTCTTTTAATTTCCGTTTGCATGATATGCCGTTTTCCATCCCCTCACTTTTGCTCTGTATGTGTTCCTGCTCCACTCTGTATGAGTCTCTTGTAGACAGGATACATGTGGGTCTTGATTCTTCGTATCCATTCGGCCAGTCTATGTCTTTTGTTTGGGGGCGTTTGATTACATTTAAGGCAATTTTTGATATGTATGTTCTGACTGCCATTTTGTTAACCATTTTGAATTTGATTTTTCTAGGGGCTTTTTTTTCCCCCCTTCCTGTTTTATTCTCTTCTCTTGTGACTTGATGACTGTCTTTAGTGTTGTGTTTGGATTCCATTTTCTCTTTTGTGTGTTTTTCTACAGTAGATTTTTGAAGTTACCATGAGGTTTTAATATAGCAGTTTATACATAGAGAAGATTGTTTTAAGTAGCTGGTCTTTGAATTTCAAATGCATTTGTAGTTATCTGTATTTGTACACTCCTCCTCTCACGATCGCTTGTTTTGACACTGTATTTGTGTGTGGATGTTTTCCCACCACTTTTACGTTTGTCTTTACTGGTGATCTTTCCCATTCACAGTTTTCCTATTTCTAGTCGTGGCCTTATTTTCCCACCTAGAGAAGTTTCTTTAGCATTTCTTGTAAAGCTGGTTTGCTGGTACTGAATTCTCCTAGCTTTTGCTTGTTTGTAACACTTTTGACTCCTCTGTCAAATCTAAATGAGAGCTGTGCTGGGTACAGTATTCATGGTTGTAGGTTTTTCCCTTTCATCACTTTTAAATATGTTTTGCCACTCCTTTCTGCCCTACAGAGTTTCTCAGGACAAGTCAGCTGGTAACCTTATGGGGAGTCCCTTGTATGTTATTTGTTGCTTTTAATATTTTTTGTCTTTAATTTTCGTCTATTTGATTAACATGGGTCTCATTGTACTCCGTCTTTGGTTTATCTTGTATGGGACTCTCTGTGCTTCTTGAACTTGAGTCAGTGTTTCCCTTATCATGTTAGAGAAGTTTCCAGCTATAATCTCTTCAAATATTTTCTCAGGCTGTTTCTCTCTCTTCTCCTTCTGGAACCTCTCTAATGTGAATGTTGATGTGTTCTATGTTGTCCCAGAGGTCTCCGAGACATTTCTTTTCATTCTTTTTTCTTTATTTTGTTCCACAGCAGAGATTTCCATCACTCTGACTTCCAGCTCACTTATTGGTTCTTCTGCCCCATTTATTCTGTTATTTCTTTCTTTCTAGTGTATTTTTCATTTCAGTTATTGTTCTTTTCTGTATGTTCATTAGTTCTTCTTGGTCTTTATTAAGGTTATTCTAGGTCTTTATTACTTCTTGTCTCTTCTCAATCTGTGCCTCCATTCTTCTCCTGAGACCTTGGGTCATCTTTACCATTACTGCTTTAAATCATTTTCAGGTAAGTTGCCTATCTCCATTTCACTTGGTTGTTCTTGTGGGTTTTTATCTTGTTCTTTCATCTGGAGCATATTTCTCTGCCATCTCCTTTTCCCTGACTTTCTCTGTGGTCTCCTTTTCACAGGCTGCAGGATCATAGCTTCTCTTCCTTTTGGTGTCTGCCCCCTGGTGGGTGAGGTAGGTACTGGTGCTTGTGAGGTTTCTGGTGGGCAGGACTGGTCCCTGCCCACTGGTGGTGGAGCTGGGTCTTGTTCCTCCTGTGGGCAGGGCCGTGTCAAGGGGTGCCTTTAGAGGTAGCTAGGTGCTCAGGAAGCCTGTTTGTGATGGGTGGGGCTGTGTTTCCTATCTTGCTTGTTGTTTGGTCTGAAGCATTCTAGCACTGGAGCTGCTAGGCTATTGACTAGGGCCAGGTTTTGATGCCGAAATGGCAACCTCACACCAGTCAATATTCTCTGGGGCCTCTGCCACCAGTGTCCTTGGTTGTCCCCTACCAGTAAGCCACAGCTGACCCCTGCCTCCCCAGGAGACCCTCCAAGACTTACAGGTAGGACAGCCCAGGATCCTATGGAATGACTAATTTGTGTGGGGGCCCAGCATACATGAAACCTCTGTGCCTGCAAGAGTGATGTTTCTATTTCCCCCAGTCCTGTGGAACTCCCACAGTCAAAACCCACTGGCCTTCAAAGCCAAATATTCTAGAGATTCCCCCTCCCTATGCCAGTCCCTCAGGCTGTGGAGCCTGATGTGTGGGGCTCAGGACTCTTACTCTTTTGGCGAGCCTCTGTGATATAATTATTTTCCAGTTTGCGGGTCACCCACACAGTGGGTATGGGATTTGATTATGTCACAAAAGCGCCCCCCCCCCCCACCATTTCATTGTGGCTTCCTCTTTATCTTTTGAAAATCTTTTTTGGTAGGTTCCAGCCTTTGTTCAGTCGTAAGTTGTGATTTTGGTGTTCTCCTGAGAGGAAGTGAGCTCAAGTCCTCTTACTGCACCATCTTGTCGGGAATCAAGGGGCTGCTTTTAGTTTGGATACTTGCTGCCTCTTTCCTTGGTGTGTGCTGGCTGTTATTCCCTTCATCTGGGGTGTGCAGATGTGGCGGCCCTTGCACACTCTCGAGACAGCAGGCATAGCACTTGGCACCTCCTTGCGGGCCTCGTATAGGCAGCTGTGGCTCACACACTCCTGGAACAGTGGAGGCAGCACTTGGAGCCTGCTCGTGGGTCTCACAGCAGTGTGGGAGGCCTGGGCTGGCCTCTGGATCCTGCAATGATGGTGGCGACTCGCGCCTGTCCCCAGAGCTCCTGTAGGCAGTGTCTTGTTGCTTGAGAGCACTCATGGGGAAAGAAGCTCTTATGATGGTCCTACCCTTCTGCTCATGCACCACCCCCCAAAATGGCACCTGACCTCTCTGGCAGGCCCAGACCTTTCTGAATACACCCTCAGTTGCGACCATCCAGCTTCTTCAGGCTGTTTCTGGTTCTCTCCCTGGTTCTGAGCTCCCATCCACACCAACAGACAAGCATCTCAGTCTGGGGAGTGCAGGGCAGTGCCAACTGAGCAGGCAAGTGCCAACCTTGTGTGCTGGTTGCTCTCCATAAACCAGTTGCTACGCTGTCCTCCTAGGGTCTGACGTTCCCTTCCATCCAGGTTGATCTCCCCACTGGTGAGGGGACTTCCCAGGGTATGGGAACCCTCCCTCCTTCACAGCTCTCTCCCTGGGCTGCAGGCTGTCTCGGTTCCTTTCTTTTTCTTTTACCTTTTGTCCTACCCAGTTATGTGGAGGTTTTCTTACCTTTTTGGAAGTCTGAGGTCTTCTGCCAGCGTTCAGTAAATGTTCTGTATGAATTGTTCCACTTGTAGATGTATTTTTAATGTTTTTGTGGGAGAAGGTGAGCTCCACCTTCTACTCTTCTGCCATCTTGATCCCATCGCTCAGCAGTGGTTTCCTAAACATGACACTAAAAGCGTAAAGACCAAAGAAAAATAGGTACATTAGATTTTATCAAAGCTTTAAACATTTGTACTTCAAAAGGTACTATCAAGAAAGTGAAAAAATAACGCATATAATGGGAAAAGATTTTAAAATTATACAGCTGATAAGGGACTTGTGTTTATAATATAAAGAACTCTTCCAATTTAGTCATTAAAAAAAAACTGTTAAAAATGGACAAAAAATCTGAATAAACATTTCTCTGAAGAGGATATACAATGGACCAATAATCCGCTATAAAGAGTGTCAACATCATTAGTCATCAGAGAAATGCAAAGTAAAATCACCATGAAATAGCACTCCACGCTCACTAGGATGGCTGTTATTAAAAAAAGGCAGATAATAGCAATTGTTAATGGTGTCAAGAAACTGAAAAACTCTTACATTGCTGGTAGCAATGTAAAATTGTGCAACTGCTTTGAAAAATGGTTTGGCAGTTACTCAAAAAAAATAAACATAGAATTATTGTATGACCCAGCAATTTCACTTCTAGAAAAATGTCCCACAAAATTTTGTACATAAATGTTCACAGCTGCATTATTCATAATCAAAAGCGGAAACAACTCAAATGTCTGTTAACTCATGAATGGGTAAATCAAATGTAGTATATCCACACAATGAAATATTATTTGGCAATAGAAAGGAATGAAGTACTGATATATATTACAGCATGGATGAATCTTGAAAATGTAAGCAAAATGAAAGAAGCCAATCAGAAAACACTGTATACTGTAAGATTCCATTTATATAATATCTTCAGAATAGGCAAATCTGTAGAGAAAAAGTAGAGGTTGCTTAGGACTCGAGGAGTGATGGCTAAAGAACTTGGGATTTCTTTCTGAAGTGATAAAAATATTCTACAATTGTGATGGCGGTTGCACAATTTTGTTAATATATTAAAAACTAGTGAATTGTATACTTGCAATGAGTAAATTGTATTATGTGAATTACATTTCAATAAAGCTGTTACCATTTCAATAAAGCTCTTTAGTTTTCTAAATTATGTTTGGTGGTTAAAGCAAAAATTATTACATTTTTTGATGTGGTTCTCAGTATATGTAGAGAAAATAGCTATGACAATCCAAATGTAAACAGGGAACAGTAAAAGGGATCAAAGGGAGGTAACGTTTTTTTTGGTAAGTAAATCACATAAATTTCTCAATGTTCCTATAAAAGTCTTGGACTGCAGAGACTCAGCAATTAATATTCAGTAAACATAGAGAATGTTTGTTTTCACTTCCCTCAGAAACCAGCTCTACAGGCAACTATTTCCTTAATAGTAGAGCTAATTGCGTCCATCCAACAGCCTCCTTTTATCCCCCCAGGAACAAAAAAGTTACATTTCAGGATAAATATCTAGGTTTGAGCATTGTTTTTTCAGGTAATGGCTTTTGAAATTTCAAAAGGGATGAACCCAGGACACACAGACATTTATGTATTGTAAAAGTTGAGAACTGGGCTTATTTGGATCCTTGAGATATTTACTTCAAAGTGTTGGAGTTCAGACATTTCCAAGGAGACTCTCAGAAAGGGAGAGATGTAGCTGCTCTTTCTGCATGTTAAATGGCCAAAATTCACTCCTCTGTGTTTCTCACTTATAATGTAGACTTTGCATGTGTCTTTATTTTTTTAATATAAATTTATTTATTTTAATTGGAGGCTAATTACTTTACAATATTGTATTGGTTTTGTCATACATCAACACAAATCCGCCACGGGTGTACACATGTTCCCCATCCTAAACCCCCCTCCGACCTCCCTCCCCATACCATCCCTCTGGGTCATCCCAGTGCACCAGCCCCGAGCATCCTGTATCATTCATCGAACCTGGACTGGCAATTCGTTGCACATATGATATTATACATGTTTCAATGCCATTCTCCCAATCATCCTACCCTCACCCTCTCCCACAGAGTCCAAAAGACTGTTCTATACATCTGTGTCTCTTTTGCTGTCTCACATACAGGGTTATCATTACCACCTTTCTAAATTCCATATATATATATATATACACACACATATGCGCGTTAGTATACTGTATTGGTGTTTTTCTTTCTGGCTTACTTCACTCATATATAATAGGCTCCAGTTTCACCCACCTCATTAGAACTCATTCAAATGCATTCTTTTTAATGGCTGAGTAATACTCCATTGTGTATGTATACTACAGCTTTCTTATCCATTCGTCTGCTGATGGACATCTAGGTTGCTTCCATGCCCTGGATATTATAAACAGTGCTGCGATGAATATTGGGGTACATGTTTCTCTTTCAATTCTGGTTTCCTCAGTGTGTATGCCCAGCAGTGAGATTGCTGGGTCATATGGCAGTTTTATTTCCAGTTTTTTAAGGAATCTCCACACTGTTCTCCATAGTGACTGTACTAGTTTGCATTCCCACCAACAGTGTAAGAGGGTTCCCTTTTCTCCACACCCTCTCCAGCATTTATTGCTTGTTGACTTTTGGATAGTAGCCATTCTGACTGGCATGAAATGGTACCTCATAGTGGTTTTAATTTGCATTTCTCTGATAATGAGTGATATTGAGCATCTTTTCATGTGTTTGTTAGCCATCTGTATGTCTTCTTTGGAGAAATGTCTGTTTAGTTCTTTGGCCCATTTTTTGATTGGGTCATTTATTTTTCTGGAATTGTCTTTTCACCTTGCTTATAGTTTCCTTTGTTGTGCAGAAGTTTTTAATTTTAATTAGGTCTCATTTGTTTTTGCTTTTATTTCCAATATTCTGGGAGGTGGGTCATAGAGGATCCTGCTGTGATTTATGTCGGAGAGTGTTTTGCCTATGTTCTCCTCTAGGAGTTTTATAGTTTCTGGTCTTACGTTTAGATCTTTAATCCATTTTGAGTTTATTTTTGTGTATGGTGTTAGAAAGTGTTCTAGTTTCATTCTTTTACAAGTGGTTGACCAGTTTTCCCAGCACCACTTGTTAAAGAGATTGTCTTTTCTCCATTGTATATTCTTGCCTCCTTTGTCAAAGATAAGGTGTCCATAGGTGCGAGGGTTTATCTCTGGGCTTTCTATTTTGTTCCGTTGATCTATATTTCTGTCTTTGTGCCAGTACCATACTGCCTTGATGACTGTGGCTTTGTAGTAGAGCCTGAAGTCAGGCAGGTTGATTCCTCCAGTTCCATTCTTCTTTCTCAAGATTGCTTTGGCTATTTGAGGTTTTTTGTATTTCCATACAAATTGTGAAATTATTTGTTCTAGCTCTGTGAAGAATACCGTTGGTAGCTTGATAGGGATTGCATTGAATCTGTAGATTGCTTTGGGTAGTATACTCATTTTCACTATATTGATTCTTCCAATCCATGAACATGGTATATTTCTCCATCTATTAGTGTCCTCTTTGATTTCTTTCACCAGTGTTTTATAGTTTTCTATATATAGGTCTTTTGTTTCTTTAGGTAGATATAGTCCTAAGTATTTTATTCTTTTCATTGCAATGGTGAATGGAATTGTTTCCTTAATTTCTCTTTCTGTTTTCTCATTATTAGTGTATAGCAATGCAAGGGATTTCTCTGTGTTGATTTTATATCCTGCAACTTTACTATATTCATTGATTAGCTCTAGTAATCTTATGGTGGAGTCTTTACGGTTTTCTATGTAGAGGATCATGGCATCTGCAAACAGTGAGAGTCTTACTTCTTCTTTTCCAATTTGGATGTCTTTTATTTATTTTTCTGCTCTGATTGCTGTGGCCAAAATTTCCAAAACTATGTTGAATAGTAGTGGTGAAAGTGGGCACCTTTGTCTTGTTCCTGACTTTAAGGGAAATGCTTTCAATTTTTCACCATTGAGGATAATGTTTGCTGTGGGTTTGTCATATATAGCTTTTATTATGTTGAGGTATGTTCCTTCTATTCCTGCTTTCTGGAGAGTTTTTATCATAAATGGATGTTAAATTTTGTCAAAGGCTTTCTCTGCATCTATTGAGATAATCATATGGCTTTTATTTTTCAGTTTGTTAATGTAGTGTATTACATTGATTGATTTGTGGATATTGAAGAATCCTTGTATCCCTGGGATAAAGCCCACTTGACCATGATGTATGATCTTTTTAATGTGTTGTTGGACTCTGATTGCTAGAATTTTGTTAAGGATTTTTGCATCTATGTTCATCAGTGATATTGGCCTGTAGTTTTCTTTTTTTGTGGCATCTTTGTCAGATTTTGGTAGAATGAGTTTGGAAGTTTACCTTCCTCTGCAATTTTCTGGAAGAGTTTGAGTAGGATAGGTGTTAGCTCTTCTCTAAATTTTTGGTAGAATTCAGCTGTGAAGCCATCTGGACCTGGGCTTTTGTTTGCTGGAAGATTTCTGATTACAGTTTCAATTTCTGTGCTTGTGATGGGTCTGTTAAGATTTTCTATTTCTTCCTGGTCCAGTTTTGGAAAGTTGTACTTTTCTAAGAATTTGTCCATTTCTTCTAAGTTGTCCATTTTATTGGCATATAATTGCTGATAGCAGTGTCTTATGATCCTTTGTATTTCTGCATTGTCCTTTGTGATCTCTCCATTTTCATTTCTAATTTTATTGATTTGATTTTTCTCCCTTTGTTTCTTGATGAGTCTGGCTAATGGTTTGTCAATTTTATTTATCCTCTCAAAGAACCAGCTTTTGGCTTTGTTGATTTTTACTATGGTCTCTTTTGTTTCTTTTGCATTTATTTCTGACCAAAATTTTAAGATTTCTTTCCTTCTGCTAACCCTGGGGTTCTTCATTTCTTCCTTTTCTAGTTGCTTAGGTGTAGAGTTAGGTTATTTATTTGACTTTTTTCTTGTTTCTTGAGGTATGCCTGTATTGCTATGAACCTTCCCCTTAGCACTACTTTTACAGTGTCCCACAGTTTTGGGTTGTTGTGTTTTCATTTTCATTCGTTTCTATGCATATTTTGATTTCTTCTGTGATTTGTTGGTTATTCAGCAGTGTGTTGTTCAGCCTCCATATGTTGGAATTTTTAATAGTTTTTCTCCTGTAGTTGAGATCTAATCTTACTGCATTTTGGTCAGAAAAGATGCTTGGAATGATTTCAATTTTTTTGAATTTACTAAGGCTAGATTTATGGCCCAGGATGTGATCTATCCTGGAGAAGGTTCTGTGTGCACTTGAGAAAAAGGTGAAATTCATTGTTTTGGGGTGAAATGTCCTATAGATATCAATTAGGTCTAACTGGTCTATTGAATCATATAAAGTTTGTGTTTCCTTATTAATTTTCTGTTTAGTTGATCTATCCATAGGTGTGAGTGGGGTATGAAAGTCTCCCACTATTACTGTGTTATTGTTAATTTCCCCTTTCATACTTGTTAGCATTTGTCTTACATATTGCGGTGCTCCCGTGTTGGATGCATATATAATTGTTATATCTTCTTCTTGGATTGATCCTTTGATCATTATGTAGTGTCCTTCTTTGTCTCTTTTCACAGCCTTTGTTTTAAAGTCTATTTTATCTGATATGAATATTGCTACTCCTGCTTTCTTTTGATCTCTATTTGCATGGAATATCTTTTTCCACCCCTTCACTTTCAGTCTGTATGTGTACCTTGTTTTGAGGTGGGTCTCTTGTAGACAACATATATAGGGATCTTGTTTTTGTATCCATTCAGCCAGTCTTTGTCTTTTGGTTGGGGCATTCAACCCATTTACATTTAAGGTAATTATTGATAAGTATGATCCCGTTGCCATTTACTTTATTGTTTTGGGTTCGAGTTTATACCCTTTTTGTGTTTCCTGTCTAGAGAAGATTCTTTAGCATTTGTTGGAGAGCTGGTTTAGTGGTGCTGAATTCTCTCAGCTTTTGCTTGTCTGTAAAGCTTTTGATTTCTCCTTCATATTTGAATGAGATCCTTGCTGGGTACAGTAATCTGGGCTGTAGGTTATTTTCTTTCATCACTTGAAGTATGTCCTGCCATTCCCTCCTGGCCTGAAGAGTTTCTATTGAAAGATCAGCTGTGATCCTTATGGGAATCCCCTTGTGTGTTATTTGTTGTTTTTCCCTTGCTGCTTTTAATATTTGTTCTTTGTGTTTGATCTTTGTTAATTTGATTAATATGTGTCTTGGGGTGTTTGACCTTGGGTTTATCCTGTTTGAGACTCTCTGGGTTTCTTGGACTTCGGTGATTATTTCCTTCCCCATTTTAGGGAAGTTTTCAACTATTATTTCCTCAAGTATTTTCTTATGGTCTTTCTTTTTGTCTTCTTCTGGGACTCCTATGATTCGAATGTTGGGGCATTTAACATTGTCCTAGAGATCTCTGAGATTGTCCTCATTTCTTTTAATTCATTTTTCTTTTTTCTTCTCTGATTCATTTATTTCTACCATTCTATCTTCTACCTCACTAATCCTGCCTCCATTATTCTTCTATTTGTTCCCTCCAGAGTGTTTTTGATATCACTTATTGCATTATTCATTATATATTGACTCTTCTTTATTTCTTCTAGGTCCTTGTTAAACCTTTCTTGCATCTTCTCAATCCTTGTCTCCAGGCCATTTATCTGTGATTCCATTTTGTTTTCAAGATTTTGGATCATTTTCACTATCATTATTTGGAATTCTTTATCAGGTAGATTCCCTATCTCTTCCTCTTTGGTTTGGTTTGGTGGGCATTTATCCTGTTCCTTTACCTGCTGGATATTCCTCTGTCTCTTCATCTTGTTTATATTGCTGTGTTTGGGGCGGCCTTTCTGTATTCTGGCAGTTTGTGGAGTTCTCTTTATTGTAGAGTTTCCTCACTGTGGGTGGGATTGTATGGGTGGCTTGTCAAGGTTTCCTAGTTAGGGAAGCTTGTGTCGGTGTTCTGGTGGGTGGAGCTGGATTTCTTCTCTGTGGAGTGCAATGAAGTGTCCAGTAATGAGTTATGAGATGTCAGTGGGTTTGGAGTGACTTTGGGCAGCCTGTATATTGAAGCTCAAGGCTATGTTCCTGTGTTGCTGAAGAATTTGCATGGTATATCTTGCTCTGGAACTTGTTGGCCCTTGGGTGGTGCTTGGTTTCAGTGTAGGTATGGAAGTGTTTGATGAGCTCCTGTCGATTAATGTTCCCTGGAGTCAGGAGTTCTCTGGAGTTCTCAGGATTTGGACTTAAGCCTCCTGCTTTTGGTTTTCAGTCTTATTTTTACAGTAGCCTCAAGACTTCCCCATCTATACATCATCATTGATAAAACATCTAGGTTAAAGATGAAAAGTTTCCCCACAGTGAGGGACACCCAGAGAGGTTCACAGAGTTACATGGAGAAGAGAAGAGGGAGGAGGGAGATAGAGGTGACCAGGATGAGATGAGGTGGAATCAAAAGAGGAGAGAGCAAGCTAGCCAATAATCACTTCCTTATGTGCGCTGCAGTCTGGACCACTCAGAGATGTTCACGGAGTTACACAGAGAAGAGAAGGTGGAGGAAGGAGACAGAGGTGGCCAGGAGGATAAAGGAGGGGAATCAAAAGGAGCGAGACAGATCCAGCCAGTAATCAGTTCCCTAAGTGTTCTCCACAGCCCAGAACTCACAAAGAGATTCACAGAGTTGGGTAGAGAAGAGAAGGAGGAGGGAGGAGATAGAGGCGACCTGGTGGAGAAAAAGGAGAGTCCAAAGGGGGAGAGAGCAGTCAAGCCAGTAATCTCGCTCCCAAGTAACAATGAGTACTGAAGACTGGGTTCTTAAAGGTACAACAATTGATAACAAATACCAAAAAGCAAAGATTAAAAATCTAGAGTAGAGGTTGGATTTTCAAAGATACAATATTAAAGAAAAAAAAAGTCACAAAAATTATAAAATATATGAAGTTTGCTTTAAAAAACAGGGTCTCTCTTTTTTTTTTTTTGCAAAGTAATAGTAGGTTATAAAAATGAAAAAGGAGTAATAGAGGACTTAAAAATAAAAAAAATTAAAGAATGATAGTAAAAATAGTACAAATATATCTAGGACTTTCTCTGGTGTTGTTGTGGGCAGTGTGGGGTCAGTCCATTTTCAGATAGTTCCTTGATCCAGCTTATATTTCTCAAGATCTATAGGCCCTTTCCTATGTAGTTGGTACTAACTACAGGGTTTTAATCTATTGCACCTGTCACTTCCAAGGCGGTTCCCTCTGTTTTAGCTTCTTCTGTTTGCTGGTCTCTTCAGTGTCTGATTTCCGCCCTGACACAAGGGGGCGGTGGTGGACACTTTTTTAGGCTCACTTGTTCAGTCGTGCAGTGGGAAGGGAGGGACAAATAACACTGGCGTGTGCTTGCAGTGTCTCGGCCACACTGGGTTTGCCCCCGCTCACGGCGTGTGTGCTTTCTCTGTCTACACTGCTTAGGCTCTAGGTTGCTCTGCCGGGAACTATCCAAGGCTGGCCCTGGGCTGCATGCACCTCCCAGGTCTAAGCTGCTCAGGTTCAGGCACTTGGGTAGTCCTCAGAGACGCAGACTCGGTTGGGCCTGCGTTTTGTGCCCTTCCCAGGTCCAAGCAGCTCAGGTGACGAGGTGTTTGGCAAGTGCAGTCGCTGTGACTTATCGCCTACCCCATCCCTGCCGCTTGGTTTTCTGGGTGTACAACCGGCACATCTTCTCAGGCAGATGTTGACCATCCAGAATCCCAAGAAGTCTTGGTTAGCAACGAAGCCTGCTTGCAGTTTGGTAGATAATGCCTCTTTGGGGCTGCGATTGCCCCCTTCCGGCTCTGGCTGCCCTCGCCTGCCTGTCACCGGAGGGGAATGGCTGGTCTGCAGCCGGCTAGCTCTTCTCAGTCCTTTGTTCTGTGAGTGGGCCTGGCGGTGTCTTAGGTTAGGGCTTTTCGCGTGGTAGCTATCCCACAGTCTGGTTTGCTAGCCCATGTTAGTTCGCTCAGATTGTGCTTGGGGCATTCAGGCCAGATCCTTACTCTAAGCAATTCAGCCCGTGCCTCCGTGCCCAGCCCCCGCTTGCTAGTGGTGATGCAGGTGTCTGTGCTGCTTCTCCGCTGGGCATGTAATCTGTGGGTTTTAATTAATTAGTTAATTTTTTTTTTTCCTCCCGGTTATGTTGCTCTCT
The DNA here is from genome assembly GCF_029378745.1 of Bos indicus. Classification (NCBI taxonomy): domain Eukaryota; kingdom Metazoa; phylum Chordata; class Mammalia; order Artiodactyla; family Bovidae; genus Bos; species Bos indicus. The sequence goes on from NC_091783.1 coordinate 21,729,011, forward strand.
GTGGTTCCAAGGCTCGCCACAGAGTGGCGAGTTCCAAGGCTCGGCAGTGAGAGTGTTTCCTGGTGTTTGGAAACTTCTCTCTTTTTTAAGACTCCCTTGCCAGGATGGAGCTCCATCCCTACCTCTTTTGTCTCTTTTTATCTTTTATGTTTTTTCTTACCTCCTTTAGAAGACAATGGGCTGCTTTTCTGGGTGCCTGATGTCCTCTGCCAGCATTCAGAAGTTGTTTTGAGGAATTTACTCAGCGTTCAAATGTTCTTTTGATAAATTTGTGGGGGAGAAAATGGTCTCCCCTTCCTATTCCTCTGCCATCTTAGGATCGCCCCACCCTGCATGTGTCTTTGTATTTGAGCTGGCTCTCATCATATTGACCTGACTTTCATTGCGGATACAGGAGAAGCACATGCTTGTTATTTTTGGTCAATAATAAGAAATCTAATCCTGATCTAAAAATCTCATGTGTACATTCAGGACACAAAGAGAATGAGTGTTAAAAACATAATGCTTCACTTGAACTGAAAAATGTTAACCTCATATAAATAGTATCTTGAGCAAACTGTTTAAAAAAATACTATACAAAAAAGTGCATTAAAAAACTATAAGAAATTAAAAACTCTAGAAAAGCAGAGACATTATTTTGCTGGCAAAGTCCATCTAGTCAAAGCTATGATTTTTCCAGTAGTCATGTATGGATGTGAAAGTTGGACCATAAAGCTGAGTACCGAAGAATTGAGGCTTTTGAACTGTGGTGTTGGAAGAATACTCTTGAGCATCCCTTGGATTGCAAGGAGATCCAACCAGTCCATCCTAAAGGAAATCAGTCCTGAATATCCATCGGAAGCACTGATGCTGAAGCTCCAGTACTTTAGCCACCTGATGCAAAGAACTGTCTTACTGGAAAACATTCTGATGCTGGGAAAGATTTAGGGCAAGAGGAAAAGAGGGCAACAGAGGATGAGATGGTTGAATGGCATCATCAACTCAATGGACATGAGTTTGAGCAAACTCCAGGAGATAGTGAAGAACAGGAAAGCCTGGCGTGCTTCAGTCCATGGGGTCACAAAGAGTCTGAGGACACTACTGAGTGACTGAACTGAAGTAACAGTGGAAGTCTAAGACCTACAGGATGGAATTCTGGTTTCCAGTCCAGTTCCACATGCAAGGAACTTGAAAGTCACCATCCATTCTAACAATGTATAAAAAGCTAAATGGGCTGGAAAGTCAACACTTCTTCTTGGATCCATAGAAGGAGGAGAACAGGGCAAACCACTGCCCCAAGATTGAAGAGTCAGGTGAATACAGGAAGTTGCAGTTTACCCCTGCTCACCAGAGGAGTAGACTCATGAGCAAAATTCACTGCAGGAACCGGTGACAGGATAGGAAAATCTGAACTGTGATTGCTGGAGGCTCAGGGTGGACAAATCTGAGAGTTAAAAAGTCCAGGGCACCCAGGCACGGAGGGACCACCGCAATACTGTGAGATTCACCCTCAGGAGCTCAATCAGATCCCCACAGTAAATATCAGAGAAAAATTACCTCAGGGCATCTGGCACAAGGGGAAAAGAAACCATTTTGAAATAGGCCAAGAAATCTGTTCTTAAGAAGACCTACCCTCAGGGGAAACTAACAAGTTATTTTATAGAATATCAACAAGCCGATTCTGAAGTTCATATGGAGAGACAACAGACTAAGAACAGCCAGCGCAAAATTGAAGGAGAAAACCAGTATTGGGGGACTGATTCCACCTGACTCCAAGACTATTATATAGCTACGATACTTAAGAGAGCAGGATATTGGTGACAGATAGACAGATCAAAAGCCCGGAAATAGAGATTCGTAAGTATGGTCAACTAATCCTTGACAAAGAAGCAAAGGCAATACGATAGTCTCTTCGATGGTTGATGCTAGAACAACTGGATATCTACATACAAAATAAAATGAACCTGGACCCAGACCTTACACCCGTCACATAAGTTAACTTAAAGTAGATCATGGATCTGTTCTATTTTGTAATTTTACTTATTTATTTTTGGCCATGCTGAGTCTTCATTGCTGCGTGGGCTCTTCTCTAGTTGCGGCGAGTGGGGTTGCTCTCTAGTTGCGGTGCACGAGCTTCTCATTGCGGTGGCTTCTTCTGTTGTGGAGCTTGAGCTCTAGGGCGTGTGGTCTTTGGTAAGTACAGCACATCGGCTCAGTAGTTGCAGCTCTTGGGTTCTAGAACATAGGGCTCAGCAGTTGTGGCTCTTGGATTCTAGAGCACAGGCTCAGTAGCTGTGGCCCGTGGGCTTAGTTGCTCTGTGGCCTGTGGGATCTTCCTGGTCAGGGATTGAACCTGTGTCTCCTTCATTGACAAGCAGGTTCTTTACCACTGAGCCACCAGAAAAAACCCTGGGTCATAGTTCTAAATGTAAAATGCAAAACTGTAAACCTTCTAGAAAATAGCATAAGAGAAAAACCTATGTTATTTGGATAGGTTTATAGACTTTGGATATTGTGGTGCCTTTTTTAGGTAGAACGACAAATACATGATCCATGAAAAAAATAATTGATAAGTTGGACTTCATTAAAGTTTAGAAACTTCTGCTCTGTGAAAGATAGTATCAAGAAAATGGGAAGACAAGACATAGACTGGGAGAATATATTTGCAAAAGACACATCTAGTAAAGGACTATTATCCAAAATATAGAAAGAGGATTTCCCTGGTGGTCCCGTGATTAAAACTTTGCCTTACAATGCAAGAGGTGTGGTTTCAATCCCTGGTTGGGGAGCTGGGATCCCACATGCCTCACAGCTAAAAAACCAGAACATAAACAATATAGGCAATATTGTAATAAATTCAATAAAGACTTTAAAAATGTCTTAAAAACATAGAAAGAACTCTTAAACTATACAGGTAGCACACAAAAAAAGAAAACCTGTAGATCAATATCCATCATGGATAAAAATTCCAAAAACTTAATAAGACATTAGCAAGCAGAATTCACTAATCTGTAAAAGAATTCTACTCCCTGACTAAATGGGATTTATTCCAGTGATGGAGTGCTAATTACATATTTGAAAACAGTGTAATAAACCCTTGTGTTTGTTTCTTATTGCTGTCATAACAACACAAACTAGTGGCTTAAAAGCACAGATTTATTGTCTAACAGTCCTAGAGGCCAGAAGTCCAAACATGGGTTTTACTGGCTTAAAATCAAGATATTGGTAGGGCTATTTTCCTTTCTGGAGATTTGCGGGAATAATTTTTTTTCACCTCTCCTAGCTTCTAGGGGCTGCTGGCATTCTTGGCCCATGGCCCCCTTCCATCTTCAAAGCCAGCAATGTCCAGTTGAGACTTTCTTACATTGCTCTAACACAGACTGCTGCCTCCCTGCTTTGCACTGAAGGAGGCTTGTGATTGCATTGGGACCACCCAGATATTCCAGGATTATTTCCCCATCTCAAGGTGAGCTGATGAGCACCCTTAAATCCACCTGCAAACTTAATTCTCCTTGGCGAAGTAAGTGAATGTAGCCACGGGTTCCAGGGATTAGGACATGGTCCTCTTTGGCAGTCATCTTCTTGCCTGCCTGTAATTAGCCCTCTCATTGCCTGCTTTTGGGGCCTGTCTTGGGCTTTTTTCCTTCACCTAAGTATTCCCTGTCCACACTGCCCTGCTAATCAGCTCGCTGACCTTGTTTCTCTCCCAGGGCCTCTCCCACTGCCCGCTTGCCCCGTAGCTTGCTCTTTAGTATCTTTCAGGCTTTGGTCAAATACTCCTTTTTGAGGTCAGCTGACCACCTGCTGTTGGATGGCTCCTTTTGCCTTGTCAGCTCTTTCAGTTTTCTTCAAGGCACATTCTTTATTTTGTTTCACTTGATTTTTTATGTGTCTCCCACCCTCCTTTCTCCTGTGAATTCTGTGAAGGTGGGGAGTTTGCATTGAGTCCCTGAATGGTGTGGGACGTAGGTGAAACTCTCAGTGTATATTTGGTGAATTAACAAATGACAGTCATCTGCAAATCATGAGAACAAATTGCTGTTCTTGATGACATTCTTGCCTCCTTTCTGTTTCATGACCTAATGTATTGCCAAAACTTCCGGAACACGGTTAAGTGGTAATGGTGATAGCAGGCATCCTTCTTTTGTTTGATTTAAATAACAAAGTCTCTAGGGTTTTATCGTTAAATATAAATTTGGCTTTTGGTTTGGAAAAATATAAGTTAAAGTACAAGAGTACTTCAAACCAAACATGTTAAACACTTGTTTTGCAACAAGTGTTTCAGTTCAGTCCAGTCGCTCAGTCGTGTCCGACTCTTTGCGACCCCCTGAATCGCAGCACGCCAGGCCTCCCTGTCCATCACCAACTCCCGGAGTTCACTCAGACTCATGTCCATCGAGTCAGTGATGCCATCCAACCATCTCATCCTCTGTCGTCCCCTTCTCCTCCGGCCCCCAATCCCTCCCAGCATCAGAGTCTTTTCCAATGAGTCAACTCTTCGCATGAGGTGGCCAAAGTACTGGAGTTTTCAGCTTTAGCATCATTCCTTACAAAGAAATCCCAGGGCTGATTGGCTTACTAGTAATGTTTTATCAGCCATCTACTGTCCAATACATTCATAGCTTTTCTCTCAAACCTCAGTTAAATTTTGAGACAATCCCAACTAAGTTGAAATGAATGCTTCTTTTAATATAATGGTGAATTCTTTCTGTTTATCTTCTGTTTGGGAGTTTTGAATCTGCAATCATGGGGGAGATCGGCTGAGAATTTTCTTTTCTCTCTTTTGGTTCCCTGTTTCAAATCTAGCTCTTTGTCCCTGAAGTTGCCTGTGGCCTGTAGATCAGTCTCTTCTTGAAGCCACACCCTCAGGGTGCAGGACAGAGCCAGGTGGGCTGGGCTGAGTAGAAGTGCTAAAGAGTAAATACTGACTTGTTTCTTCTCACTTTTTGCAGTTTTATTTTTGTTTAATTAATTAATGGACTTGGCTGCGCTGGGTCATAGTTGCAGCATGCGAACTCTTAGTTGGAGCATGTGGGGTCTAGTTCCCTGGCCAGGGGTCAAACCCAGGGACCCTGCATTGGGAGCTCAGAGTCTTAGCCACTGGACCACCAAGAATGAGCCACTTTCTGTAGTTTTAAATGTTTCTTTGCTAGAGTCAAATCAAGTCAGGCATTGTTTAAGGAGGATCAGATTTCCATTCTTCTGGACTGGATCCTCTTCCAGCTGCCCTGTACAGTGGGTCCTTGGCTGATCTGGCACATAGCTGGGTGCAGCTGCCCCCACCACAGGCTTCAGTCCCAGCCGAAGCAAATAATGAGCACAGCAGAAGGGACGAATCATTTGCTAATGCCATCTCTGTCAAGGTGTCTTAATTCTCCAGTGAGACAGGCAGTCCCACAGAGATGAAGGGCCTTGCTAAAGGTCCCTCAGCTGATAAATGGCCCACTTTGGATTTTTTAAATTAATTAATTAATTTTAATTGGGGCCTAATTATAATATTGTAGTGGCCCACTTTGAATTTGAACCTATGATTGCTATGCTGTGCTTAGTTGCTCAGCTGTGTCCGACTCTTTGCAACCTCATGCACTGTAGCCCACCAGGCTCCTCTGTCCATGGGGATTCTCCAGGCAAGAATACTGGAGTGGGTTGCTATGCCCTCCTGCAGGACATCTTCCCAACCCAGGGATCAAACCCAGGTCTCCCACATTGCAGGCGGATTCTTTACCATCTGAGCCACCAGGGAAGCCCATGAATACTGGAGTGGGTAGCCTATCCCTTCTCCAGGGGATTTTCCTCACCCAGGAATTGAACCAGGGTCTCCTGAATTGCAGGCACATTCCAGCTGAGCTACCAGGGAAGCCCGAACCTATGGCTATCTGACCTCAAAGCCTGTACTCTGTCCACAGGCCACTGTTTCCTTTCACAACTGACCCTCTCGCTGTGGCCATACAGATGCTGTGAGGAGACCGTGTCCCTCGCCTTCTCCCCTCTTCCGATGGCATATGCAGTACAATATTGCCTGCTGTCTTGAAATTTGGCAAAGGCCCAAAGCTGAGGACAGAAAGGGAAGCTTCTTTCTGGTCCAAGAGGCAGGAGCTGAGACCATCAGCCTTGCAGGAAAGTTTCTGTGTGTGACCCAGCCTTCTTCCTTGCGACCTTCACTAGTTCAACTCCAGTAACTGCCCTCCAGTGTCTGCGGGCAGGAAGGGGGTGACTTTTGAAGGATGTCAGTCTCTCCCTCTCCTGAGTGTGTTCCTCTTGGGTAGAGTGGGGGTGCTTGCCTGCAGGGGAGCAGGGCAGTAGCCCAGCACCCTGGGCTCATCTGCTTAGGTGGGGCCTTGCTGGGGTTCCCTCCACCACCTGAATAACAGAGAGACTGTATGGTGAGAGCTGCCTGGGGAGAGCCACCCGGGGGGTCCCTAGTTCCTAAGAGTGAAGACGCAAGATGGCAAAGGAAGGAACCCACCACCCGGGAGTTGGCTTCGGAGGGCCGTTCCCAGCCCACCCTGCTGCTCTTGGGTGCAGTCATCATTACTGTTGCTCTTGGCTCACTGGTGTAGGTCTGAATGTCCACCTGCTGCTGGTCCCTTTTCAGTATGAAGAACTTCTTTCAGCATTTCCTATAGTACAAGACTCTTGGCCACAGAGGCTCTCAGGTTCCATTTACATGAAAGTGTCTTTATTTCACCTTCGACTTTTTGCTTATTTATTTACTTTTTAAAGTAAACAATTCAGTGGTTTTAGTATCTTCACAGAGTTGTATACCATATCCACCATCTAATTTCAGAATATTTTTATAATCTCAAAAAGAAGCCCGTAGTCGTTCCTCATTTCCTCTTCCCCAAGGTGCCGCCAACCGCTAACTTGTTTTCTGTCTCTATGGGTTCCTAATCTGAACACGTCACGAACTTGGGATCATAAAATACATGTTCTGTTGTGTCTGGCTTCTTTCATGCTGCATATTTTCAAGGTGCATCCATGCTGTAGCATGCCTTAGGAAGTATTTCATCCCTTTTTTAAAAAGACATCTTTTAAGAGCAGTATTTTAAGTTCATAACAAAATTGAGATGGGGTACAGATATTTCCCATACACCTGCCTTCCCCTATGCATGCAAAGCCTCCAACATCTCTCACCAGAGTGATACACTTGTTACCAAGGGTGACCCTACATTGACAAACCACAATCTCTCAAAATCTATGGTTTACCTTAGGGTTCACTCTTAGTGGTGTGTATGCTGTGCGTTTGGACAGATGCATGATGATGTTCATTCATCGTTATAGTATCAGAGTATTTTCTCTGCCCTCAGAGTACTCTGTGCTTTGCTGGGTCCTCTCCCCTGTCAACTGTTAATATTTTTATCGTCCTCATAGTTCTGATTTTCTAGGATGTCATTGTATTTGGACTCCTACATTAAATAGCTTTTTCAGACTGGCTTTTTTTCACCTGGTAATATGCATTTAAAGTTTCCGCTATGTATTTTTTTTTAAGGGCTGAGCAACATCCCATTGTTTGAATGTACCAGAGTTTATTCATTCACTTTGGTTGCTTCCAAATTTTGACAATGGTGAATAGAGCTATTGTAAACATCCTTGTGGGGGGTTTTATGTGGACAAAAGTTTTTAAATCCTTTGGGTAAATACCAAGGAGAATGTTTGCTGGGTGGTGTGTTAACAATATGTTGAGTTTTATTAAGAAACTGCCGGACTGTCTTCCAAGTGGCTCTACCATTTTCATCTCTCAGTGTATGAGAGTTCTGTCATTCTGCATGCTCCCAGCATTTGGTGCATTCATTTGTGTGTGTGTGGGACAAAACACATGAATTTTACCACTTTCACCATTTTAACTGTACTTTAGTGTTACGTATGTTCAGGCAGAAAGTGAAGAGGAACTAAAAAGCCTCTTGATGAGAGTGAAAGAGGAGAGGGAAAAAGTTAGTTGCCTTAAAGGTCAACATTCAGAAAATGAAGATCATGGCATCTGGTCCCATCACTTCATGGGAAATAGATGGGGAAACAGTGGAAACAGTGTCAGACTTTATTTTGGGGCTCCAAAATCACTGCAGATGATGACTGCAACCATGAAATTAAAAGATGCTTATTCCTTGGAAGGAAACTTATGTCCAACCTAGATAGCATATTCAAAAGCAGAGACATTACTTTGCCAACAAAGGTCCAAATCTAGTCAAGGCTATGGTTTTTCCTGTGGTCATGTATGGATGTGAGAGTTGGACTGTGAAGAAGGCTGAGCGCCGAAGAATTGATGCTTTTGAACTGTGGTGTTGGAGAAGACTCTTGAGAGTCCCTTGGACTGCAAGGAGAGCCAACCAGTCCATTCTAAAGGAGATCAGCTCTGGGATTTCTTTGGAAGGAATGATGCTAAAGCTGAAACTCCAGTACTTTGGCCACCTGATGCAAAGAGTTGACTCATTGGAAAAAACTCTGATGCTGGGAGGGATTGGGGGCAGGAGGAAAAGGGGATGACAGAGGATGAGATGGCTGGATGGCATCACTGACTCAATGGACGTGAGTCTGGGTGAACTCTGGGAGTTGGTGATGGACAGAGAGGCCTGGCGTGCTGCGATTCAGGGGGTCGCAAAGAGTCGGACACGACTGAGCGACTGAACTGAGCTGATGTTCATGTTGTTGTGAAAATCCCCATGAAACAGCACTTCCCTTTTCTCTCTCCTCCAACCCCTGGTAACCACAATTCTGCTTTCTATTTCAGTGAATTTGACTACTTTAGATATCTCTAAGTGGAAACACATAATATTTGTCTTTTTGTGACTGGCATATTTCACTTAGCATAATGTCCTCAAGATTCATCCTTGTAGCAGGTGTCAGGATTTCCTTCTGTTTTGGGGCTGAGTAATAATCCACTGTGTAATTATGTCTACATCTCTATCTATCTCACATTTTATTCATCCATTCATATTTGTGCTCTTTCTGTCTCTTGGCTATTGCTAATAGTGCTTATATATGCATAGGTGTGCAAACATCTTCCTGAGACTCTGCTTTCTTTTGGATATATATCCATAAATAAAACAGCTGTATCACACGATAGTTCTTTTTTTTTTTTTTTTGGAGGAACCTCCATACTGTTTTACATAACAGTCCCACAATTTTTCAATCCCACCGACAGTGCACAAGTTTGAACTTCTCCACATCCCTGCCAACACTTGTTATTTTCTGTCTTGTTCATATTACCCATAGTGATGGGTGTGAAGTGATATCTAATGTGGTTTTAATTTGCATTTTCTGATGATTAGTGATGTTGAGCATCTTTTCACATGCCTGTTGGCCATTTGTATAACCTCTTGGGAGAAATAGCTCTTAAAATTTGTGCCCATGTTTTAGTTAGGCAATTTTATTTTTGATTGATTTGGAGGAGTTCTTTATATATTCTGGATATTAACCCCCCTTTTTCAGATATTGTGCTTTTTACAGACGTTCTCTCCCATTCCGTAGCTGGCCTTTTGTTCTGTTGATTTTGTCCTTTGACACACAAACGTTTTAAAGTTTGGTGTAGCCTTGTTTCTCTATGTCTTCATTGTTGTCGTTTGTTCTTTTGACGCCATATCCGAGAAATCATAGCCATGTCCAATGTCATGCAGTTTTTCCTGTTTCTTTTTTTTCTAAGAGTTTTAGGTCTAAGTGTTCTAGCTAAGATTTCCAATACTATGTTGGGGAAAAAAAAAAAGTGGTAAGAGCAGATATCTTGCCCTGTTCATGATCTCACGGGAAAAACTTTCAGTCTTTCAGCCTTGAGTGTGATGATAACTATGGGCTTTTCGTATATGGTCCTATGTTGCAGTAATTTCTAGTTGTGGTGCACGAACTTCTCATTGCGGCAGCTTCTCTCATTGCAGAGTGTGGCCTCTGAGCACGCAGGCTTCAGATGTGGCCTCTGAGCACGCGGGCTTCGGTAGTTGTGGCACGCAGGCTTGGTAGTTATGGTGCACGGGCTTAGCTGCTCCACTGGATGTGGAATCTAGAATCTTCTTGGACAAGGGATCGAACCTGTGCATTGGCAGGTGGATTCTTAACCACTAGATCACCAGGGAAGTCCCTCTCTTTCATTTCTAATATTAGTTATTTGAGTCTTCTCTTCTTTCTTAGTTAATCTCACTAAGGATTTGTTCATTTCATTGCCCTTTACAAACTCCAGCTCTGTTTCATTGATTGTTTTCTATTTTTCTGTTCTCTAGTTTACTGCTCTAATCGTTATTATTTTCTTCCTTTTACTCTCTTTGGATTTTTATAGGTTGAGTCATTTTAGGATGCCAGGAATAAATCCCACTTAGTCATGGTGTATAATCCTTTTAAAGTTCAATTGAATTACATTTGCTAGTCCAGTACTCTTGCCTGGAAAATCCCATGGACAGAGGAGCCTGGTAGGCTGCAGTCCATGGGGTCGCAAAGAGTCAGACACAACTGAGCGACTTCACTTTCACTTTTCACTTGTATGCATTGGAGAAGGAAATGGCAACCCACTCCAGTGTTCTTGCCTGGAGAATCCCAGGGACGGGGGAGCCTGGTGGGCTGCTGTCTATGGGGTCGCATAGAGTCGGACACGACTGAAGCGACTCAGCAGCAGCAGCAGCAGCAGCAGCAGCAGCAGTATTTTGCTAAGAATTTTTGCATCAGTATTCATCCAGGATATTGGTCTATAGTTTTACTTTCTTGTAGTCTTTATCTGGCTTTGGTATCAGAGTAATGTTAGCCTCATAGAATGAACTTGGAAGTGTATGTTCCTCCTAAGTTTTTGGGAAAAGTTTCAGGAGAATTGGTATTACTTCTTTAAATGTTTGGTAGAAGCCACCAGTGAATCTAGATGGTCCTGGGCTTTTCTTTTGGGGAGGCTTTTGATTACCTCTTTAGTCCTTTTGGTTTGTTTAGATTTTCTGTTTCTTCATGATTCAGTCTTGTCAGGTTACATGTTTCTAGGATTTTATTTTTTTCTTCTAGGTTACCCAATTAGGCGTACAATTGTTCATAGTATTCTCTTATAATCCTTTCCCCCTGTGATTGTAATGCCCTCTTTTTCATTTCTTTTATGTATTTATTTATTTTTGGTTGCACTGGGTGTTCATTGCTATGTATGGGCTTCCTGTAGTTGCAGCAGGCTTCTCTCTGTTTCTGCCTTCAATTCTATCAATGTTTGCTTCATATGTTTAGGAGTTTCGAAGTTTGGTACATAAATATTTATATCTGATAAATCTTCTTGGTGAACTCACCCTTTTTCGAGTGTTCAACATCCTTCTTTGTCTTTTGTAGAAGTTTTTAAAAATTTATTTATTTTTAATTGAAGGATAATTGCGTTACAGTATTGTGTTGGTTTCTTCCAAGCATTGACATGAATTAGTTCAGTTCAGTTCAGATGCTCAGTCGTGTCCGACTCTTTGCAACCCCATGAACTGCAGCACACCAGGCCTCCCTCTCCGTCATCAACTCCTGGAGTCCACCCAAACCCATGTCCATTGAGTCGGTGATGCCATCCAACCATCTAATCCTCTATCGTCCCCTTCTCCTCCTGCCCTCAACTTTCCCAGCATCAGGGTCTTTTCAAATGAGTCAGCTCTTTGCATCAGGTGGCCAAAGTATTGGAGTTTCAGCTTCCACATCAGTCCTTCCAATGAACACCCAGGACTGATCTCCTTTAGGATGGACTGGTTGGATCTCCTTGCAGTCCAAGGGACTCTCAAGAGTCTTCTCCAACACCACAGTTCAAAAGCATCAACTCTTCAGCATTCAGCTTTCTTTATAGTCCAACCCTCACATCCATACATGACCACTGGAAAATCCATAGCCTTGACTAGACGGACCTTTGTTGGCAAAGTAATGTCTCTGCTTTTCAATATGCTATCTAGGTTGTATTCCTTCCAAGGAGTAAGCGTCTTTTAATTTCATGGCTGCAGTCACCATCTTCAGTGATTTTGGAACCCCAAAAAATAAAGTCAGCCACTGTTTCCATTGTTTCCTCATCTATTTCCCGTGAAGTGATGGGACCAGATGCCATGATCTTCATTTTCTGAATGTTGAGCTTTAAGCCAACTTTTTCACTCTCATCAAGAGGCTCTTTAGTTCTTCACTTTCTGCCAAAAGGGTGATGTCATCTGCATATCTGAGGTTATTAATATTTCTCCTGGCAATCTTGATTCCAGCTTGTGCTTCCTCCAGCCCAGCGTTTCTCATGATGTACTCTGCCTATAAGTTAAATAAGCAGGGTGGCAATATACAGCCTTGACGTACTCCTTTTCCTTATTTGGAACCAGCCTGTTGTTCCCTGTCCAGTTCTAACTATGACTTTCTGTTTTAAACTGATAACATCTTAAGTTTCACCTCTATTCCTTTATAGCTTTACCTCACATATTTTGTATTACTGATGTCACAATTTACATCTTTAAATATTGTGTACTTAGTAATATAGATTTATGGTTATTTAATTTTTTTTCATTTAAGTTCTATGCATGCAAATTACAATATTAGAAGTTACTGTTTTTGTTCATGCATTTAGCTTTATTGAAGAGCCTTATAATTTCATACAGCTTCATGTTGCTATCTGTCTTTTCATTTCAACTTGAAGGACTCTTAGCATTCCTTATAGATCAGATTTAGTGGTAATGAAACTCCTCAGCTTTTATTTATCTGGGAAGGTCTTAATTTCTCCTTCATTTTGAAGGACAGTTTTGTCAGATGCAGTATTCTTGATTGAGTTCTCTTGGTACTTAAAATATATCATACGACTTCCTTCTGGCCTTCAAATGTTCTGCCGAGAAATCTGGTAATCCTATGGAAGCTCCTTCTGTATGTGATATATTGCTTTCCTCTAACTGCTTTCAAGATCTTTTGTCTTCGTTGTTAGACAATTTGATTGTAATGTGTCTTGATGTCCTTTTTAGATTTACTTTAGTTGGAGTTCTTTGAATTTCTTGAATATCTGTCTTCTCAGATTTGGGAAACTTTTGGCTCTTATTTCTTCAAAGAAACTCTGCCCCTTTCTGTCTTTCTCTTACCCTTCTGAGAATCCCTTGATGTGTATATTGGTTCCCCTGAGAATGTGCCATAAATCCCTTAGGCTCTCTTTGGTTTTCTTCATTTCTTTTCTTATTTGCTCCTCCGACTCAATAATTTCAAATAAACTGCCTTCACGCTTGCTTGCTTGGTAAAGGTAGCTCTCAAACTCCTCTATTGAATTTTTTAGTTCAGTTATTGTATTTTTCAGTTCCAGAATTTTTTTTGCTTAAAAAATGGTTTCTATCTTTTTGTTAATATTCTCATTTTGTTCATTCATCATTTTCCTAATTTAGTTGTTTGTGTTTTCTGTTAGTTCACAGAGTATCTTTATAGCAGTTATTTAAATTTTTTTTGGTCAGGGAACTCGTAGATCTGCATTTCTTTAGGGTTGGTTTCTAGAGTTTTATTTTGTTCCTTTGACTGGCCCACATTTTCACATATCTTTGTATACCTTATATTTTTTTTTTTTCTGGGATTTGAGCATTTGTAAGAAAAAACCACCTCTCCCAGTCTTTGTATACAAAAGCTTTGCACAAGGTAAGGTCATCACCAGTCAGCCTTGCTGTAGTTTCTAGGATCTCTCAGTTTTTATCTCTTGCTCCCCTTGGTGTCTTCCTGCAAAACTGCTGCTCCAATAGGTTGCTTGCCTTCAGTTTCAGCATCTTTCAAATTCTGGTACTGATCCTGTTAATGCTCTGAGTCAGACAAGAGGAACCAGTCCTTCAAGATGCCCCAAGCAAGATGGAATATTGGCGACGTAGTAGTAGTAGTAGTGGTGGTGGTGGTGGTGGTGTTAGTCGCTCACTCCTGTCTGACTCTTTGTGACCCCTTGGACTGTAGCCCACCAGGTTCCTCTGTCCAAAGGATTCTCCAGGCAAGAATACTGGAGTGGGTAGCCATTCCCTTCTCCAGGGGATCTTCCCAATCCAGGAATCGAACCCGAGTCTCTTGCACTGCAGGCAAATTCTTTACCATCTGAGCCACCAGGGAAGCCCTAGTGGTGACATGGTCCACTCTTTTGTTTCCATCCTGAAGCAGGAGGAAGAGTTTCCTCTACGCCATGCTGCATAAAGGAAGGGGCGTGAATAGGTGCATCAAATGTGAATTTTCCTATCCCTTTTGTTGGACTTCCTTCTTGATTTTACAGTAGTCTGGGTTCCGTAGCTTCTCAGTTGGTCTCTAGAGTTCTCACAGAGGTTGTCTGGTCCATATACTGTTGTTAACTCAATATCTTTGTTGGGGGAGGTGGGCCTGTAGGATTCTAGTCCATTGTCTTGCTGATGTCACTCTCCAGTAGTTGATTCTTTTTTGTGGATAATATTCCATTGTATGGAGATACATTTTATTCATCCATTTATCAGTTGATGGACATTGGGTGGCTGCCACTCTTTGGCTATTATGGATAATGCTGACTCTTTATGACCCCTTGGACTGTAGCCCAAGATATGGATATCCCAAGATATGGATAATGAATAATTTGTTCATGACCAGTTATAAACAAATTTTTGTGTAGATATGTTTTCAGTTCTCTTGGGTATAAACCTAGGAGTAAAATTACTGCATCTTATGATCATTCTATGTTTAACTTTTTAAGGAACTTGCCAAATGTTTCCCATGGTACCTGCACCATTTTACATTTCTGCCAGCAATATGTGAAGATTCTGATTTCTCTATATCCTCAGCAGAACTTACCGTCTTTTTTTTTTTTTTTTTCTTACCGTCTTTTTAAAATGATCTTCCTAGTGCGTGTGAAGTGGTATTTTGTGGTAGTTTTGATTTGCATTTCCCTGATGGCTAATGATGTTGAGCATCTTTTCATATTCTAATTGGCCATTTTTATATCTTTTTTTGGAGAAATGTCTATCCAAATGCTTTGCCCATTATTTGATTATTTGTCTTTTTATTGTTGTAAGAGCTTTTCGTATATTCTGGATAAAAGTCCCTTATTAAATATATGATTGACCAGTATTTTTCCCATTCTCTGGTTTGTCTTTTTCCTTTCTTGATAGGGGCCCCTGAGAACACAAAGTCTTTTCATTTTGATGAATTTCAATTTCTATATTTCTGTTTTAATAGAAATAGTGCTTTTAATTTATACCTAATAGATCATTGCCTAATCCAAATTAGTGAAAATTATGTTTTCTTTTAAGAGTATTATAATTTTAGCTGTTACATTTGGGTCTTGTATCTATTCTGAGTTAACTTTTGTATACAGTATAATATATTGGTCAGACTTCCTTCATTTGCATGTGGATATCCAGTTGTCCCACCACCATTTGTTTAAAAAACTACTTTTTCTTTTAAATTTTCCTGGCATTCTTGTTGGAAAATCAATTGACCATAAATGTAAGAGTCGTTTGAATGGACTCAATTCTATTTCATTGATCTATTTGTCCATATCCTAGTCTGACACTGTTTTGATTACTGTAGTTTTGTAGTAAGGCTAAAAATCAAGAAGCTTAATATTTCAACTTTTGTCCTTTTTTTCAGGACTACTTTGATTATTCTGGGCCTTTTGAGCTTCTTTATGAATTTTAAGAAAAGCTTGTCTTATTCTGCAAAAAAAAAAAAAAAAAAGGCACCTGGAATTTTGATAGGAACTTACTGAAATTGTAGCTCATTTTGGGAAATATCACTGTTTTAACAAGTTTAAGTCTTTTGATTCATGAATATGTGATTTCTTAAGGTCATCTTTCAGGTTTTTGCTTTTAAAAAGTTTTCAATGTGTAAGTCTTATAATTTTCTGTTAAATCTATTCCTCAGTATTTCTTTTTGATACCATTTTAAATGAGTTGTTTTCTTAATTTTCTTTTTGAATAGTTCATTGCTAGGATATAGGAATACAACTGATTTTTGAGTATTGATCTTTTATCTTGAAACCTTGTTGAACTCATTATTTCTAATATTTTTTGGTGGACACCTTAGAGTTTTCTGTATACAAGGTCATGTCATCTGCAAATAAAGATAGTCTTAGTTTTTCTTTTTTAATCTGGGTGCTTTTTCTTGCTTAAATGCCTGGGCTGGAATCTCCAGTACAATGGTGAATAGACATGGCCAGACTGAACATCCTTGTTTGTTTTCCTGATCTTAGGGGGAAATCATCCAGCGTTTCACTGTTAAATATCATGTTAGCTGTGGATTTTCATAGAGGCCCTTTGTTATATTGAGGACATTCCCTTCTGTTCCAGCTTGTTGAGTGTTTTTTATCATAAAAGGTTGTTCGATTTTATCCAATGCCTTTACTGCATCTGTTGAGATGACCATGTGGGTTTTGTCCTTTTTCCTTTTAATGGGGTGTATTATATGGATTTCATATGTTGAACCAACCTTGTGTTCCTAGGGTAAATCCCACTTCATCATGGTGTGTGATTCTTTCAATATGCTCCTGAATTTGGTTTACTAGTATTTTGTTGATATTTTCATTGACAGTCATCATAGATATTGGTCTTTTGTTTTTTTTTACTTTCCTTTTTTTGTGATATCTTTGTCTGGATTTGGTATCAGGATAATGTTAGTCCCATGGAATGAATTGAGCTGTTTCTCCTCCTCCTTTTATGGGACAGTTTGTGAAGGATTGGTGTTAATCTTTCCTTAAATGTTTAGTGGATGTACTATTTTAAATAGTGTTTTCCCAAAATTCATGTCTATTGAGTACTTCAGAATGGGACCTAGTTTTGAAATAAGATCTGTGTTAGTTTCCTGGAGTGGCCTTAACAAAGTACCACATGCTGTGGAATTCCTGGTGGTCCAGTGGGTATGTCTCCGTGCTCTCACTGCCGAGGGCCCTGGTTTGATCCCTAGTTGGGGAACTAAGATCCCACAAACCTCACGGTGCAGCCAAAAACAAAGAAATAAAAACCCTTAATGTACCACACACCGAGTGGCTTAAACGATAGAAATCTGTTGTTTTGGAGTTTGGAGGCTAAAAAGCCCAAATCAGGAGGTTGGCAGAGTTGGTTCTTTCAGAGGTAGTCTGTTCCTTGCTGCTCTCCTGGGCTCTGTTGCCCTGAGGCGCTCCTTGGCTTGTAGAGGATGTTCTGTGTCTTCTCATCCTTTCCTCTCCGTGTGTCTCTCTCTCTCTGTTCAGGTTTCCCATTTTTAGAAGAACATCCACCCTAATAGCCTTACTGTAACTTGATCACCTCGGTAAAGACACTGTTTCCAAATCAGGTTGTATTCTGAGGTGTTGAGGGTTAGAGTTTAACATATCTTGGGTGGACATGATTCAAACCATAACAGTATCTTTGCAGATGTAGTTAGTTAAGAGGTCAAACTAGATTAGGGTGGGCCCTGAGTTCAGCATAGTTAGCATATTCAAAAGCAGAGACATTACTTTGCCAACAAAGGTTCGTCTAGTTAAGGCTATGGTTTTTCTTGTGGTCATGTATGGATGTGAGAGTTGGACTGTGAAGAAGGCTGAGTGCCGAAGAATTGATGCTTTTGAACTGTGGTGTTGGAGAAGACTCTTGAGAGTCCCTTGGACTGCAAGGAGATCAGCCCTGGGATTTCTTTGGAAGGAATGATGCTAAAGCTGAAAATCCAGTACTTTGGCCACCTCATGCGAAGAGTTGACTCATTGGAAAAGACTCTGATGCTGGGAGGGATTGGGGGCAGGAGGAGAAGGGGACGACAGAGGATGAGATGGCTGGATGGCATCACTGACTCGATGGACGTGAGTCTCAGTGAACTCCGGGAGTTGGTGATGGACAGGGAGGCCTGGCGTGCTGCGATTCAGGGGGTTGCAAAGAGTCGGACATGACTGCGCGACTGATCTGATCTGATCTTATCAGTTCAGCATATATATAGTGTCCTTATAAGAGGAGAGACCCAGAGTATGATGCTATGTGTAGAAGAAGGTAGAAATTGGAGTGATGCATCTATAAGCCAAGGACTGCCAGCAAGAATGGAAGTGAGGAGAAAGGCATGAAACAAATTCTCCTTCAGCCTCAGTTCTCTGTCTTACCTCCTTCTGAGTATCAAATGCATCTATGTGGTTATGCAGGACTTTCCTCTTTTTTAAAAAAATGTCATTTTATTAAATGACATATATAATTTTTATAATTAACAGATTCTTTATTAAACTGTGCCACATAATGAAGAACTAAGAAGAAATAATTTTTTCTGCACATTGTAAATTTATTACAGAACAATAGAAACAAATAGCAATTATTGGTTTACTCTTTCAATAAGTATATATTTATTCTCTGTGTCCCAAGCACTGTATTTGTCAGTAAATGCTATCAATGATGTTTGGGGACAGGACTGGAAAAGGCCAGTTTTCATTCCAATCCCAAAGAAAGGCAATGCCAAAGAATGTTCAAACTACTGCACAATTGCACTCATCTCATTTGCACACGCTAGCAAAATAATGCTCAAAATTCTCCAAGCCAGGCTTCAACAGTATGTGAACTGTGAACTTCCAGATGTTCAAGCTGGATTTAGAAAAAGCAGAGGAGCCAGAGATCAAATTGCCAACATCTGCTGGATCATTGAAAAAGCAAGAGAGTTCTAGAAAAACATCTACTTCTGCTTTATTGACTATGCCAAAGCCTTTAACTGTGTGGATCACAACAAACTGTGGAAGATTCTTCAAGAGATGGGAATACCAGACCACCTGACCTGCCTCCTGAGAAATCTGTATGCAGGTCAAGAAGTGACGGTTAGAACTGGTCATGGGACAACAGATTGGTTCCAAATTGGAAACGGAGTACGTCAAGGCTGTATATTGTCACCCTGCTTATTTAACTTCTATGCATAGTACATAATGAGAAATGCTGGGCTGGATAAAGCACAAGCTGGAATGAAGATTGCCAGGAGAAATATTAATAACCTCAGATATGCAGATGACACCACCCTTATGGCAGAAAGTGAAGAGGAACTAAAGAGCCTCTTGATGAAAGTGAAAGAGTAGAGTGAAAAAGTTGGCTTAAAACTCAACATTCAGAAAACTAAGAGCATGGCATCTGGTCCCATCACTTCATGGCAAATAGATGGGGAAACAATGGAAACAGTGAGGGACTTTACATTTCTGGGCTCCAAAATCACTGCAGATGGTGATTGCAACCATGAAATTAAAAGATGCTTGCTTGCTCCTTAGAGGAAAAGCTATGACCAACCTAGATGGCATATTAAAAAGCAGAGACATTACTTTGCCAACAAAGGTCCATCTAGTCAAAGCTATGGTTTTTCTAGTAGTCATGTATGGATGTGAGAGTTGGACTGTGAAGAAAGCTGAGCACCAAAGAATTGATGCTTTTGAACTGTGATGTTGGAGAAGACTCCTGAGAGTCCCTTGGACTGCAGGGAGATCCAACCAGTCCCTCCTAAAGGAAATAAGTCCTGAATATTCATTGGAAGGACTGATGCTGAAGCTGAATTCCAATACTTTGGACACCTGATGTGAAGAACTGACTCATTGGAAAAGACCCTGATGCTGGGAAAGATTGAAGGTGGGAAGAGAAGGGGACGACAGAGGATGAGATGATTGATGGCATCACCGACTCGATGGACATGAGTGTGAGCAAACTCCAGGAGTTGGTGATGGACAGGGAAGCCTGGTGTGCTGCAGTCCATGGGGTTGCAATGAGTCAGACACGACTGAGCCACTGAACTGAACTGAAACAGCTTATCATTTAGTGGTAAGATAAGGTAAATCCCCAGATAATTAAATGATCAAACATTTTGTTAAGAGCAACAAAGGAAAAGATTCTAAGTGAACTAAAGGGGTGCCTATTTGGAACTGCATGGTCAGTTTCAGAAAGCTTGATAAGGAAGGGGCATTTACTTAAGATATGAATAATAAATGGAAAATAGCTGGCAGATGTAGGATATTTTAGGATAATAAAGGCACAGCACAAGTAAAAGCCTTTATGTGAAAAAGAGCTTGGTTTGTTGGACAAATTGAAAGGCCAGGGTGGTTGGATCATAGTGATCAGAAAGGAAAGAAGCTGAAAATGATGTTGAAGAGGGTGATAGGCTTTTCTGTAGATGATGCAGTTTATTATTAACACAATTGGAAGCCACTAATTTTTTAAAAAAGAATATTTTATTTAAGTTATAAATTTTATAAAAATCTAGCTCTTCCTCAAGTTTTAAGATTTAGCTTATAATTTTTTAAATTTTTCTAAGTCCATCAAAAGTCTATCAGTTCTGGGAGTTGGTGATGGACAGGGAAGCCTGGCATGCTGCAGTCCATGGGGTTGCAGAGTCAAACATGACTGAGCGACTGAACTGACTGATCAAACTTTAGCAACTTTTTAAAGGGGCTTTTGGATGATGAGTGTTTCATTTACAAACTTAAACATCTTCAAATATTTAAAATGTCCTTTGATACATTTAATGTTTCATTTTAAAGGAATTATGTAGTTGATTTTGCCATATTATTTTAGTTTTGGGTGTACAACATAGTGACCCAGAATTTTTATAGCTTTTATTTCATTTCAAGTTATTATGAATTTTTACTGTATTCCCTGAGCTGTACAATATATCTTTGTAGCTTATTCCTTTTATAAATAGTTCTTTGTTCATCTTAATTCCCTATCCCTTTTGCCCTTACCTCCTCTTCTCTCCACGCGCCCCCCCAGTAACCCCTAGTTTGTCTCTGCGAGTCTGTTTTTATTACATTCGTTTATTTTTAGATTCCATTTATAAGTGTGTGCGTGCTTACTTGATTCAGTTGTGTCTGACTCTTTGCGACCCTATGGACTATAGCCCACCAGGCTCCTCTGTCCATGGGATACTCTAGGCAAGACTTCTGGATTGGGTTGCCATGTTCTCCTCTAGGGGATCTTCCCAACTCAGAGATCGAACCTGCATCTTTTGCATTGCAGGTGGATTCTTTACCCACTGAGCCACCTGGGAAGCCCATTTATAAGTGATAACATACAGTATTTGTCATTTTTTGTCTGACTTTTTCATTAAGCATAATGCCCTCCATGTCCATCCATGTTTTTGCAAAAGGCAAAATTGTATTCCTTTTATGGCTAAGTTGTATTCCAGGGTGTGTGTGTGTATGTGTGTTCATGCACAGACACCACAGCTTCTTTATCCATTAATCTGTTGATGGATACTTAGATTGCTTCCATAAATTGGCTATTGTGCATAATGCTGCCATGAACACTGGGATGCATCTTTTGGACACATGCCCCTGTATCATTATTTTAACTTTCCATGTCTTTATGAAATTAGGTGAAGCAGTTACATATCCTGGTCTTGAAGGTGTGTCCTTTTTAAAAAATGTGTGTGTGTGTGTGTATTTATGTGGCTGCACCAGCTCTTAGTTGTGGCGTGCAGGATTTTTAGTTGTGGCACGCAGGATTTTTAGTTGTGGCACATGGGATCTAGTTCCTTGACCCAGGATCAAACCTCAGCCCCCTGCATTGGGAGTGCAGATTGTAACCACTGGACCACCAGGGAAGTCCTCTGAAGATGTGTCTTTATATGGGAACATCCTATGCAGTCTGCATGTGCCCAGTAGCTTTGGAGGAGAGCCAGTTCTCAGTTGAGCCTGAGCTGCCTCTCTGCTCAGGGTGTGCTGGGAGCCACCCCTTTGGTGGGAGCTGAGACTGAATTTGGAATGTTTAGAGCCAGGTGCCAGCTGGGGCTTCTCCGATGCTCAGTGGCCGTCACTGCCCTCTTGGGACCAGGGCTGGGGCCTCCGGGGGTGGAGCTGGAGCCCCAAGGGAGATGGGTTTCTCCCAGGTGTGATGACAATCTCCATCTCAGTTTAGGACGTGCCTGAGAACTTGAGGATACACTTCTGTACTTGTTTCACGTTTCTCCTGGTGTGCATGCCTTGGTGAGAGGCTGGGCAGAGGAAGGAGGGGTTGACGCCACACCACTAAGCTGGCTCAGCTCCCTCCATGTGTGCCTGAAGACACGTGCTCCAGCAATGCTTGTCTGCCCTGGAGCTAACTTCACTCTCTCCTGTGTGTATGTGCCAAAGGCTCACTGGCAATAGCTGTCTCCACTCTGGTCAGAGGTAAGGCTGGGGTCTGAGCTGACCCGTTATCTCTAGGTGTGCACATGCTCACTGCAAATGGCAGCTTCTGCCTTAGTGGGGAGCTGCACCAGAGGAAGAGGGGCTGGAGCAAGAGCCCAGTGGGGGCTCAGCGGTGTGCTGGGATGGTCCCCGCAAGCTGGCCAGAACCCCAGAACTTCTCCACCTGCAGCCTTCACACTGTGATCAGGAGTAAGCAAGTCCATGTGTGCTCTTTCAAGAATGGCAATCTCCCTTTCCTGTAGTCCTTAGTTAACTCCCACTGGTGTTCAGACCAATGCAGAGGGCTTATCTTCCTGGTGTCAGACTTGAGGGCTGGGATGCCTATTATGTGACCGGAACTCCTCACTCCCCAGGGAGGATCCCTGAGCCTGTGATTTCCCCCCTCCTCCTCTGTGCCCCCCACCAGGGGTGCAGGTCTCCACCAGATTGCCTCTCTTCCCTTCTTACCAGGCTGTGGGGGTCTCTCTTTACAGCCTTGGTTGTAGAGGAGCTGTTCTGTTAGTCCCCAGGTTGATTTCAGTGGGAGTTGCTCTATATGTAGTTGTAATTTTGATGTGTTTGTGACGGGAGGTCCAGCAAAAAAAATGTTTAAGCATTCACTTTGGGGGCTTATTTCCTCTTTTTGATAATGATTTCATAATTTGTAGGAGGGTAGGGGATTGGATTTTTTCAAAAAGACTTGTATCCTAATGATTTCCAGCAAGTGCCATAAATCTACCTCATATATGATTGTCATTAAACTACTGATCTATGTAAAAGCAGGCCTCCTTATTACAGAGGTGGCATTGTCCTCTCACCATTTACACTTGAAGAAGGGACAGAATTAGTCAATTCCCCTTTGATTTCCTTCACAAAGCGGCAGACTTCCTGACCCGTCCTTTTGCTTGTAGATGTAACTCCTCTGACTGTCCCAGCTTTATGCAGATCTTTAATTCTCCAACTTTGTTTAGGCACAAGACCTAAGCTCCTACTCCCCAAACTCTGGTAACTATTAGGTTGGTGCAAACAAAATTGCAGTTTCGGGCTGTAAATTTTGAATCATTGTAACTAGGCTCAAACATACCTTTATTAATCAAAATAGGAACCATTACAGTCAGTACATTTTTGCCAATGAGAAGTAAGTTTATTCTTGTAGCATAAAAATCTGTGCTTCGGGATTCAACACACTCTTGGAAACCATTTTCTGCATCCTGCTGGTTGTGGAAGCGTTTTTCCTGCAAAAAGTTGTCAAGATGCTTGAAGAAGTGGTAGTCGGTTGGCGAGAGATCAGATGAACATGGCGGATGAGGCAAAACTTGGTAGCCGGATTCATTCAGCTTCTGAGGCCTCAGTTGTGTAACGTGTGGTCACCAACTCCTGCAGCTCACTCAAACTCATCTCCATTGAGTCGGTGATGCCATCCAGCCATCTCATCCTCTGCCGTCCCCTTCTCCTCCTGCCCCCAATCCTTCCTAGCATCAGGGTCTTTTCCAATGAGTCAACTCTTTGCATGAGGTGGCCAAAGTATTGGAGTTTCAGTATAAACAACCACATTTATTTAAGAATGTATTCTGATATCAAAGGACAAATTTCAACAATGCAAAAACTGCAATTACTTTTACACCAACCTAATATAGTTCATCCTTGGAGAGGAAAGGCCTTCATATGCAGCAGTATATTTGTGGCTCAAGTTTATGTATCCTTTTTCCCCATTTCCCCCCCCCAGACTTTAGGGATTTTCCATATTTTCTAATTTACATGTAATAAATGCATATACGTACGTATATAGCTCAACAAATTTTGAATGTTTATGCATATTACCATTATGTAAACCAATTTATAGAATACTTCCATCATTCCAGAAAGTTCTCTCATGCTCATTTCCACCCTATGGTCATCCAGAGGTTACCACCCTAGTTTTGTTTTGCCTGTCCTTGAACTTGAAATAATGTATCAAGCTTTCTTTGTTCAACACTTTTTAGACTTATCCCTGTTCTACCAGAAATTCACTTTCTAAAATTGCAGACTGATATCTCAGTGTATGTTAGTTGTTGTGTCCAACTCTGCAACCCCATGGACTGCAGCCCCCAGGCTCCTCTGTCCATGGAATTCTCCAGGCAAAAATACTGGAGTGGGTTGCCATTTTCCTTTCCAGGGGATCTCCCCAACCCAGGGATCAAACCTGGGTCTCCTGCATTGCAGGCTGCTGCTGCTTTACTATCTGAGCCACCAGGAAGCCCTTAAATATACCTTTATTTTGATTATTCACTAATCTGTGGATGGGTATTTGGGTAGTTCCCAGTTTGGAACTATGAGAATATTCTTGCACAAATCGTACTGTGGGTACAAGCCTTTGTTTCTTTTGGTTGTATCTGTGGAAGTGGAGTCAGTGAGTAAGCATGTATTTACCTTTATGAGGAGCTGGCAAGCTGTATTCCAAGGTGACAATATCAAGACGCTTGCACAGTTGCTCCACATTCTCACTATTCAGCAGGTATGCAGTGCTGTTTCCTTCTGGTTTCGTTTTGTTCTCTGATGTTGGGCTTCTTTTCCTGTGCTAATTGTACATCAGAACAGCTTCTGTGAAGTGTGTATTCAAGTCACTAATTTTTATATTGTGTTGCTTTTGCAATGGCTCTTAAAACTTGTTTTCCTGTGTACAAATCCCTTGTCATTTGTATGTATTACAAATATTTTCTCCTTGGCCATAGCTCGCCTTTTCACTTTAATAGCATCTTCTTGACGAGAAAGGCTTAATTTTGGTAAAGTTTATTTTTTTGGTCACACTGTGTGGTATGTAGGCTTTTACTTCCCTGATCAGGGATGAAACCCATCAGTGGAAGCACAGCGTTAACCACTGGACCACCAGGGAAGTCCCATAATTTTGGTTAAATTTATCAGTTTTTATCTTTTATGGTTAACATCTCTTGTGTCCTGAAGTATCTGCCTATTCTAAGAGTCATGGAGATATTCTGTTTCCCTCCAGATTTGCTCTACCCTTCTCGTTCATTTAGATCTGTGATCCATTCTGAGTAAGTGTAGGTTGTGTGAAAGCATCAGTGTTTGGTGTTTTCTCATTATCTCATGGGTATCATCATTCCAGCTCCAAATGAAAACACTTCCCCCTTACTTACTGAATTGTTTGTTGAAAAGTCAGTAATGATGTGTGGATCTATTTCTGGAGTCTGTTCCATCCACTGATCTATTTGTCCTAACTTTAGTATCACACTCTCTTCATTTCTGTAGCTCTAAAGCAAGTCACACAATCAAGTAGTATAAAGTCTTCCAACTTTTTTTTCTTTTCTTCCTTCTTCATGATTTTCTTGGCTCTTTTGGGTCTATTCCATTTCCATATATACATTTCGGAGAAGGCAATGGCACCCCACTCCAGTACTCTTGCTTGGAAAATCCCACGGACGGAGGAGCCTGTTAGGCTGCAGTCCATGGGGTCGCTAAGAGTCGGACACGACTGAGCGACTTCACTTTCACTCTTCACTTGCATGCATTGGAGAAGGGAATGGCAACCCACTCCAGTGTTCTGGCCTGGAGAATCCCAGGGACGGGGGAGCCTGGTGGGCTGCCGTCTATGGGGTCGCACAGAGTCGGACACGACTGAAGGGACTTAGCATAGCATAGCATATATACATTTGCCAGTTTCTACAAGAAAGCCTCATATTTTAACATCACTGATTCTGTAGATCAATTTGTGGCCAACTGAGATCTTAACAGTATGTAGTTTTTCAATCTGTGAACATATTGATTACAGTTTTCTGTAGAAACTAAAGTATTCTAGTTTCTCTCAGCAGTGTTTTGTAGTTTTCTGGGTAGAAGGCTTGTACATCTGTTAATTGCTTTGAAGGTATTTGACTTCTTCGATGATAAACTGCATATTTAAAGTTTAATTCTCAATTGTTTGTGGCTAGTGTATAGACAGTACAACTGAGTTGCCTCACGTCCCCCAAAATTGGTAGTTCTGGTAGGTTTATCAAGCACACTTCAAGAAATCAGACAGTATGAGCAGTGTTATAAGACATCTGATTTTCCAGAGTAAAAAGGGATTCACCTTTTGTATACTTTTTTTCACAGTTATCACCTCAGAAATACTACCTTCTTTCTGATTTCCTTCTCCTTTGAAGAATATGTAGCTCTGGATTTAAATTTTTTCTTGGTATAGTTCTTGAAAAATGGAGACAGCACCAAATCTTTACAGAGGAACTTTTGTTTTTCAAATGAATGTAGAACAGGGAAATGAGGACATGGCCTACATGCTGTCTCTTATTTGCAGAATGGTGAACAAAGTACTATTTTTCAAGGTCCCAATTAGACCAGAAAGACATATTAAAATGGGTTGGGACTAGAGTAGGGTGAACAGATTTGTGAGATCTGAATTATCCTTAACTGTCACATTTGTGAATTATTCACTGTCAATAATCAAATCTTTTCATTGTCTTTTTCATTCATTCCTTTCTTCCCAATTTACAACAGTGAGTACCACACTGCCTAATCTACAAATAGCTATAAACAATAGGGATCCATTTTTAACTTCAAATAAAACCAATATAAGGCACAACTATTCAGGAATATTTTATATTTTTCAAAGTATTTAGGAATTCTTTAATTAGAAAAATAAAGGCAATGGGATTATCTATCAGGTTCTAAAAGTACCCATGAATGAAATCACTCACATCCCCCTCTTAAAAAAAAAACACAACACAACCTTAAATCACATTGTTGATAAGTTTTCTTACAGTAAGAAATAAGACCAACCTACACTAGGTACAAAATCCTGAAATTCTGAGCATGAAAATAATTTACTGATTAGACATCCGATTTATTCAAGCATAAGGCCTACCAAAGACAGAATGAACACAGCTCATGGAGTAGGGGAAAAACCCCAGCCAGCACTTGCTTTATCTCAGATTTCCTGGGGACAGAATTTACGCATTCTGTACTACAGCTTCACTCTACAGCGGCCACATGTGCTTGGTATTAACTTGAATATGGTATGAGAAACTTTCTGCACACTCAACTCGGCAAGTATCATTAGTGATGCAACTTTCAGAAACAGTCTTAGGCACAAGAAATAGCACTGCCTGCAGTGAGAGTCTCTGATAAAGAAAAGAATATCATTAAATATAATCTTACAAATAGGAAGGAAAATACATGTAATTTTTGCCAACGGATTGCCTCACATACCAGGAAAAATGTTACAATTAGATTTTCTTTCCATGAGATTAAAACACTAATTTAATTGATACTCAACTTTTAATTGATCCTCAGGTTATCTTGTATTTAAAACTGGAACAAGAAAACCGATTTACCCTAAGTGGAATTTAGGGAAGAAATGCAGGCCTAATAATATGGAATAATAGCTGCACTTCTTTGGTTAACTCATTAAAAAATGCCAATTAAACATTTTCAGTCGGATTTTATTTAAAAAAAAAAAAAAAGCAGATCAACATTACAATTCAAGAACCTAATCTAAATATGCACTTGACAAGGAAGCACATCCAAATATGGAGTGAAAAAATTTTTCCAAAAACCATCAAACGTATCATCTCCAAATACATCACTTCTGCAGGCCTTTTGTTGAGTGGAATCATAAACAAAAACAGAAGATTTATTGCTGTGAAAACAAATCTGTAGTACAGTAGTATGAATCTTGGGTGTTAAGTAAGCATAATCAGTTGAATCAAGTTAGGAAGTTGAAACTCTAGTAAGAAATTTGTGTGTGTGTGAGCAAAGTCTGTAAGCCAGTTGACCCAAGAGCAACTGAGATATCTAACTTGTTCACCGAGACCAGACACCACTTTAAATCTCCATTTTTTGAAGGCAATTAAAAATTACAATTCCAACAGCCCACAAACCAAAAAAAAAAAAAAAAAAAACCTGTAGAAAGCAATTAAAACTACGTTCAAAGAGCCACTTTTTTCAGCTCAATTTCAGCACCCCAAGGAAAAAAAAACATCCATGACTATCACAGATGAAAACAGAATGAATGTCATTGGAATCAGTTATTTTTCCCCACTGAGGTATAAAATCTATATAGAAATTTGATACTATACTATAACAAATTGTACTTTTCATAGTTCTGTTTTAATTTCCTTTAAACCCTGTTTAATATAGTTTGTTTTTTAAATTGTAAAAATGTTTTCATGATTCTGAATCTGGTTCCAGTTCATTTATTTTTATATCAGTATTTAATATACTGGCTACCAGTTCTAATCAGAAAAAAAATCTTAGACGTCTCTTCATTATGACAGCACAGTCAGCGGAACTCACTGCTGTGCACGCAAACCATAAAAGGCGCAGCTCTCTGGAAAGCACAGTTCGCAGACTGTTTCAGTCTGAGTATTCTTTACGAGGATTCTTGATGACCGACTCTTTCAATCTTGTAAACATCAGTGTGCACAGTCTCGCTACTACGTAGTTGCACGTCCTGGGACAGGAAGGCTGGTTCACAGCTAGTGGAAGCGAGGGCAGTCTATAAAGTTTTAATGGCTGATAAACCTTACATCCTGCAGAAGGAAAGCACTTTTCCTTTTTTTGCTACTTAAGAATGTGGCAGAAATGTATGCTGAGGTAGCCCAGTCAGTCCTTACGTTTTCCTTTTTTTGTAAATTTGGTCTCAGAATATTTCTGGAAGGGTGACGTTCCGAAGAAGCCACTGCTGGGATCGGCTTCCGCTGCAGTCTCTGATGCTGGGCACCTGGCTGTCCTCGTCTGTGGCTTTGTCCAGGCACTGGTTACTGTTCACATGCTGCAGGGTCAATTTCTGAAAGAGACAGGGAACAAGTCTTAATGTGAATGTGGAAAACAGAAGCCAAAGCACCTCTGACATCTTATTTGTGATTATGAAGTTACTCTGTAGAAAAGTGTTTGTTTTGCAATATGAAATAGATTATTTAAGACACTGGAGGAATGTATCTGTTAAAGACAGCAACGCTGGGGGGAGGCATGGGGACTACAGTGGATTATGCTAGAGCTGCGATCAGATGACCTCAATTCTAAATCCCAATTCTGCCGTAAGCTCTGCAATACTGTGGGAAAATCCCTTTTTGTGCTTTGATTGCCTTAAAAAAAAAAAGATCTTATTAGTGATTCCCAATTTAGGATCCTCTGTTTTCCAAAAGGCATTTCAAAACTGCTTCATTTTCCCATGAGAAGGCTGTTCAAATTAACTCCGATTCCAAACTTTAAGTTCTTGGAAACTCAGGTCTTTCTGAAGACTTAACTCATAAGATTTATAAAACAGTCTTTAATAAGCGGCTGACAGATGTGACTATGTATCTTCCTCTCTACTTGTCTGCGTTCCAGACCTGATGCTATCATGTTGATTTTTAGGAAAATTAAAAAAAAATAAAAAAGGACAGATGAGCATTAAGAGACATATACTGACCATACTAATCAATATGATACCAAACCCTGGTCAGGTGAAGAACTCCAAAGCAACTATGTAGGAAAGCTAATTACTTTACAATCTTGTGGTGATTCTGCCATACATTGACACAAATCAGCCACGGGTGTACATGTGTCCCCTGTCCTGAACCCCCCTCCCACCCCATCCCTCTGGGTTGTCCCAGTGCACTAGCTTTGAGTGCCCTCCGTTTCATGCATCGAACCTGGACTGGTCATCTATTTCACATGTGGTAATAGACATGTTTCAGTGCTAATAGACATGTTTCAGTGCTAATCATCCCACCCTTGCCTTCTCCCACAGAGTCCAAAACTCTGTTCTATATATCTGTGTCTCTCTTGCTATCTTGCATATAGGCTATCATTGTTACCATCTTTCTAAATTCCATATATATATGTGTTAATATACTGTATTGGTGTTTTTCTTACAAGGCCTCTTTTGTACCTATTTGAACTTCAAACAAAGCAAAACCTGATGACTGTCTACAACACAGCTATCTTAGCTTTCAGTCATTTCTTCTGTGTTGTGGCCCAAGCAGAAGTTGACAAAGGGCAGTGCACATTCGCAGATGTCACAGTTTACTATCAACACTGACTTCAGGATTAGACACTTAATCCTTATAAATGCTTCAATAAGACCTGGAAGAGTCAGCATGGCTGTGGCTGGTTTTACTTTTATGCACATGCTGTGTAGTTTATGGGTTGAGGGGATGGGCTCTGCAGACATGTCTAGAGTGAACTCCAGATTTGTCACATACCAATGACACGCCCCAAAGCAAAAACCTCTCTGAGCCCCAGGTTCCTTATTGATGAAATGGGGAGACATACTTCTCAAGGTATGAAGAAACATTAAGACAGTGTGCAGAGACTGCGGCCAGCTCAGAGTCGCTCACTGTCGGAACGTTCCACAGCGTTCTGAGCAGCTGCGGACAGTGTGGCAGCCCTGAGAGCTGAAGGTCCCCACACATACCACTGCTCCCAAGGCCTTTGGTCGTGTGTAGGACGAAAACAGAGCACTTTAAAAAGAACCCCTCAAACATTCCACAGGCCCTTCAAAGGGTGGCCTCTGGGTGGCCACCTTCATCAGGCCTATTGTATTAATAAAAGTAAAAAAATGCATTATTTCACTTATTTAGAATCATTAAAATAAGCTTGTTAACAAAGAGGTTATTGATCCATACTGGGTTTTTAACTACTCAAAATTAAGACAGAATCCCCATAATTTCAGGGGGCTGCCACTCCCTTCAGGAGACCTGGCTGCTGACCGCAGGACAGAGTTCTGGGGCTCGTGGTCACTGTACCAGCATCTGCACAGAAAAAGGCAGTGGACTAATTGAACCTCTGAAAGGAGGATTAAGCTATAGTTATCACTGCATAAAAAATTTGCTGCTCCCTGCCTCTAAATGTAACTGTGATAAAATCTACATTTTCATTCCAGAAAGGACAGGTACAAGCAGTCAAAGCAAAAAGAGCCAAGTATCATAAACTCTGCAATATGTAATATAAACAAGACTTAAAAGATGTCAGAATATACATATTTAATAAAAGATAGTATGGTATCATGCAAAGAATCCTTGTTCAAGAATCCCAGGTCTGTCTGAGATCTGGTAGCACTGTTTACCTGCTGGGTGACCCTGGGCAATTAATTTCTAAACAAGGTCCTGAGTTTTATTTCTAGGATTCCTTTGAAATCTAAGATTTCACAACTTTAGGTTTAGATGATACACTACTGACGTAAATGTTATTTTTCCAGATTGCTATTTTCAACTGGAGGCAGAACTCTGACAGGCCGCCTGCGCAGTAAGCCAAGTCGTGAGACCCCTGCTACAGCCTGACTCCTCCTCTGCCCAGTTCTGCCATCTCCCTTTTCACAGGTGTTGATCTAAAGAGTGCTCCCTAATAAACATCCTGAACACTAAGCTTGACCTCAGAGTAGAGCCTGCCTCCGAGAAAACCCAGCCTGCTTGCAAAATGCTCCAGGGGTTTTTAAAACTTTACACTGGTAACTGGTTCTTCCAAAGTATCGTAAATCATCTCAAGCACATCTCAAGACTGTATAGGTTATACACAGTCTGCCAAAAGCCATTCCCACACGCTGCTTCCCGGCTACATCATACCATAAAGACTGGAAAAGCAAATGCCTGCTTTTCCAGCCTCTCACTCTGAGAAGTAGTTCTAGCCCGTGAGACCTAGCAAAGACCACTGTGGAGGATCCAGGAAAAGCTTTGGCTTTCCTGATAAAGAGGAATTCAAGGAGCAGCATACCAGTTGTCTTTTCTTCTTGCCTTGATCTGGGAGTGACACCTTCTAGTGGCCATAAGAAAACGGCCAAGAATATTGCTGCAATGTTACCCCTGACAGCACTGTGTCACTGAATCCACATCAGAAGCCACTTACCTCCAGACTTAAGGGAAAAAACCCACTATTTGTTCATGCTACTATAAATAGGTTTCTGTTACCTATTTAAATATACTCCCATTTTTCAATGAACATATACAATTGGGAGGCTTTTAAAAATATTTTGGTTTCATGATGACTGTGGGGTGCCACTGGTATTCACTGTCTGGAGTCAGAGATGCCATATATCCTGCAGTACCTGGGGTGGCTACACCCAACGTGGCAGCAGCATGCACCATAGAAAACTCCAGAACAGAATATTCAGTCCATTTCCAACAGTCATATTAACTGAGCTACTGTACGCATACATACATATACGTGTGTGTGTGTGTGTGTGTGTGTATATATATATATAAACTGTAGTTTGATACTGTGAAGGGAGACCCAGGAATTATAAAACATGGTCTCTGTCCTCTAGGATCCAACTAATAGAGGAGAAAAAGACTGATAGACAAATATTAAGGTTGGTGCAAAAGTAACTGTGATTGCATTGTTGAACTTTATTTGTTATGAGAATACAATCTTTTTAAAGCACATTTCTTGCTCTGTTTGCTAATGGCTTATTACTTGCTGTGTATTTTATATTATTCTAGAATAGGGAGATGATATTAGACAAAAAGCAGATTCAGGAGATTTTCTTAAGTTCAAAATGGGTTGTAAAATAGCACAGACAACTTGCAACATCAACAAGGCATTTGGCCCAGTAACTGCTAATGAACATATAGTGTAGTGATGGTTCAAGAAGTTTTGCAAAGGAGACAACAGCCTTGAAGAGGAGTGCAGTGGCTGGCCATCAGAAGTTGATGACACCAATTGAGAGGATCATCAAAGCTGATCCTCTTAACAACTACATGAGAAGCTGCTGAAGAAAATGACAACCGTTCTATGGTCGTTTGGCATTTGAAGCAAAGTGGAAAAGTGAAAAAGCTCAATAAGGGGTGCCTTCATGAGCTGACCGCAAATCAAAAGAAATTATTTTGAAGTGTCTTTTTCTCTTATTCTATGCAACAACGACATTTCTTGATCAGATTGGGAAGTGCAATGAAAAGTGTATTTTATATGACAATTGGAGATGACCAGCTCAGTGGCTGGATCGAGAAGAAACTCCAAAGCACTCCCCAAAGCCAAATCTGCACCAAAAAAAGGTTATGGTCACTGATTGGTGGCCTGCTGCCAGTCTGATCCACTTCTTTCTGAATCCTGGCAAAACCATTACATCTGAGAGGTATGCTCAGCCCATGATGAGAGGCACTGAAAACTGCAACACCTGCAGCCAGTATTGGTCAACAGAAAGGGCCCAATTCTCCATGACAACGCCTGACCACACGTTACACAACTAAGGCCTCAAAAGCTGAATGAACTCGGCTACCAAGTTTTGCCTCATCCGCCATGTTCATCTGACCTCTCGCCAACCGACAACCACTTCTTCAGGCATCTCGACAACTTTTTGCAGGGAAAACACTTCCATAACCAGTAGGAGGCAGAAGATGCTTTCCAAGAGTTGAATCCTGAAGCATGGATTTTTATGCTACAATAAACTTATTTCTTATTGGCAAAAATGTGTTGATTGTAATGGTTTCTATTTTGATTAATAAAGATGTGTTTGAACCTAGTTGTAATGTTTTAAAATTCACAGTCTGAAACCGAAATTACTTTTTCACCAACCTAATAACTACAGAGAAGCACAAAATCACAGGGGTCAGAAACAATTATAATTAAGACAGAGCTAATTTCTGGCTGAGGGTGATGTCAACTCTGGGCCCTCAAGAACAGGTGGGATCTGTCAGGCACAGGGACTAGCCTGACCTTAAATATAAAGTAGGAAAGAAATGGATATGGTCAGGGAATAGCTGGTCGAAGATGAAAGTAGACCACGATTTGTATGTGACAAGTATAAGGAGAAAAGACAGCCAAAGTCAAAACTTGGTTTGGATCTCATTTAAGGGGTAGGATGAAGCAGTAGAGTGAAGCAAGCCGAAGAGAGAAAGCTATTTGAGAAACTGAACAGTAAGTGCATCTACAGGCAACAGGAAGAGGATTTTAAAAAAGTATCTGCTTAGCAGTCATAAATGCTATAGAGAAGTTAAGCACAAGAGATGAAAAAGCTCTGGCTTTGTATCCAGGAGCTGTTTCTGCGGTGTCAGGCCAAGGCAGGAGCCAGGGTTGAAGAAGCAGGGGCCTGAGTGTCAGCCATTCACTTGCCGTCATACAACCCAAGAGAAGAGTAGGATGGTATGTAGAAAACGAAGTAGCAACAAAGTCTGTCCCAGCGTGAAGAGAAGAAAGCCAGTGCTGGGAGCAGAAGAGAAACAACCAGAGAAACCCATCCGGAAGATGCCGGCTCCAGAACGGGAGAGCACAACCATCAGCTGGGAGGTTAGTTGGGTACGAGGAGCAGAAGGGAGGTTCACTGGAGAGGCTCTGAGTCCTCTCTGTGAGCACCACACACGGGTGCTGCAGAGGGGGCGCAGCTCCAGAGGAGAGCAAAGATAAAGTCACTGACAAACAGGAGGAGCCAGAGAATTTCATTAATGAAACCTACATGTTTCATTCAGTAATTCTAAAAGCCTCCTTACTGTTCCACTGCCTCCACACTGGACGGCAGAGCTTGAGGACACACAGGGGAGAGTGACTGTAGTAACACGAGGACCCAGGACTGGCGTCAACACTAGTTTAACTACTGGACAGATTACAACGTGTGCTTTTTAATTTATATTGCTTTTCCTGTCAATTTTGGGAGTATAAGAACAATTTGATTTATAGTATGCAGACTCCATAAGAATTCATTCTTTCAGGTATAAAGTAGTTTATATAGTACACCCTTTGACACACAATTTTATTACTATATTTATTCCTATTTTCAACTGGAATGTAACTTACCACCGGGTCATACTCCCAAAGCTGGTTGCCTTTTAGGTGGTGGCATTTGAGCATTGTGACTGGGCCATTAAGTTTGGAGACATCCAAGCAAAGGTCATCTGTTCTAATTTCTTTGTTGGCAGTGTAAGAGAAAACCTGATAAACAAAAATGCACGTATAAGCTTTCACAGCACAGTAAGTTAGTGTTTTATGTACCCAAGGATCTGGCAGGGAAAAAACAAGTATTGAAAATAAATGCTTTTTGAACTTTTATTAGTATAATAGAGAATAAATGACTCAGAAAAGCCACCACTATTTTTGCAGAGGAGAAGAAAAAATGACCTTAAGTTCTCTGTATACACTGAGTTTATTGTCAAGGGTTGTCATCTGTTTGACTAAAAAGGGCAAAATAAATCTCATGTACAACAATGTAAATATGGTTCTCACAAAGGGCCGTTTACAAATGTTTCACTTTAAAAACAGTCATTAGATTGAAGGCTCCATTCTTCTAAAGGTCTTTATTATTTGCTCTTTAGAGGTAGGAAAATGTTTCCTGAATGATATCATGAGACAAAAAGGGAAGATTAAAACAAATCCAAAAAGTATCACTTTAAAGCTTTACTAAAATACTCACCTGATTACCTCCCATACCATGACAGTTAAAAATTCCAACTTTTTCATTCTCTTTTCTAGCCATGTTATCTAGACACTGATTTGTTTCCACATTTCGTATCTAGGGGAAAATGAATAATGAAAACACCACGAGTTAGAGAGGTTCACTAGACAGACACATACAGATCTACACACACACTAAAATTGATTCAAACTTCCCACTAAATCTTTAATTCCTGAGGCAAGGTCTATGAGTTGAGAGCAGGGGGAACATCATGGCCTAAAGATTCTGTGGCCTAAAAAGCTCTTAACTATTTATATAATAATTTTTGTGTTTCAAGGAGAAATCCTTTAAGTTCTTATTTCTTTCTTTTATCCCAAGCTGTTCTTCTGGAATTTGTATTTAACTCAGTAAGCTCCACTTTGCCTAATAATTTTAAAGCAGTGTCCCTGTGGACACTGTTTGCCACCATGATAAGGGAGCAGTACTTTTGTTAACTACTTTGATGACTTCTTAGGAGATTAAAGGTGGGTATTTTCTAAGCAAAGAACCTAGAACTTGGCTTGACTGGGAAGCCTAAGCACACTGCAGTGCAAACACCACTCTTCTGTTAGATATTTGTCAATTACTGTAAAAAGCTGAATCAGTCATCAGAATTAGGAAGAATATTTTAAGCACTGTTCCTTGATATTTGTTTCTCTCTGAACCACAGTAGTTTAAAAGCATATGGCAAATTAACAGACATTTGTAAAGTCCCAAATCTGTTCTCATACATTAGCAGGTAAGCCAGAAGAGAAATGTGGGACAAACTATATGTTATGTAGATGGAAAGTTGTGTGTGATAGATAACGTGGCAGTAAAGATAAAACCACAAATAACTCATTTATTTTCATAAACATGTGCTGTCTACATATTATTCTGTTTTAATAAGGCATTAACAAGTCCAGATGCATTTTTTTTTCATATAAAGATAGAGTAGTCTAAGTATGAATAACTATTATTCCCAGAGGGTCAGAAGAAGAACTGGGGCTTTGGCCTAAGAGAGGGCCTCAGTTTAAGTCCAAATAATCCAGACCCTCTGAGGACAATTTCCTCAGAGTGACTAGTCAGCTCTATGCTGAGGCTGGGTGAGACAGGGCATCCATGTACCTATTCTGGAGTCCAGCACAGAGTGGACTCAAATGGTAATAATCTGCACTGCTGCCTTATCACCAGTCTCCTCCATCTGGCTATTCCATCAAAACCTCAAACTCAGTTCAAGCAAATACAGGATTTTCCAAATCTTTAATGCTAACATTTCTTTACCTGAACATTTTAACATAACCCTGCCACTCCTGCCTCTGAGGAGACTCCTGGGTATAACATATCACATCAGTCTCCAGGAATTCTTTTACTGCATAATACACATAATCTTTTTATCCATTATTTTAAAACAGAAACCTATTACCTCACAAGTAGATTTTATAAAAGGTTTTATACTTAGATACAAATATGCATGAAAGACATCTTTCTGTACCTCAGTGGATAGGCAATTAATACTTGATGATCACAGCTCTCTTACATGACAAAAAATTTAGTTCCAATTTTGACAAGATGAGTCTTTATCTCATCTATCCACATAAATTGATTATTTCCTTATACTGTTGAAAAGTTACCAATCCCCAGTCCTACATTTTCTTCAATTTTTTTCCCTCCACATATAGACACAGAGGCTTCTGAAGACAGGTGGTAAATGTCACAGAAATGATGAGGGAAGAACCAACATCACTGTCAGCTTCTCCCTCTCACATGAGATGATTTTTTGGTTAAACACTTACCTTTTACCAAACTGAATATGAATCAAAATTTAAAAAGTACAATTCTCCCCAAGTGTAACTGGACTTCCTATCACTCTGTAACTATATCAACTTTAGCGATGTTGTTACCATAACTGATGTTGCTAACAATTACAACAAATAAAGTACACTTACTCTGCACTAGGCATTGTTCTATGAGTTTTACCTGTAACATCTTCTACTATTTCATCCATTTCTAAGAACATTTCTGGACTGTTTTCTGACAAGAGATCTGGGCCTCCATCCCTTGAGAATACTACTAACAACTAGATGTGAGAAGAAGAGTTCTCCAAGGATTGGAAACCACGGCTTCCCAACACCTGTCTTGGTGACAATGAACTCTGATCAGCAAGAAGTGGCCCCACTAAGACGGGTGGTCAGGGACTGAGTGGTCAGTCCTCTGCAAGGGCTTGATGGCACTGCTCCAAAAAAGCACAGGGGAAGCCTCGCACACTCAGTGAGAAAGCACTTCTGTAGAAGGGCAGCTGTGATGCTTGGTCCCTGGGCAGAAAGGATTCTGTCGGGCTTAACATGTAAGTGGCATCTCTGAGCTGCATTCCAGGCAGTTTTTCCATATGCTAATTGCTAGAGAAGACACTTTTCAGGGAATATCCTCTTCCTTTGTAGGAATACATGTGGGCTACCTCACCTATGGAGTGTGCAAGATGATTTTTTGAGGACATGAAAAACCAGGATGACTAAGGATGAGTTTTGGGAACAGTTCTATCCTTTATGATGTCAAGAGGCAGTAGATCATTTATTTAATAGGCTGGTTTGGTGGGAGTTAATTTTGGAGCCTTTGGAAGAAGAAAAAATTAGGGACAAACATTTTTAAAGAAGTGTTGGATTAGATGTTCAAAACTGTAATTCCATATACAGCCTTAAGGCTATGTAACCAGTCACCTGCTCTCCAGTGAACTATGGAAGGTAGAAACGGTGGTGATATGTACTTGTTTCAATGTTCATACTAGAATAGAAATAAGTACTAGACTTGTTTACTCAAAATTTGACACTTAAAATCATAACGATATCTGAAGTATGCGGTTGGGGGCAATGGCCACACTTTCAAGGTTTCTGGAGGCAGATGGGTAGGTGTGAGAGCTTAGGGTTGGGGGAAGTGCAGGGCTGGGTCTCATTACTAGCCATGTGACCTTGGCAGGTCAGTATTCTAAGACAGTGATTCCCAAAACTACGATTTGCACAACAGTATCTGCCATTAAACAAAGGATTTTGTGATCAAGTATGTTTAGGAAATACTGGATTAACATCACCAACTCAATGGACATGAGTTTAAGCTCTGGGAGTTGGTGATGGACGGGGAAGTCTGGCATGCTGCAGTCCATGGGGTCGCAGAGAGTCAGACATGACTAAGTGAAGTGGATTAACAAATTTAAATAAATTTTCTTTACTGAACAACTTCTCAAAACCTTTTAATAGACTCTTGGTAGGGGTGGGGACTGAAGGTACAGAAGAATGTAAGATATAAAGAGCAGCAATTCCTAAATATTTTTGGCCATAAAATCCACCTCTCCTCCCCTATCCCTTGCCTTTCTAATGGGCACCTTGAGAGACATCAGACATCAGCAGAAGTTGCTGTAAAATCTCATTTTCTCATTTTCTCATTTGTAAGCGAGGTAACAGACACAGACCCAGAAGAAACCGACACCCAGTAGGCCCACAATAGCTACTGATTTTCCTTCCTTAGCTTAGGTGTACACGGCTGTCACTAAAATGTTATTTTCCACCTTACAAGTTGATGATTGTGAATGAAACCAGGCAAGAAATCAGAGCCTCAGTTTCTCGGTTTCTGCTACAGTCTCCTCCAGAATTCTGGCACCTCATTAGCGGGGACAGTGTAAGCAATTAAAGGTATTTTGGGATCTACTACTAAGGAATCTAGACTTCCTTTTTCACTCTCTCCCGTGAGAGTCATGAGTAACACTGGTTAGACATGAGGAAGAGTATGAGTGTCAGTGGTTATAAGCACAAGCTCTCGCGCCAGACTGCTTGTGTTCAAACCCTGTCTCTTCCATTTTGTGGCTGTGCCTGAGCCATGCTGCTTAAACCATTTCTCTGTGCCTTAACTGACTGACCCGTAAAGTGGGAGATAATAGCACCTATCTCAAAGTGTTGGGAAAATGAGTTAATATTCATAAAGCATCAGACTGGTGCTTGACATAAAGTTCATGCTCAGAAAATTTTAGGGTGCAAAAGCAAATGGTCAGTCCTTAGCACTGGTTAAACTGTAAAAGACTGGATTATTTGCTTTCTGTGGCTATTTAGACAGTTCAACTCCTGCATTAACAATGATTAGATATCACCATGAAACACATTTATTCAGTTTCAGGTTCTACCAGAGCTGTAATTACAGAGTGGGATTTTATGAACCCAGACACACTAAATGTACACCTCCTGATTTCTCCTTCTGCTCTAAAATCCTTGACTTCAGGTTTCCTTGGGCCCTTATAAGATGACAAGTGATCCTTGATGGGCTAGGTTCTAGTCTCTGGGGAAGGAAAGCTCACACAGGAGGAGCTATGATCACAAGCACAAGCGCCCTGCTGCACTGTGGCGGGTGCTTATAAACAACCCCAGTCCCCACACCAGCACTTCACCCGGGCCAGCGTGGCCTGGCATGAAGGGCATAAGTGCTTAAAACCAGCTGTTACTAAGGCAATAACAAGCAGGCCAGAGAGGGTAAAATCTGTTCTTTATACACAAAGCCAGCTGGCAAGAGGCAGGTAAAAGGCAAGCCTGCCTTGGCAATCAGCTACTGTGGGTTAGACAAGTGGCTCTTTGTAATACGCCTATATTCTGACCTAGCTAACAATGCCTAAGTGTTGTCCAAAACTGGGTCGGTTCAAAGAAAGAAAAGAAAAAAAAGCTCCTCAAAAGTTGCTGTGCTGTGCTAAGTCCCTTCAGTCATGTCTGACTCTTTGCCACCTTATGAACTGAAGCCTGCCAGGCTCCTCTGTCCATGGGATTCTCTGGGCAAGAATACTGGAGGGGGCTGCCATGCCGTCCTCCAGGGGATCTTCCCAACCCAGGGATCAAACCCTAGTCTCTTACATCTCCTGTATTGTTGGGTGGGTTATTTACCACTAGTGCCACCTGGGAAGCCCCATTTAAAGGTAAGCAACTGCTAACAGCCTTCCCATGGCCTCACCCACGCTGGGCCTTCCTTGACTAGAATGAGGCTACAGCAAAGGGAGCAGGTGCTCACTAATGAGGCAAGGAACTCCACATACTCTTCGTGTGTTTGAGGTGACTTCCTTAAATCACAACAAAGTTCAGAGGCAGGGAGCTCCCTTCAGCCCTGAAGCAGCCTCAGTAACTACCAAGGACGGACATGGGCATCCATGCTTGCCTTGGCTCTGGAGATGCTGTGACCAGGCGGCTCCTCACCACCCTGCAGCTCCCCCTGTGATCTATTTGCTCCACCATATCCTATTAATTTCTATTTTATGTCTTCCCCTCTTTCCCCAAACCCCCATCACCAACAATCCCCCTTCACTCTCAGGCCACAATCTTGTGTTCAGCTGAAGAATCAAGTCACCAGACAGCCTCCTCTCACATCCACCTCAAAGTTCCAGCTTCCAGCCCTCAACCCACAGTTCACCTGACTTGGGCCCACCCCTCTACTTTCCTTCCTGGTGCAGTGGAGGACTGCCTTCTCCCCCCACCACCTCCCTACTTGTGCATCAGAGCTCACCACGACCCCCCTCCATGTGACTCCAGCCATCAGTGGCTCTTTTCTAGCATCTTCAAATTTTCTCCTTTGTATCACTGCCATCAGCACCATTTCATCTTAGTAAAAACAAATAGAAAAGCCCTTCTTTAACCCCATTTACTTCTCCGGCTACCACTCACTTCTCTGTTCACCTTTACAGTACAATTTCTTGTCCATGCTTCTCATC
Organism: Bos indicus; assembly: GCF_029378745.1. Taxonomy (NCBI): domain Eukaryota; kingdom Metazoa; phylum Chordata; class Mammalia; order Artiodactyla; family Bovidae; genus Bos; species Bos indicus. The sequence continues at coordinate 21,770,021 of NC_091783.1, forward strand.
TCTACTTCTTCTCCTGATCTCCTTTGAAGCCATCAGGGATCCTGTCCCTCCCCATCTCCAGGGGAACCCGCCTGACACAGTGAGAGGGAGCTTCTAGACAACGTCTCCCTCACCAACCCAGTGACCAGTTCTCAGGACTCATCTTCCTCCCTTCTCTGCAGTGCTCCACACAGTTGATCTCTTCCTCTTTCTTAAAGCAAGTCCTTCACTTACTAGGCACATCATTCTCCTGGGTATCTTCCTATTTTAATGCCTGCTCCTTCTCAATCTTTTTAGCTGATTCCCTCTCATCTTCATAATGTCTAAATTGTGGAGTTTTTAAATGTCTTATTCCTCCTTCCTTCCCTCTTGTCCATCTACATTCACTCACCCCAAGGTGCTCTCATCAAGTTGTGGTTTTAAAAACCACCTATACACTGACAACCCCTAAATTTAGATCTCCATCCCAAACTTTCACCCAAACTGCAGTTTTTTATTTTTTAATGCAACTACCTACCTAAAGATAGGAAACCATAAACAAAACCAAAAGACAACCCACAGAATAGGAGAAAATATCTGTACATGATGCCATCAACAAAGGATTTAGTCTCCAAAATTTACAAACAGTTCATGTGGCTCACTATCAAAAAACGACTCAATCAAAAAATGTGCAGAAGACCTAGACAGACATTTCTCCAAAGACACACAGATGGCCAAGAGGCACGTGAAAAGATGCTCAACATCACTAATTACTAGGGAAATGTAAATCAAAAGTACAATTAGGTACTACGTCACACTGGTCAGACCGGCCACCATTAAAAAGTCATAACAAGTGCTGGAGAGGGTGTGGAGAAAAGTGACCCCTCACTACACTGGTGGTGGGAATGTAAACTGGTATACTACTATGGAAGATTCCTGAAAAACTAAAAATAGAGTTGCCATATGATCCTGTAATCCCACTACTAGTCATATATCTGGAGAAAACTGTAATTCAAAACATGCACCCCAGTGTTCACTGCAGCACTGTTTACAATAGCTAAGACCTGGAAGCAACCTAAACGTCCTTCAACAGATGAGCAGATAAAGAAGATGCGGTAGATATATACAATGGAATAAAAAAGAATGAAATAATGCCATGTGCAGCAACATGGACGGATGCAGAGACTATCAAGCCAAATACCAAATGATATCACTTATATGTGGAATCTACAATATGACACAAATGAATGACACAAATGTTTGTTCTATGCAACAGACAGACTCACAGTCACAGAGAACAGATCTGTGGTTGCGGAGGGGAAGGTGTGGGAGAGGGATGGATTAAGACTGTGGGATTAGTAGATGCAAACGATTATATATAGAATGGATAAACAACTGTAGAGCACAGAGAACATATATTCAATATCCTGTGATAAACCATAATGGAAAAGAACACGAAAAATAATGTATATATACATGTATGTATCACTGAATCACTTTGCTGTATGGTAGAAACTAACACAACATTGTAAATCGATGATACTTCCATAAATTAAAACAGAAACCATCCACATCTCCTGGTGCTTAGGAGACAAATTCCTGCCAGAAAGAGACTTGAAAAAATAACGACTGGTCCTCCCACAGAAAAAGGTGAGAGGCTAAAGTACTAACGTCAAAACCTCAGAAAGGCAAAACTGTCAGGGTTGAGGAGACAGAGACCCCTCTGTGCGATTACTCAGAAGCTTTGAAAGACCAGGCCTAAGAAGCATACCTGAGCTGGAAGTGAACTAAGTCTTTATACAACTACAATCCAGCCCCACCTAGCTCAATCTCTGTTATAGACTGAACTGTGTCCCCTCAAATTCACATGTTGGAGTCCTAACCCCCATTACCCTCAGAATGTGACATCATTTGGAGACAGGTTCTTTACAGAGGGAGTCAAATTAAAATGAGGTCATTAGGGTAGGCCTTATTCCAGTGTGATTGGTGTCCTTAGTGAAGAGGGAAGATTTGGAGTCAGATGTGTACACAGGAGACCACCATGTGAAGACGAAGGCAGAAATCAGGGTGATGCTTCCACACACCACGGAATACCACAGACTGTCAGCAAACCACCAGAAGCCAGAACGAGGCAGGGGAGAGAGTCTTCCTCACAGGCCTCAGAAACCTGCCCACACTCTGATCTCGTATTTCTCATCCTTAGAACCGCGAGACAATACCTTCCCATGTTCTATGCCACTGCCACTCAGTTTGTGGTATTTTACTACGGCAGCCCTAGGAAACTACTGGGACTCCTGACTTGATCATACCCTTGGACTAAGGGAAGGACCCATGTAGATTTCCTAATCACAGCACTGCTTTGGCTGGGAAGCAGAGTGATTGGCTACTGACAGTCTAGGAACACAGTGAGGACAGGGCACAGGAAATGCTTCCCTGAGGCCGCCCGGCAGTTATACCAGAAGGTGCAAGGGCAAGCCTCTTTCAAACCCGACCCTCCACTGTGGGCATCCAACTCCAAAAGCACAGCTAATTGTGTTGATCAATTATAAGCATTAATAAATAAATTATTTCAGGTTTCAAGAAGATTTGCTCCTGAGTTCTAAGAGCAAAGACTAAAGTCATCATCAGAGTAAGCATGCTAACCCACAAGCCCACATGGAGATTGGGGCTCTGAAAGGAAAATAAACAGGTGTTAAAAACACAACTTCTTATACACAGTCTTTCAAGTTTCCTTGTTAGTTCTTTACAATTCTACTTTCAAGTTTCTCAAACTTTGATTCAGTCTAGTTAATGTTAGGATATCACCTTCAGGAATATATGGTTTCAACTAAATCAACCAGTTTGTTAAAATAAGTCTATTGAAGACACTAATATAACAAAAGTCCAACTGTGAAAGGTGAGAGGTAGAACCTTATTTTAATAAAATGTAACATGATAAATTAATAAGACTTCAAGTTATGAGGCAGACTGCATCAACTAACAAGGACTTTCCTGTACTTGAGTTTAAGTAATTTTAACATACAGGTACTCCCTTGTTAGAAGTTTAACCTCTATTCTTTTTTTACAAATAAGTGAGAACCACACAGAATACATTTTTTTTTTTTTTACCTCTCCCAAAGAGAAATAGTGACGTGGAATCTGAGAATCAGGATAAATATTCTCTAGGTACCAAGAGAATGGTCTGCATTGGAGTTTGTGCCTTAGACCAAGTCTTGATGATATATCTCCATAATCTACCTTTGTAACACCTGGTAAAAGAAATAAGTCACTGAATTATTAATGTTCTGTCAGGTAATACATTTCTATTTATATATTGCATCTAACAAGCCAAACAGGAAAAGCAATATCATTTTGGTGACATACCACAAATCTACCTCCCAAGGTATAAAACAAGAAAATAATGTGTTTTCCAAAGAAAAATTAAATTCATATGAGACCAGTTTACATGCCAATACATACAAATGTAAGTTACATGGGATCACAAAACTTTAATATCTGCTAAGGCAAAAACAAAGATCAATTTTGCCCAAATATGAAACAGATGTTAAACAGAGCAATTGTTTCCAGTCAGGTATTTCTCACACAGGCTCCCTATATTGTGCAACCACCCCCTACCCCAACCCCAGACAGTCTTGTGGTGACTGAAGAGTATAGAATCATAATGTCAGGCAGATTTAAAGTTGATGGAACAGCTGTTGCCACAAAACTCTGAAAAACAGAGAAAAGCTCCTGGAGGCATGATACAGGGCTTTGCATTGGCCTTGAAATACTTGACCATTTCATGTAAATGTTGAATGTTGCAGTTAGGTGTTAAAAAAAAAAAAAAAAACACATGGAAAGTACCTGGGCTAAATCAGTAATTTCTGCAATACTGGATCATGTATTATTATTGTTCCCTCGTGCGTGCTATGTCACTTCAATTGTGTCTGACTGACTGTGACCCTATGGACTGTAGCCCACCATATTCCTCTGTTCATGGGATTCTCCAAGCAAGAAGACTGGAATGGGTAGCCGTTCCCTTCTCCAGGGGATCTTCCTGATGCAGGGATCGAACCTGTGTTTCTTGTGTCTCCTGTGATGTAAATATTATACCAGGCTTTTGCTAAGCACTTTCTATACCATATGTAATTTCATTTATTCTTTACAACAACTCTGCTCAAAGCTTCTTTTCCAGTCCTTCTTACCTCTCCTCAGAATGCATTAGGATCAGGCCAAGAAAGTTTGTCTTGTGTTTCTAATGCAAAATAATGCTAACCTGGAGAAATTATATAGAAGAAATTCTTGAATTCATCCATCCATACTTCTGCAAGTCGTCTGTTATTTTTATTGATAATCTGCCCCGTGCCTCCTGGAAACGTGTAGGGTGTAGCTTTCCGAAACACATGTCCAACATGTGAGCAAGTAACAATCTCCAAAGTTCCTCCACACTGCCAAATCTGGAAACAGCCGCAAAGAAGACCCGTTTTAAACACTGACAGTTAAAAAAAAAATCGTTCACATCTACTGAATTTCATGGCTGGAATTTCACAGAATCAAGGGTGTATGTACAGTGGAGCTCCTGCTACATGGTCCCAGAGTCAGTGCTTCCTCAATTTCTGGTTCTGATCAAACCAGAAGTTGAAGGTTAAATTCAGAAAAGACCTGAGGTCCAGAGCAGTGTTTTCTTCTAACTGCAGTCCATCAATCCTAATAGGGTCATAAAATTCAAATTTGATGAATTGCAACCAGCACTTAGTAACAAGGACATACTGTTTGATGAAATGTTTACATTATGGGTTGTGTGTATAATGTATTTATTAATATGGTTCATGGTCAAAAAACTTTTGACCATGGAGTGGTCAGCCAGGGCCCTATCTGTTCGTCCTTCTCCAAACCTGTGTCACAACCTATACATTAAGCAGAATCTAGGACTCTCAACTTGTGGATTACTCATGAATTACTCAGTGGCCAGTGAGAGCACAGTCTAGTGTCCTTGTGAGCATAAAAACAAAAAGAGGGGTAAAAGAAAGATCATTAAGTATGGTTTTATATCCTTAATCAATTATCCTTCTACTCCTTTCAAAATACATTTCCCTGTAAGTTAAAAGTCTATTTAACTGTAGACTATTTTCAATTACATTGCTTTTTGAAAAGTCTTGACTTTGTTAAATAGTGTGCCCACTTTAACGTTTTCCCAGGATCATAAAGTGATACAGCCAAATAGGATCTCCAAGATGCTCTGGAGTCCAAACCTCTCCTCTTATAAAGACCAAAGTGATCCACCAGGAATGCAGTGAGCTAGCAGGGCTAGACTTCTGTGCAGTTCACTATGGTTTCCAAGAAGCCATGTGTCTAAAGTTCATTATTTTCAGAAATATACATCATTCTAAAAATAAGTTGATTTTTGTGAACATGAAATGCATAAGACTTAAGGCTGACTGGGTTAAATTAATTTAGAATAATTTAAGAATTCTTTTGCCTTTTTCTTTTTATTGAAAAACAGAAAGCTGGTAAAGTGGCCAGGTTTAAATAAGAGAGAACAATTCTCAAACCAGAAGGACACAGCATATTAAAGAAGGTAAAATCATGTTTCTGGCAGTTAAGGAACAAAGTAGCATTTACGAACTACATGTTATTTTTATTTACTTTTAGAGTTTGAATTACCTCCTTGAAAGTAAAGACAACTGGGGAATCCTATGTAAATTTTACAGGTGAGCTACTAATAGAACTGAATTATTTGCTTAAAATTTTAGAAAGATACTTTAATAGTATCAACAAACTTTTTATGGGCTGAAGGCTGTGAAGTCTGATTAAACTCATATTAAATTCACTTTTTATTTTTTCTTTAGAAAGAACACGAATATTCAAAGCATATTCATATTTGAGGTTATACAGGTTACTTTTTTCAAAGGTAACTTACCCTAAAGGAAATTTCTAGGTTTTCTCCTCCCCAAATATCCATTCCAGCATCATATGTTCCAATTTCCTGAAAGTAATCTCTGTCTATTGAAAAAAGGCCTCCTGCCATTGTAGGTGTTCTGAAATTCAATCATAACACTATACTGTTAATTGCAACAATTTAAAGTTTACTATCAGTTTTTGCTTTTAAAAGTAGTTTTATAACTGTTGATAACTTTGGAATAAATGCTGATTCTCACACTCTTCAGAAACTTTCACAGGCCCCAAGGGCTTTGTTTTCACGCTGAGTTATTTGGTTTCCAGATATGACCTGCACCCCAGTCACGCTGTCACAGCTCCTCCTGGACACCCTTCCTTGCCTGGTCCCAAGGGCTCTTACTGTCTTCAGTACCATTCCTGATCCTCAGGTCCTGACTGAGCTTCCACCTGAAACTCCTTAAGTTGAAGCTATTTCTTGTAATCTTCTTCATCTAACTGTCATGCACTCCAGAGTTTCGAGCAACTAAAAATGCAGTTGACCATGTTAACCAAACGGACTCACATCAGCAGCTCTAGCACACCAGGTTTTAAAGGGTGGCAAACACTGCAAAGATGTATGATTAAACAGGATGAAAACAATGCAGCTCTTTTCCTGAACTTTAAGGAAGGAGATGAAGTACAGAATAAATCAATATATCCCTCCTAAGGGGATCATCATCCTGACCAAGTACAGTAAATTCTCTGCCACAAAACATGGCTCAGGTATGCAGAGTGAGTGGGAACAGGTTGAACTAAGCATAGAAATGACAACAAAGGAGGATTTAAATAAATGAATACCAAGTACTGGTTTACTTGAAGAATGAGTATGGGAGAAAAATGGGTTCCAACTAGGGAGAATGTAATTAAATTCTAGGAACAGAGGACACATGTAGATAATAGTTTAGGATGAACTGGCCACCTACATAACCCTAAAACATCCTCATTCCATGCACTGGTGAGGGAGGTAGCATTTGCTTTTACAGAAGAAATAGTTGTTTCCACCAAGAAGTTAGGCCTTACTTTGATTTTAGAAGACAAAAAAGAATGAGAAAGCCTAATATCTTAGGAGTCAAAGGAAATAGGCTGACACCCAGCATTATCCTTCAGTGCAGGGGTTTCCTCCCCTAGGTTTGGCATCTAATTTTCCTAGAACTGTTATACATGTAAAACAGGCATTTATACAGACATCCCCGCCTACCGCCCCACCCCCCAGTTTAGGGAAGACTCCTAGCTTTTATCAGATTTTTCTGATAAAAAAGAAGTCTATCATCCATGAAATGTTTAGCAACCCTTGGTTTAGATGCTGATTTGAACTGTCAGCCAAAGAGTGAAAAAGTCCCTTTACTGGGAAAGTAGGAGAGGACTTGGGCTGGCTAGGGACAAAGAGCATAGAACTAGTGAAAGCTTTCTCCAGCTGTCAGAACTGGACTCAATTCAAAGGCAGACAGATCTGGGGAGCCTAGGAGAGGAGAAGGCTAAAAAGCAAGTCTCAATTACTACAGAAGCAACAGGCTGATGCAATTAGAATAAATCCTAGGATGGCTCAGAAGGCTCAAGGTCTCTCTCTAAAGGTCCTCAATAGCATGAAGCTTTTTATCCCTTTCTGAGGGGGAAAAAAAAAAAATCTATATAGGACCAAATACAGAACAAAAGAAAAAGCAGAAATGTATTAATGGATATCCCTTTTATACTTTTGTCAATTCTAGTTATTTTTGTACTTGAAACAAGTTTTTTTTAACCTTGTAGGATGGTAGATGTCTGAATTTAAAGTCTTACATTTTATTACCCAGTTTTAGGCAATACTTTCACATCTTGGCACTTACAATTACTGAAGGGATGGTTTAAGTTAAATATTATCCTTAGTGACTGAATTAAAGCATAAATTACAGATTTACAAACTGCTGTTCATGTAGGAATGAAAGAACATATGCATGTCACTATCATTTCTCATAGGCACTAGATTTATAGAAATGAAAAATTTGAACTTATTTTTTACTTAAAAAAGAAACCCGTCTTTGAAATAATGACATTATTTCAAATAAATAATGATATTACTTCAAATAAATGAAAAATGGCTCTTAACTTCACATATGGTGAACAAATCCTTCATGCCTTTCAAAGTACATTTAAAATCCTTCTAACGTGATTCCCGAAGCTTCACAATCCCCCGCCAGTAACATTTTGGGGAAAATGTTTGATGAATCAATTACCTCACAGGAAGAGTCCGATCACCTTTCCTTCTGTCCATTTCTCTTTGGGGAACAGGATACCAGCGAAAGTTGAGCTTCCAGTTGAACCCGCCATAGGTCATGTCAGAACCTGCCATGTACTCGAAAGTGTCATCACTGATCACATCTATGATGGGACAGACCACTGTCTTCCTGGAATCATAAAAGCAGATGAAAAATCTTTGAAAACTTTCCTTTTTGAGGTCTATCATAACAACTACATAACAAGTATATACTAAGTGTTTTTAAAATAAAAATGCATTCTATAATGTTAAGGACAATGGTGAAAAAAATCCCCCACTCTATCCTACCAAGCTAGCATCATTTATCCTATTTATTTATAACCCATCGAAAATAACCTTCCACCCCTTTTCCATTCGGACTTTTTACATTTTTTGCCACATGAAAAGTACTTCAAATATTTCTACAGTATTAAAAAATAACACTTTTAATGACTACATATTTAACAGTTTTAAGCTAATAACTTTCTTAAAAAATAGACTTTTGGACATTTGTGTTTCTTATAGATTTTTGCTATTAAGAAACTAAGGGGTCATGTTCATATATATTTTTTCACTTTTGCTTGAGGAGTAAACTTCTAAATAATTTTTTGTGGCACTGCTTACTACTACTTTCCAAAAGTGTTTTATGTATATGTATATACAGCTTCCTTATAATGCCATCAACTTTGGATGCTATTTTCTTGCAACTGTGTAATTATAATAATGTTAAACAGTATCTCTAGGTTTAAAAAAGTTTATTTTTCTAATTATTAGAATGAGTTCTTTTTATTGCAGTTTGTATTTCTTCATATAAATTGTCTGATCATACACACTAAAATATTTTTCCTTTTGGTTACTGCGATTTTTATGAACCTGAAAAACCACACATGACCACAGCTCCTTCTAAGGAACACTGCCCCTCTCAGAGCCATTGGGAGCCACATTTTAGAGTATCCTCCCCATCTGACTGGTGTCTTATTTAAGAAATCTTTCCTTACTCCAAAATCATATTCTCCTATATTATCTTCAAAATGAATTGTATTTTTGCCTTTCACATTTGTCTTTAGTCTTCATGAAACTGATTTTGGGTTTTCATGCAGCAAGTATCCAACTTCGTTTATTTTCCTTACGGGCAACCAACGGTCCTAGTGGTACTCATCTCACAGTCTGCTGTATCATAAGGGCCAGCTCTGTCACAAGTCAAGTTTTCACATAAATATGGACTGGCTCTGTTTCACTAGTCTAATCCCTGCATCAATACATCACTGCCACAATTAAACAGCTTTAAAGTAAGTCCTGATATCTAGTAGGACAGGCCCAGTTGTACTTGACTCTTCTTTTTCATGGGTATTTTAGCTGTTTTTTTAAAAAACATGTATTTCCATATAAATGTCAGCATCAGCCAGTTTCTCCAAGAAAATTCTGCTGAGATTTCAATTAAAAACACACTGAATTTATAGATCAATGTGGGGAGAAATGACATTTTTATATTGACTTTTCTATCCATTAATATTATCCTTCTCTCTGCTCAGATTATTTTCCAGTGAATTTCAACAATTTTCAATTTCATGCATCATTTGTTAAACATATTCCTAATCACAGCCTATGATTTCCATTGCTATTATAAATGGTATCATTTCTTTTCTTCTTTTTACATTGTATTTCCTAACTATTCCTGCTGCTATGGAGAAAGCAACCGACTTTTCTGTGGTAATTTTATATTTGGCAACACTGCTAAATTCTTTTTATCTCTACTACTTTGTGTATAGATTACTTTTCTTTGCAAAAAACACATCATTTGCAATTGATAGCACTCATTTTTTTTCCTTTCCAATTCTTACACCTTTTATTTAATTCTTGTATTACTGCAAAATCTAAGGCTTCTAATAATACTGAGTAATGCAAATAATTCAGGGCATCCTTATCTTGTGCAAAACACTTTCAACATTTCTCTGTTATGTTTGCCAGTTAACATGTGTGTGTTTAGCTATTCTTTCTAAAATTTGTAAATTTCCATTCTGTAATAGTTTACTAAGTATTTTAAATCACAAATCAATGTTCATTTTAATCATAAATGAACATTTTTTTCCCCTGTATCTACTAAAGTGATTATAGAGTTTTAATGACAGGGTTTTAATCACAGTTTCAGAAATACGTTATCATCTACTTTGTGAACTGGTTTTGTAATATTAAACTAAACCAAGTAGTAATGATGTGTTATATATACATATATACTGATATGTTATCAGTGGTCCCCACTTTTTTGGCACCAGAGACTGGTTTCATGGAAGATAATTTTTCCATGAAACTGGAGTGGGGGCAGTGTGGGTTTGGGATGATTCAAATGCTTTACATTCACTGTGCATTTTATTTCTATTCTTATTACATCAGCTCCACCTCTGATCATCAGGCATTAGGTCCTGGAAGTTGGGGACCCCTGTGTTTTTATATATGTTGATATGATATTAATAAATCCCAGTTGGATTCAGTTTGCTGGTGGTGTGAGATTTTCGTATTAAGCTTCACCAGTGGGTTTGAATAATTTTCCATGTACTTCTTTTCTGATTTATTTTATCAAGTTATACTAGTCACAAAAAACACTTTGAACTGGTATCCCCTTTTTCTGTATCCTGCTTACAAATTCTTAGGAGAGATCTGTCTTCCCTCCTTCACCCCATATCAAGGTTCAAACAGCCAGATTGCCTTTGGTGTGATAGAATTCATTTCTCATTCTAACCCAGAAGTACAGACAACAGAAGCCTAGCTTTATGCAGATATTTGCTATTTGTCTTCACACTCTAGGCAGAGCCCTAGCCTTGGCTCCTATCCTCCCATCTGTTTGTCTTTTAAGGTAGAAGATCCACATCCCCTAAGTTCAGCAGGAAACCCTACAAGTGAAAGCTGGCTTTAGTGTCTGGACTACTTACTTGTATGTACTTCGTTCTGAGAGCTGCAACATTTCTTACTTTAGTGCCAACTTGGTGATGCACTTAAAACTGTGTTTTGTATTTATCCAGAATTTAGCTTTATCAGTTGGAAAAGTTGTTCAGGATACCTCATCTACCATACGGCCCAACTGGAAGTTGTGTTTGTTATTTCAGGCAATTTCCCTTTCATATTTCTGTCATCACTTCACACTGCTTTCTCCAAGGGTCTAGGCTCCTGCTTCATAAAGGTTACAGACTGTCTTTACACAAGAAAACACTTCCTGAATCAGTCATTTGTTACATACAGAAAACAATTTACAGATATCCTATGTCTTTTTCAGGCAGTGTTCTCCTTCCTAAAGCTACTGTATCTTCTCATTGCCCAGGCAATTCATCTTTGAAAGGGGAAGAGATGTAGGTCCAGCATTTGCTTACAAACAGAATAGATGCAATGACAAGCTCCCACTAAGCTCAACTTGGGGCCTTCCCAGGTGGCGCTAGTATTAAAGAACCCGCCTGCCAGTGCAGGAAACATAAGAGACTCGGGTTCAACCCCTGGGTTGGGAAGGTCCCCTGGAGGAGGGCATAGCAACCCACTCCAGTATTCTTGCCCGGAGAATCCCATGGACAGAAGAGCCCGACAGACCATGGGATCATAAACAGTCGGACACGACTGAAGCAACTTAGCATACACGCATGCTCAACTTGACTAATAATAGTTTACACCCTGCTGAAATCTAAATCTTAATGTTAAGTTGACACAGCCAGCCTCTGGTTCAAACTGCAATGGCAAGCAGAAATGCAACAAACCTAGGTCCTGCAGAATGAAGTTAGGTTTTTTCCTGATATCTAGGAACTAAAGCCAGAGCCCAGCAGTAGACAATTCTTTGACAACTGCATCATGAAAGACTACAACCATGAGCTTGCACTGCTCCCAATGTTCCACCTGTACTAGCCAACATTACAGTGCTTATTTTCATATACAATCAAGCATTTTAGAGGCAACGTGTATCTCCTCACCCCCTTTAACTCTGTGCTACAGGCTGAGAGATACAGCCTCAGTAAAGATGCAGACAGAGAGCAGATGACCTGCCCGCACCCTCGTGTCAGCCTTAGAGAGCAGGGACGAGTACAGGGCTTTTTATCCTACCGCCCCTGAGATAAGTGTCTATATGTTCTACTCCTGTTCAGTGAAGAGAGCAGACAATAAACATCCTAACAACATGTTTCCTAACCCATCCTCACTAACAAGACAGTCTGCAAACAGTGCTTCCAAGCTTTAGAATGTGGTCTTCACATTTAGTCTAGAGCACTCTTCATGGGGCTTCTCAGGTGGCTCAGTAGTAAACAATCCGCCTGCCAATGCAGGAGATGTGGGTTCGATCCCTGGGTTGGGAAGATCCCTTGGAGAAGGAAATGGGAAAGAGTACTGGAAAGACTCTTTGGTACCATTCCAGTACTCTTGCCAGGAAAATCCCATGCATAGAGGAGCCTGGTGGGCTACAGTCCATGGGGTCATGAGAGTTGGACACGATCAGGAACTGAGCACACTCACTTTTCAAAGGCATTTAAAAGGAAAACTCAGATGAAAATATTTTTATATTTATTTAAAAACAGAATTTTGCAACTTACCATAGTTTAACACAAAGGCAATGAAAATAATTTATAAATCCCATAAAATTACCTGTCATGTTTGATCCTGGCTAAGAGAGGCTCCAGCCACCCCACTGTGCACTCACAGTGCGCGTCTAAAAAGGTGATCACTTGGCCTTTAGACACAGCAGCACCTTTTAACCTAGCTCTGATCAATCCAGAACGCTGCTCCATTCGAATGACGTGAACGGGTACTTTTAATTTTTTCACGTAACTCTCTAGAGGTCTTTTTAAAAAGTCTGAAAAGGAATAAAACAATAAGAAAATAACATGAAAAACCTGTGAGCTGGCATTGCCCAGGTGGAAAGCAACTTTGGATTGCAGTATTCATTCAACATGTATTTACTAAGCACTGTAGGTGAGGCTCCCTGACTCACAAACCCAGTTCACCCAGGAAGGCTTTTTATTTCCTGAGAGAATGTCCCAGAACTGCCTCTCCTTTGTTACGCGAGGAATTAGGGGAGAGCCTCTGGGGTCAGGCTCAGTCAAAGGCATGTTACCACATTTCTTGAAGGAGCTTTCTGTCAGGCTCAATTCTTTTTTTTAAATCACGCTTAAGGAACAGGAACAGAAAGAAGGTGGTTTAAGAGAATTAAACCCAGACCGCAATAGAGGGAAGGAACGAATACACAATAGCTGTTAAGAGTTCAGAAAACTGTGGTTTCTTCAAAGACAGGAGTGAATTGTCTTACAGACTGTCACAGTCTCTGACTATGCAGTTCTTCTTGCAGGAGGTGGGGAGTGAGGTCAAGCTAGAATGCTGGGCAGTAGCTGCAAGACCAAACAGAAACCTTAACAGACCGTTTGGTCCAAGTAAAAGAGCTTTCAAGAGTGAATGGCACTGAAAAGAAAAAGAAAATCAGCAGCTATCCTGGAGAGTTGAGAGAGAGGCTGTGCCCTTAAGTCAAGGATTTCCTGCCTCCAGAGTACATAACTGACTTTAAACAGCAGACAAGGGGGACTTCCCTGGTGGTCCAGTGGCTGAGACTTTGGACTCCCAATGCAGGGGGCTCAGGTTCAATCTCTGGTCAGGGAACTAGATCCCACAAGCTGCGACTAAGGATCCTGCGTGCTGTAAGGAAGACTGAAGATCCCATGTGCAATAACTATAAGCCAGTGCAGCCAAATAAATAAATTTAAAAAAGAAAAAAGCAGAAAAGTCTCCACTTCCTCAAGGCAGAGAAAAGAAGTTGCAGATCAGGTTAGTTTCTGGTAGTTATGCCAGAGAAGCAATGGATGGTGGGCAAATGTCTTTCCAACTTGTCCCCATACAAGAAGTATAAGGACAATCCCTCCAGGGAAGGAAAATCTTGACATGGAGCTACCAGGATGCCTATGACTACCTCTGACCCTTGGGATCTCCATAAGGGTGGCTGGGTATATTAAGGGGATAAATTCTAAATTTGGGAACCAAAAGGGCTTCCTACATATTGGAGAGGGAAAGACAAATAGGAGTGAAATAGTTCTTGCTCACTGGAAGTGGTAAGACCTGACTGTCAATAATGGAATAATCAGGGCTATGAAAACAGAGAAAGAGAAAAAAGGCCTCATGTCCACTATACCAGAACACCGATCATTTCCATGTCTGCTAACACATTTTCTGAAATATCTGAGCTAAAAAGAGTATCTGAAAAATATGGGGAGAACTCCTACCTGATAACCATGATTCTATGAACCAGAAAGCTATAATTTGATTCTGAGTAAAAAGGTGACGGTGATGCCAATCCCAATGAAAAGTACCATTTTACCCTTTTATGTCTGTTTAGTATAATGCCAGGCTCTTTACAGACTTTATTTCATTTAATCCTCATAATGACCCTGTGAGATGTTATTAAACCTATTTTAGACATGAAATTCTAAGACTTAGAATATTAAATGAACTGATCAAGATGACACAGTTTATTAAGGAGTAGATCCAACAGTCCAATCAGGTCTGCCTGACTTCAAAGCCCATCTTTTCACCCACAGCAAGAAATCCTACAAGGAAACAACCAAGGGAAAAATTCAGGACTGTGGAATTGCTTGACCTGATCCACAGTTAAACTGCTTTATGTTCAGAGTTTGATGAATCTCATGTGATGAGTTATGAGTTATATTCTAGTACCTTAGACCAGTCAAGTGCAACTGTGTCACAACGCATCTCCCAGTAAGTCTTCCTTCCAGAATAAGTTTGAAGCGCATCTTAAGAATTAGAGCAATCTAATCCCTAAGTCCTGTTATCTTTGAAAGTTACGATACTCTGTCCTGTCAATAATTAAAATGAAAAATGCATGGTCTGGTAGCTCAAAAAAGTTGCTATTCAACAACTTTTCTTGGCATTTTATTTGACATCTTTGTGGCTCTCATGCAATATGGCTACAAACTAGGTGTCTTCCTAAGAGCTGACAGAAAATTAGGTGCTCAGGACTAGGTGGGGGATTAGGAACTATTTATTCAAAACTCGTTTTATGAAAATGAAGCCATGGGGGTTAATTGATTATGATTAGAAGATACAACGTCATCTAAAAATAAGGGAGAATCTTATTTATTAGATATCTTTACAGCTATTAGTCTATACATGGATCCCAAGGCATCTCTACCTCAGGCAGTGCGAGGCTGGCAGAGTAAAGGTCAGGGAAAATTTCACTGCTGCCAGCAACAACTGAGAAATCTTAGAACTCGAAAGAGCAAGGAATTTAGAGTGTAATATTAATAAACCTGACTCCTAATCCCTACTTAAATAAGAACCTGTTTCCTTTTGTGTAAAATAAGAAAAACAATAGTCATGTCAGATTAAGAACATTGTATCAATTCTAAGTCTTAAGATACCCTTCTGAGATGACAACTGCATAACTTTGAACATGAACTAGGGATTCATCCAGATTCTGTCTTTATTTCAGACCCTGTAACAGTAAAGTTATCACAGACACGAAGTACATAGCAGCTAAGAGGTCAACCCCTAGGTTTATGGTTAAGTCTCATTTTGCTTTAACAATAAAATAGGGATAATTATAGCACCTACTTCATACTTAATAAATGGAGCTACTGATGTCTCAGCAGGTTAACTGTGAAATCCAGTACTCTGAGGCCATGAGCAGACTACACATGCTACACAAGCTAGTTCGGAACTCTATGCAGACAAGGAGGAAAACACAAGGATTAACTGACTGGGGATTACTCTTTCCTTCATTCACTGAATATATTCTGGACTGCTTACTATGTAACAGGCACTGTGGACCCTGGGGAGAAAATGGTGAGCAAACAGTCCTTCCTGATGGAGTTATAGTGCCTGCCTGGGGGTTTGGGGGTGGAGGTGGGTGTAAAATGGTAAAGCTCTGGGGGGTGCTGTGGAGTACAGAGTGTTCTGAGAGGTGTTCAGTGGGACATGACCTGGTCTTGGGAGGTCAAGGAAGGCCTCTCTAAATGTAACTTGACTCTGATGAAACATCTGAGCTGAACTGTGGGGATAGGATGGGCAGGGAATTACAAGATGACACTGGAGATGCAGGCAAAGACCAGGACATGCAGGCCTTAGAGGAAAGCTGTTTGCTTGTTTTTAACTGAAGTATAGTTGCAGGCCTCAGATAAATGATTTTTTTTTTTTAAGTATAGTTGATTTACAATGTTTTCAGGTGTACAGCAATGTGATTCAGTTACATACAGGTTGTTTTTCAGATTTTTTTCAATTGTAGGTTACTATAGGAAACTGATATAGTTCCCTGTGTTATATAGTAGGTCTTTGTTTCAAGGAAAGGTTTTCATCAGAGAAGGGATGTGGTCTGGTCCGAATGTTTAAAAGCTTCCTTCAGGAAGACAGTGTTTATGGGGAGACTAGTCTATTTCATCAGTCGGGTGAGAAATAATGGTGCCTTGGCTGGGCCTCATGAGTAGGAAGGGGCAGACTTAGAGAGCTGGCTCTGGTTCCTGGGCCCATAGTTACCACCTAAACAAGAAGGTCAGACCATTCTCAGTCTGGGCAGCAAGACTATAGCTATGACCACAACAGCACAACGCCCAGTGGTTCCCAAATATCAGAAGTGGTGATCAGAATACCTGAGGCTTTCCAGGCAAGAAGATACAGAAGAACCAAGTTCTTTGTGAGAGCTGTGTGGTGACACTTGGAGACCTGCTTAGTGACTAAGAGCCCGACGGAGCAGGGAGGCAGACACCTGCCCACACGTTTCCAATTACAGGTTTACACAGGCCATGGTGATTCAGAAGGGCCTACATGAGGGAGGAAAAAATAACTGGGATACGTGACTTTCTTTGCCACTTCATGTTGTGGACACATGGATCTTTCTGATCAGGCCTCATCCCACAAAAACTTACTATTTCACACAGCCTTCTCAGGCCTGCAACAAAATGATGGCGAAAACAGGGGGAAATATAAAAACAAATCATTTCATCTGAGGAAAAATATCTCTCCTTGAGGAACATTTAATTTCACAAGTTTCAACATGTAAGTCAGTCACTCAGAGGACAGAGACGTTTTTATATATCGCTGCTAAACTAACTTTGGCTAATTTTCTAAAAGAGGGATTAATTAATTCCTGGCTAACAATTATTCAGGTGAAATTTATATGTCTACTGTCAACAGTAATTATTTAAGTGTGGTATTCTTAGTTTATAACAGCTCTCATCCATTTTGACATTAATTATAGTAGATATTATTATTAAATGTTTTATGCAATTATAAACTATCTCCTTGATTAGAATAAGGAAGCTACAAGGCCCTTGAGACAGCAAGGCTGTAACTTATTTAGTTTTACTTCTACAATCTGGCAAAGGAAGAAGATTTAAATTGTTATCAATGTGCAAATTAATCCTAATAGTTAAGACAGGAAGTAATTAAATTTCATCATGCTTAAATGTATATGTTTAGTGTGGGCACAGGAAGGAGAAGGTATAATACTTGACTAAACTATCTTAGCATATGCAATGAGAGATTAGGCAAGAAAGGTGAAGATAACAACAAAAAAAGGTTGAAAAGATGAGTCATGAAGTTTCAAGCTGCTTAAGGAAGGAAGAGCCATTTTCTGTAGTTCCCTCCAAATTTTTCTCATGTGAGTATAGGAATATTGGGGAAAGCACATGACACCAATGATCCTAAACAGCTGTGCTGTGAAAAACAAAAAGGCCCGTGAAAAATTCTGAGATTCGTGGAAGAATGTCTGGGCCAGAGCCATTGCAGAGACTCATCATGAGATCAGAGACATACGATACACCACCCCCCACAAGTCCCTTCATCACCCTTTTGTGCACCCCTTTATGGACCACGCCTGACCTTGGGAATGGAGAACATGGCAAGACCCAGAAAGAACCTGGAGAACTTGGACTCGCCCAGCTGAGGCTCTGCTCTGCTGGCAGGGACGATTCCCACTGTCCATGCACTAAATCTCTCTTCATGGCTCTCAATCAGAGCCAGTCTTTCTCCACTGACTCCAGGCTGAGCTCCCCACAGAGAAAATCCTGACAAAATTAAGTGTTTTTTTTTTCTCCCCCACTGTTTTGCATAAATTTTTACACAGTTATCTCTTTTTAAAACAAGATTAAGATGTGATACAACTAAATGCTAATTAAAGTAATATTTTAAGTTTCACAAGGGTATAAATTGTTTGTATATGTGAATGAGTCCAAATGTCATAAATAACTTTTAGGATAAATTAGAAGCTTGTATAAAATTATTAGGTTAAACTGATAGCAACTATCATTGATGGCAGCTAGTTTTATAAGCACTAATGACAAAACATGTGGATTATTGGCATTAAAATGTAAAATTTACCTCTTTCACTGGCATCATCTACTAGAACAATTTCTTCTAGCATGTGCCTTGGTGAGCGATTAATGACGCTATGGACAGTTCGCAGAAGTGTGCTCCAAGCCTCATTGTGGAAAACAATCACCACACTGGTTGTAGGAAGGTTATCTGGATACACCTTTGTTTTACACCTGGAAACAAAGCAAATGTCTTTGTAAAACTGTTAAGACAGCAAAATCCAGTAACCCAGACTAAGAGGGGTGACAGAGGAATAAAGGCAGTTGGCTCTAGTGGTGCAACTCTCAGTAACTTCTCATTTATTTAAGTTTTGGTTAATGTTGCATTTAATAAAACAGTACCTAAAGTTATATATGCTTAGACTAAAACCATTTTAAAGATGTTAATCATATTCTTAAAATCAGGCACCTCTCCTGATATGTCTTCTGTTGATTCCTTTTAATGGAGAATGTACTAAGGCCGTATCATTAATCCCAAAGAGAACAGGTCTCAAGAACCCCATTAGACAAAGTCAGAACCGCTACAGGCTTAGTTATTATAGTTGAATAATCTAAGCAAAAGATTCCCTTCCACAAAGGAAGTGAACTAATATTTACTGAGTTATCTACTAAGTACCAGGCACTGAAGCTTCCTAATAGTTTTGTGAGGTACTTGGAGCCACAATTCACAGATGAGAAGCCAAGGATGGACCCAGGGAGGGAGTGGCAGGGCCTGACTGTGAGTTTCACAATCTTGATGCTGCCGTTCCACAACGCAATTTCAGCACACATCTTGTTCAGTATAGACTGTGTCTAGAAATGTAGTCACTGGAAAAGACCAAACACACCCAAAATATCTGCACACAGAATCAATAAACTAGTTCTACATGGTCTCATCTTTCAGTCTTGTGAGCTAGATGAAACCACTGGAAACAGACTACCCGAGGGCGACAGCAGCACTGAGCAGCCAGACATCAAGGTCTGCGCCTCAGGACATTCTGATATTGCTTCATTGATTCGTATTCAGTCATAAGTCATCTTGTTTCACAAACTAATCCTACTGATTACTATGAGTTTTGGGAAACAGAATACAGCCACGGTGACTACAAAGCTAGCTTACAAAAACAACAAAAAGAACAAAATCCAGTGAGACTCAGAGGATGATTAGGTAAATCTGGCATGTACAAATGGTAGCTAGCTGGGAAGCCAACTGGGTGCACAACTGGGAAGCCAATAGAAAGATGATGGAAAACTCGGAGGTGCTGGCTCTGCAGAAGAGGAGTGCTAAGTCAGATTTTATTACTAGGACGACAAGTTAAGGAATTAAATTCTGAAGTTGTATGGAAAGGAAGTAAGGCTACGGAACACTGGAAATAAAGAAGACTAAAATGGAAACAATTCACAGCAGGATGGAAGAATCAGAAAGCATAGTGAGTATTAGGACCCAGAACAGATGACAAAAAGGATAACAATTTCCTAAATCAAAAACTGAATTTAATCATTCAGAGAAATACAAAGTCACAAACATTCTCCCAGGACTTCCCTGGTGTTACAGTGGGTAAGAAACCACCTGCCAACACAGGGGACATGGGTCCCATCCCTGGTCTGGGAAGATTCCACATGCTGCAGAGCAACTAAGCCCATGTGCCACAACTACTGAGCCCAAGGTCTAGGGCCCGTGACCACAACTACTGAGCCTGCGTGCTGCAGCTACTGAAGTCCGTGTGCCCAGAGCCTGTGCTCTGCAACGAGAGGGCCCACCGCCGTGAGAAGTCTGCACACTGCAATGAAGAGTAGGCCCGCTCATCACAACTAGAGAAAGCCCTCAGGCAGCAGTGAAGACCCCATGCATAATAAGTAATAAGTGCATAGTAAGGAAGTAATAAGACAATAAAATAATAAATAAAGTTATTAAAAAACCCCACACGATTTCATAAAAAAAAAAAAACAGAAAACAGAGAAAATATGGGAAAATCTTTATAAATGATCACAAACATGTAAACACACACACACATACTCCCCTCTACCTGGGAAAGCCACAGAGTACTTAAGGAGAACCAGCGAGGCTTTCAGCATTCCAGCTAAGCTTCTCCCCTGAAGGGGCCACCTGTCCTTGTGGGGCTGGAAGGATGGTAACCCTTTGAGGGAAGGAGACACCGAGCTAAGGATGAGCACAGGCTGTGTTATGAAGCCGTTTCCTTCCACTATGTCCCAACTGAGCACATCCCTGGGGATGAAAACTCACAAGTGGAAGGCTATGTTGCTTTAAAAACAAACAAAACAGAAAGACCACACACAGACTTAACAACAGGGTGTGGGTTAGGAAGAGAGGGAAAAGAAGAGTCTTAACTTTTTACTGAAATACATAAACAAGTTGACAACTATAAGTATACAGTTCAGTGAGTTTCTACAAAGTGAATGCATCAAGGAGTCAGCACCCAGAAGAAGAAACAGACCATTACCAACCCCACGGGGGCTCCCACTGCACCCGTTTCCAAGGTGACCACTCCTGTGGACCGCTAGCATTACAGATGAATTTTGTCTTTTTAACAACTTTATTTAAAAGGAATAATACAGAGCAGTGGTTCTCAGGGCTTCCCAGGTGGGCCAGTGGTAAAGAACACGCCTGCCAATGCAGGAGATGCAAGAGATGTGGGTTGGATCCCTGGGTCGGGAAGATTCCCTGGAGGGCATGGCAACCCACTCCAGTATTCTTGCCTGGAGAATCTATGGACAGAGGAGCCTCGGGGGTAACAGTTCATGGGGTTGCAAAGAGTTGGACATGACTGAAGTGACTTAGTACACACATAAGACATGGGAGCAACCTAAATGTCTATCAATAGATGAATGGATAAAGAATATATATAATGGAATATTATTCAGCCATAAAAAGAGTGAAATAATACCATGTGCACCAACATGGATGGACCCAGAGATTATCATTGAGTGCTAAGTTGCTTCAGTCATATCTGACTCTTTGCGACCCTATGTACTGTAGCCCACCCGGCTCCTCTGTCCACCAGATTCTCCAGGCAAGAATACTGGAGTGGGTTGCCATGCCTTCCTCCAGGGAATCTTCCGACCCAGGGATAGAACCAGTGTCTCTTGTCTCCTGCATTAGGAGGCAGGTCTTTACCACTAGCGCCACCTAGGAAGTCAAGAGATTATCATACTAAATGAAATACGTCATAAAGAGAAAAACAAATACCATATGATATCACTTTTAAGTGGAATCTAAAATATGATACAGATGAACATATCTACAAAATAAAAACAGACTCACAGACTCACAAAATAAACCAAACAAATACCAAAGAGGAAAGGGGGTGAAAGAGGGGTAAATCAGAAGTTTGGGATTAGCATATACAAACTACTATATATAAAACAAACAAACAACAAGGTCCCACTGTATAGCACAGGGAACTATTTTCAATGTCTTCTAATAATCCATAATGAAAAAGAATATATATTTATATAAAACTGAATCACTTTGCTATACAACTAAAACTAACACAACATTGTAAATCAACTATTCTTCAATAAAATAAAATTTTAAAAGAGCCATTTTCATATGGGTCTATTTCTGAGCTATCTTATCCCATTAATCCATACATCTATCTTTTTGCCAACATCATAAGTCGATTACTGCAGCTTTATAGAAAGGCTTTGAATTGCGTAATGTATTTCCTCCAAATTTATTCATCATTTTCAAATTTATTTTAGTTATTCTATTTCTTTTGCCTTTTCAAATAAAAATGTAAATCCCTTGCTCGGATTCTGAATGGAATTTCACCGAACATCTACTGAGGAGAACTGACATCTTTTTTTGAGGGGCTACTATGCATCTGTTTTTAAAGAACATTTTTAATTGGAGGATGACTGTTTCACAATGTTGTGTTGCTTTCTACAATACAACAGTGTGAATCAGCCGTAAGTATACATATGTCCCTTCCCTCTTGAACCTCCCTCCTACCCCCCACCCCATCCCACCTCTAGGTTGTCACAGAGCACTGGGTGAGCTTTCTGTGTTTTACAGCAAGTTCCCACTAGCTATCTATTTCACATAGGGTAATGTGTATGTTTCAATGTTACTCTCTCAATTTCATCCCTTCTTCCCCTGCTGTGTCCACAAGTCTCTCTGTGTCCTACGTGTCTATGTATGTGTCTATGTATTCCTGTCCTGCAAATTAGTTCATTAGTAACATTTTTCTAGATTCCATATATATGTATGCATTAATATATGATATTTTTCAAGTCTATGCCCCAACCAGTAATGCTGAAGTTGAAGAAGCTGAAGTTGAACAGTTCTATGAAGACCTACAAGACCTTTTAGAACTAACACCCCAAAAAGACGTTCTTTTCATTATAGGGGACTGGAATGCAAAAGTAGGAAGTCAAGAAACACCTGGAGTAACAGGCAAATTTGGCCTTGGAATACGGAATGAAGCAGGGCAAAGACTAATAGAGTTTTGCCAAGAAAATGCACTGGTCATAACAAACACCCTCTTCCAACAACACAAGAGAAGACTCTACACATGGACATCACCAGATGGTCAACACTGAAATCAGATTGATTATATTCTTTGCAGCCAAAGATGGAGAAGCTCTATACAGTCAGCAAAAACAAGACCAGGAGCTGACTGTGGCTCAGATCATGAACTCCTTATTGCCAAATTCAGACTGAAATTGAAGAAAGTAGGGAAAACCACTAGACCATTCAGGTATGACCTAAATCAAATCCCTTACGATTATACAGTGGAAGTGAGAAATAGATTTAAGGGCCTAGATCTGATAGATAAAGTGCCTGATGAGCTATGGAATGAGGTTCATGACATTGTACAGGAAACAGGGATCAAGACCATCCGCATGGAAAAGAAATGCAAAAAAGCAAAATGGCTGTCTGGGGAGGCCTTACAAATAGCTGTGAAAAGAAGAGAAGCGAAAAGCAAAGGAGGAAAGGAAAGATATAAGCATCTGAATGCAGAGTTCCAAAGAATGGCAAGGAGATAAGAAAGCCTTCTTCAGTGATCAATGCAAAGAAATAGAGAAAAACAACAGAATGGGAAAGACTAGAGATCTCTTCAAGAAAATCAGAGATACCAAAGGAACATTTCATGCAAAGATGGGCTCAATAAAGGACAGAAATGGTATGGCTCTAACAGAAGTAGAAGATATTAAGAAGAGATGGCAAGAATACACAGAAGAACTGTACAAAAAAGATCTTCATGACCCAGATAATCACGATGGTGTGATCACTCACCTACAGCCAGACATCCTGGAATGTGAAGTCAAGTGGGCCTTAGAAAGCATTACTACGAACAAAGCTAGTGGAGGTGATGGAATTCCAGTTGAGCTATTCCAAATCCTGAAAGATGATGCTGTGAAAGTGCTGCACTCAATATGCCAGCAAATTGGGAAAACTCAGCAGTGGCCACAGGACTGGAAAAGGTCAGTTTTCATTCCAATCCCAAAGAAAGGCAATGCCAAAGAATGCTCAAACTACCGCACAATTGCACTCATGTCACATGCTAGTAAAGTAATGCTTAAAATTCTCCAAGCCAGGCTTCAGCAATATGTGAACCCTGAACTTCCTGATGTTCAAGCTGGTTTTAGAAAAGGCAGAGGAACCAGAGATCAAATTGCCAACATCTGCTGAATCATGGAAACAGCAAAAGAGTTCCATAAAAACATCTATTTCTGTTTTATTGACTATGCCAAAGCCTTTGACTGTGTAGATCACAGTAAACTGTGGACAATTCTGAAAGAGATGGGAATACCAGACCACCTGATCTGCCTCTTGAGAAATTTGTATGCAGGTCAGGAAGCAACAGTTAGAACTGGACATGGACCAACAGACTGGTTCCAAATAGGAAAAGGAGTACGTCAAGGCTGTATATTGTCACCCTGTTTATTTAACTTATATCAGAGTACATCATGAGAAACGCTGGACTGGAAGAAACACAAGCTGGAATCAAGACTGCTGGGAGAAATATCAAGAACCTCAGATATGCAGATGACACCACCCTTATGGCAGAAAGTGAAGAAGAACTAAAGAGCCTCTTGATGAAAGTGAAAGAGGAGAGTGAAAAAGTTGGCTTAAAGCTCAACATTCAGAAAACGAAGATCATGGCATCCGGTCCCATCACTTCATGGGAAATAGAAGGGGAAACAGTGTCAGACTTTATTTTTCTGGGCTCCAAAATCACTGCAGATGGTGGCTGCAGCCATGAAATTAAAAGACGCTTACTCCTTGGAAGGAAGGTTATGACCAACCTAGATAGCACATTCAAAAGCAGAGACATTTTGCCGACAAAGGTCTGTCTAGTCAAGGCTATGGTTTTTCCTGTGGTCATGTATGGATGTGAGAGTTGAACTGGGAAGAAGGCTGAGCACCGAAGAATTGATGCTTTTGAACTGTGGTGTTGGAGAAGACTCTTGAGAGTCCCTTGGACTGCAAGGAGATCCAACCAGTCCATTCTGAAGGAGATCAGCCCTGGGAGTTCTTTGGAAGGAATGATGCTAAAGCTGAAACTCTAATACTTTGGCCACCTCATGTGAAGAGTTGACTCATTGGAAAAGACTCTGATGCTGGGAGGGATTGGGGGCAAGAGAAGGGGACGACAGAGGATGAGATGGCTGGATGGCATCACTGACTTGATGGACATAGTCTGAGTAAACTCCGGGAGTTGGTGATGGACAAGGAAGCCTGGTGTGCTGCGATTCATGGGGTCGCAAAGAGTCGGACACGACTGAGTGACTGATCTGATCTGATGATATTTTTCATGCTGCCTTACTTCACTCTGTGTAACAGGCTGCAGGTTCATCTACCTTACTAGAACTAACTCAGATTTACTTCTCTTTATGCCTGAGTAATAGTCCATTGTACATATGTGCCACAACTTTCATCCATTCATCTGTCAATGGACATCTATGCTTCCATGTCAGGACATTGCCTCCATATCCTGACTATTGTAAAAAGTGCTTCAGTGAACACTGTGTTCATGTGTCTTTTTGAATTATGGTTTTCTCAGGGTATGTGCCAAGTAGTGGGACTGCTGGGCCATATGGTAATTTTATTCCTAGTTTTTTAAGGAATCCCCGTACTGGAGAACTGACATCTTTTATGTTGAGTCTTCCAACATATAGCTAGAGAATGAGGAATTAGTTTCCTCTCTCTGCTGCATATTTCCCAAGACTGTATCTATGTTTCAGGTCAAACTGTGGGAGACAGAAAAAGAAAAGCAATGGGAATTCTACACATGCTCTGGAGACCAGAGTTCTTCTAGTCAAAGAGAGGATTTCCCTTCCTCAGATGTTTAGTTGCTTCCCTGGCCACTGCTCTCAGGGCTGTGTGCCTTGACAATATTGCCTAGGGGCTGAGAGTATAGGGAAGATTGGAGAAAAAAAAAAGTTAAAAGAAGCGAACCTTAAGAGACCCTCTTTTTGTATCTCAGACCAGAGAGGGCTACTTCTGGGGCTCTCTTCCTGTACCCACAGTGCACTTCTGAGTTTTGGACTAGTACAATTTTGAGAAGAAGTAGAGAGCAGGCATCCATAAAGTGTGATGTGACATTAGAAGCACAATCCATAAAAGAGACAACCAATAAATATGATTTCATTAAAATTAAATTTTTCTGTGCCAATGAGCACATTCTGTACCTAAAGGTACCATTAAGCCATTAAGGAAATGGAAAGCATAAGCCACAAATTAAGAAAATATTTTGAAATCACATGTCTGATATTTATAATTTGTCCAGAATATATAAAGAGTTGATGCAACTCAGCAACAGGAAATCAAATAATCTAACTTACAATGGGCAACATATTTAAAAAGACATTTCATTAAAGATATAAAAATGGCTGATAAGTACATAAAAAGAACCCCGATATCATTAGAGAAACCCCAATTAAAATTACACACCCAGTAAAGTGACTATAGTAAAAAAGAAGCATTGGAAAGGATGTGGAGAAACTAGGACCCTCATACACTGCTGGTGGAAGTGTAAATGGTACAGCTGCTCTGGAAAGCAGTTTGCCAATTTCTTAAATAAAGAGTATTATAAGACGCTGCAATTGGGAATTTGCCCAAGAAAAACAAAAACATACATCCACACAAACTCCTATATACAAATGTTCTTAGTAACATTACTCATAATAGCTAAAAAAGGGGAACAATTCAAATGTCCATCAACTGGTGACAGAAGTAACATCTACACAGCTGAATAACACTGGGAAATAAAAAGGAACAAAGGGGACATGCCACAATTGGGAGAATCCCAGAAACATTATCCTCAAAGGACTCAGACACAAAGACTTCATATTATGTGATTCCGTTTATATGAAATGGCCAGATAAGGCAAGTCTACATAAATAGAGCACATTAGTGATAACTTTAACCTGGGGCTGAGAGTGGGAATGGAGAGTGACTACAAATGCACACCACAGACTTTTTTGGGGTGAATAAAAATTTTCCAAATGAGTGCAATTGTGTGCTCATTTCACATGCTAGCAAGGTAATGCTCAAAATCCTTCAAGATAGATTTCAACAGTAGGTAAATCTAGAACTTCCAGATGTACAAGCTGGATTTAGAAAAGCCAGAGGAACCAGAACTCAAATTGCCAACATCCCCTGGATCATAAAAAAAAAAGCATGGGAATTCCAGAAAAACATCTACTTCTGCTTCAGTGACTATGCTAAAGCCTTTGTGTGGATCACAACAAACTGTGGAGAATTCTTAAAGAGACAGGAATACCAGACCACCTTACCTGCCTCCTGAGAAAACTGTACATAGGTCAGGAAGCAACAGTTAGAACTGGACATGGAACAACAGACTGGTTCCAAATTGGGAAAGGAGTATGTCAAGGCTATATGTTGTCACCCTGCTTATTTAACTTATATGCAGAGTACATCATGCAAAATGCTGGCTGGAGGAAGCTCAAACTGGAATCAAGATTGTCAGGAGAAATATCAATAATCTCAGATATGCAGATGACACCACCCTAATAACAGAAAGTGAAGAGGAACTAAAGAGCCTCTTGATGAAGGTCAAAGAGGAGAGTGAAAAAGGCAGCTTAAAACTTAACATTCAAAACACTAAGACCATGGCATCTGGTCCCATCACTTCATGGCAAATAGATGGGGAAACAATGGAAACAGTGGCAGACTATTTTCATGGGCTCCAAAATTACTGTGGATGATGACTGTAGCCACGAAATTAAAAGAGTTTGCTCCGTGGAAGAAAGGCTATGACAAACCTAGACAGCGTATTAAAAAGCAGAGACATCACTTTGCCAACAATGGTCTGTCTAGTCAAAGCTATGGCTTTTCCAGTAGTCATGTATGGATGTGAGAGCTGGCCCATAAAGAAGGCTGAGTGCCAAAGAACTGATGCTTTCAAACTGGGGTGCTGGAGAAGATTCTTTAGAGTCCCTTGGACAGCAAGGAGATCAAACTAGTCAATCCTAAAGGAAATCAGTCTTGAATATTCATTGGAAAGACTGATGCTGAAGCTGAAGCTCCAATACTTTGGCCACCTAATGCGAAGAGTCGACTCATTTAGAAGACCCTGATGCTGGTAAAGATTGAAGGCAGGAAGAGAAGGGGGTGGCAGAGAATGAGATGGTGGGATGGCATCATGGACTCAATGGACATGAGTTTAAGCAAACCCAGGAGATAGTGAAGGACAGGGAAACCAGGTGTGCAGCAGTTCATGGGGTCGCAAAGAGTCAGACATGACTGAGCAACTGAACAACAAACTTTCTAAGAGTGGTGATACCAGCATAACTCTGCAAGTTTACTGCAGTTATTAATAAATACTTAAAATCACTGCATCATACACTTTAAATGGGTATATTTTCTGGTTCCAGGAAAGATGGAATAAGTGCATGCCACTCTGTTACTTCCAGTGGGTGAAACCATAACTCCTGGACAGAATGCATGGAGCAGCTGTTTGACAGGACACTGAAATGTGAATGGTAGCAGGTCAACTGGCAAAGGAGATGGTAATTTGAAGTTCCATCCAACCAGTGGTGAGTTTTCCATTTTTCTCCTTCTGGTATTAGCCAGGCTGCACTCAAAGGCAACTCCAGAACTGGAAGTGTGCACTAGAATCACAAAGAAAGAGCCCTAAGAGAAGCTCCTTCTGGTCTGAGAGTTACCCCATCTGTAAACGGCATACTACCCACCAGGGTAGTAATGTGTATAGCCCCTGTTACATAATAAACACTCAATAAGTAGTATTATTGTTAGTTCTTAATCATCTGAGACTAATTATATAGGATGGAATTGCCAAATTAGATGCCTTGAACTTGTTAATCTTCTTCCCTAAGATTACACATTACAAAGGTTTTCTTTGAGTGTTAATTCTATTGAATTCTTCTTGACACTGGAACAATGTTCTTCTTTGCTACAGCTGCCTTTAAAAACGTGTCCTTGGAGATCCTATAAGGTGGTAAAGGTTCTGCTGCAAGGTGACCTGACACTCCAGCTATATGAGGAGTTAAGCCTCGTAAGACAACCAAGGCTTTTCTGGATTCAGATAAGGGGGCGAAAAGGCTGCTCTCTAGGCGATGCCCCACACTACTCCTCTTCCACCTCTGGGGAATTGGTCTGAAAAGCACCTGTTGGCCAGCTTTGTCCAGCTCAATGGAGGGGTACTTAACTATCAGTCTGAGAGTTTTCATTTAACAGGGCATTGTGAATACACTTCAGAAGCCAGACAGTGAAGAGTAAAAAAGAGTGAAGATGGAAAAGCATGCTTCGAGTCGCCTTTTCCTGAGAATTGCACTGGGATGGAGAGCTCATTCTCTGGACAGAGGCCTTCTCTGCATCCTAGACCAGCGAGTATTCAAAGCACTAGAGTCTTCCAACAACCCCTGTTAAGTGTCCTGACTGTACAGATAAGGAACCTGAGTTATGGAAAGGTCAAGGAACTTGTCCAAAGCCACAAAGCCAGTAAACAGCAGACCCAGACTTTGACGGTATCAAGATATTTATGAGAAATTCATCTAGATAAAATTCCAAAAGTGAGAAAAACTAACAGTGTAGATTAAGAAGTTACTAGTATGTGCACAGGAGCAGTTCCAGAAGAATAGACTGGAGGGCACAGTGACACCACAAAATTTGAGATTAAAACTAGAAATGTCCTAAAAGTGAAAAATAACATGACTGTTCGGATCAAAAGGACACTATATACACTGAGCACACAGGTAAATTTACACCTTGACAGACTACAACGGGCCCAGATCTCACCATTAAAGGAATAAAATAAAACATGCAGCTTCCAAACCAAGTGACAGAAAAACATGAATACTGAAAATTTTACCAGTTGAAAATGTAGCAATTAGTATTGCAGGGAAGAAAAAAATAAAGATGGTAAACAAAATATGATTTATTAGATTGAACTTTTTATAAAGCTATCATTTCTATAAGTCAAAAATGAATATCAATTTTATTTGGTTCAGCCTTAAAGAAGTCTAAATATATCAATAGTCACAATAAATGCACATGCATCAAACTCAACTATTAAAAACAAAGATTATTCGAGTGATTTAAAAATATAAAATTCAGCCATTTAATAGAGGTACACCTAAAACAAAAATTATACAGATGGCTATAAATAAAAAAGGGAAAAAAGACGCATCAGGAAAATCAGAAAACTAAAAGTGACATAACAATATCAAAATCAGGAGGAAGAAAGTCAATAAAGATACAGTGAACGCTGAGTTTAAAAAATACATGTGCATACGCACACACACACACACACACACACGGTAAATTGTCTTAAATGCATCCAATGCATCAACCTTGAAAAATAAACTAACAGAATGATATAGAAAGAAAGAAAAGAAAGTGAAGTCGCTCAGTCGTATCTGACTCTTTGTGACTCCATGGACTGTAGCCTACCACGCTCCTCTGTCCATGGGATCTTCCAGGCAAGAGTACTGAAGTGGATTGCCATTTCCTTCTGCAGAAGATCTTCCCAACCCAGGGATCAAACCTGGGTCTCCTGCATTGTAGGCAGGTGCTGTACCATCTGAGCCACCAGAGAAACTGTCAAATCCATAATCACAGTGGAAGTTTTTAATACAACTTAAAAAAATTGCACTTTCTAGATCACAAAGGAGGTTTCAACACATTTCAAAAAGATCATCTTTATGTACAGATCATTAATCTAGGAATCAATAAAAAATGAGAAAACCAGAAGGCAAAATGAAATGTACACAGAAAAATTTTAATGTACTTCTAAGTCATCCTGGGTTAAAGAGAAATCAAATGGAAATTACAAACTACTTATCAATGAATAAGGATGAAAGAGCTGGCCACAAATGAAGCAACTCAGCAAGCACACACTACACATAAAACTAGCAGGATGCACTGACTTGATTCAAAGATGTAAATTTAGTGTTTGATGAATTTATTACAAAACAAAAATGTTTTAAATTAACAGGTTAAGCATTTAAATTAAGGAAGTGAAAAAACAGATTAAACACAAAATAGAAGATAGAGAACAAATTTTTTAAAACTGGATAAGCAAAAAGGAAAAACTACTCCTCTTTTAAAACATAAAAATTTCAAACCACTAACAAGACTGCCTAACGAAAAAAGAGAAAAACAAAATTAAAAATGAGAATAGATACATAATTACAGATCTAGTAAAAATGTTTTAAAATCATGAGGTACCTAAGATAATGCTATGAACAAAACAAAAAAATCAAGCTTTCCAGTTCATCATGAATTACCCAAATTCTAATTGTGATTTGGCTAACTAAAGATCATACTCTGTAAACCTTTCCACTGTGTTCTCTGGAACTCATGGTTACTGTCATTAGCAAAATTCCTTATATTCACAATCTTTTCATTGAATATTCCCACCATATCCTACACTAATTAAAATATCTCCAGAGAATACTGTTTCCTGAGTGTTCTTTCAAGAGAAGGCTGGCCTTTTTCAACATCGCTGTATCACTGAGGCTGGAGGTGGGGGGTAAATACCTCCCTTGTTCCTCACTGCTGTTTCAAGAGTATGTTCCTCCCTCCTCCTGAAGAAGTTTCAGGTCCTTTAAAGACACTGCTACCAGAAGCTGCCAATCCACCCTTGTCCAGTCATCTGTCACATTCCCGACCAACTCTGTCACTAGTCTTGTCATCATACTCTCGGTCATTCTAGTTTCCACAAAGTCGATTTTTCAATAGTTGGCCTCTCAGATCTGTGCTCTGCTCTGCTCTCCTCCACCATATCTCACCCACTTGCGTTCACGCTATTCCCTTAAATCACATCATTACTGATACTCTCCATTTTAAGCATCCCAATCTCTGGTCACCATTACTCTTCCACCTCCCAGCCCTCCTCCCTTCCCCCGACATCCAGGTTTATTCCCACTCAGTTACTCCAATAATCCCAGACCTTTACCATCCTTCATTGGGATCTCCAATCCAGACCCTTCTACCCTCTCACTTGCTGTTACCTTCTTCATGTTCTCCCTTTATTATACTCATCACCTTGTATCTCTCCCTAGTCTATCTCACTAGCTTGGCATTATCCCAATCCTCGCCAAATCCAACTTTCTGCTGATTTTGCACTGGGGCTGCTGAATTAATACAGAAAACATATGAGCATGGTGACTGGTCTCATTTTCAGTTTACAAACACAAACCTCAAGTAGGCTCCTGGCACGAGCTAGTATTCCCATTGCCGTTCCCAGTTAACCCTTTCAAACTGCTCATCTCCACAGAGTCCCAATACGTTTCCCACCCTCCTCACACACAGGTGTAACCCGTTTCTCATTTCACTAAAAATGCCATCAGATGAGGATTTCCATACCTTCATCAACACACTGACCATCCTGTAGGTTTCTGTGATCATAAACATTGAGCCTCTTCCCTGTTATACCGGGAAAGTCTGAATTATCCCTGTTCCTGT
Source organism: Bos indicus (assembly GCF_029378745.1). Classification (NCBI taxonomy): domain Eukaryota; kingdom Metazoa; phylum Chordata; class Mammalia; order Artiodactyla; family Bovidae; genus Bos; species Bos indicus. The sequence continues at coordinate 21,802,359 of NC_091783.1, forward strand.
CTGAAACCAATTACATTCCTTCTCATCTACTCAAATTCAGTGCTCTTGCCATAACTCTCCCAAACTTCCGTCAATGGGATCATTTCTATCAATATAGAAACGTGTTGTACTATTTGCCCTTGATTGCATGATCCCCCCAACTTACTGCCCCAATTCTTTTTTTCCAACTACTACATCTCAAAAGGGCTGCTGTACTTGCTGTCTCCACTGCTTCCCCTCCCACTGAGCTTCTCCCACTCTTTTCTTATGTTGATTTTACGTGAAGCATAACAGAGTGTAAAAAAAACCCAACATAAATTTAGAGCGAATGAGTTATCACACAGCAAATGCTCATGACTCAGATGAAGAAATAGGAACACAGTGGGCACCTCCCAAGTCCCTCTTGCTCCTGATTACTTTTCTTTCCTCTCAAAAGCACTTTTTAGTTTCTCAGAATATATCTTCCAGATACAGTAAATGCCTCTAGGTAAAGGCAGCCTCCAAACTCTAAGCTCACTTCTCTGGGTTCCATCTTCTCTCAGATTTTGGCTCTGAAATTCTCCACTACCTTCTCATCTCTGCCTTCTAACCTCGGGACATTTTCAAGCAGGTGCTTTTTATGTATTTTTTCCCAACTCTCTATATATTCAACTGGAGAGCTGGTCCAGACCACCAGCCACTACAGAATGAAAGTCTCCCCATTCTTTTAAATCATGATTTCATTCCTATTACTTCAAAGGAACAATTCTGTTCCTCCACACACTGAAATCCACTGGTCAATTTAGACGTCTCACCTTACTTCACCTCTCAGCAGATTTAACATAGTTGGCCAGCTCCTCCTTGAGACGTTATTTCACCTCTCCTCAGCCTCTTGCTAGATCTTCCTTCTTTTCTTATCTTTGACAGCTGGAACCCTAACCTCTTTTTCACCTCATCCACTCCTGGTGGACAATGGCTGGATATCTTAACCAGCACTGTGTCTTTAAATTCTCTTGTTCCTTTAGTGACTCCAGCTGCAACCTCTCCCCTGAATGCCAGGATTTTATAAATATGTGCTAACAATTCTTGATTTCTATTCCCATATTTCTATTCTCCTCTTCTTTCCATCTTGACAAGAAATTATCACTATATGAAAACTATCACTATAATTCAGATAGCTCATCAGGTCTGTTTTTTTTTCTTTTGCTCCACACCCAATCTGTCAGCATTGATAGCTTCCGTCTTAAATACACAATCAGAATTTGAAAAGTTCTTCACCTTGACCATGCCTCTATTAATCTTACTCATGACACTCCTATACTCTGCATGAAAATCTCATCCACTGCAGCTGGAAAACATAAACTGGTGAAACCACAGTGGGAGCAATTTTTTAAAAAACCCTATGAAATTTAAAGCGGATTCCTCTCAGCACAATTATTTCTTATCTCTGTGAAACTGACCATAATCCATGGTAACAAATACATTTTACAGTAATCCAGAACATATATTCTGAAACAATGATTAATGAAAAATAAACTTATTACATTAAACATACTCTGATATCTTCTATTTCACTAATTAAAATGCTAACAGGTACTCACATTGTGTACGAAATACCATTAAAAAAAAAAAAACAAAACTTAAGGCCTAAGGTTTTCTAAATTGATCTCATATCCATTAATAGCTGAAGGGTCATGACCTGCAATTTAGGTTTTTTTATTTGTTTTAATTTGCTTTATTTTTCGGCTGTACCACACAGTATGTGGGATCACAGCTCCCCACCCAGGGATTGAATTTGCACCCCCTACATTGGAAGCTCCGAGTCTTAATCACTGGACCACCAGAGAAGTCCCACAACCTATATTCAGAAAGCACTGTTCCAGAGAAAACTTTTACATCTGTACAAGAGATGTAATAACATGTTGGCTTGAAAAGGATATTTACAAATACTTTGTAACTTTAAAATATATACCCTTAAGTAAAAGCACAATCAGTAAACTGTGATGCATATCCACACAATGGACTTCTACAAAGCAGTTAAAATGAATAACCTAGAACTCCATGTAATGACATGGCCAAATTTCAAAATCAATGCTTAAACAAAAACAATTTTAAAGTTGTAGAAGAATATGTACATACGCTGTACTAGCATTTGTTAAAACTATGAAACTATACTATATATTATTTAGGTAGGTAGACAGAAAGACATGCAGCAATGATAAATGCAAAAAATGAGACCTATAGTTAGGGAAGAATGGAATATAACTGGGGAGGGATACACAAATGGTTTCAACTGTAGCAGTAAAGTTTTACTGCTAAAAACAAAATACGAAGAGAATATGGCAACTTATTGAGATTCAATAAAGTTAGGGGTTGGTACAAAGCTTTGTTATCTCCTACAGCTTTCTGAATGTTTAGACCATTTCATTTCAAAAGATTAATAGTTAAGAGATCACCAGTAAAAATGGAAAATGCAAAAGAAACTTTAAGTATTTTAAAACATATTTTTAAAACTATATCATGTATGTCTTAGGGCAACAGATAAAAATTCAGGGAACTCACTAGACTTGTAAAACAAAAAAATTTACATTTCATGAAGCAGGTAGAAAACCACACTCTACGAGGATACAGATACAAAGAGTAAGATTTGGGACTTCACTGGTAGCCCAGTGGTTAAGAATATGCCTCCCAAAGTAGGGGAAGTAGGTTCAGTCCCTGCTTAGGGAACTAAGATCCCACATGCCGAGGGGCAACTAAGCCCACGTGCTCTAGAGCCCACGCACCCCAACCAGAGAAGCCCACTCACTGGAATGAAGGCAGCGCAGCCAAAACAACAACAGAGTAATGATTATGTTACAATACTGTTTACAAAATTTTACTTAACTGAAACAAAAAATACATCAGCCTTGGAACTACTATTTACAGAATTATAACAAAGTGAGTGCAAACACCTGAAAGAATACAAAACTGTGGGTCTTAAAAACTGTAAGCAGAGCAATTTTCAGAAGTTCATCAAAATCATCTAAAAGAACCTTATCTGAAATGAGAAAACAAAATTCTGTAGATTTTGATCTGTTTCCAGAATTTTATCTAATATTAGAAGGAATAGTTAACAAAATGAGGGAAAAAAAATAACTTTCAGTAATTAGGTCGAGAAAAAGGGAATAAGAAGTCAGAAGACCTGGATTTGAGCCTGATTCAATTGTCCTGGGCTATAGCAATCTCTCTGAGGCACTTACCAGCAGCCTGCCGCATGGGACTGATAATTTTTTAAACCAAATTAAAATTACTTTAAAAACTAGAAAGATGAAAAGGCTATTGTTATACTAAACATCTCACAAATATTTCCATGAATAAAAAAAGTAAATTGCAGGGTTTTATGTCTATTTTTAAGAAGTCAGAAAACAATGGCAAGCAGTTAGTAATTAAAAATTTAACAAATAAAAGAAATTCAAAATAGCTGAAAGACAGCCTAAGAGTTCTCCCTGGAAGTAGAACAGAAAGATGAGAAAAGATAAAAATAAAAGGGACTAAGAGAATCAATGCAAGTAATCCAAAGCCTGGCTAATAGGAGTTTCAATGAGAGAACACAGACTGATGGGACATATCATTTGCATGCTTAGTAGCTTCTGACTCTTTAAGACCCTTTGGACTACAGCCCTCCAGGCTCTTCTGTTCATGGGATTCTCCAGGCAAGAATACTGGAGTGGGTTGCCAATTCCTACTCCAGGAGATCTTCCTGACCCAGGGACTGAACTGGCATCTCCCAAGTCTCCTGCATTGGCAGGAGGATTCTTTACCACTGAGCCACCTGGGAAGCCCAATGGCACAAATAATAGACCTGTCTAATAAGCCACAACTCACTTGACTTCAAGGATATTGGTACAAAACACCTTTAACTTACCAATCTACAGGGAAGAGAGGAACAATCAATGGTACCAGTGATGCAATTAGCAAAATGCAGGCTCAGGAAGGACATAAGACACTGAAAGTGAGCGAGTCACTCAATCATGTCCAACTCTTTGAGATACTATGGACTATACAGTCCATGGAATTCTCTAAGCCAGAATACTGGAGTGGGTAGCCTATCCCTTCTCCAGGGGATCTTCCCAACCCAGGGATTGAACCCAGGTCTTCTGCATTACAGGCTGATTCTTTACCAGATGAGCCACAAGGGAAGCCCATAAGACACTTTACCTGGTCTTCAAATAATAAACCATGAGGGTAAAAAAGAAGAGGGAACCTGCAGACTGAGAAAGACTTGAAAGAGATAGCTACCAGTTGCAATTCTGATATAAACACTGTTAAAAAGGGAAATATATGACATAACTAGGAAATGTAAATACAAACTGGGTATTTCAGGTTACCAAGGAATCACTCACTATTAATATATTTTGAGGTATGAAAAATGGTACCATGATTTCCTTTTCCCCCTGATTCTATGAGTCCCATCTTTCAGAGATAAATACTGTAATATTTACAAATGGTATGTCTTTGTCTGGGGCTGGGGAATCTGCTGCTCATCTCACTTACCTGACTGATCCCCCAAATCCACAAACCGTGTGGGATTCTCCAAAGCGCCACTCCTCTCATGTCAGCTGGCTGACCCCAGAGTCAATGATCCAAGTGAAATAAAAGACCAAACTGGAACCACAGTGTATTTTATAACCTCCCCTTCATGGATCACAGCTTTTTTGTGGCAAAGGGGCTTGCATAACTCAGTGAAGCTATGAGCCATGCCTTGCAGGGCCACCCAAGACAGATGGGTCATAGTGAATACTTCTAACAACTTATGGACTCTGTGGGAGAGGGAGAGGGTGGGGAGATTTGGGAGAATAGCATTGAAACATGTATAATATCATGTATGAAACGAGTCGCCAGTCCAGGTTTGATGCACGGTACTGGATGCTTGGGGCTGGTGCACTGGGACGACCCAGAAGGGAGGGTAGGGGAGGGAGGAGGGAGGAGGGAGGAGGGTTTAGGATGGGGAACGCGGGTATACCTGTGGCGGAGTCATTTCGATATTTGGCAAAACTAATACAATATTGTAAAGTTTAAAAATAAAATAAAATTAAAAAAAAAAAATGTGGTCCACTGGAGGAGGAAATGGCAACCCAATCCAAAATTCTTGCCACGAGAATTCCATGAACATTATGAAAAGGCAGAAAGATATGACACTGGAAGATGACACTCCATCACTTGTACTGTGTTCTGCTGGTCATACAGATCAACCCTGGCACAACATAGAAAGAGACATCCAGAGAGTAAATGCCAGGAGATGGAGATTGCTGCAGGACATCTTAGAGGATATAAATGAGGTTACACAATACAACTTTTAAGAATTACTGAAGGTGATGAATACATTAGGGTTCACATTATTATCTCTATTTTGTATATATTTGAAAATTTCCATAATAAAAAGCTTTTCAGAATGTTTTTAAACAAAGAATAAAAGCACACAGATGGAATAAGAAGGTTTAAGGGAAAAAAAGGCTCTTCAGCGGTAGTAGTGATTCTGTGCCACTTCCACCGGAAGCAGCCTAGTCCCACAGAGACCCAGTGGTTGCCAGACTGTTTTAAGCAGCTGGACTAGCAATCCAGCACAAAGCAAGAGTTTTTCAAGTCTGAGAGTTCTCATTAAGCCCCAAATTTGGTGTACAAGCATAAGTATCACATCATTTAAACACTGATCTCCTTATCATAAAGTTGTTCACTCTGCAAAAACTAGTGCTTATAATACAATTAAAGACTATTCATTAATAAAAGTATCTTCAAGAACCACATAAAAGACTTTTAAAAAACATTTAATAAAATGTATTGATAGCAGTGATGTATTTAGGGGAATTATTAAAGTACAAAAATAACTCTCCTATAAACAGTAATAGTTAAAGTTCTTTTAAACATCACTGAATCTGAGACTTTCCTGAGAAACCTAGCTTGCTTCAATAACGATTAAATTATTCAGAAAGTACAGTTTGTGAAAATCTAAGTTTATAATGAAGCTTCTTTTGACTGATGTCCACCTAACCAGTTTGCTAGATGAACAGATACTCTCCAGCCCCTGAGTTTTTATAGGCACAGTATTCAATGGTTTCCTTATTCTGACTTTATTCAAACCTGTGCCATGTAATGATAAACCATGACTGCCTTCTGTGAACCACTGTTTAGAAAAATTTTCCCTGGAGTATCTTTTCATGTGTTTGTTAGCCATCTGTATGTCTTCTCTGGAGAAACGTTAGTTTAGGTCTTTTTCCCACTTTTTGATTGGGTTGTTTTTCAAATGGTATTGACTTGTCTGAGCAGCTTGTATATTTTGGAAATTAACCCTGTGTCAGTTGTTTCATTTGCCATTATTTTCTCCCATTCTGAGGGTTGTCTTTTCACCTTGTTATAGTTTGCTCTGCTGTGCAAAAGCTTTTAAATTTAATTAGGTTCCACTAGTTTATTTTTGTTTTTATCCCCATTACTCTATGAGTTGGGTCATACAGGATCCTGCTGTGATTTATATCACAGAGTGTTCTGTTTTCCTCTAAGAGTTTTACAGTTTCTGGTCTTACATTTAGGTCTTTAATCCATTTTGAGTTTATCTTTGTGTATGGTGTTAGGAAGTTCTCTACTTTCATTCTTTTACATATAGCTGTGCAGTTTTCCCAGCACCACTTACTGAAGAGGCAATCTTTGTCCCACTGTAATATTTTTGCCTCCTTTTGTCTAATATCCTTGACTCCTTGCCTCCAAAAAATAGGCATGTAGGTTTATCTCTGGGCTATCTTGTTCCATTGGTCTATATTTCTATTTTTGTGCCAGTACCCTACTGTCTTGATGACTGTAGCTTTGTGGTATAGTCTGAAGTCAGGAAGGTTGATTTCTCCAGCTCCATTCTTCTTTCTCAAGATTGCTTTGGCTATTTGGGGTCTTCTGTGTTTCATTATGAATTGTAAAATTTTTTGTTCCAGTTCTGTGAAAAATGCGTTTGATAGGGATCACACTGAATGTGTAGATTGCATTTGGTAGTATAGTCATTTTCACAATATCGACTCCATGGAGTTAATGAGTTTTTTTTTTTTTTCTTGTGATGGTTTTCTATGTAATTATTACTAATTTTCCATTTTCTTCTCCAGTGGACCATGTTTTGTCAGAACTCTCCACCATGACCCAACTGTCTTGGGTGGCCCTGCACCACATGGCTCATAGTTTCATTGAGCTACTCAAGGCTGTGATCCATGTGATCATTTTGGTTAGTTTTCTGTGACTGTGGTTTTCATTCTGGAGGCCATGGGATTGCATTCTTGCTTTTCCTGTCTGCTCTCTGATGGATGAGGATAAGAGGCTTGTGCAAGCTTCTTGATGGGACAGACTGGCTGTTGGGAAAACATGTCTTGCTCTGGTGGGCAGGTTCATGCTCAGTAAATCTTCAATCCAATTTTCTGCTGATGGATGCGGCTGTGGTCCCTCCCTGTAGTTTGGCCTGAGGTGGACCAGTCCTGGAGTCTGCAGTGTCCATGACAGAGACAGAGGCTCTGTGATAGGGCTAATGGCAAAAGGACTTATGTCAACAGGCCATGCCTCCCAGGACTGCTGCTGCCAGTACCCCTGACCAGAAGGCAGGCCACTGTTGGTTCATGCCTCTGCAGGAGACAAAACATGGTCCACTGGAGAAGAGAATGACAAACCACTTCAGTATTCTTGCCTTGAACCCCATCAACAGTAAGAAAAAAAGGTAAAAAGATATGAAACTGGAAGATGGGCACTGTCCCTGCAGGTCAGTAGGTGTCCAATACTCTACTGGGGAAGAGCAGAGAAATAGCTCCAGAAAGAGTGAAGAGGCTGAGCCAAAGTATCTGGTGGTGAAAGTAAAGTCTGATGCTGTAAAGAACAATACTGCACAGGAACTTGGAATGTTAGGTCCTGAATCAAGGTAAATTGGATGTGCTCAAACAGGAGATAGCAAAAGTAAACACTGACATTTAAGAATCAGTGAATTAAAATGGATGGGAATGGGCAAATTCAATTCAGATGACCATTATATCTACTACAGTGGACAACAATCCCTTAGAAGAAATGGAGTAGCCCTCACAGTCAACAGCAGTTCAAAATGCAGTACTTGGGTGCAATCTCAAAAACAAAAGAATGATCTTGGTTCATTGCAAGGTAAACCATTCAACATCACAGTAATCCAAGTCTATACCTCAACCACTAATGCCAAAAAAGCTGAAGTCCAACAGTTCTATGAACAACAACAAGACCTTCTAGAACTAACAGCAAAAAGAGATGTCCTTTTCATTATAGGGGACTGAATTGCAAAAGTAGGAAGTCAAGAGATACCTGGAGTAACAAGTTAGTCTGGAGTACAAATGAAGAAGGGCAAAGGCTAACAGAGTTGTGCCAAGAGAATTCACTGGTCATAGCAAACATCCTCTTCTGGCAACACTAGAGACAACTCTACACATGGACATCACCAGATGGTCAATACTGAAATCAGAATGACTATATTCTTTGCAGCCAATGATGGAGAAGCTCTATACAGTAAGCAAAAACAAGACCGGGAGCTGACTGCAACTCAGATCATGAGCTCCTTATTGCAAAATTCAGACTTCAATTGAAGAAAGTAGGGAAAACCACTAGGCCATTCAGGTATGACCTAAATCAAATCCCTTATGATTATACAGTGGAAGTGACAAATAGATGCAAGGGATTAGATCTGATAGACAAGAGTGCCTGAGGAACTATGGATGGAGGTTTGAAACACCGTACAAGAGGTGGTGACCAAAATCAACCCCCAGGAAAAAAGAAATGCAAGAAAGCCTCCTGTCTGAGGAGGTCTTTCAAACAACTGAGAAAAGGAGAGAAGTGAAAAGCAAAGGAAAAAGTTAATGGATACACCCAACTGAATGCAGAGTTCCACAGAATAGCAAGGAGAAATAAGTCAGCCTTCTTAAGTGAACAACGCAAAGAAATAAAACAGTAAAATAGGAAAGACTATACATCTCTTCAAGAAAATCAGAGATACGAAGAGAACATTTCATGCAAAAATGGGCAAAATAAAGAACAGGAATAGGGCCTAACAGAGGCAGAAGAGATTAAGAAGAGGTGGCAAGAATACACAGAAGAATGGTACAAAAGAGGACTTAATGTTCCGGATAATCACGATGGTGTGGAGACTCACCTACAGCCAGACATCCTGGAGTGTGAAGTCAAGTGGGCCTTAGGAAGTATTACTACGAACAAAGTTAGTGGAGGTAGTGGCATTTTAACTGAATAGTCAGTCTTTGCTTCCTCCAAGCTGCTTAAAGTTCTGAACTACACTTTCCATGTTTGAGAGTTTTCTGTGATGTCTAGTATTTCTTGGTTATCTATTATTAAAAATGGAAGGCCAAAAAACTGACTGTAAGCTCTCAGTATGTGAGGCTTTCTGACTATGAGTCTCCTTCATTGGCGTGATCAGGCTGCTGTCATTAAATTGGAGAGTCTCTGATGTCAGTGTCTGCAGTTGTTTTCCTTTTCTCTAGGGCTAGTCCAATTCTGTTGAAAAAGATCCTCCAATCTCTTGCCTGGAGGGATAAAGTTCAGCTGCTAGCATTACTGTGAGCCACAGAAGGCTAAGGGGGTCTCAACAGCTAAAATGTTCACTTTATCCACCTTTCTCTGTACAGTTCCCTTGCTTTTAACAGCGCCTGTTGTCCTCTAGTCCAGATACCTTGTATCATATGGCACAGCTGGACATTAGGTGCCGGTAGGAGTGTAAGTTGGTACAACCATCTTAGAAAAATGTGCTAAAGCTATGTAAGTGTACACCCTATTCCTTTCCCCAATATATACACCAAATAGAAATGAGAGCCTAGGTCTTCCTAAAACATTCACAGAAATATCACCTTAGCCTTTATTCATAATAGCGAAAAAGTGGAAACAACCCAAATATCTATCAGTGTGTAAGCTATGGTACATTCACGTAACAAACCACCACACTGCCATGGAAACAGTATGTTTCTGATTCACGCAACAACATGGATCTCAGAGACACCAGACTATAAGCAGTGTAGATTCATCTATAAAAAG